>NC_081379.1:12497666-13097666 GCF_030684315.1 Stegostoma tigrinum
CATTGATACCATTGGGCTGCAGGGTTCCCAAGCAGAATGAGTTGCTGTTCCTGCAACCTTCAGGTGGCATCATTGTGGCACTGCAGGAGGCCCATGTTGGTCGTGTCATCTGAGGAATGGGAGGAGTTGAAATGGTTCGCGACTGGGAGGTGCAGTTGATTGTTGCAAACCGAGCGGAGGTGTTCTGCAAAGCGATCCCCAAGCCTCTGCTTGGTTTCCCCAATGTAGAGGAAGCCACACCAGGTGCAATGGGTACAATATACCACATTGGCAGATGTGCAGGTGAGCATCTGCTTGATATGGAAGGTCATCTTGGGGCCTGGGATAGAAGTGAGGGAGGAGGTGTGGGGGCAAGTGTAGCACTTCCTGCGGTTGCAGGGGAAGGTGTGGTGGGGTTGGAGGGGAGTGTGGAGCAAACAAGGGAGTCGTGGAGAGAGTGGTCTCTCCGGAAGGCAGACAAGGGTGGGGATGGAAAAATAGGTTGGGTGGTGGGGTCGGATTGTAGATGGCGGAAGTGTCGGAGGATGATATTTTGTATTCTGAGGTTGGTGGGGTGGTATTTGAGAACGAGGGGAATCCCTGGGGGCGGTTGTGGCAGGGGCAGGGTGTGAGGGATGTGTTGCGGGAAATGCGAGAGGCGCGGTTAAGCATGTTCTCGACCACTGCCGGGGTGGGGGGGGAAAACTGTTACGGTCCTTGAAGAACGTGGACATCTGGGATGTGCGGGAGTGGAATGCCTCATCCTGGGAGCAGATGCAGCGGAGGTGGAGGAATTGGGAATAGGGGATGGAATTTTTGCAGGAGGGTGGGTGGGAGGAGGTGTATTCTAGGTAGCTGTGGGAGTCAGTGGGCTTGAAATGGACATCGGTTTCTAGCTGGTTACCTGAGATGGAGACTGAGGGGTCCAGGAAGGTGAGGGATGTGTTGGAGATGGCCCAGGTGAACTTGAGGTTGGGGTGGAAGGTGTTGGTAAAGTGTATGAACTGTTCGAGCTCCTCTGGGGAGCAAGAGGCAGCGCCGATACAGTCATCAATGTAACGGAGGAAGAGGTGGGGTTTGGGGCCTGTGTAGGTGCGGAAGAGGGACTGTTCCCGTAACCTACAAAGAGGCTGGCATAGCTTGGGCCCATGTGGGTACCCATGGCCACCCCCTTTGTCTGTAGGAAGTGGGAGAAATCGAAAGAGAAGATGAGGGTGAGGACAAGTTCGGCTAGGCGGATGAGGGTGTCGGTGGAGGGGGATTTGTCGGGCCTGCGGGACAGGATGAAGCAGGGGGTCTTGAGGCCATCTGCATGAGGAATACAGGTGTATAGGGACTGGACGTCCATAGTGAAAATGAGGTGTTGGGGGCCAGGGAATTGGAAGTCCTGGAGGAGGTGGAGGGCGTGGGTGGTATCACATGAAGGGTCTAGGCCCGAAACGTCAGCTTTTGTGTTCCTGAGATGCTGCTTGGCCTGCTGTGTTCATCCAGCTGCACACTTTGTTATCTTGGATTCTCCAGCATCTTCAGTTCCCATTATCACTGATGCAGCATTTATTCCACTTGGCTTATGTTTCTCAATGTTGCACACTTTCTCCACATCTGGCCAAGAATCAAAGTTCAACGATGGATGTTGACCAGGGACATTCACATCTTGAACTGCACCACCCTCAGTTGATGTGTGTCCATTTAACATGTACTTTAACCAGGGTTACTGAATTGAAAGATTGAAACTGAGAAATGGAAGCTTGGCTAATTTTCTCTTCTCTCACTCTCCTCCAGGCTGGCTGAATTCTTAACTGAGGATTCCTGAGATCAGTTTTAGTGCACCCATCAATTCTTCAACTATAATTTATTAAACAGCAGACAGATGGGATTTTCCTGGTGGGCAAGACATGACTTTCAATCTTTTAAACCAAATGAACCATGCAGCAGTTAAGGCTATCTCTATTGCACGTTGCAAAACTACAGTGTCCTCAGTGTGATCTTAAATATACAGTAGTATTCTTGGTTTGAGATGTGAATTTGTGCCAAATATTGATTGCATCTGTGGTGTCAAACATGTTGAGCTTCAGACCTCTCTGCTTTTTATAACCATGCAAGAGAAACCATACAACTTTCAAAGTACTTCATTAGCTATAAAAGTGCATTTCTTCATCCTGAGATAATGAAATGTGCTATTTTAGCAGTGGAATGCTTCCAGAATGCTGGTCTTTTGGCTGAAATCAGACACCAAAGATGGGTTTTGTTTTGGCCAGTGAAGTGCTAAAATCTAATGGTTAATTGGGTTAATCCTCATATGTAAACATACCAAACAGGAGAGGTGCGATGAGTCAAGTAAAACGGGCAGGAACCACAGCCTGATGTTAAGAGAACATCTTGCAAATTGTGATAATGTTCTCTTTTGTATGTAATTTGAGAAAATATGGGGAAAGTTGCAAACTAAAGTTTAAATTGACTAATTTCTTCATTATAAATCAAGATGACATGTTAATGAATAAATGCAAAAGCAAGGAAGATGCAAAATGTATCCTGGGTATGTGGAAACTTTTAGAATTAAATAATTAAAAGTGCAAAAACCAATTAAGAAACTGAGATCTAATTTTTAAGAGGTGTGTCATGGAATGACATGGGATGAACAGATGAAATCAGTTGTACTCCTTTTGACGAAATATTTTGTCTTTGGTACTAAGAAAAAGTGACTGTGGGTAAGAGGGATCTAATGTGGACTGGAATAGGTGAAACTGCAATGAATAATGAGGAAATGGCAAGTTTGTTAAATAAGCGAATACTTTATGCCTGTGGAGTGACAAAATACCAGTAGTATTGGAAACGTAAGTGTCCCGGGTCAAACTTCAATAGATGTATGTTTTGAGTTCTCGAAAAAAAAAGTATTCAAAATTGTGATACTCAGCTCTGGGATCTAATAGTTTCTGCCCATGGTATTTAAAAAGAATTGAATTTGTGACCTTGGACTTTCACAATATTGTAAAACTTCCATGTTTCAGAAATTATGCTTTTTAATTGGAAAATTTAAATATAACTCTACTATTTAAGAAGTGATAGTGGGGGAAAATACTAGGTAGCTATAGATTTCAGTTTAATGATACTTATGGGGAATTATTAGGACAGACTCTTAGACCGTAAGTTTAGTTTATCTTCGCAGAGCCATGTTGAGTCTACTTGAGTGTAACTAGTTTAATCCATCAACATAAGCACACTAAAACAGAAAATAGGCACAGGAGTAAGTCATTTAGTCAATTTAAGTCTTTCAATAAGATCATGGCTGAGCATTTACATCAACTACACTTACTCAACTAGTAACATATCCATCGAATCCTGTAGTGTTTTCCATCATCTACAGAGATACAATAACATTGCTTAGTCTGTTGGGCAGCACTTCCCAAACACATTCTCCACCACCAAGGAAGATGAGGGCAGTAGGTGCAGGGGAACATCAATCACATTCTCCAAGTTGCACACCAGCCAGACATGAACATGCACAACCACTATTGATTCAAAGTACTGGTACTTCCTATATAATAGAAGTATCTTCTTTTCAAGAATTACAGTGGTTCAGGAGGAAAAGGCCAACACTGTCTTGAACAACTAGGCATTGGTAAAACATTTTATTACTTTGATCCTCATTTCCCTAGCATAATAAAATGTTTTTAAAACTTGTATTCATTTAATAAATTTGCCATTTCCATTTTATTCATTTAAGTTTTTCACTTCCAATAGTTTTGAGGTTCCCTATTCCTAGCTCTCTTTTGACGCATGAACATAGTGTTTATGGATGTTGACTATATGGACTTTTATATATCATTTGGCTAAATATGAATGTACGCAAATGGTCATGTGCCATAGACCAGAATGGTGAAATGTTCTTTATGCGAGGGCTTCCACTTCTTGTACTTAATCGTTTTGGTAAAGAAGTATATTAATTTAAGTTTGAAGATGACATTAAGTTAGAAAGCACAGTCAAGTCCATAAGTCAAGAATGTGCATTGAGAAATATCATAAATTAATGTCAGAACTGGCAAAGTTAACCTGCTTTGGATTTGAGAAAAACTATTCAATATTGTTTTATGGTGAGAGGCCAGGATCTTTAGTAGAACAAAGGCTCTTGGATTAACTGGAAAGTCTCAAGGGATGAGGGCATTCAATGAATGGACACCAGTATTCGCTTTTAAAATTTTGTTGTCTGACCAGTTTATTCAGTGCACATATCCTGTTTATGCCTAATTTGCACATGCAAAGTATCTGGCCGACACAGTGGCTCAGTGGTTCGCACTGTGGCCTCTCAGTGCTAGGGACCCAGATTCGATTCCAGCCTTGGGTGACTGCCTGTGTAGAGTTTGCACGTTCTCCGTGTCTGCATGGATTTCCTCCCAGGTGCTCCAGTTTCCTCCCACAACCCAGAGATGTGCAGGGTGTGTGGATTGCTCATAGTGCCCAGGAGTGTTTAGGTTAGGTGGGTTAGACATGGGAAATTAGGGGAATGGGTCTGGGTGGGTCTTTGGAGGGACAGTGTGGACTTGTTGGGCTGAATGCCCTGTTTCCATACTGTAGGGCTTCTGTGATCTATGTATCACAGAACAGAATCTGCAGAAGTAGCTGAAGAAAACCAGCAGGTCTAGCAGCATCAATGGAGAGAAAGCAGAGTCAACATTTCAATCTAGTGACCCTTCAGAACTGGTTGTAGTTAGAAAAACATTGGTATATCTGCTGAAGATGGGTGGGGGATAAGGGAAATAATAAATATTAGGCACCAAATGGAACTTGGAGACAGAACAGCAGTTGGGCAAAGGAGTGGATAATGATGAGTTAAGGAGAGACTGTTGCTCATGGGGACTGTTTAGGGGGTGAAAATAGGCTGGATGTGGTGAAAGAAACCCATGTGGTGATAAGGCCCTTGATTGCAGCTTTTCCTGTTTTATTATTTCAGATTTCCAGCATCTGCAATTTTTTTTTGTCTGCACTGTATATTCCAAATTACTGGACTGTGTACTCAGGCTTAGTTGAAGTATTGGTGACAGAATCAGGATTTATTGATGTATGTAAGAATAAAGGAATTTATTCAGACATTCAAAATTTAAATGGCATTTTGATGGAATAGAAGGTAGAAATCTGTTTCACTTGCAGGAGGGGGAAGAGACATTCATTGTGATTGACAAACAACTTGCCTCTTCGCGTGGCTTATGATCTAGAATGCATTGCCTTCAAAGGGTAGTAGAAACAGATTTAATTTGTACTTTTAATAGGGATTAGATAAATGTTTTGAAGAGAAAAACTTTGGGGTTAAAAAAAGATATGTGATGAATTGATATAATTGAGAGGAAGAATACACGAATGTACTAAACTATCTCTGTTGTGTTCTTCCAAAATAGTACTTTAATTGTGCAAAGTTTTGAGACAATTGAAGTCTTTTTGGCGAGCATTATCTGTTATGTTGATAAATGCCAAATATTCTGTACCAACAATGGCATACTGAAACTGTGGACACTTGGCTTTCTAAAACTATCTATCTTTCTTTCTCAAAAGATTTCCTTATTAATTGTTAACTGTTTTGGTTTTTTTTGTAAAATCAGCATGACTGTTAATTTTCCTTTTGAGATTATCACATGCATTTATTTTTACAGAAGCTTTTTGAAGTTTTCAGGTCATAGAGCAGTACAGCATGGAAACAGATCCTTCAGTCCAACAAGTCCATCCAGAACATAATGCCGCACTAAACTAATCCCACCTGCCTGCTTCTGGCCCATATCCCTCCAAACCTTTCTTGTTCCTGTACTTATCCAAATGTCTTTCAAATGTTGTAATTGCACCTACATCCACCACTTCCTCAGTAAGTTTATTCCACCCTCTATTTAAGAAAAAGTCCCTCATTTCTTTTTAAAATTTCTCTCTATCCTCTCCCCTTAATGTGCCCCCAGTCTCAAAATGCCTCCACCTAAGGAAAAAGACAACTACCATTTACTCTATACCCCATATTATTTTATAAATACCTATAAGGTCACTCAAAGCACTGAGCAATAAAGGCAATCGTGCCAAATGCCCCTTTAACCACCATCCCGATTTGTGACACAAACTTCAAAGAATTGTACCTGCACCCTAGGTACTTTTTTGTCCAACAACACTACCCAAAGTCCTACTCTTGTTCATTGCATCAAAATGCAATACCTCCCGTTTATCCAGATTGAGCTCCATCTGCCATTTTTCAGCCTATTGACTCATCTGATCAAGATCCCTTTTTGTAGTCTTAGAAAACCCTTTTCACTGTCTACTATGTCACCAATTTAGGCATTATCCACAAACATACTAAAACATGCCTTCCATATTCTCAACCAAATCACTTATATAAAATGAGGAACAAAGGAGCACCCAGAACTGATCTCTGTGGAACACCACTGGTGACAGGCCTCCAGTCTGAAAATCAACCCTCCACTACCACACTCTCTCCTGCCATTAAGCCGGTTTTATGTATCCAGTTGGCAAGCTCACTGAACCCCATGTGACATAACTTTACTAATTAGTTTACCATATGGAACCTTCGTTGAAGGCTTTAAAGTCTACCCTCAATCTTTTTGGTAACTTCCTCAAAAAACTCAATCAAGTTTTGAGACAGTTTTCCTTGCACAAAATCATGCTGACTATCCATAATCAATTTCTGCCTCTCTAAATGTCAATAAATCCTACCTTTTATAATCACTTCCAACAATTTACCCACAACCAAAGTCAGACTCATAGGTCTGTAGTTCCCAGTTCCTCCATATATCCTTTCTTAAGCAAAGGTACAACAATAGCCATCCTCCAGTTGTCAGGCACCTCACACCCTTTTATTACAGATGATGCAAAAATTTCTGCAAGGGTCTCTCAATTGCCTCCCTTTTCACGACATTCTGGGATACGTTGGATCTGGTCCTGTAGATTTATCCACCTTTTTTATATTCTCTAAGACCTCTTGAACTTTCTCTTCTGTATTGCGAACCGTTTTTAAAACATCAAAATTTATTTCTCGTACGTTTTCTAGACTCCATTTCTTTCTCCACAGTTAAAACTGGTATCTCTCCCATCTCCTGGGGTTCAACACACAGACTACCTCATTGACCTTCAAGGACCCCTACCCCCTCTACCCAGTTGCCCTTAATGTATTTGTAGGGTCTCTTTGGATTATCCTTAGCCTTTATCTGTCAATGCTGTCTAATATCCCCTCTTTGCCATTCCTGATTTCTTCCTTAAGAATGTCCATACACTCTTTATATTGATTTAAGAGATTCCATTGAACCAAGTTGTTTATATCTGAAATAAGATTGTCTTTTATTCTTGACTAGAATTTCAATACCTTTCATTTATCCATTGTTCCTTATTGTTACCAGCCTTACCCTACACTCCAACAGGAACATAATGCCACTGAACTCCCATCATCTCATTCTCGAAAGCTCCTACTTGTCAGACATCTGTTTACCTATGAACAGTCTACGCTAATCAATTTTTGAAAGTTCGTCTCTCATACTATTAAAATTTGCCTTCTAATTAAAAGCTTGAACTTTTTATGGAAGACTTATCGTTTTTTTTCATAATCATTTTCAAGCCAATGGAATTTATGATCGCTAGACACAGTGATTTCCCCAATTTTACTTCAGCCACCTGTTCTTCCTTATTGCCCAAAAGAAGTTCTAGTTTTGCTCCTTCTCTAGCAGGTACATTCACATTGATAAAGAAAATTTCCTGGGACACATTTAACAAACTCTTCACCAAAGGTGAATGCTGTAATTTATTCATGTTTTAATAAATTTCATCTGAACTGTAATTATAATGGATTTTATATCTAATTTGTATAGTTTCATCAGATGGAAGATTGGCTGCAAAAATGTGAAGACACAATCGTTCATGAATATACACACTTAGAGTCATACAGCACAAAAACAGACCCTTTGCTCCAACTTGTCCATGCTGACCAAGTTTCCCAAACTAAATTTGCCTGCGTTTGGCCCATAACCCTCTATCCTTCTATTCCTTGTAAACCTTTGATATTCACGAACATATCCAGGTGTCTTTTAAATGTTGGAACTGTACCTGTACCGACCACTTCCTCTGACAGTTCATTACACACGTGAACCACCAGCGGTGAAAAGGTTGCCCCTCCGATCCCTTTTTAAATCGTTTTCCTCTTACCTTAAAAGAAGTCCCCTAGGTTTGAACTCACCCTTTGCTATTCACCTTATCTATGTCCCTCATGATTTTATAATCTCTAGAAGGTCACCCCTCAACCTCCTGTGTTCCAGTAAAGAGAAAAGTCCCACCCTATCTATTATAACTCAAACTCCAGTCCCAGCAACATCTTGTAAATCTTTTTTGAACCTTCTCCAGTTTGATAATATTATTCTTATAACTGAGAAAACAGAACTGGACACTACTCCAAAAGTGGCTTCAGTGTCCTATACAACCTCAACATGACTTCCTAACTCCTTTGTTCACCAACTGTTGAAAGTTGAACAAAACCAAAGTTGCTAGAAAAGCTCAATGGGTTTGGCAGCATCTGTGACGGAAAACATAGAGTTAATGTTTTGGGTCTGGTGACCCTTCCTCAGAACTGAAAGTAGCTGGGAAAATGCCAGTTTATATGCAGAAAATAGAGATGAGTTTGGTAGGGAGTAAGCAATAGGATAGAGCCAAAGAGAGACACAGTTAGACAAAGGAGTTGCTAACAATCTGGGAGGGTGAATAGTTGTTAATGGGGACTGTTAGAGACTAACAGGGGGTGTGTAATGACAGGCTATATGGTAACCAAGGCCTGGTGTGTGGGGTAGGGGGCTGGGTGATGGGAGAGTTTAGACCCTAAAATTATTGAACTCAATATTGAGTCCGGAGAGCTGTATGGTCCCCAAGCGGAAAACGAGGTGTTGTTCCTCCAGCTTGCATTGGGCTTTGCTGGAACACTGCAGCAAGCCAGAGACAGATGTTGGCCAGGGAGCAGCGTGGTGTGTTTAAAGTGGCAGGCAACAGGTAGTTCAGGATCTTTCTTGTGAGCAGAACATAGATGTCCTGTGAAACAGTCACCAAGTCTGCACTTTGTTTCCCCAATGTGGAGGAGATCACTGGTGAGCAGTGAATGCAGTAGACCAGATTCTGGGACGTTCAGGTGAAGTGTTGCTTCACGTGGAAGGTATGTTTGGGCCCTTGGATACTGGGGAGGGAGGAGGTAAATGGGCAGGTGTTGCAGCTTCGGTTATAGTGGAAGGTGCCGTAGGGCTGTGGGGAGGTGTTGAGGGTGAAGCGATTGCGGACCAGGGTGCCCTAGAGGGAATGGTCCCTGCGGAAGGTGGAGAAAGGAGGAGCGGGGAATAAGTGTCCAGTGGTGGCATCTTGCTGGAGGTGGCGGAAATGGTGTCTGATCTTCTGGATGTCCATGCTGGTGGGATGGTAGGTAAGGATAAGGGGAACCCTATTGCTATTGCGAGAGGGAAGAGGAGGAGTGAGGGCGGAAGTGCAGGAGATGTGTTGGACCTGGTTGAGGACCCAGTTGACTGTGGCAGTGGCGAATCTTTCGGGGGCTCCCATGTTGAAGTCTGCCTCATCTGAACACGTGACGAGGATGGAGGAATTGACAGAATGGGCTGGAGTCTTTACAGGAAGCAGGGTGTGAGGATGTATAGTCCAGACAGCTGTGGGAGGCAGTGGGTTTGTAGTTGAAAGTTTATGCTTTTTTGCAGGAGTACAGTTCTGATCTGCATGGAAAGCATCTGAAGGGCAAATAATATTGTATTTATTGCCCTCTCTCTTTTCCATTAGGGCCCAGGAGTGGCAGATGAACTTTAATTTAGATAAACATGAAGCCTTCCACTTTTGAAAGATCGACCAGGGCAAGACACATACAGTTAACGGTGGGGCCCTGGGGAGTGTTGCTGAACGAAGACCTAGGGTGCAGGTGCATAGTTCATTGAAAATGGAATTGCAGGTAGACTGGGTGGTGAAGAAGGTTTTTGAAATGCTTGCCTTCATTGGGTGTTGCATCAAGTATAGGAGTTGGGACAACATGTTGCAGCTGTACAGGACATTGGCAAGGCCACTTTTAGAATACTGCATTCAATTCTGGTCTCCCTGCTATAGGAAGAATGTTGTTAAACCTGAAAAGGTTCAGAAAAGATTTAAAAGGATGTTCCAGAATTGGAGAACTTGAGCTGTAGTGAGAGGCTGAATATGCTGGGGCTATTTTCCTTGGAATGTCAGGATCAGGAGTGACGTTATAGATGTCTAAATCATGAGGAGCATAGATAATGTGAATAGCCAAGGTCTTTCTCCCAGGGTGGGGGGAGTCCAAAACTAGAGAGCATAGGTTTAAGGTGAGGGGGAAAGGTTTAAAAAAGGACAACCTTTTCACGCAGTGGTTAATGCAAATATGGAATAAGCTGCCAGAGGAGATGGGTACAATTATAACATTAAAAAGATATCTGGACGAGTATGTGAATGGGAAGGGTTAGATAGATATGAGCCAAATGCTGGCAAATGGGACTAGGCCAGTTAGGATGTCTGGTTGGCACAAACAAGTTGAATTGAAGGGTGTCTTTCCATGTTGTACAACTCAATGACTCTATGATCTGCTAATTTTGCTTTTTAGCTCAGCACAAGTGGAAAGTAGTTTTCTCCAGGCCAGTTGGTGAACTGAATTTTTGCAGCCGAAGCATTGAGAAATAAATTCCTTTTTAAACCCTTGTCCTCCGAGACCGATAAGAAGGGGTAAGATTAAGGAGCCTTGGATGACGGGTACAGAGGTGCTTCTTGTTTAAAAAGAAAAAGGCAGTGTATTAAGGTTGAGGAAGCAAGGGTCTAGCACAGCTTTAGAGGATTACAGGCTTGCTCGGAACGAGTTCAAAAGTGGACTGAGGAGGGCCAGGAGGGGTCACGAAAAAGGTTTGGCAGGAAGGAGTAGGGAGAACCCGAAGGCATTTTACTCATATACGTGACGAATAAGAGAATGATCAGGGAGAAGGTAGGACCAATCAGGGATAGTGTAGGGAACTTGTGTGTGGAGTCAGAGCAGATAGGGGAAGCCCTAAATGATTTTTTTTGATTTTTTTTGCTTTGGTTTTCACTAAGGAAAGGGACCCTGTTGTGAATGAGAACTTCGAGGAGCAGGAAAACAGGCTTGAACAGATCAAGATTGAGGAAGTTGATGTGCTGGAAATTTTGGCAAACATTAAGATTGATAAGTCCCCAGCGCCAGACCAGATTTATCCTAGGTTGCTCCGGGAAGCGAGAAAGGAGGTTGCTAACCCGCTGGTGAAGATCTTTGCTTCCTCACTCTCTATGGGAGTCGTACCGGAAGATTGGAGGGAGGCAAATGTTGTTCCTCTCTTCAAGAAAGGGAATAGGGAAATCCCTGGAAATTACAGACCAGTCAGTCTTATGTCTTTGGTCAGCAAGGTTTTGGAAAGAATTCTGAGGGATAGGTTTTATGACTATTTGGAAAAGCATAGCATGATTAAAGGGAGTCAGCATGGCTTTGTGAGGGGCAGGTCATGCCTTACAAATCTTATTGAGTTCTTTGAGGAAGTCACAAGACAGGTTGACAAGGGTTGAGCAGTGGATGTGGTGTACATGGACTTCAGCAAGGCATTTGATAAGGTTCCCCAAGGCAGGCTCATTCATAAAGTCAGGAGTATGGGATACAGGGTGATTTGGCTGTCTGGATTCAGAATTGGTTGGCTGACAGGAGGCAGAGAGTGGTTGTAGATGGTAAGTATTCTGCCTGGAGGTCAGTGCTGAGTGGTGTCCTGCAGGGCTGTGTTCTTGGGCCTCTGCTCTGTAGTTTTTATAAATGACTTGGATGAGGAGGTTGAGGGATGGGTTAGTATGTTTGCTGATGACACAAAGGTTGTCGGTGCCGTTGATAGTATCGAGGGCTATTGCAGGCTTCAGCGAGACATTGACGGAATGCAGAGCTGGGCTGAGAAATGGCAGATGGAGTTCAACCTGGATAAATGCGAAGTTATGCATTTTGGAAGGTTGAACTTAAATGCTGAATATAGGATTAAAGGCAGGATTGTCGGCAGTGTGGAAGAACATTGGGATCTTGGTGTTCACGTGCATAGCTCCCTCAAAGTTGCCACCCAGGTGGATAAGGTTAAGAAAGCATATGGTGTTTTGGCTTTCGTTAACAGGGGGATCGAGTTTAAGAGCCACGAGGTTATGCTGCAGCTCTACAAGACCCTGGTGAGACCACACTTGGAATGTTGTGTCCAGTTCTGGTTGCCCTGTTATAGGAAAGATGTGGAGGCTTTTTGAGAGGGTGCAAAGGAGGTTTACCAGGATGCTGCCTGGACTGGAGGGCTTGTCTTACGAGGAGAGGTTGACTGAGCTCAGACTTTTCTCTCTGGAGAGAAGGAGGAAGAGGGGTGACCTGATCGAGGTGTACAAGGTAATGAGAGGCATGGATAGAGTCGATAGCCAGAGACTTTTCCCCAGGACAGGATTGACTGCCACGAGAGGTCATAGTTTTAAGGTGTTAGGAGGAAGGTATAGAGGAGACGTCAGAGGGAGGTTCTTCACCCAGAGAGTTGTGAGCGCATGGAATAGTTTACCAGTGGTAGCCGTGGAAGCGGAGTCATTAGTGACATTTGAGCGACTGTTGGACATGCACATGGACAGCAGTGAATTGAGGGGAATGTAGGTTAGGTTATTTTAGTTTTGGATTAGGATTATTCCACGGCACAACATCGTGGGCCGAAGGGCCTGTACTGTGCTGTACTTTTGCATGTGCTATGTACAATATGATTTTTCATTTTAAGGGTTCTGTAACTTCTTATTATAAAAGATCAGAGTAAAGCCCCTTTGCCTACCTGTTTGCTGCAAGGATAGCCATGATTACTGTAACAGTAAGTTTGTACATGTAAACTAAAGAGTTATATTGTGAGATCACCAGTTTTAAACATCAAGATGAAAATGTGAGAAGTAATCTCCTCGTGTGTAAGTCACAGGAGACTCAGGAGACATCATGGCAATGAGTGTCAAGCTTCAAGTCATTCTGTTGCAGGTTTTATATTGTAAAAAGGTGAAGTGCCAGGTTTGTTGTGTTTATATATTTGGGGATTTCTCTATAATGAAAGAAAAGTCTTGATTTAATTCCCCAATGAAGTATTTGCATAACTAGTGGCCATTTATCTGCAGAGCACATTTTGTGAGCCAAAGTATTTGGCATGATTATGCTATGAATTATTGAGAGGTAAGATAGACACAAAATATTATTTTAAATTTGGGCCATTTGATTCATTTAAGACTGTGTCCTGTAAGTTAAACTTTCTGTGGTTTAGTTCAACTCAATTTAGTTCCAGTCATCTATGTTCATTTGAAACCACAAAAATGGAATCTGTGAACCTATCCTATAAACACTTGGCAATTGAAGGATTGTTTTTGATGTATAAGTGTTTGTCGGAGACTGTCATGAACATCTTTTAAAGGAATACTTCCTCCTTTGAGCAATACAAATGGAGAAATTTGGAACCAAATCTGCCAATAGCTTCAAATATAAGTTCATTTTAAAACCCAGCTTGAGATTTTTGACCAACATGATTCTAAAAAGAATGACAGTATACCTGGGGTTGTAAGAACATAAGAGCAGAAGCAGACCCATTGAGTGTGCTCAGACATTTAATAACTTCATGGCTGATCTGATAATCTTCAATTCCATTTAGCCTTTTTCCCCGTAAACCTTGATTTCCATTACTTACTAAAAATCGTTCTGTCAAGCCTTGGAGAGGAAAAAGTCCCTCTCATTTGTCTTAAATAGGTGACTTCTTATTCTGAGGTGATGCTGTCTGGTTCTCGACCCTCCTACAAGGGAAACCACTTCTTCTATCTGCCTTGTCAAGGCCCCAAGAATTCTGTTTGTATCAATTAAGGTTTGCCCTTCTTAACTTCAATGTGTACAAGCTCAAGTTCTCCCATACAAGAATCCCCAAATACCTGAATTCAGCCTAGTGAACCTTCTGACTTCGTTGCCAAGTATACCTTGGATATGGGGACCAAAACTGTTCACAGTATTCCAAGTGTGATCTAACTATTGCCTCCTTTTGATTTTAACAATTTTTTACAATTATTAAACTCCATTCCTTTGAAATAAAATGCCAACAGTCTATTTGCCTTGCCTATTACCTGTTGAAGTTGGATGCTAGTTTTGTGATTTGCGCATAAGACCTGCAAATCCCTCTTGCTGCATTCTTTCCTTATCTAAGTAATGTTCGGCTCTTTTAACAAGCCTGTAATTAGCCATGTTTTATTTCCCTCCCTTTTTGAATAAGGCTGTTACATTGACAGTTTTCCAGTCCTCTAGATCTTTTCCACAATCTTAAGGATCCTTGGAAAATTAATACCAGTATAACCACTATCTCTGCAACCTTCTGTTTTAAAATTCTAGGATCCAACCAATCAGGTTAAAGGCACTTATTGGTCATTGACCCCATTAGTTCCCATTAGTATTTTTAAACTAGTGCTTGATATCGTTCATGTCTGCTGCTCCCTCCCCACCCCCAAAAGTCACCAAGGGGCCTATGTTCACATTAGCCCCTCTATTCCTCCTCTTTTTTTATTGCCCAATGTATTTATGGAAGCTCATACTGTGTGCTTTTTATACTACTTGCTAGTTTGGACTCGTGGATTATTGTCTCCATTTGTTTTTATATGGACATCATTTGGTGCCTTTTCCCAGTCCTCTGGTTTACCACTAATCTTTGCCATATAGTATGTTTTTCTTTTCAGTTTGATACTAGTCTTGAACTTAGGGACAAACTGGTCATGGTTAACCCATCTTATAATTCTCCTTCCTCACTGGAATATATCTTAGCTGGAGTCCTGAATTATTTTCTTAAGCATTGGCCATTGGTTTTTCAAACATTCAAACTGCTAACTTTCTTTTTCTCAGCCTACTCCAGCCAACACTGTCCTCAGCCGTATGTAATTGCCCTTTTTTTTTCAAAAAATGTTTTTTCTTTGCTAAGTTGTTTCTTGCAATCAAATTGAAAAATTCTATCATGTCATGGCCCTCTTCTCTATGTAATCTTTTAGAAGCCTGGCCATCCAATGAATGTTTATTTCTTAAATCCAATTTGAGAATGGAGCAGGTTTTACCTTATGAAAATGCATTTCGCGTACTTGGGATCCCATTATAAAAAATGAAGGTAGCTACTCCTTGCTTTCTCTGGGTTCATTTTATATATTTATTTTCTAGTCAACCTGTTAGGAGATCGTATTACACCCCTCTGGAGCGTGTGGAACCCAGGTCTCCTAGTCTGGGGTATGGGTTCTAGCTCTGCCACAGTGGACCCTTGCAGATTTGTTAATGTAATCACAACCAAATACTTAACATGCAACTACTTTTTTGTTCTGTTTTGAAAGATAGAGTGGGTTAAATTGGATCCCATTGATCTAAACTGGTTAAGATATGTGCCTGATTGCAAGCATTGTTCAGAATAGTTTGCCACAGTTGAGGTTATTACATCTAGACAAGACTGAAATGTTATGACTGACAGTGTAGTGATTCTACCCAGAACTAAATTGGATGACTTCCTTTAGATGGAAAGGAGAATGCACATTTTTTTTAAAAGTTCTATCAAGAGAAATTATTCTTGTTCCAGATATCTATCTTTTTGATACATTTGTGCTATTTACTTATGGCATAACTTATTAAATGTTGGCATTGTTATGACATTTGTAACATTTAATACCCAAGCAGTTCTTATTCCTTAAATATTATATGAAAATATTCAACATTGAATCAAATTTAGGAATGTTAGTCTAAATATTAAACTTCAGTTGCTATCCAAAATGACAAATTTTGAGGCCTGTGTGTAATGCTGTGCTTTTGGTGGCAATAACTCTGCATGCTTGTAAACTCCAACATGGGAGAGCACAACTTCGATGAGATAACACGGTGTGAGGCTGGATGAACACAGCAGGCCAAGCAGCATCAGAGGAGCAGGAAAGCTTGATGTTTCGGGTCAGGACCCTTCTTCAGAAGGGTTTTCTGAAGAAGGGTCCCGACCTGAAATGTCAAGCTTTCCTGCTCCTCTGATGCTGCTTGGCCTGCTGTGTTCATCCAGCCTCACACCGTGTTATCTCCGATTTTCCAGCATCCGGCAGTTCCTAATATCTCTAACAATTTAAATGTCATCACTAGGGATTTAATTTTTAAAATCAAATTTTTATGCTGAGCAAGATTTTGGCTGTTTGAACATTTGTTTTAAAGTGTGTCTTCCTGTACTCAACTTGTACATCTTACAGGAAGAGTGGTTAATTGTGAGGAGCATCGCTCCTTCCTCTGGTGTATTTCCTAACAGTTGCATGCAAAGCTGTATGTTGCTTTACATGTCTTTTGAATTTATACACTCCAAAAGAAAAATACTTGCTGAACCTTAAGTGGCTCGCTGTCACATCCACAGCTCCCTTGCACGCCGTGCTCTCTCTAATCTAATCAGCAGGAGTCCTTTTTTAAACTGGTGTTTGAAGCATTTGCGAGGTGCTAACCAGAGCATAATTTGCTATTAAACACTGCTTTTAGCATTCTGCATCCTCCAGGTGTGAGCTTCCTCCCCATTTTGATTGGCAGTGTAAGAAAATGTATTCAGTGCCTCTGAAGATCATTGTTTGAGATGTATTTCAGCCATATGATGTTCATGACTGAGGACTGTATTGAAAGTGTGTCAGCATTTACATTTCATATTTCTTGTTTTCTGTATTAAACCATTTAATTCTGATCTATACAAAGGATGGTGGACAGCCACTTGATTTATGCTCGATTTTGGGAGAGATGCATAGTCAATGATTCCACCAGATTTGTTTCAAGAGATGTCCAAAGGAACTGTTCACCTTGAACTCTTGGCTGTTTTAAACAATGCATCATTTAAGATGGTGGGAACGTATTGTAAGGCTGAAAATATCTAATGAGCTCTTTTTAAGGTCTCATCAGAATAAATCCAAAAAGACACGTGTGCCTCATAAAAATAAAATACCTTAAACTACTTATATATATATATAGAACTATCAAACTAACACAGCACAGAAGGGGCCATTTAGCCCATCTTGTCTATGCTGACCCAAAAACACCAAGTTGTCCTTTCTAATCCCATCTTCCTGCTCAAGACCTATAGCCCTGCAGCTTACAGCACTTAAGGTACAGATGCAGGTACTTTTTGAAAGAATTTAGGATCTCTACCTCCACCGCTTGCTCAGGCAGTGAATTTCAGACGCCCACCACCAAGTTTTTCCTGGAGACCCCGCTAGTTCTTCTGCCCCTTAGCTTGAATCTGTGACTCCTGGTTTTTAAACTCTCTCTGCCAAGGAAAACTGGTTCCTTCCATTTACTTAATCTCTACCCCTTACAATTTTATATACCTCAATCATGTCACTCCTCAGTCTTCTGTTTTCCAACCTCTCCAGTCTCCTCGTGAGTACTGTTCTCCAGTAAATCTGGTCTGTACTCTTTCAGAGCAATTAAGTCCTTCCTTTAATGTGTGCAGCCCTGATCACCATAATACTCCTGTTGTGGTTTTGCCAGTGCCTTTCACAGTTCCATCACTTGTATCCCTACATTTATATTCTATACCTCTGCCAATGAAGGTGAGCATTCCATATGCCTTCTTTACAACCTCATCTGCCTATACTGTTACCTTTTTAGGGACCTGTGCACTTGCAAGTCAAAATCTCTCCCTTCATCTATCCTTTCAGCGTATTCCCTTTTTACTGTTTGACCTTCCCAAATGCATTGCCTCACACTTGTCAGAGTTGACCTCCATCTGCACCTGTCCTGCCCACTCCTCCTCCAACCTAATCCAGAGTGGTATTTGGCTCAGTAGTTAGCCCTGCCTCAAAGTGCCTGGGATCCCAGTTTGAGTCCCGCCTCAGGCAATGTCCGCGTGGACACAAGCCCATGTCAACACTACGACAAGTGCCTACCCGAACTAAAGACCCACTCCCCACCATGGACAGGACCAATGTCATCGACAAGATCCCCTGCAGAGACTGCAAGAAACACATCATTCAAACAAGAAGGAAACTAACAACAAGAATACATGGACACCAACTGGCTACAAAAAAGACACCACCAATACTCACTCCTCTCAATCCACATGGACAAGGAGAACCACAACTTTGACTGGGACAACACCAAGATCCTGGGACAGGCTAAGCAGAGACAAGCATGAGAATTTCTGGAAACATGGCACTCCACAAAGCATGTAATTAATAAACACATTAAACTCGACCCTGTATACATTCCACTACAGAGGAAACCCGGAAGTGAGCCAATCCATTGCAACGGACCCCAGAGTTTAAAAATCAGGCAGGTAAACACATTGCTTCTTCAGAGGCTGCACTAAGGATGTTAGCAAGCTCTGTAACGAAATGTCTTGCAGATCAACAAACCAGCTCAGCGAGCCAACCAACCTCCACACCCACAACCTGAGCTACAGATCTACTCCAAAACCTTAGAGTCTGTGTGGAATTTGCACATTTTCCCCATGTCTGTGTGGGTTTCCTCCCAGGTGCTCTGGTTTCCTCCCATAGTCCTCCACATTAGAAAGTACACAAATTTTTGTCACCTGCAAACTTCCCAATTCTGCTCACGTCTTATGTTCAAGTCTAAATCATTAATGTATGAAACTCTCTAGGGTCCCAACACCAAGCCCTACAGAATACCACTTGAAACAGCTTTCCCTTCCTTAGGGTAGCCATTGACCATTGCCCTTTGTTTCCTTACTAAGCCAACTTAGTAGTTCGATCTAGTTCGACAAATGGGTTTTTGATCAGTCTGCCATTGTGACCTTGTCAACATGGATTTTAGTAAGGCATTTGATAACATCCACTGCACTACCCTCCTCAATCCTTCTTGTAACCTCCTCAAAGAATTCTATCAAATTTGTAAGGCGTGACCTTCCCTTAACAAAGCCAGGCTGACCATTCTGATTAGCCCATCCCTGATATTAATGTTACTTTGGTTACGTGTTGTATCAGCATTTCATAGTATTTTCAGTACTTTTCCAGACATTCCATTATTCAGAAAACACACTAAAAACATGTCCTCACAGATGGTTCTGTGCTAACTATGTAAAAGAATGCATAACTTCGATTATCTGTGGGAACCAGTTACCTCCTTCTGGCCAAAACTGGCTGTTTTTTATGCCAGACCTATTTTCATGTATTTTTGTACTTTGCTTCAGTTGTTTGTCATGTCATGTCTAGTTATCCATTAACACTTAACCATGGAACCCATGCAGTGTGGAAGCAGGCTATTCAGCTCATCGAATCAGCACCAACCTTCCAAAGAGCGTTCCACTCAGACCCTCCCTATCCCAGTAACCCTGAATGTTCCATGCTAATTCACCCAGCCTGCAAATCCCTGGGTAATTTAGATAAGTGTGGAGCTAGATGAATGCAGCATCTTTGGAGCACAAAAGCTGACGTTTCGGGCCTAGACCCTTCATCAGAAAAGGGGAGGGGGGGGGAGAGATGGGGAGAGGATTCTGAAATAAATAGGGAGAGGGGGAGAAGTGGACCAAAGATGGATAGCAGAGAGGATAGGTAGGGAGGGGAATAGGTCAGTCCGGGGAGGATGGACAGGTCAAGGGGGTGGGATGAGGTTCGTAGGTAGGAAATGGAGGTGCAGCTTGAGGTGGGAGGAGAGGATAGTTGAGAGGAAGAACAGGTTAGGGAGGCGGGTCGAGCTGGGCTGGTTTTTGGATGCAGTGGGGGTGGTGGGGTAGGGGAGATTTTGAAGCTGGTGAAATCCACATTGATACCATTAGGCTGCAGGTTTACCAAGTGGAATATGAGTTGCTGTTCCTGCAACCTACGAGCACCGTAATAATGGCGCTGCAGGATGGACAAGCCGTCTAAGGAGTGGGAGGGAGAGTTAAAATGGTTCGCGACTGGGAGGCGCAGTTGTTTATTTAGTATGGCCAACCCACCTAACCTGCACAGGTTTAGATTGGGGAAGGAAACGAGCATCCAGATGAAACCCAAACAGACATGGGAGAATGTGAAAACTCCACTCACAGTCGCAGCAGTGCTAACCATTGATCTGGTGTCATCCTGGGAATGTTCTGCTTTGGAAATCATTTTCAAACCAGACAGTACAGATGCTTATAGGTAGACTACCTTGTGGCTATGGGTGACAATGCTGATCTGCCATGGATTGTAATTCCCTTGAGGCCAAGATTGGTACAACTTTTCTGTTACATTTAGGCTAATAGTAAGGCCGAAGGTGTTTACTGCCTCAAAGTTTACAATGATCTGTAATGCCTCCTCCATGAATGGCAGTGTTGGCTGAACAGAGGTTCCCAGATAAATTCTCTTATGGATTTGGTTTGTGCTACAAGTCACTGCTGATGAAGAGACTTGCTTTCTGTTTAGAGACTAAAGTATTAGCCTTCCAGTTTCATCAAACTACAATATTTTGCTACAGGCTTTACTTCTCACCCCTTTTCTGATTGGATTATTGTTTTGTTTATTCCTATTTGTTTCTAATATAATACACTGCCCTGATTTGCAACGCACAATTGTACCATATGTGTATTCAGAGGATCTGTTTATTGAGTGATATCTGTTTGTTTGCCAGCATTAGCAAGAATGTAGGAAAGATACCACCGGGTTGTCTACTTTCTTTTCATCCCCAGTATATTTCAGGGCTTTAATTGGAGTTGGTATTATGTGGTCCCGATATTTCTCCCGAGGATGGATGGTAATTGATACATAGTGTACTGAATCTCCAAAGAGCAGAGGAACTGCTTATTGTTCTGCTTATTGTACTGAGCCACCTTTTGCTCATGATATATGCTCAAAAAACCACACCCACAATGAAATTCTTGATTTGTAACCTTGGAGATGCCAGTAGCTAGATAAACTATTTATCTGTTACTTAGGTGGGTGTCTAACCCTCTTCCCCTATCTTTTTACCATTCACCGCCCCCCCCCCCCTTTTGCTAGCAATCCATCCCCAGTTGGCATCATCTTGGTGTTGCTTACTTGGGCAGTTTCAAATTTAATTTCACATATACTCTTGTGATTATGGTGTTGCTACTGTTGATTCCTTCCTATCTCTCTCTAGGTGTCATTGTCAAAATAGTTTGCCTGTAGTGCTGCTGCATCCTCTTGTAAGCCCGAGTGTCCTCTCTCCTGAACCCCTTGACCCTCTATTTAGATTAAAGACCTTGGTTTTTAAAACTGATTTCACTGGACGTGCAGAACTGACCATGGCCAACTCTCCGGAAAGTAGTGATATGGAATTCCTGACCCTGAACTGCACAAACAGATGACTGAGCATATCCAAGCACCTGAGGTGAGATTGAACTCTGCCCTTGAATGACTATGATGTGATTCCTGACTGACAACATTACCCTTTGAAGTCACTAATATGACTCCTGTTAGACTTTGAGACATGGCTATTTTATTGAAGAATATTGTTTTTGCTACATAACCTGTTGGCATACGCTGTAAGTATAACAATGTAGACTGCTGTAACTTTTATTATGGGAGTTGTCACTATCTACTTTCTCTGCACCATATGAGAGAACAGCAAACTGCATATGCAGTGAGAATAGGTAATGTGTTAACACATGAAAGTGGGCTTTTTGCTGCACACTAACAAAACTCATCTCAATGTTCAATTCTTGTACAAAATCAGGCTTTTCCCTCTGTCGAATCTTCTTTCTCCAATCTGTCCTATTTTTGCAATTGACTATAATTGCAAACATAGTTCAGGGCCTGGGGATATTCAGCCTGTTGTCTTTGGCAAATTCTGTCCTGAGCTCAGCTTGGAATTATTGACATTGGGTGTTTTTTTTAAAAAAAATGTATTAAAGTATTATTTTCCTTTGGACCTACGCTTTCTGAACAAACTAACAGATTGCAAAATAAAATTTAAAACTTGTCACCTTGGTGATGGTGCTATCCAGAAGTCACTTTTGGTACTAAAGAACTGAAGTGAGACACTGAAATCAGTCATTAACTTTCAGATAATTGACTCCAGTGTTCCCTCTAAATTATCTTGGACACACTGTTGTGCGACACAATTCTTCTGCTACACAGCTATGAAACATTGATTGCAAGGAATTGTATCTAGTCCAGTTCAGTGATTGGTTTAGGAATATTTGCAACTAAGTTCCCTCTGGATTTACTACTCAATTTAACAAACACTTGTTAGATGAAAAAAGTACTTGGGCAGGATCCTTGAAATGGTGAAATGTGCTTTACAAATCCATGTAGCTTACAGTCAAATGTGCTTAATTGGTTATAGCCACTGTTCGAAACAAAGCAAATCCCCTTAAAAAGCAGTTAGATAATGGCCAAATCATTATTTTGTTTTTTGCCATGTTTAAGGGATAAAATAATGGCCATAGCAGTGTAGAGAACTTTTTTTCTTTCTCTAGTAGTGCCATACACCCTTTCATATCCATCAGAAGGAAGACATCTTTCTCTTTCAAAAGTGAAAGGAACAGAGTCATTTGGCCCAGTCCTCTCAACCCTTCCTGTTCATACACCCATTTGGATGTCAAAAAACAAGTTATTGTACCTGCCTGCAGCACATTCTCTGCCAGCTTGATCCACACATGTAACACCCTCTGGAAAAAGTTGACCCTCAGATCCCTTTATAAATCTTTCTTTTCCGCTATCCTTAAACGTGTGCCCTCTAGTTTTAGACTTCTCCAACCATGGAAAAGGACCTTGCCTATTCACCCTATTCACAATGATTTTATAAGCCTCTAAAGGTCACCCCTCAGCCTCCCGATACTGACAGCATCCTTCCCGCAGAAGACCGACCAGAATTGAATGCAGTATTCTAAATGTGGTCTCACCAATGTCTGTCTTATACAGCCTCAACATGACATCCCAACTCCTATACTCAGTGCACTGACCAATGATTCTCCAATTGTGCTAAACACCACCTTCACCATCCTGTCTACCTGTGACTCCACTTTCAAGGGACTATGTAGTTGCACTGTTACATCTTTGTTCGGGTGTCTTGCCATTGACTGTACAAGTCCTTCCCTGGTTTGCCTTACCAAAATGCATCACTTCACATTTTATCTAAATTTAAATTCCATCTGCCACTCCTCGGCCCATTGGCTCATCTAATCAAGGTCCTATTGGACTCCTGATTTAACTTTCTTCACTGTCCACTACTCCAAGGTGTGTTCTAGATTTCACCCCCCACCCCCCCGACCGTGTTCTGTTGCCCAAATTTGTCTCGTTCTTTAAGCCTTTACACTCATAACAGAAGGGATCTGCTGAGTGGAATTAATGCATTGCAATCTGTAGACTGAAATTTATTTAATAAACCTAGAAAAATTGACCATTGGCGGTTTTAAGCAAAGTTTAAATATTTTTCTTTGTCATGCATTTCTTTATTCAATACTTTGTTTCTACGTACTTTACAATTCAACCAACTTTAGAAGATAACTTGTATATACATTTTGGGTTTGAAGGATTACTATATGAATGATTTGAAGAAATGAAGATGCAATTTAATAGTAACCTTTCTGCATTTTACTTGACAGCTCTAAGAAAACAACTG
This sequence comes from Stegostoma tigrinum, assembly GCF_030684315.1. Lineage (NCBI taxonomy): Eukaryota > Metazoa > Chordata > Chondrichthyes > Orectolobiformes > Stegostomatidae > Stegostoma > Stegostoma tigrinum. Next base: position 12,521,209 of record NC_081379.1, read on the forward strand.
GAATAAAGCCACAATGTAGTTTCTTTTTAGTATTTTTCATTGAACCTCCTGGGTTGTTTTCTGCTTTAATTTTGACAAGACCCGCAGTCTTCTCTGGCAGTGTTCCTGAATTCAGGTCTTTAGTATACAATCCCTAACAGTGTCGAAACAACAGGCCATTCAGCCACATCAAGTCCACATCAACTCTCCAAAGTGTATCCCACCCAGACTCAAACCCCCTACCATATCCCTATAACCCTGCATTTCCCATGACTAATCCACCTAACCCACACATCTTTGGACTGTGGGAGGAAACTGGAGCACCTGGAGAAAACCCATGCAGACATGGGGAGAATGTGCAAACTCCCGAGGCTGGAATTGAACCCAGGTCCCCAGCGCTGTGAGATAGCAGTACTGACTACTGAGCCACCTCCTCAAGAGGATCTCTTAACTACAACTTGCTTAACTTGTACCAAGACTTGTGATTTTTACCTGTGTTCTCATGAATATGGGCTTTCAAAAGAAGCTTTTATAATGAGCCACATAAAGGTTTGTTAGTGTGGGAGCTTCCCTCCCCACTGACCAGAGAGACAGACTCAGGAGGCAGGTGGGATTCAGGCAATTGGAAAATGTTTATTCAAGCAGCAACTGGTTGATGCAGGAAGACGGTCAAAAAATCTTCCCCAAATAGGAAGGAAGATCAACGACACTTTCACTGTAAAAGTCAGTGTGAAACACTTTATACGCTTTGTTACAATGGTCAAATACAGCATAGTCACTGTCTTTCCCTTCTTAATCCATATACCCAAATCCATGGCTCATCTCATCAATGATGGGCATTCCTGTGGACAGCCCCAGGTTCCCATGGTGTTAAGGCATTTGCAATCTCTAGGCCTTGGGATCTTTCTATGCATCCTATTCATTCACATTCCAAACATTTGCTGGCTACTCTCCTTCGGATCTGTCTCAGGCTTCTTATCTCTAAGGACAGCGTGAGATCTGTTATTCATTATATTACATGTTTTATTTTGTCAAATTCAGCCATTCCTATAATATTTTCCACTGTCCCAATTACAATGTTAAAATTAAAAGTTGGTTAGCTTTAACTAATTGCTATAAGGTTAATCTCTGTCACAAAGTTTATTTATAAAATGAAATGTTATACAACTACTTTTACTGTCAGCATTTTGTAATGTATGGCTTGTGAGCAATCTATCTTGTTCAGGGCATAAGAGAAAGTGCCTCCTAAGCTAGTTAATCTTCACACCCAGGCTTAAATTTTTTTAATGCCTGTACTGTATCCTGGTTGTGTATTGAAATGAATTTCTATAATTAAAGCATTTTTAACTAGAAACTATTTAACATGGCAAGTGGCTTCATAGATGCACCTATTTACTACAAAATAACTTTAGTTGTCCTTGCTTAGGAACTTAATCTAGCATCTGATGTTATTCATTTACTGGCCTGATCATCTTTTCATTAATAAGGCTAGAACTGGTCATTTATCTGCGTCCTAAGGCATCCTTTTATCAGAACTGTCTCAGATGGGAGCATAGTGTTCCTTTACCGACCTTCTAGCAGTTCTGTTCAAAGGTACGATTGTATTTCACTGTGAGTGGGCTGCTTAGGTTTACTTAGATTCTGTCTGCCACCTTGTAAGCAGGCGTGGGCTGCTTAGTGTGGTCAGGTACGAGTCACCTTAAATGGCCAGGTATAGGTCACCCCTACAGTTAATAAAACTGAACTTCACTGGATAAAAGGGGAAAGAGGGATATGGAGTCAAAATTGACGAAGTGATTGAACACCTTTTGTGATTAATCACTGTATATAGAATTATCAGAGTCCATTTGGCCAACAATTTTGTGCTGGCTTTCCTTTGAGTAATCCAATCAATTCCATTCCCTGTAGTCTGCATATTTATTATCCTAAAGTGCCCATTACATCTCATTTTCAAATTGATCATCATTACTGCTTCCACCACCCTTTTCTTTTTAGGCAGTATGCTCCAGGTTGTTCCAATCCACTGTATTTGAAAGGTTGCTCCTGGAGTAAGGTATACAGTAGAATTCTCGAATGAAATATTAGGATCACTCAGTTCGATGTATATGAATTACTTGTGGTACACAAGCCACAAATTTTTAGAATTTGTACATAATGTGAAACTTTGAAATGTAATACACAGTGAGACAGGACATGTGTGGGTTGCTGAAATGGGTAGACGTAGACATGGAGGTAAAATTCAGCACAAGTGGTAAGGTGATGCAATTTTTAAGAAATGCTTCTCTAGGCTAGCCCTTACTACCTACCCCTAATTGCCCAGAGACCAGTTAAGAGTTAACCGCATTACTGTGGTTCTGGAGTCACAGATCAGGTCAGGTAAGGATTCCCTTCAGATTCCCTTCCCTTTTGGACATTAGTGAACCAGAGAGAACTTTTTGGCAATCAAAATGGCTTCTTGATCATTAGACTTTTAATTACAGATCTTTATTGAATTTAAATTCAAACACAGAGCATTTCCTGGATCTCTGGATCAGTAGTTTAGTGCTTTCCATTCGACAGGATCAATGAGAAGAAACCATATGTACTAAATGGTATAATTCTAAGAGTGCATAAGAAGGTGGACCTGGAATTTCCTGTGCATATATTGCTGAAGATGGCATCCTGTATAGAAATGCAATTTTTAAAAATTCCTTAGTGGGATGTGGGTGTTGCTGGCTGGCCAGCATTTCTTGCCCATCTGTAGTTGCCCTTGAGAAGGTGTTGGTGAGCTGCCTTCTTAAACCGCTGCAGTCCTCCAGCTGTGGGCTGACCCACAACGCTATTAGGGAGGGAATTCCAGGATTTTGATCCAGCAACAGTGAAGGAATGGCAATATATTTCCAAGTCAAGATGGTGTGTGACTTGGAGGGGAACTTGGAGGTGGTAGTGTTCCCATGTACCTGCTTCCCTTGTCTTTCTCAGTGGAAGTGGTCGTGACTTTGGAAGGTACTTTCTGAAGATTTTTGAATTTCTGCAGTGCATCTTATAGATAGTACACACTGCTGCTACTGAGTGTCAGTGGTGGAGGGAGTGAATGCATGTGGATGTCGTGCCAATCAAGCAGCCTGCTTTGTCCTGGATGGTGTCAAGCTTTTTGAGTACTGGGGCTGCATTCCATCCAGGAAAGTATGGGAGTATTCCATCACACTCCTGACTTGTGCCTTTGTAGATGGTGGATGGGCTTTGAGGAGTCAGGTAAGTTACTTGCCACAGTACTCCCAGTTTCAGGCATGCTGTTATGACCACCCTGTTAATGTGGTGAGTCCGGTTGAATTTCTGGTCAATGATAACTCCCAGGATATTGATAGTAGGAGTTTCAGTGATGGTAACACCATAGAATGTCAAGGGGTGGTGGTTAAATTGTCTCTTATTGGTGATGGCCCCTGATACCCATTGATTCCAGTTTTGCTAGGGCACCTTGATGCCACACTCTGAATGCAGCCTTGATATCAAGGGCTGTCACTCCTCCTCCCCTCACTCTGAACCAAGGCTGTAATGAGATCAGGAGCTGAGTGGCCCTGGCAGAAACCGAGCAGGGAATCACTGAGCAAGTGGTGCTTGATGGCACTATTGATGACACCTTCCATCACTTTATTGATGATCGAGAGGACACTGATGGGGCAGTAATTGTCTGGGTTGGGTTTGTCCTGCTTTTTGTGTAGAGGACGTTCTTGGGCAATTTTCCACATTGTCGGGTAGATACCAGTGTTCTAACCGTACTGGAACAGCTTGACTAGGGGAGCAGCATGTTCTCGAGCACAAGTCTTCAGTTATATTGCTGGAATTTTGTCAGGGCTGGTAACCTTTGTGTGGAGTGAATCGAATTGGCTGAAGACTGGTATCTGTAATGCTGGGGATCACTAGAGGAGGCAGAGATGGATCATCTATTCGACACTTCTGGCTGAAGATTGCTGAGAATACTTCAGCCTTCTCCTTTGCACTGATGTGCTGGCTCTTCCATCATTTGAAGATGGGGATATTTGTGGAGCCTCCTCCTTCAGTGAGTTGTTTAATCCACCACCACCATTCACAACTGGATGTGGCAGGACTGCAGAGCTTAGATCTGATCCGTTGATTGTGGAATCACTTAGCTCTGTTTATCACTTGCTGCTTTCGCTGTTTGGCATGCAAGTAATCCTGTTGGTGGCTTCACTAGGTTGGTACCTCCTCTTCAGGTATGACTGCTCCTGGCATGCCCTCCTGCACTCTTGGTTGAACCAGGGTTGATTCCCTAGCTTGATGGTAATGGTAAAGTGGGGGATATGCCAGGCCATGAGGTTACAGATAGTGTTGGAGTACAATCCTGCTGCTGTTGATGGCCCATAGCACCTCATGGATGCCCAGTCTTGAGTTGCTAGATCTTTGGAAAGTCTATCCCATTTAACATGGTGATAGTGCCACACAACAGGACGGAGGTTGTTCTCACTGTGAAGGCAGGACTTCATCTCCACAACGACTATGCAATGGTCACTCTTACCAACACAGCCCTGGACAGATGCAGCTACAGCTGACAGATTAGTAAGGACGAGGTCAAGTATGTTTTTTCTTCTTGGTTTCCTTACCACCTGCCATAGCTGCTATACTGGGTCTGTCCTTTTAGGACCCAACCAGCTCAATCAGTAGTATTGCTGCCCAGCCACTCTTGATGGATGTTGAAATCCCCCACCCAGAGTACATTTTTATGCCTTTGCCATCTTCAGTGCTTCCTCTAAGTGTTGCTCAACATGGAGTACTGATTCATCAGCTGAGGGAGGACAGCAGGAGGTTTCCTTGCCCATGTTTAACTGAAGCCATGAGACGACTTGGGGTCTGGAGTCAATGTCGAGGACTCCTAGAGCAACACACTCCTGACTGTACACCACAATGTCACCCCCTCTGCTGTGTCTGTCCTGCCAGTGAGACATGACATTTCCTGGGATGGTGTTGGTGGTGTCTGTGATATTTGTTTGTAAGGTATGATTCTGAGAGTGTGACTGTGCCAGGCTGTTGCTTGACAAATCTGTGAGACAGCTGTCCCAAATTTGACACTAACCCCCAGAAAATGGTGAGGAGTGCTTTTGCATGGTCGACAGGGCTGTTTCTGCCGTTGTCTTTTCCAGTGCCAGGGTCGATGCCAGGCGATCTGTCCAATTTATTTCTTCTAGTCTTTGTAGAGATCTGACTGGCTTGCTAGGCCATTTCAGAGGGCAGTTGAGAGTCAATCACTTTGCTGTGGATCTGGAGTCACATATAGGCCAGACTAGGTAAGGTTGGCAGATTTCCTCCCCGAGCAACACAAGTAAACCAATTGTCAGAAAAATCCAATCAGCAATGATTTCATGGTGATCAGTCGATTGTTAATTCCAGACTTCTTTTTGTTTTTGAATTCCAATTTTACCATCTGCCATAGTGGGATTCAAACTTGGGTCCCCAAAACATTAGCTGGCTATCTAGATTAATAGTCTAGCGATAATACCACTAGGCCATAGCCTACACCTAATTAGTAAACCATATGTTATTCCAGGCTTCATTTAATAGGAGAATTGTGTACAAAACCAGGAAATTGGCAAGTATATAAAATATTAACTTTGCCTCAACTGAGCTATTGTGCCAATTCTGGGTAATACTCTTTTTTAGGAGTTTGTAAAGCCCCTAAAGGGCAAAGAAGTGATTTGTTAGACTGTTTCCATGTTTGGCAAATTTCAGTTCATGGATAGAGGTTGGGTTGTTCTGAAGTGGAGACTGCACAGAAGGTAGTTGGTAGAGGTTTAAGTGGAAATAAATACAGAAATATTGTTTGCAGTGGTTGAAAGTTTGACCTGAGGGCAGACGTAAGGTGATTAGTGCACCCAAGAAATGATCTGAGGCATGTTTTTTGTGCAGCAAAGGATTGGAATTTGGAACAAACAATCTGTGTTAACCATTTCAAAGGGAATTGAATAGGTCTGTTAAGCTCTTCTGTTTTATTATTCTGAGGTTTTTGTTCCGCAATAGTGGAAAGTGTTGCGGTGGTTTCACTCCGTTCCTATCACTGCCTTGCTTATGGAAACAAACAGGAGCACTGTCAATGCACAGTTTAATTCTCACTGGACGCTGTGTAAAATGATTTAACAAAACCTGACACATGAAAGTCGGTAACAAAAGGTAAGTATTTTTCTGTTTTTAACTATAATAAGCTATAACAAAATAATAGGATTTGGCATCTCTGGCTTTTCTGCAGTACCACAAGTGCCAAGTAGCATGATTAACTATTGTACTTAAACTGAGCACAGTTGAAATGAAAATCCTTCCTTTTATGGCATATGATCCTTTTTGTTTTTATTTAAAGTTTGGTCGTTGTTATCAGAGTATGGTTCTATAGCCTAAACAGCTCAGAACTAGCACCTAAGCCAGCAGTTCTGTTCAGAAGATCTCACTAATGATGGATCAATAGAGAAATTTCATCTGGCAGTTTTAGGTGTTATTTGATTTTTGGCTAAGTTCATTTTGGGCCATAACAGAGGAAACTTTGTAAAGAGGAAAATGTTCTTATAAGCTTAGGCTTAGATGAAGTCAAAGATTCATGTGGAGCATAAACTATTTGAACTGAAGCTTTTTTGGGATGTTAAAGTTATGTAAATCTCTTGAAATACTGAAAGTAACTGGGATATTTTTGGGATAGCAGGTTTTAATTAGTAGGATACTGCAAGCATCAGTACTTGAGCCGGCAATATTTATAGTCTCTCTATTGATCATTTTGAATGAGGGTAGTGAACGTAATGTCTTAAAGTTTACTGACCATATAGAGTTGGGTGATAAAATGAGCAGAGAGTGCAAAGGAATTGGAGAGATTGGGTGAGCGGTTAAGAACATGATGGATGAAATGCTATGTATTGGGTTGCAAATGAAGGAAGAGACCAACTTTTTTTGGGGTGGAGTTGAGTATCATTGTTTATGAATCCCAAAGCTGATACACTGGTCTTGTTCATTGCTTACTGTTTGCTTTTGTTACAAAGGCATTGGGGCAAAAAAGTAACTAAATCTTGCAGGGTATTGATAAAGTTGTACCTGGAGCACCTGCGTAAGGATGGACATTACGTACTTAGCTTGGAGGGACTGCAGAGTTTTGCTTGACTTGTTCCAGAGGTAATAAATGACTGGACTACGTTTATATGTCCCAAATTTTAGAATGAGATGTGATTCAAATATGAAACTTCTATGGGATTTGAGAGGTAGATGCTGCAAAATGTTTTAAATGTTGAGTCACAATCTCCGAGTAAGGAATTGGCCGTTTAGGACTGAGATGAAGGAAAATGTCTTGTTCTGAATCTTTGGCATTCTTTACGCCAGTGTCCTGTGGATGACTGGTTGATCAACATATCTCTCATAAAGAAAATGCTGAAAGTTATTAATAGAAAAGGTCCAGCAAGGTGCTTGGATAGATTCACCATAGCAAGTTTTGAGAAGACTTGTAGCTCAGGTTGAGGTTCTAGATGTGAGTTTGCACGCTGAGCTGGAAGGTTAGTTTTCAGACGTTTCGTCACCATTCTAGGTAACATCATCAGCATTCCAACCGGAACTCCATCAACAAACACATTGATTTGGAGCCAATCTACCATCCTCTGAGAAAAAGAACAGGAAATGACATCACCAACACAGGAAATGACATCACCAACCCAAGGAAACCTAAACAGAAATAGAAAGCGGGCAGAACACCAGCGCTTCGTCAGAGGCTCACTGTTGGATGTTACCTAGAATGGTGACGAAACATCTGTGAACAAACCTTCCAGCTCAGTGAACCAGCTTACATCCGGAACAAAATAAAGACCCACTCTTTTGTGGACCAAGAGGAGGAGAGCGTGACTGTGTTGGAGGTGGAAGGAAGACATCGGGTTGGTTGTGCACCCTTGCGACCAGTGGATCTTAATGCTGGCTTCGGCCTAATGCTGGTTCAGGGGAGTAGCCAACCTGCAACGATGGCTGCTGCAAGTGCTCGTGCACCAGGTCAGGGGGCCCGGAACACCATCCGTGTTTCTGTAAAGAAGGTGGATGAAGGTGCACCTGTGGACCACACCTTCTTTGTGAAGAGGGTCCTGTTGGACTGTTGTGGGTTCCCTGCTACGGACATTTACTGCCTGCAGGATTTCCCCGGAGGAGGTTTTTACAATGTAACCTTCAGGAGTGCCAAGCTTTGCGAGCGCTTCCTGGAGGTTTTCAAGGAGAAAGGAGGTGAGGGCCCCCTCTCTGTATTGACCGCTGTCCTGTTTGTGATGCCAGTGCAGAGGAGCCGTATGGGGACTGTACGCACGTGCCAGCAGTTGATGTCCTGACCTTCCTTGGAAGGTACGTGAAGGTGGAAGGGGACCTAACCAACAACATGGACCCCTTTTGGCATCTGGATGAGTAAGAGGCAGGTCAAGGTGATGCTGAGGATGGGCGCGGACGGGAATGTCGTACACCCACCGTCCAGCTTCGCAATTCGGCGGGAGCAAGGGCTACCTGACCTACACAGGGCAACCTAAAGTCTGCCATGCCTGTGGTAGGTCAGGTCACATGGCATCCGACTGCATAGCCACCATTTGCAGGGAGGAGGGACACCTTGCAAAGGGTTGCCTACAAGAAAAATGCTGCAATCTTTGCGGGGAAGTGGGCCACCTCCTAATAGGGCATGCCTGCGGTGGGGGACCACCTACGCCCAGGCCGCCGGCAGGGGTAATGTGGGGCCAGCCCCCACCCCCACCCCCGGAGGAGAGGAAGGCACCAGAGCCCTGCAAGGACGCCACTAATGTGCAGGAGGGCCCAGCCCCGCAGGATGGACCCAAGGCTAGCAAAGTGCCCCTGCAGGCTCCGCTACCCCCCCCCCCCCCCCCCCCCCCCGCCCCCGACAACCCGGAGTCGATGGAGGCGGCGACAGGTGACCCAGGGGAGTGAACAACAGTCCGGAAAGCGAGGAGGAAGGCACACCGGCGGGCCCAGGCACCGCAGCCATCAGGGGGGCTATAAGAGGTCCTCTGACGAGGGAGATTTGGTGGAGGCCCACCCAAAGCAGAAGCTAAAGATCAAGGGAGAAGGAAAGCAGCACCCCGCTTCCAGGTGACGGAAGGCGTCCTGAGGCTCCCTCCGACACCCAGCCACGTGTCACTGGGGCCCTGGAGGGGTCCCCCGGAACTTCCAGGCGGGAAGGAGGAAACAGTGCCTCCCCAGCCTGACCCAGAGCCGGACTCTCCTGCCTCCGTACCCCTGACGGGGGGATGCCACCCGGAAGGCAGCACGGACGGTTTCCTGAGCCCGGAGAGCGTCCAGCAGTTAGCCCGGGCAATGTGCATGGAGGGACAGATGGAGGGGCTGGACCTTAGACTTGGGGAGGGTACTGCACTCACTGCCCGCAATGGGGGTACGAGTTGCGAGCATTAATGTGTGCAGTGTCAAGTCCACCGCAAGATGTGTATCCACGTTGGCGTACCTGACCACCGTCAAGGCGGACCTCCTGTTTGTGCAGGAGTGCGGGATACCGCACCTTAGCAGGTACGGGAATTGGTCCGGCACCTGGACCTGTAGGCCTTCGATCTGGTCGGAGGGGGGAGCGACTGTCGCTTCTCGGGCCTGGCTATTCTGCTGTGGGGGCACAACTTCACCACCTCTCAAGTTCAGGAGGTGGTGGGGGGGCGCCTCCTAGTGGCTGACGTCACCTACAGGAACGCTCCCCTGAGGCTGATCAACCTGTACGTCCCAGCGGTACGGAGTGAGCGGTTGGCCGTCCTGCAGCGGCTTCCACTCCTGCTGGCTTACGTCCAGGCCAGTCATCCTAGGCGGAGACTTCAACTGCATCATCGATGCAGATGGAAGATCCGGTGTGGGGACAGTGGGTGGGGGGAGTCAACTGGATGTCACATCCAGATTCCTGATGGGCACGATGAAGGACGCCAAGCTGCTCGATGTCTTCGGCACCCCTGCAGACGGAGCGCAGTGGAGATACACCTGGTCGCGGCTGGACGGGTCTATTCGCTCAAGGATAGACTTCCTGTTGTGTCACGGGCGTTCTCGGTCAGGTCCACCGGTGTCGAGCCGGTGTTCTTCTCTGACCACTGCCTCCTGCTGGCTGACTGTCACTTACTGGATGACCAGCCGGCCAGCAAGGGGACGTGGAAGCTCAACACGACTCTGTTGACCCCAGAGAACGTCGAGGAGCTTAAGGGGGAGTATGTCGGTTGGAGAACCGTGAAACCCCTCGTTGAGTCTCCGGGCGACTGGTGATAGACGGTGAAGGAGAACATCAAGAGGCTCTTTGTCCTCGAGGGTGTTCGGAAGGCGAGAGAGAGGCGGGGAAAGCTGTTGCGACTCCAGAAAAGGGTGCAGAAACTGCTCCTTCTGCAGTTGATGGGGGTCGATGTCACGGAGGACCTCCGCGAGGTGAGGGGCCAGCAAGCCTCGCTCTTCGCCACGGAGGCCTCCAGGATAATCTTGCGGTCCAGGGTCCGCTCCGTGGAGCAGGACGAGATGTGCTCACGTTTCTTCTTTCAGAAGGTGCACAAAGAGAGCTCTGTGCTTAGCCGGCTGAAGGAGGGTGACAGCTCGGTGACGTCGTCTCGGCCCGACATTTTGAGGATCAGCAGATCCTTCTATACCGGACTGTACGACGCAAAGCCCACGGACAGCATGGCCTCCGAGTCGTTCCTGTCGTCTATCACGGAGGTCTTAGACGATGGCATGAGGGAGTGGCTGGACCGGCCAATATCCCTGGACGAGCTGACCAGAGCCCTCAAGTCCTTGGAGAGGAATAGGACTCCCGGAAGCGACGGCTTACCGGTCGAGCTGTATTCAGCTCTGTGGGACCTGGTTGGCCAGGACCTGCTGGAGGTGTACGATAGCGTGCTTCGGGCAGAAGAAATTTGCAGGTCCATGAGGAAGGGCATCATCACCCTCATTTACAAGAGGAAGGGGGAGAGGGAAGAAATTAAGAATTGGCGTCCCATTTCACTATTGAACGTGGACTACAAAATCCTGGCCAAGGTCATAGCCAACCGGGTCAGGTCTGTCCTGGAGTCGGTGATTCACCCTGACCAAACCTGTGCTGTGCCGGGCAGGAAAATTGCTGAGAGCCTCGTGCTCATCAGGGATACGATCACCTACGTGCAGGACAGGTGGGTGGACACCTGCCTCGTCAGCCTGGACCAGGAGAAGGCCTTCGACAGGGTTTCTCATGCTTACATGAGGGAGGTCCTCTCCAAATTGGGGTTCGGGGAGGGCACCCGCAATTGGAACCGTCTGCTCTACACCAACATAGTTAGCGTAGTCTCGATCGACGGGTGGGAATCAGACAGTTTTCCCGTCAGATCTGGAGTTAGGCAGGGCTGCCTACTCTCTCCTGCCTTGTTCGTGTGCTGTGTGGAGCCCTTCGCCGCATCCATCAAGAAGGAAGTGAGCCTGAAGGGCGTGACTATCCCAGGCAGCGGAGGCCTTCAGGTCAAGACCTCCCTGAGATAATGGGAACTGCAGATGCTGGAGAATCCAAGATGATAAAATGTGAGGCTGGATGAACACAGCAGGCCCAGCAGCATCTCAGGAGCACAAAAGCTGACATTTCGGGCCTGGACCCTTCTTCAGAGAGGGGGATGGGGTGAGGGTTCTGGAATAAATAGGGAGAGAGGAGGAGGCAGTCCGAAGATGGAGAGAAAAGAAGATAGGTGGAGATGAGAGGATAGGTGGGGAGGTAGGGAGGGGATAGGTCAGTCCAGGGAAGACGGACAGGTCAAGGAGGTGGGATGAAGTTAGTAGGTCGGAGATGGAGGTGCGGCTTGGGGTGGAAGGAAGGGATGGGTGAGAGGAAGAACAGGTTAGGGAGGCAGAGACAGGTTGGGCTGGTTTTGGGATGCAGTGGGGGGAGGGGAGATTTTGAAGCTGGTGAAGTCCACATTGATACCATTGGGCTTCAGGGTTCCCAAGCGGAATATGAGTTGCTGTTCCTGCAACCTTCGGGTGGCATTATTGTGGCACTGCAGGAGGCCAATGATGGATATGTCATCTAAAAAATGGGAGGGGGAGTTGAAATGGTTTGCAACTGGGAGGTGCAGTTGTTTATTGCGAACCGCGCGGAGGTGTTCCGCAAAACAGTCCCCAAGCCTCCGCTTGGTTTCCCCAATGTAGAGGAAGCCACACCGGGTACAATGGATGCAGTATGCCACATTGGCAGATGTGCAGGTGAACCTCTGCTTAATATGGACAGTCATCTTGGGGCCTGGGATAGGGGTGAGGGAGGAGGTGTGGGGGCACGTGTAGCTTTTCCTGCGGTTGCAGGGGAAGGTGCCGGGCATGGTGGGGTTGGAGGGCAGTGTGGAGCAAACAAGGGAGTCACGGAGAGAGTGGTCTCTCCGGAAAGCAGACAAAGGTGGGGATGGAAAAATGTCTTGGGTGGTGGGGTCGGATTGTAGGTGGCGGAAGTGTCGGAGGATGATGTGTTGTATCCGGAGGTTGGTGGGGTGGTGTGTGAGAACGAGGGGGATCCTCTTTTTTTTGGGCGATTGTGGCGGGGGCGGGGTGTGAAGGATGTGTTGCGGGAAATGCGGAAGACACGGTCAAGGGCGCACTTGACCACTGTGAGAGAAAGTTGCGGTCTTTGAAGAACTTGGACACCTGGGATGTGCGGGAGTGGAATGCCTCATCGTGGGAGCAGATGCGACGGAAGAATTGGGAATGGGGATGGAATTTTTGCAGGAGGGTGGGTGGGAGGTCGGCGCCGCCTCTTGCTCCCCAGAGGAGCTCGAACTGTTCATCCACTTCACCAACACCTTCCACCCCAACCTTCAGTTCACCTGGGCCATCTCCAGCACATCCCTCACCTTCCTGGACCTCTCAGTCTCCATCTCGGGCAACCAGCTCGTAACTGATGTCCATTTCAAGCCCACCGACTCCCACAGCTACCTAAAATACACCTCCTCCCACCCACCCTCCTGCAAAAATTCCATCCCCTGTTCCCAATTCCTCCGCCTCCGCCGCATCTGCTCCCACGATGAGGCATTCCACTTGCGCACATCCCAGATGTCCAAGTTCTTCAAGGACCGCAACTTGCCCCCCACAGTGGTCAAGAATGCCCTTGACCGCATCTCCCGCAATACATCCCTCACACCCCGCCCCCCCCCGCCACAACCGCCCAAAGAGGATCCCCCTCGTTCTCTCACACCACCCCACCAACCTCCAGAAACGACGCATCATCCTCCGACACTTCTGCCATCTACAATCCGACCCCACCACCCAAGACATTTTTCCATCCCCACCCTTGTCGTCTGTTTTCTGGAGAGACCACTCTCTCCATGACTCCCTTGTTCGCTCCACGCTGCCCTCCAACCCCACCACACCCGGCACCTTACCCTGCAACCCGCAGGAAATGCTACACTTGCCCCCACACCACCTCCCTCACCCCTATCCCAGGCCCCAAGATGACTTTTCATATTAAGCAGAGGTTCACCACATCTGCCAATTTGGTATACTGTATCCATTGTAGCCGGTGTGGCTTCCTCTAGCCGCACCTCCATCTCCGACCTACTAACCTCATCCCACCTCCTTGACCTGTCCGTCTTCCCTGGACTGACCTATCCCCTCCCTACCTCCCCATCTATACTCTCCTCTCCACCTATCTTCTTTACTCTCCATCTTCGGTCCGCCTCCCCCCCCCCCCCCAATTTATTCCAGAACCCTCACCCCATCCCCCTCTCTGAAGGGTCCAGGCCCGAAACGTCAGCTTTTGTGCTCCTGAGATGCTGCTGGGCCTGCTGTGTTCATCCAGCCTCACATTTTATTATCCAAGACCTCCCTGTACATGGACGATGTCACCGTCTTCTGCACCGATCGTCGGTCGGTGAGTAGGCTGTTGGACATCTGCGGCTAGTTTGAACTGGCCTCGGGTGCCAAAGTCAATAGGGGTGAGAGCGAGGCCATGTTCTTTGGGAACTGGGACGACCACTCCTTCATCCCCTTCACCGTCGGGACAGACTACCTGAAGGTGCTGGGTGTTTGGTTCGGTGGAGCTGGGGCATGCACTAAGACTTGGGAGGAGCGTATCACCAAACTGAAGCAGAAGCTGGGCAGGTGGACGCTCCGGTCCCCCTCCATTGCGGGTAAGAACCTGGTTGTCAGGTGTGAGGGGCTTTCGGTACTGTTGTATGTGGCACAGGCCTGGCCTATTCCCTGGACCTGTGCTGCTGCAGTCACCCGGGCCATCTTCCACTTCATTTGGGGGTCGAGGATGGACCGGGTTCGCAGGGACACCATGTACGAAGACCTGGAAAATGGGGAAAGGACGTACCGAATGCCACCCTCGCCCTGATGGCTACCTTTTGTGTGCGGCTGCATCAAGCTGTGCGTAGATCCTCAGTACGCAAACACCAAGTGTCACTACTTACTGAGGTTGTACCTGTCCCCGGTGTTGCGAAGGATGGGCCTGGCCTCGTTGCCGCAGAACCCTCCGAGTAGTTGGACCGTCCCGTACCACCTGTCCTTCGTGGAGAAATTTTTGAAGGGAAACACCTTTGACCCCAAGGCCGTCAGGCAGTGGTCAGCACGTAGTATCCTCGGGACCCTTCGGGAAAAGGAGAGGGTGGATCCCGTCGTGTGGTTCCCCACGCAGACTGCCAAAGTCGTTTGGCAGAATGCCTCATCGCCAGAACTTTCAAACAAGCACAAGGACATTGCTTGGCTGGCGGTGAGAGGGGCTCTGCCAGTGAGATCCTTTATGCATGCCCGGAATCTTTGTGCCACCGCACGCTGCCCTTGAGGTGGCTGCGGGGCGGATGAGAATGTCGATCACCTCCTTCTGGAGTGTGCCTATGCGCAGAAGGTCTGGAGGGGGATGCAGTGGTATTTGTCGAGCTTCGTCCCGAGCAGCTCCGTGACGCGGGACTCCGTGCTCTACGGGCTGTTTCCTGGGACGCACACCGAGACCAACATCAACTGCGCCTGGAGGACCATCAATGTGGTGAAAGACGCTCTTTGGTCTGCCTGCTGAAAGAACGGACCCCGACCGAGTGTTGCAGACTGGTGCACTCCAAGGTCCAGGACTACGTGCTGAGGGACGCGCTAAAGCTTGGGGCAGCCGCTGCCAAGGCGCGGTGGGGAAAGACCATCGTATGAAACCCCTCGTCCAGAATAGAAAAAAGGCCACTATCTTGTAACTGGGCCCAGCTGGCGCCTTCCCCAACTGGCCAGGGGGTCAACTAGGACTGTGCGGTGTGACGACTGCCAGGGTATTTTCTTTGTTTTGTTTTTTTTCTTCTTTGTTTGTTTTTTTTCCTTTAGTTGGTGTACGTACCCCCTGGGTAACCCAGAGTGGCTTGCATGAGTGGGTAGGTGTATAAATATGTTTTATTTTTTGTACATCTTATGAATAAAGTATATTTTTTCAAATTAAAAACAAGTGACGAAACATCTGAAAACTAACCTTCCAGCTCAGCGAGCAAACTCGCATCCAGATTCACCATAATCAGAATCAAAATGGGTTGTGAAAGTGAAATCATTTTTGACCAATCTATTTGATGTTTTTTGATAATCTGATGTGCTGTGTATGAAGGGAAACCAATTGATGTACTGTATTTAGATTTTCCAAAACATTAGCATATTAACATGGATAGAAGATTGGCTGATTAAAAGGAAACCAAATAATTGCGAATATTTTTTTCAGATTGGCAAGAAATAAGCAATTTGAGATAAACACTTGGCTAACTTCCTAAATTGACAAAGGAAATAATTTGAAAATGATTTTATTTAAAATTTGTGTGCCACAGGATCTGCTGGGACCTCCCAACTATTTATGCTTTATGAATGACTTGGATGAAGGGAGGCAAGATGAGACATGAAGCAGATACGGGTTACAAAAAGATATGCATAGGTCAAGCGAGTGAGCAAAGATTTGATGAATGAAGTATAATGCTGAAAATTGCAAAGTTTTCCATTTTGTCCAGATTTTGTTTTTACAGGTGTCTAAATGAGAGTGCAGAGTTCAGATGCAGGGGAATCTGGGTATCCCAGTGTGTGAACTACAAAAGATCTGTACGAGGTACAGCAAGTAATAGAATGTTATTACTTACTGTGAAGGGAATTGAATCCAGAAGTAGGGAAGTTGTAAGTCATAAAATGTACTGGTGATACCACATCTGGAGTACTGTGCATAGTAATGGTCAACTTATTTGAGGAAGGATGTTAATGCACTAGAGCAATTCAGAGCAAGTTTACCAGACTAATTCCAGTGTGAATGAATTGCCTGATGAGGAAAGATTGGACAGGCTAGACTTGTATCCACCAGAGTGTAGAAGAATAAGAGGCACCTTTATCGAAACACACAATCCTGAGGGATCTTGACAGGTAGATGTATAGGGGATGTTCTTATGGGAGAATCTAGAACCGGAATCATTGTTTTAAAAAGTGTTCTGTCAGAGGGATGTAAGTCTTTGAAACTCTCCTCCTGAAAGTGTAGTGGGAACAGAGTTTGAATATTTAAAGGCAAAATTAAATCAATTCTAGTAAGAGATTGAAAGGTTATAAGAAGTGTGGGGAAACATGGATTTATGGTTACAATCAGATCAGCCATGAAAGGTGGAGGAGACTCGAGGGGCTGAGTGGCCTACTCCTGATTCGTATGTTTGTATGTGTATTCTAGACAATGTTTGATAATTCCCATCTCATTTTAAAAAATTAAGTGTTATAGGGAAAGTTAGGAAAAGTGAAATTGGGGTAAAAGATTGCTCTCACTCCTTTTTTAAATGATAGACCAAGCATGAAAGGTGAAGTAACCTGCTTCAGCTCCTATTTCTTCTGTTCTTATTTTTTTCCAGTCATATAAGCCAATCTAATTTTTAATTTTGTGCATTTAGTGCTTTATTGATAATCTATTTGGTTCATATCTCTTTAGGGAAGAATATCAAGAATGATATTAATTCTTTTCTCCCTATTATCAAATACCAATTAAAAGCCCTGTTGAGGGCATGGATTAATTCAAATTAACGTCAGCTGGCACCCTATTTAAACAAAATCTCAAAAACCAAATCTGTTGGTATAAATGGAGTTTTTGGTTGCTATGAAGGAAGCTGAGATAGACAGTCATATCTCTGGGATTCTTAGCTTTTTTTATTCCATCTTTAATGAGAGTTGGTAAAAGCTTGCTAGTGTGAGACCAACTACCTTTAAAATTTAAACTGAACACTGATTTGTTCTGCCATGGCTGGCATATTTTCCTCACTAAAAGGCTAGTTTATTTTCTCAACTGTAATAATATGTGAATTATTTTTGAAGGCAGCATATTGTAATTTATCATCTGAAAATCTAAGTGATTTTCTACAAGTTCCATGCTAAGTCATACATTTAACTGAAACCAGAAAACATGAAGTACTCAGCAGCTCAAGGAACATATATGCAGAGACGATGGTATTGTTAATGTTTGAAGTCTGATACTAACAATAGTTTTGATCAATTGTTATATGGGAAGTCTTCACTTAGTTATGGTTGCATTCCTGAATATCATAACATTATATGAATCGGTGGTCTTACAGGGTGGTGTGGTGGCTCAGTGGTTAACACTGCTGCCTCACAGTGCCAGGGACCCAGGTTCAATTTCAGCCTTTGATTGTCTGTGCGGAGTTTACACATTTGCCCTGTCTCTGCATGGATTTCAGCTGGGCCCTGTGGTTTTCTCCAGCAGTAAAGATGTTCAGGTCTGTTGGATTGGCCATGCTAAAATTACCCTTTGGTACAGGATGCACAGGTTAAGGATTACTCATGATAAATGCAGAGTTATGGGGTAGGGTGAATGACTGGGTCCAGGGCGGATTCTCTTCAGAAGGTCCGGGCAGACATGCGGGGCTAAATGGCCTCTTTCCACATTGTAGGGATTCTGATTCTATGAATTGATGATGTTGAAACTAGAATTGGGTTCTGCAGGAGGGGGCAGAAAAAATTTTATGTACAACGGTCCCCTATTTGTCCAAATACAGCATTTTGGCTAAGTTCCTAAGTTGATAAAGAAAATAACTGAAAGAAAACACATATTCTATTCGCATTAGATGCACTTCTAACTGGAGTTTGGGGCACTGCTGTGAGAGTCTCCACTGAGGACCTTTGCTCAGACTCAGGGTCGTTGCTGGTTTGCTGACTAGATTATGACCATGGCCTGGTGATGTGACTACATAGGATGATGCTGTTATTTCTTCCCAGCCTCCACAGCTCATTTTGGCCACCTTGAGTCAGCTGCTGTCTTCCTGCAGTGAAGACTCCCACACCCCCTCCCCTTTCCTGGTTTTGCCCAAAAAGAAGGTCATGGATACTTTAATGCAAATAAAGCTCAGCAGCCCCCGAGGTGTTCCATTTTGGCTACGGGCTATTGAGGCCCCTTGATTTCCCCCTAAGCAGTGGCACAGTATGTGAAGAGGCTACCAGTTGGAAGGCTGGGCATAGGGAGTAGCCTCGAAGCATTGAGGGTGCTGTAGAACAAAGAGACCTAGGGATACAGATTTGTAGCTCCTTTTAAAGTGGAGTCACAGGTAGAGAAGGTAGTGAAGAAGTCTTTCGGTATGCTTGCTTTCATCAGTCAGAGCATTGAGCATAAGAGTTGGAACAATTCGCTACAGTTGTACAAGTCATCTGTTGGGTCATATTTGGAATACTGTGTGCGGTTCTTGTCAACCGACTATGGAAAGGATATAATTTAAACTAGAGTACGGAAATTATTTGCTAGGGTGCTACCTGTACTGGAATGTTTAAGTTGTAAGGAGAGGCTGGATAGGCTGTGACTATGTTCCCTGCTGTTTAGGAGACTGAGGGATAACCTTAAGAGGTGAAATCATGAAAGGCACAGATAAGGTAGATAGCCAATAACTTTCTGCTTCCCCCCCCCCCCGCAAATGTAAGGAGAAACTTAATTTCCTGGGTAATTGTTGTGCAATGAGCGGGGGGGGATTAAAAGGGATTTTGTTACCTTTTTGAAGAATCCCCTCTACATAAAAAGGATTAGCTTTTTATTGTTATTTTGTATGGAGTTGTGCACGCAGCATTTGTGCTTTTGCCTCGTCTTAAAATTTGGATATTTTGTGGTAGTTGACCAGCTGAAAGGTACCTTGTGTGCTCCATTAGTTGGCCTTGGTGACTGAAGATGGGACTGGAGTGCAGTGGTTTAATTACAAATCAAAAAATGATAGGAAATATAGAGTACTGATATTTTGTACAGATATGCTAACCTTTTTTTCCCCATCGTTTAAAATCAGTACGTCTGTGTAATAGTCATAGAGCCATAAGCATGGAAATGGACCCTTGGGTCCAACTCATCCATGCCTACCAAGTTTCCAAACTACACTTAGTCCCATTTGCCTCCATTTGGCCCATATCCCTCAATCTTTTCCCATTGACATACCTATCCAAATGTCTTTTAAATGTTGCAACTGTACCTGCATCTACGATATTCGCTGGCAGTTCTTTCCACATACGAACCATCCTCTGCGTGAAAAGATTGCCCCTTTTTAAATCCTTCTCTCAGATTAAAAATATACCCTCTGGTTTTGAACACCCCCGCTCCAGAGACAAGACTTTTGCTATTCACCTTATCTATGCACCTCATGATTTTGCAAACCTCCTAAAATAGTCACCTTTCAACCTTCTCCACTTCAGTGGAAAGAAGGTCCCACCTTTTCCTTAAATCAAACCTTCAGCCCCTGCAACATCTTGGGAAATGTTTTGTGAATCTTCTCCAATTTAGTATCCTTTTTCTATAGCAGGCAACCAGAACTGTACACAGTACTCAAGTGGCCTCACCATCCACATTTGACTAACGTCTTCGACACCAAGTTTATACCTTAAACAAAAATCAACAATTTATTATTTAATACTATAACTTTAGCAGAGTGAACAATAAAGTAATCTAATTAAACTATATGGTTTAAATACAATCTTTGATTATAACCCCTACTTTCACTGTATACAGACTTATTTCAGGAATACATTAAAAGAAAATAAAGGAATTGTAATTTACCAGTTCAATAATTTCAAAAAAATGGGGAGCACATCTTTGTGGAATCTTTAAACAATGCATTATATTACAAGCACAGGGGATTGTATCTTGCTAGAATTCCGAAGTTAGTCACTGGTCAATGCAAACAGTTTGCAGCAGGCTGAGAAATATTCACTTCACTCCACTTCACTTATAAATTGGGATTACTCTTTCCAGGCACCAGGTGAAGCTACAGAGGAATTTGAATGCAAAGGTGGAAATATTGAAATAGAAATATATTGCTGGACCATGAACCATTGAGTGATTCATGACTATTGGGACATGCTTGCCAGTTGCATAGTTGGGTGCAGCTGTGACATCACTTCCCTTTTTCTGGTGCCCATCACAAGTCTCAATATCTACATTTTTTTTTCATCAGCATCTTGTGGGTATTACACAAAATATCTACATATTGCAACAACCCTGCAAAATTATCTAACAACCAAAAAGACAAGTTGCACCCCTGACACCTGGTCCATGCTATACTCACCCATGTACCTTTTATGCGCTTGTCTTCTCTCCATAGAAGGCTTTGGCATCTTTTTAAAGTGTTTACTTGGTGAAATACAGCAGTTAGTTACATGAAAAGGTTAGGTGTGGGTGGCTTATGCAAAATATTTGACGTGCTGATGGTTTGATACACCTTGTCTGTTGGGTCCAAAACAACCTGGGAAGATACGTGGGTAACTTTTTTTGTTGATTCAAGTTTCTTAAAAAAAAATTCTGAGCTAATTCAGCAAATTTTCTAAAATTTTACTTGCTGTGAAACATGTTGCTGGTGCTGGTCAATAATTTTTGAGACATTTAAGAAACATTGAACATGTCCAAGACACAGTCAATATTAATTCTGGCTCTGCTTTAATCCAGTTTGATGTCATTAGGTTGTATCAATGGGATCAACACATCTAGCGGTATTTGAATTTACTCAATTGAAACATTTGTGCCCGTGTGGTTGTAGCTACCTGTTTCTTGTTTGGACCCAATTTTTGTTTCTTTATCATACGCATGGTGACTGACTTTGGCTGTTGTGCCATTAAATCTTGTATCATTTTAATTTCCTCTGCCCATCATTCTATCAGATCTTCCTTTTTGTTCTTCCTAACCCCACCACACCCCATTCCTTTCCACTGGCTTAAAAATTATTTTCTTTCTATCTGTCTCCAGTTCTGGTGAATGATCATTCTGCCTGGAGCCTTCAGTTCTGCCTCCGTCCATGGTTGTTGCCTGACCAAAGTTGTTTTCTCAGCATTCCTGTTTTTCATGTCAAATTTCTGAAATCTGCAGTATTTTTCTTTTACACGTGATTGTGATTATTTGTTTGATGTACCAACTCATGAGGCATTAAGGTGAGAATTGTGATAAAGGTGTATAATATAATATGGTTTTGGAAATTTGGACTTGAGGTAAAAAGATGTGTGGTTTTGGTTCTGTAAACGTAATTTTTGTAAAGTAAAGGCCAAAGTTGTTCAACAATGAACGATACATCATTATAATGTGTAGTGAAAACAGACCGCAGCCACTAGGATTTTGTTTTCAGTCAAACTCTTCATGCTTTCAGTTTGGAAGCATAGTTCCACCATTGCAGTTTTAGCTTATGAAGACGCCATGCTGTCAAAGTTTCTATGGAAGTGCAAGTTGTCAGAGTGGAAGAGGCTTCAGTCATCAAAACTGAAACATGTGTCTAGTCTATCAAATTTTGAAAAAGAGTCTGGTGAATAAGAAATTCCAGTTAGATAGAAGTGACACCTCACTGGGATTGAATATCTGTAAAGGATATTACGTGGGAAAGTAGTTGCACCTTTTTTTGTTTTGCATTTATCTTGATCAGCTACTGTGTATTTTTTTTCTACACAGCTAGTTCTTATAATGCAATAGTTGCATTCAATACAGTGTGGAGATGGATGAACACAGCAGGTCAGGCAGCATCAGAGGAGCAGGAAAGTCGACAGTTCAGGTCGGGGACCCTTCATCAGGACTAGTCTTGGATGAAGGGTCCTGACCTGAAATGTCAACTTTCCTTCTCTGCTGCTTGACCTGCTGTATTCCTCCAGCTCCACACTGGACTGATTCTGACTCCAGCTTCTGAAGTTTTTGTTGTCTCAGAGTGATAGTTCCATTCTTGTGTGACTTGCGCTAGATTATAGGGACGTCACTATTCCTGTAGAGCAGGAATCTGAACAGCGTCCATTATTCATCAATTGCATTATAGCCAACTAGCATTAACAAAACATGCGTTATAGCAGAACTACCTGTGCAGGAAACTTGGATTCTTTTTGCTTTTTAAAAAAAAGTCCAGTGTGTATATTTGCTGCCTGATCACCTCAGTAGCCAAGTGTAAAAATTAGACCTAAATCTTTCAAGGCAGGTTTCACTCGGATCTGACTTGTACAGTGTTCTCATCAGTTGGGATTAAAACTCAAGTCTCCAATGTTCAGTATCTTCTGGGTGGAGGAGCTCTGGAGAAGATATTCCTTTTAATCCTTAATACTTTTAATTCCTAAGGTACCCTTAATGGGGACAGCTCCCCAGCAGCAGGCAAGTTGTGAAAATGTGAAGTTTGATACAATGTGAACTGGTTGAAATAAACAGCATTTATACATGTTACATATGAATAATGAAGTTGAAGGATTTGTTGACTGACAGGGTATGGGTAAATTAGGTTAGATGGGAGGCGTGAATGGAATGTGAAGGCTAGCACATAGCTATTAGGCTAAAAGGTTTTTTACTCTGCCAGTACCATTTCTTTTAGCAATGGATTCCCAAAACTACTCTTCCAACAGCTGACTAAATAATTGTTCACATCATAAGCACACTAAACAGCCCAAATAATTAAAATTGGATTCTGAGTTCCATACAAGGAAAGCATATACATAAACAAAAGGTTTGTTGAATGATTATTGAGCGCCCATTAACATCCTAGAATTTATTGGCTACAAAACCTGACTTTCTATCCCCCTCCTCCTTCAACACCAGATGACTGATCCAAATTGACCAAGTGTCTGAAACTACTGCACTTTAGCGATGGAAGGAGGGAATGGTGAACAGGGTATCAATTCCAGCAGGCTGCTTTGTCCTGGATAGTGTTGAGTTTCTTGAGTTGATAGAACATTATTCATCCAGTGAAATGGAGAATATTCCATCACACTCCTGCTTGTCTTGTATATAACAGACAGGCTTTGGGGAGGTGGAGTAAGTTATGCAGAGTTCTTAGCCTCTGATCTGCACTTTTAGTCTCAGTATTTAGAACATAGAACAGTACAGCACAGAACAGGCCCTTCAGCTCACGATGTTGTGCCGACCATTGATCCTCATGTATGCACCCTCAAATTTCTGTGACCATATGCATGTCCAGCAGTCTCTTAAATGACCCCAATGACCTTGCTTCCACAACTGCTGCTGGCAATGCATTCCATGCTCTCACAACTCTGTAAAGAACCCGCCTCTGACATCCCCTCTATACTTTCCACCAACCAGCTTAAAACTATGACCCCTCGTATTAGCCATTTCTGCCCTGGGAAATAGTCTCTGGCTATCAACTCTATGCCTCTCATTATCTTGTATACCTCAATTAGGTCCCCTCTCCTCCTCCTTTTCTCCAATGAAAAAAGTCCGAGCTCAGTCAACCTCTCTTCATAAGATAAGCCCTCCAGTCCAGGCAGCATCCTGGTAAACCTCCTCTGAGCCCTCTCCAAAGCATCCACATCTTTCCTATAATAGGGCGACCAGAACTGGACGCAGTATTCCAAGTGCGGCCTAACCAAAGTTTTATAGAGCTGCAACAAGATCTCACGACTCTTAAACTTAATCCCCCTGTTAATGAAAGCCAAAACACCATATGCTTTCTTAACAACCCTGTCCACTTGGGTGGCCATTTTAAGGGATCTATGTATCTGCACACCAGGATCCCTCTGTTCCTCCACACTGCCAAGAATCTTATCCTTAATCCTGTACTCAGCTTTCAAATTCGACCTTCCAAAATGCATCACCTCGCATTTATCCAGGTTGAACTCCATCTGCCACCTCTCAGCCCATCTCTGCATCCTGTCAATGTCCCACTGCAGCCTACAACAGCCCTCTATACTGTCAACGACACCTCCAACCTTCGTGTCATCTGCAAACTTGCTGACCCATCCTTCAATCCCCTCATCCAAGTCATTAATAAAAATTACAAACAGTAGAGGCCCAAGGACAGAGCCCTGTGGAACACCACTCACCACTGACTTCCAGGCAGAATATTTTCCTTCTACTACCACTCGCTGTCTTCTGTTGGCCAGCCAATTCTGTATCCAGACAGCTAAGTTCCCCTGTATCCCATTCCTCCTGACCTTCTGAATGAGCCTACCATGGGGAACCTTATCAAATGCCTTGCTGAAGTCCATATACACCACATCCACAGCTCGACCCTCATCAACCTTTCTAGTCACATCCTCAAAGAACTCGATAAGGTTTGTGAGGCATGACCTGCCCCCCTCAAAGCTGTGTTGACTGCATTTGATCAAGCCATGCTCTTCCAGATGGTCATAAATCCTATCCCTCAGAATCTTTTCTAACACCTTGCAGACAACAGACGTGAGACTTACTGGTCTGTAATTGCCGGGGATTTCCCTATTTCCTTTCTTGAAGAGAGGAATCACATTTGCCTCTCTCCAGTCCAGTCCTCAGGTACGACTCCAGTGGAGAGCGAGGATGCAAAGATCCTCACAAGTGGCGAAGCAATTGCACTTCTCGTTTCCCAAAGCAGCTGAGGACAAATCTGGTCCGGGCTTGGCGACTTGTCAATCTTAATGTTTGACAAAATTTTCAGCACATCAGCTTCCTCTATCTCTATCCATTTCAGTGTGCACACCTGCTCTTCAAAGGTTTCATTCACTACAAAGTTTGTTTCTTTCGTAAAGACAGAAGCAAAAAACTCATTTAGGGCTTCCCCTACCTCCTCGGACTCCACACACAAGTTCCCTATGCTATCTCTGATCGGCCCTACTCTTTCTTTGACCATTCTCTTATTCCTCACATAAGTGTATGGTTTTTTCTGTTCACGCACTTGCTGACAACCCACAAATGTTAATACTGAGGGATTCTGTAGGGAAAATGAAACTGAATATCAAAGGGAGAGTGTTAAATTCTGTAATGTTGGAGATGGTCTCTCCCTGGTACACCAGTGGCAAGCAACATTCACACCACACATCAACCCTGACCTGGATGTTTTTCAGGTTCTGCTGCCTATGAACACAAATAGTTTGGTACTAAAGAAGTCTCAGATTGTGCAATCATCAGCAAACACCCCAATATTGATTTTATAAATAGAGTGCGGAACATTGAGGCAGCTAATTTTTCTTGGGCCTAAGACACTACCCTGGAGAGTCTTCCAGTGATGTTCTGGAAATGAAATGATTGATCTCCACCAACCACAACCATTAGTCTTTGTGCTGGATATGATTCCAATCTGCAGAGAACCCTTTCTCCTGATACCTATTGACTTAATTTTGCCAGGAGTCCTTGTCTCAGACTTGGTTGAAACCTGCCTTGATGTCCAGAGCAATCCCTTCTGGAGTTCAGCTGTTTTGTCCATATTTGTACCTAGGCTGTAACGAGGACAAAAGCTGACATGCTGCACAAAGACATGCTCCAAAAGTGAAGCTGTTCACGCTCCTGTTGGAGTTTGAGATTCTACTTTTATTTGTACATGGATGCAGACAAGGGCAACATTGGCCATCCTTTTATTGCATTTGAAAAGGCTGTGATAGGGAGTTGGCTGTGGTCTTGAATTGCTGCTGTCTAATGTGGTATAGGCATGTGCTTTTGGGTAGGGAGTTCTAGGATGTTGACTCTGGATAAAGACAGTATGTTGCAGCTTGGGATGGTATGTAGCTTACAGGGAAACTTGCAGATGGTTCCTCAAGCCTTTGTTCCTCATGTTCCTCTTGTCCTTCTGGATTGAGATGCAACTTGTAACTTTGTAAATAGCATAAACTGCAACCATGGAGTACCAGTAATGGAGCAAGTTAATACTTAAGTTAATGCATAGGACACTATTGTCTACTTCAATGTTAAAAGTGACTCATTAATATTATTGCAGCTAAAATATATCCAGTTAGAAGAATGGATATTGTAAAAATGATGTGTTAGGCATTTTTATATAAAGGGAATGTGGTGAGGTGTACAGTAGCAGGCTGTTTCAATTAAAACAACGGAAACCTGGAACTTGTATCAGTGATAGTGGGAACTGCAGATGCTGGAGAATCCAGGATAATAAAATGAGGCTGGATGAACACAGCAGGCCAAGCAGCATCTCAGGAGCACAAAAGCTGACATGTTGAATATTATTTGGAGTAGTTGGGAAAAGGTCTAAAAGAAAGAAATAAACTTCCCAACTCAGTTCTTCCCTTTTGGAAAGGAATGCTTGATGCGAGTCCATAAATCGTACCTCGATCCCTGATACAGCTGCTTTCCCATGAGAAACCTCATGGGAATTGGAATTGATAAGAGGGAAAACAACATTTCTCTGCAGCAATAGAATAAAAATCAGCACCATAGGCTAAAAAAACTGTACTTCTTGAACGTAAGTCGTATTCTAATATTCAAAAAGCATATGACTTGGCCTCCAGACCCCTCTGCAGCAATAAATTCCAAAGATTTCACACAGCAGCAGGAAAGATTAGAGGGAATGCAGTTCTAAAAGTGGTAACCAATTTGGCATCTTTGTGGAATAAGGTTTTTTGTCTATTAAGGAAACCATATTCTAATTCTAATATTCAGAAAGCATATGATTTGCCATATCAGGAGAAGGTAAAACAATTAAATTTGTTTATAAGCCTGGTGAAACCAGAGAAAGCCCTCTAGCCTCTGTTATAACAGTTGTGGAGAAACCAGAAGATCAGATTGCAAAGGAATCCAGAACTGAATCTCAACCAGCCTGCTAAACTAAGAATCTTGAAATCAATTATTCAATCACCAACATCAATGCTACTGATTGTAGCCATTGTAGAGAAGGTTACAATGTTCAACTATCTCAGATAGGAAGAACTGCCGATGCTGGAGTCAGAGATAAGTGTAGAGCTGGAGGAATGCAGCAGGCCAGGCAGCATCCGAGGAGCTGGAAAGTTGACATTTTGGGTCAGGACCCTTCAGAAATGGGGGAGGAGGAAAGGAGCTCTGAAAGAGAGATGAGGCGTGGGGCTGGGGAAGGTCGGTGGATGGTGATAGGTGAGTGCAGGTAGGCAGTGGTGGAGATTGGACGGTGACGTGGGAGGAGCGGATAGGTGGGAGAGAAGATGGACAGGTGGTCAGGTCAAGGAAGCAAGGATGAGAGGGGTGTTTGTCGTTGGATGAGGCAGGTGGTTGAGAGATTTTGAAACTGGTAAAGTCCAAATTGAGACCATTGGGCTGTTCCCAAGGCAGAATGAGGTGCTGCTCCTCCAGTTTCCAGGTGGTGTCATTGTGACACTGGAGGAGGCCCAGGATGGACATGTCTCCCAGGGAGTGGGAGACGAAAGTGTTTTCATTTGTCGCAAACAGTGCAGGTGATCTACTATTTGTTCAACTATCTGCTGTTCAAACAATTGACAGATTCATATCTTTTATTAATCTTTATCTTTTTGGGCTCATCTCATATTTCCAGTTTGTGTGCATGTTTACATTATTAATTCTTGTGTTTAGTAATTAATGAACAAACTCCAGTTCATAAAGTGTGTTTAAACTGCATTCCCTTAAAACATTAAATTTTTCCTCCAGGGAAGGGGTTCATTTTAAATTGACTGCATTGTAACGGACTAGGAGGGCAAGGTGAATCAAGGTGAGCTGGTACATCTCTCCTCACAGATGAATTAAAAATTTAATATCCAGTCATGAACTGTAAGAAATTGAGGAACTTTGCCTGGGGTCTAGGTATAACAGCCTAAAGCCTGAAGGGATGGGCAGTAGGAGAAAAAGACTGTCAGTGTTCATATTAATTAGAAAGACCTCACAGAATGAATCGTTTTTAATAAAATCAAAATATTGCAAATCCAAAACAAAAATGGGTTTCTCCAGCACTTTCTAGCCAGTCTGGCAGCATCTGTGGAAAGAGAAACAGTTGACGTTTCAAGTTCGATGATTCTTTGGAGCCTTTGAATGAACTTTTGTTGGGCTTCTGGACTTTGTTGTGCTGAACTCAGTAGTGCCTATCAATACTCCCTCGCCTTTATTAGTTTTAAAACTGGTTTTGTTGGAATTTGATCTTTGCAGTTCATTCAGAATCCTATGTTCCAGGGATTAGAGAACGACTGTGGATGTTAAAGTGATTGTTTATGCATTAAGGAAAATGCCCTCCTGTTGACAATTTTTCAGATTCCATTTCTGAAATGTAGATTACAAATGCAGGTTTCATTTTATACAAGTTGAGATTGAAATGGACTTTGTAAACAATCACTACTACATGCCTGTGGATTACAGCATACTCTCAGGTGTATTTTAAAGCAGTTGATTTCCGATGGTAGCAAGAAAAAATGGGCGCTCCAAGAAACAGTAATAGCTTCCAGAAATTCAGGGTTTGGTGATTCACACAGTTAGTTGTACACCTTTTGTGCAGTATTATTCTAAATTTCTCTATCTGGTTGAGAGACAACATGTTCCATTTTGTTTGAGATAGCAATGCTTCATTATACAAATGTCTCTCTTCTGGTTTGCCATAGACCTGTGACCTCCACCACAAATTTTGACTACACCACACCTTATAACCAGTACAAGCATGACTTGTTCTGTGAGCTTATAACACCTTTTTGTTTTGCATCTTTGATGCTATAACAGAGTATATAACAAATTTGTGTTGGGACCATGGCTTAATTGGTTAAGTCATCTGTTTGGTGAATAGGAGACTGTATGTGTTATTTCAAATCCACCATCCCCCTCCAAGCGTCCTGTGTCAAATACTATTCTTTGGCCTGTGCATCACTTAGGATTTTGCACCCCTGTTTTATATTGTCCTTGCAGGTAGCTTCACAATATTTAGCCTAAATAGAATGTATACCATTGTCAACAAAATTTAACAACTTCTAACCAAAGATTCATAGCATTTGCCCATGGGTAGACTGCGCCTAGTTTTCCCAAAATAATCTGATCATAACTTCCACTGTTAGCTCTGGTAGAAAATTGCATTTAGCCCTCAGGCAATTCTGCTAGCTAATTAGCAGTGCATTTTATTTACTTCTGATTTACAACTGCTTCTATTTACCACTAATGGTAGAGTCACCTCAGTGTAAATGTGTCCCATGTACAACATCAGCCCATTCTTCTGTTTTGAAGAAGGGTCGCTGGACCTGAACTGTTAATTCTCTCTCCATAGATGCTGCCAGACTTTTCCAGCACTTTCTGTTCTTCTTTGATTTCCAGTATCTGCAGTTTTGAGGGTTTTTCCAATCCATTCTTTGTTTGTTCCTAAAGCTATATTAAACCATAGCCTTATTTTTGCAGGCTTTCATAACAGTATCCCACTAATATTTACAAATTAAGGCTTTACATCGCTAAACTTTGTGAAATATAATTTGGTAAGTAAGCATTATTAATTATGCATTTACCAATAAGTCGAATCAAACGTTGAGCCTGGACTAGCAATCCAGATACAAGTTCACAGCCCACCATAGTAGTTAGAGCAATGACAGCATTCTATACTATTACATAATTAACATTGGAAGCATCATAAAATAAAACATAGCCTCATAGTTCCCTATGATGTCCAAAAGCTTGGTCAAGGAGGTAAGGGTGTATTTAGTGAGAAGGAGGGGAAGAGAAATGAAGAATTCTGGGGATCTGTACGTGGTGGTATAATTTGAGATTGGGAGCGGGGAGCTCTCAAGGTGTCCAGATTGGAGCATTGCAGATGAATTGTGAGGCTAGAGGAAATTCCAGAGGAGGAAGGTTCAAGGGCACAAATGACTTAAACATAATTGATCTCAAAATTGACTTCTATTTAAGCATCACGTGTAGGCCAGCATGCACAGTAATAAAGATGAATGGTCTTAGCGTAACTTTAGATGACCTTTGCAGAAAACATAGGATACAAACCAGAAATACATTAAAATAGTAGATCTATTTGGCGACAGTGGTTTAGTGGTTAGCACTGCTGCCTCACAGCACCAGGGACGCAGATTCAATTCCACCCTTGGATGACTGTCTGTGTGGAGTTTGCTTATTCTCCCAATGTCTGTGTGGGTCTCCCCTGGATGCTCCGGTTTCCTCCCACAGTCCAAAGATGCTCAGGTTAGGTGGATTGGCCATGGCTAAATTGCCTGTAATGTTTGGGAGTGTGTAGCTTTGGTGGGTAATAAGGGCATGGGTCTGGGTGGGATGCTCCAAGGGTCGGTGTGGACTTGTTGGGCCAAAGGGCCTGTTTCCACACTAGGGATTCTGTGATTGATTCTGTGATCTAGAGGTAATAATGACCTGGAGCCACAGTGAGGTGGAGTCAGATGATGTGGAATTAAAATTGAGACATTGCAGTGGTTATCTTTGCAATGGCATGACTGTGTTCAGAAGCTCATCTTGTTGTCAATTATGACATCAAAGCAGTTTCATCCTAAGTTAACTCATCCTTGGTAATGGTTTCAGCCAACTCCAACTATTTAATAGAAAGAAGTTTCTGCTTATCCAGTATTGGATGTCAAACCAGAACCTCCAGTTTGAGACAAGGAGACATTGAGAGCAACTGAATTGAATTTTTTAGTTAAGCCATGACATGTTGGCTAATGAGCATTCGTTACCCACCACAAGTTCATCTTGAGAAGGAGATGGTCAGCTGCTGCCTTGAGTACAACTGAGTAACTGGCTAGACCACTTTTAAAGAGCACTTGAGAGTCATACGCATTGCATAAGTGGCAGATTTTCTTCCGAATGGACAATTATGACAATTGGTCGTTCTATTTTTTTATCATAACTGGTGCTAGCTGTAAATTCCAGATATAATTAACTATTCAGCTACTGTGGTAAAATTTGAACACTTATTTCTGGATCATTTACCTGCGATTACTGAATCCCCAATCCAGTGACAGAACCCCTTCTGCTGTTGTACCCTTGATGTTGTGAATGTACATCTGGAAATTGTTGTATTATCAAATTGTGTTGCCAAAGGATTCATCTTAGAATAGAGGGCTAAATATAAACCATGGAGGGTTACCAAAGGTAACAGCACAAGAGTGGGATATGACCAATGGAGGTGACTTGCTAGATCATTGAACAGATAAGGTTGGACTTGGACCAGTTCCACCAAGCTACATGATAGTGCAGAGTGTTTAAAGATGTTGTGATCAAAGTTAAATGATTTATTTATCATTGTAATTGATTACCAAAATGATGAAACCTTAGTTGTCCTTTGATTTAAAATTTAAAGTAAATTCCTGGCAAAAACAATGGAGAATACTATTCCAATAACTTGATGTCAATGGTGAAATGACATGTTATTGAAGTCTTGATTTTTGAGAAATTTCGTAGTTTGAATTAGTTGGCCTTCAGTTCCTTATTTACACAGAATTATGCATCAGTGTAATATTTCACCATTGAAATGTTTAAATGTTCCTTTTCTTATATTATTTGATTCTCATGCTTTATCTCTTTTCATTTAACAGTGTGATAGTTGAAGGTGTTGACTGCGAGAATAGACGCAGCTCCTCCATCATGTTGGCCTGCCTTCAGCGAACACAGAACCCACCTTCGCAACATTTATCATGTCCCAGTAAAACACTGGAATCTATGAAATGTGAGTTGGATTTGATAGCTGGGGGCTTATCAGTTCCACCATACTGATTCTTGGGTAGGGAGGTGGTTGTATTCCCATTTCTTGACTTAGACCTTCCCTGTGTATACTGTTAAAAATCTAAAGAAACAACAAAAACCATGAAGGTGTTAAGTTTTCTAACTAATTCAAAGGACAGGAAAGTCAAACAGTATATTCTTCTGACATCCAAGGGAAAATGTATGAGAAATATATAACCTACATTTCTTAAAAAGATGATTTGTGAAAATTAAATCTGTAGATAACAGAATTAAAAGCAGAAACTAACTGAAGTTCACAGCTGATAGTACAATTATCTGAACAAGAATTATTTGCTGTGTAATTCCATCTTCAAAAATGAAAGGCAAACAGTCTCCTTTTGTCAGGCTATACGAATACATTGGGAAGGAGCGAAAGATAGCAAGCTACCTAGTGCAGATGCAGGAATCTATTAAATCATACTGGTGAGACAACTGAAAGACCTTATAACTAAGGAATGCGCATAACTTAAATGGTAATAACACAAAGCAGGAACATAGAACAGTATAGCACATTACAGGCCCTTCAGCCCACAATGTTGTGTTGAACTTTTACCCTAATCTCTATCATCCATATGCCTATCTAGTAGCCGCTTAAATACCCTTAATGAGGCTGACTCCACTACCCTCTCCGACAATGCATTCCACGCCCCGACCACTCTGAGTAAAGAACCTACCTCTGACGACTCCCCTATATCTACCTCCACTCACTTTAAAACTATGCCCACTTGTACTAGCTACCTCCACCCTAGGAAAAAGTCTCCGGCTGATCATGAGTACCAAAATTAATCAGGAAATGCTGGAAAAAAATACAGCAGATATACTAGCCCTGAGAAATAGGGTAAAGGGGCTATTGCATTCAGCACGTACCACTAAAAATATGTTGTAATTGAGAGTCTAGACCTGCAGCATAGATTTACTTGTCCATCCCATGGACAAAGACCAATCCAATCAACCTACAGCATACTGGTTCAAAAATAAGTGAGAGATGTCAGTAATCTGTAAAGTTACTCAGGTCAAAGAGATGTTGAGCACTTTGGGAGAAGGACTGATGCAAGCTACAAGAATACATACAATCTTGGTTGAAGTATTAAGGGATTCTGAAGGAAAATGAACATGCATTGCATTTGCTGTAGTCATGTAGGGACATGCTGCAGCAAAAGTAGCTGGAAGGTGTGATATTAGTAGGAGAGCAGTAAGAATCACTCAGACAAGTGATCCCTCTGGAAAGGAGAAGTGAAACTGCAGCTGGTATTCGGTCTAGATGGTAAATAGTGAACTAGTGATGATAGAGATAGTAAGAACTGCAGATGCTGGAGAATCTGAAATAGCAAGATCAGCTCTACACCTTGTTATATTAGTGGTGGTAGAGACTGATGTAATCCCTGTGGTTAACAAATGAAAATGTGCAATTGCCTACTGGCTTAAGGTTAGAGATATACATGCATTACGAAAGACCAAATGACAGTTGAGAACCCTGTGATGTTCATCAGAGATGCAACTAAAAATGGACAGCTTGTCAATGAAATAAAAAATGGATAAACTTTTTTTTGCTTATCCAGCCAGAACAACTGTGATAACGAATTTGGTAGAATGATGTTCCGAAGTTTTGCAATGAGGCACGAGTGGACATTCATAATCACACAGCATGGAAACAACCCCTTCAGTCCAACCCGTCCATTGAGAACATTAATCCCAAACTAAACTTAGTCCCACCTCCCTGCTCCTGGCCCATATCCCTCCAAATCTTTTTCTATTCATGTATCTATCTAAATGTCTTTCGAACATTAATTGTATCTCCAAGCAACACTTCCTCGGGACATTCATTCTATATGTAAAGCATGCTCTGTGTTTCTTTTAAAAAAAAACTTGCATCTTATGTCTTTTTAAATCTCTCTTCTCACCTTAAAAATATGCCCCCTAGTCTTGAAATCCCTCATCCTTAAGAAGAGGCAACTACCATTACTCTTTATCTATATCTCATTATTTTATAAACTTATGTCAACCTCATACACTCCAGGGAGGAAAGTCCCAGCCTTTCTTTATAATTCAAACCTTCCATACCCAGCAACATCCTGGTAAATCTCTTGTAAACCCTCTCCAACTTGATAATATCTGTCCAGTTCTTGTTGCCCAGTTATAGGAAACAGTATTCCAGAAGAGGCCTCAAAACAAAATTAACTTTTCAAGTTGAAAACAACCCTTCTACAGAATGAGAAATAGTTCTGTAAAAAAATTTACAACTCAGTTTTAACAGTTTCTTTCTCCACAGATGCTGCCAAATCTTCTGTGTATTTTCAGCATTTAAAACAAAATTAACTTTGTTGATCATGCCTTCTGGTTATTGTTTTTTAACTATCATGAAACAGGCTATTTTTTAAAAGGATAATAAAGTGTGAAGCTGGATGAACACAGCAGGCCAAGCAGCATCTCAGGAGCACAAAAGCTGACGTTTCGGGCCTAGACCCTTCATCAGAGAGGGGGATGGGGTGAGGGTTCTGGAATAAATAGGGAGGGGGGGAGGGCGGACCGAAGATGGAGAGGAGGGGATAGGTCAATCCAGGGAAGATGGACAGGTCAAGGAGATGGGATGAGGTGGTTGGTAGGAAATGGAGGTGCGGCTTGGGGGTGGGAGGAAGGGATGGGTGAGAGGAAGAACGGGTTAGGGAGGCAGAGACAGGCTGGGCTGGTTTTGGGATGCAGTGGGTGGAGGGGAAGAGCTGGGCAGGTTTTGGGATGCGGTGGGGAAAGGGGAGACTTTGAAGCTGGTGAAGTCCACATTGATACCATTGGGCTGCAGGCTCCATTTCCTACCTACTAACCTCACCCCACCTCCTTGACCTGTCCGTCCTCCCTGGACTGACCTATCCCCTCCCTACCTCCCCACATATACTCTCCTCTCCACCTATCTTCTTTTCTCTCCATCTTCGGTCCGCCTCCCCCTCTCTCCCTATTTATTCCGGAATCCTCACCCCATCCCCCTCTCTGATGAAGGGTCTAGGCCCGAAACGTCAGCTTTTGTGCTCCTGAGATGCTGCTTGGCCTGCTGTGTTCATCCAGCTTCACACTTTGTTATCTTGGATTCTCCAGCATCTGCAGTTCCCACTATCTCTGATACATATTTTTAAAAGGAGGTGATTTTTGCAAAGTGTGGCTGTATGAGAAGAGATTTAAAATCATTTGAGGTAATAGGAACACAGACATTGCATTCACCCTCTTGAACACGTTCTGTCATTCAGTTAGGTCATGGCTAATGGCTAATCTGTGCTCAATTCATTTACCCACTATATATTTCATTTAATTTTAATTCCCGTCATAGAATCCCTGCAATGTGGAAGCAAGCCATTCGACCCATTGAGTCCACACTGACCACCCTCAATCATCCTATCCAGACCTATAGCCTACCTAATCTACACATCCCTGAATACTACAGGCAATTTAACACCGCCAATGCACCTAGCCTGCACATTTTTGGGGGACTGGTGGGACAGGGGATAAACTGGAGCACACGGAGAAAACCCACGCAGACACAAGGAGAATGTGCAAACTGTGCATAGACAGTCACCTGAGAACGGAATTGAACCTAACTCACTGACATTGAGAGGCAGCAGTGCTAACCACTGAGCCACTCCCAAATATACAGAACATACTCGGATAACACATGTATTCCACTAAGTAAGAGAATTTTCCTTTTACTCCTAAATGATCTGCTACCTAGTAACTCAATAGCAACGCTAACTCTATGAACTTGCATTTTTTTGCTGCTAATCATTTCTGTGTGGTATTTCTCTAAATGCCTTCCAAGTCTACATAAGCAAGACAAATAGGCAGTTCCTTATCCACCTTGCAAGTGAACTCAAAAGTTTTAGTTGGATTGAACAAGCATGACCTACCTTTCAAAAGTATATCCGAGTTTCTTTTAATCTTTGAACACCTTTTTACTAGCTAATTAATCTATTTTTTGAGAGTTCAAAATAACATAACCATAATGTTAAACAGATTTGTAGCTACCTTGATTTTCCAATCCATTCTCTACTTGGTGATTGCTCTAGATCTTGATTTTTCCAAAATCCATGCAATGTCCCCTGAAAAGACATCCTCCCCAACCCCCATTTCACATCATTCTTTTGCCAAGTGTGTTAATTTTCCTGATCTGTTTGCTCTCTATGCCAAATTGCAAATGGCTGAGACAATAATCCAGAGATTACTATCCAAGAGGTCTTGTATTTTTAATTTAGAGCCTAACACCTGAAGACAGGAGGTGGTGATTAAAGGCATATGATATGTTGGCCTTCATAGCAAGATGATTAGAGTACCAGATCAGGGATTCTTACTGCAATTGTACAGGCCCTTGAGACCACGTGGACTATCGTTTGCTGTTTTGGCTTGTCTGAGGAAAAACATTTTGTGTATGGAGTTTCTGACCAGACTCTGGCAATCTGTTCTCAATATCACAATGGGAACAATAATCCATCAGAAATGGTATTCTGCTTTTCTCCTTGTGCCACTCCTGATCAGCTCATTTAAAGTGAACTATTTGATTTCAGCTTTCAAGAAATAGATGAAGAATTTCAACTTTGGAACTCAAGACAAGAACAGTAAATAGTGTAACATTTTAATTTGGAAAAGCGCAATTCCGTAGCTGTTTTGTTTTTTTCTAAGAAAAGTTGTCCTCGACCGCAATAACAATTGGATTTGTTTTTAACCAAAAGATTTTTTCAAATATTTGTGGCAGATATTTATGGTATTGTGCTATGCATTAGATGACAGTCAGACAGACATACAAGTATTGAATGCTGTGTAATAAATAAAGATGAATCTACATACACTTATGCAAAATTATCCTTCATCTTATCCGCTTTATCAGGCTTCAACAGCAGTTAATTGAGGAAGGGAAGGGTAGCTTTTGGCATACACTTTGTGACAGGCACCACTGTCTCCTTTATGCTAATCATTTTTCGGAGTTATTATTTACTTCTCCGTTGTCCTCATTTAAGCACAGTCCTTTCAATTGCTGATTGTCAGAGGCTGGGAGAGAAAGAAGAGGTTGCAATGAATTGTATCTCTAATATTACAAGCCGTTCACTCATACACTATATTTCATTATATGCTGTAGTTTATGAAGCACAATAAACTTCGGTTACAACTACATAAATAATTTAATATTTTAATCTAGAGGGGAAACGAAGGTTCAAATGAAGTGTAGCTTATACAGAAAGTATTGAATATTTTTGACAGTTATACTTTAAACTTCTTGCTTCTTCTCAAGGGAATATTAGACTTCTTTGTGAAACATTGTCCATCTTGGACAGGTAACGATGGATGTATTTTGACCCTATTGCTGCCACACTGTTCCAAATAAGGAAGCAGAAAATTGAGAAGGGTCAACTGGCCCACCTTTTCCAAGGCTATATATAACTGTGATGGATTCCGGTCTACACTAAGCATCTGGAGGAAGGGTTTGTTAAATAAGTATTCCTTACCCCTCATTACTCCCCAGAGCTGTGAAGAACACAATGTTTCAATCTCTGTACTCTAATCTTAAAATCTGGAAATCGCTGACAAGGCTAGAAATTATTGCCCTGAAAGGTGAAATTTGAGTTTGTTTGCTGCTTGTTTGGGAAGTGCATGAGCCATTTATCCAAATTTGGAGCCATATCTGAAAATTTTGATGTCACATTTCTTGGGAATAATCACTACTATTAAACCTGCTGAAAAGGGACACAAGATGCATTTTTTTTGTTATCTTGTTCAGTTACAGGAAAGTCTCAATCTAGGGTAAATGTCGATGTTAAAATATAGCAAAACTATTCTCTTTTGTGATTCATACCTAACAGCCTAATAGAAAGGCCTCTTCTGACCATGTGCGGGATCTAATTTCAAGCTGTAAATGGTACGATTTCATAATTGGATGAATAACAAGAGTGTTAAGTATGGTGTATATGATTTGTTAGTCCAGCAATTACTTCTGTGGACTTGGAGGGCTCCCATTCTCACATCAATGCACCATTATTTAAAATCCATTTTCCAGGCTGTAGATTCATGTTATTAAATTATGATATGTAAGTTATACAAATTGGTTATTGGCATTTTCTTTACTGGAAAAGCATTTCACAGAAATCAAAACTGCAGTTTAGCTAATTTGCTTCTTACAAGCTCCATTAATTAGCCTGATGTTTAACTTGTCCTCTGGCTTTTCAATTGAGAGTAAATGAATCCGCTTCACAAGTGAACACCTACCTGGCCAACATAGTGGTTAGATGTTAGTATCCATAAATTAGTGATTTTTCTAAAAAAAGTTTTTAAAGATGAAGCCAAAATATTTTGAGACTTGTGAAGTTGCATGTTATTGATCTTATTTTTTTTAAAAATCCCATACCCTCCCTATTCTCCACTTCAAACTGGAGCTTTTCTTGGATATCTGGTAGGCTTTGGTCAAAACTTGCAACAGATCGATGACTGCCTCGTTTGTTGTAATAATGTGATCTATTTTGCTCTACAATAAGCAGAATGTGTAAGAGTTTAACCAATTTTATGCTTCAGTTACTTAAATCTTTCTGCAACATTTTGCCCATATGAACTAGGGCATGGCTAACATTCCAGTTTGAGTTGTGGTATTGTTTCAATGGCTATTTTAATTGAAGTATATTTTTGCTGGCTTTTTCTTTTCTAGTTGGTGCTAACTAAAGTTAGGTTCATAATTGCTTCCTTTGAGACTCATACAAAAATTGAATTGTAGAGAACTCTCTAACTGGAGCATCAAGTTGGTAATTATTTGTAGAAAGAGTACCTTTTTTATTTTGAGAACAAAGGGATGAGATTGAATTGAAAATTGAATTCAGTGCACCACACCGAAAGGGCAGAATCTTGTGATGCTCCTGGGAGCAGGAAGTGAGGCAAGCAGGGGAATTCAATTGTGCAGGAGACCAAAAGAAGTCTTGACAGCAAGCATCCAGAAGCCTCTTTGAATATATTTGCATGTCATTCATGCTCATTAAAACGTAATTGTGCTAGAATTAAGTAATATTTTCCAATTTAGTAATCCACAAATGAGACGTGTGCCCTCGATTCAATATTGCAATGAAATGGCCTGCAGAAGGTCAAAGTCATGTAGATATATTTGGAATGAGAAGTAGGAGTTCCTTTTAATTTCTTCTGAAGAATATTGCTCCATGAATGGAATCAATAATTAACATTGGATGGCAGCAAAGGGGAAATTCTGAACGAGGAAGGAAGGGTTTAGGAATGTGTGAAGGAGTGGATGACCTTATGTCCTGAGGGTTGTGGCCTCTGGGAAAGGAAGGGTGCCCTTATGTGCAGAGGAGGTATGGGCCTGACATCATGGGTGTGATTGTTCCGTTGGGTGGGGTGCTAACAGAGTGAACTTCCCAATGAGGAATTGTTGAGTTAAGTGGTGCTGTCAATGGTGGGGATTGTGAGTTGAACTAAAAACACTGGCTAGCAGAGGGAATGATCACAGCTGAAGGAGGGACCCTGCAACACTGGACAAATGGCAATATATCTGAATCAGGACAGCGAGTGACATTTAGGAGACTCTACAGGTATATCCACCTGACCATGTCCTTCTAAATCATAAGTGCTGTCAAGGGAACCTTGGTGAAGAAGAAGAAGAAGAACCTAATGTCCATGGAGGAATGGATGGTGTGGCAGCAGCACCTGTTAGGGTAGAGGAGCAGCACGATACAGTCTGTGACACCCTCATTGCACCCTGATTGTAGTCAAAATGAGGCCCTGCAACATCTCAAGCTTTGCTCCTTAGTTAAAATTTCAGGAGCACCTTGAGACCACTCTATTTTTCAACTTCAGAAGTTCGAAAGAAAAGTACTGCAGAACGTTTGGCACAAACAAACACATATGCATGCTCTCTTAGAAGCAACATTAGAGTTGTAATTTTTAAATGGAATCACTTGTGTGTCACACTACACTGTAAATATCTAAACGTTGTAACACAAAGGGTCGTGCATAGACCCGCTATATATAGAGTGCCTCTGTTACAGATGCTTTTCAGAAAACGGCCTCTGAGGAATGATGAATGGGTGAGCACTATCTGCTAGGCAATCAGCTGAATTTCAAAGCCCCAACTTTAGAAATTCTGTCAAAGCCAGTACACTCTGAGATTCCAGTACTTAAAGGCTACCGAATAAACGAGTTTTCTGTACCATCAGATCTGGGGGAAGGTTGAGGACCTGCAGTGGAGAACAAAGACTTAGCTCAAATTTGTGTACAATCCCATTCCCTTGTAGAGTTGTTAAAATCGGATCAGCCATGATCTTACTGAATGGCAAAGCAGGTTCAAAGAACGTGCTTTTGTTCCAGTCCATCTGTTTGTTGACTCACTACATGATTCATCACGCTTGACTGTGAATAGCTAACTGATCAGCCAGCTGGCCTGCCCACAATCCAACACTGCACATTTCCAGTCCTGTCACAGTGACAATTTCGACAATTTCAGAAAATGCTACCCGAAGTATGTATGCTTCTCACCTAAGAAGATATCTGCTAATTATTAACTGCTGAATCTAATGCTCCATGCATTCAAATTGACATATTAAGATTACACCAAGAAAATCTACACCACATTTCTGTTATAGAACATAAAACAGTACAGCACAGAACAGGCCCTTCAGCCCACGATGTTGTGCCGACCATTGATCCTCATGTATGCACCCTCAAATTGCTGTGACCATATGCATGCCCAGCAGTCTCTTAAATGTCCCCAATGACCTTGCTTCCACAACTGCTGCTGGCAACGCGTTCCATGCTCTCACAACTCTGTGTAAAGAACCCGACTCTCACATCCCCTCTACACCTTCCTCCAACCAGCTTAAAACTATGACCCCTCATGTTAGCCATTTCTGCCCTGGGAAATGGTCTCTGGCTAGCAACTCTATCTATCCCTCTCATTATCTTGTATACCTCAATTAGGTCACCTCTCCTCCTCCTTTTCTCCAATGAAAAAAGTCCGAGCTCAGTCAACCTCTCTTCATAAGATAAGCCCTCCAGTCCAGGCAGCATCCTGGTAAACCTCCTCTGAACCCTCTCCAAAGCATCCACATCTTTCCTATAATAGGGCGACCAGAACTGGACGCAGTATTCCAAGTGCGGCCTAACCAAAGTTTTATAGAGCTGCAACAAGATCTCACGACTCTTAAACTTAATCCCCCTGTTAATGAAAGCCAAAACACCATATGCTTTCTTAACAACCCTGTCCACTTGGGTGGCCATTTTAAGGGATCTATGTATCTGCACACCAAGATCCCTCTGTTCCTCCACACTGCCAAGAATCCTATCCTTAATCCTGTACTCAGCTTTCAAATTCGACCTTCCAAAATGCATCACCTCGCATTTATCCAGGTTGAACTCCATCTGCCACCTCTCAGCCCATCTCTGCATCCTGTCAATGTCCCACTGCAGCCTACAACAGCCCTCTATACTGTCAACGACACCTCCAACCTTCGTGTCGTCTGCAAACTTGCTGACCCATCCTTCAATCCCCTCATCCAAGTCATTAATAAAAATTACAAACAGTAGAGGCCCAAGGACAGAGCCCTGTGGAACACCACTCACCACTGACTTCCAGGCAGAATATTTTCCTTCTACTACCACTCGCTGTCTTCTGTTGGCCAGCCAATTCTGTATCCAGACAGCTAAGTTCCCCTGTATCCCATTCCTCCTGACCTTCTGAATGAGCCTACCATGGGGAACCTTATCAAATGCCTTGCTGAAGTCCATATACACCACATCCACAGCTCAACCCTCATCAACTTTTCTAGTCACATCCTCAAAGAACTCGATAAGGTTTGTGAGGCATTACCTGCCCCCCTCAAAGCCGTGTTGACTGCATTTAATCAAGCCATGCT
The DNA here is from genome assembly GCF_030684315.1 of Stegostoma tigrinum. NCBI lineage: Eukaryota > Metazoa > Chordata > Chondrichthyes > Orectolobiformes > Stegostomatidae > Stegostoma > Stegostoma tigrinum. Next base: position 12,562,864 of record NC_081379.1, read on the forward strand.
GTTCCAGATGGTCATAAATCCTATCCCTCAGAATCCTTTCTAACACCTTGCAGACAACAGACGTGAGACTTACTGGTCTGTAATTGCCAGGGATTTCCCTATTTCCTTTCTTGAAGAGAGGAATTACATTTGCCTCTCTCCAGTCCTCAGGTACGACTCCAGTGGAGAGCAAGGATGCAAAGATCTTCGCGTGGCGAAGCAATTGCATTTCTCGTTTCCCAAAGCAGCTGAGGACAAATCTGGTCTGGGCCTGGCAACTTGTCAATCTTAATGTTTGACAAAATTTTCAGCATATCAGCTTCCTGTATCTCTATCCATTCCAGCATGCACACCTGCTCTTCAAAGGTTTCATTCACTACAAAGTTTGTTTCTTTCGTAAAGACAGAAGCAAAAAACTCATTTAGGGCTTCCCCTACCTCCTCAGACTCCACACACAAGTTCCCTATGCTATCCCTGATGGGCCCTACTCTTTCTTTGACCATTCTCTTATTCCTCACACAAGTGTAAAATGCCTTTGTGCTCTCCCTTATCCATTCTGCCAAGCCTTTCTCGTGTCCCCTCCTGGCTGTCCTCAGACCATTTTTGAGCTCCTTCCTCGCCTGCCTGTAATCCTCTAGAGCTGAGCTTGACCCTAGCTTCCTCCACCTTATGTAAGCTACCTTCTTCCTTTTGACGAGAAGCTCCACCACTCTCGTCATCTAAGGTTCCTTTATCATTCGCCTTGCCTGTTTCAGAGGGACATATTTATTCATCACGTGCAACAACTGTTCCTTAAACAGTCTCCACATGTCTATAGTGCCTTTACCACGGAGCAATTGCTCCCAGTCCATGCTTCCTAACTCATGTCTAATCGCATCATAGTTTCCTCTTTCCCCAATTAAATATCCTCCCATTTTGCCTAATCCTCTCCTTCTCCATAGCTATGTAGAATGTGAGGCAGTTATGGTCACTGTCACCAAAATGGTCTCCCACCACAAGATCTGATACCTGCCCCAGCTCGTTTCCGAGCACCAAGTCTAGAATGGCCTCTCCCCTCGTCGGCCTGTCAACGTACTGAGTTAGGAAACCCTCCTGAACACACCTTACGAAAACAGCTCCATTCAAATCTTCTGCTCAAAGGAGGTTCCAATCAATATTGGGAAAGTTAAAGTCACCCATTACAACAACCCTACTACGTCCACACTTTTCCAAAATCTGCCGACATATGCTTTTTTCAATCTCTCTGCTGCTACTGGGGGGCCTGTAGTAAACCCCTAACGAGGTGACTACTCCCTTGCTGTTCCTAATTTCCACCCATACTGACTCAGTAGGCAGATCTTCCTCGACAATGGAAGCTTCTGTAGCTGTGATACCCTCTCTGATTAGTAGTGCTACACCCCCTCCTCTTTTTTTCCCCCCCTCCCTATTCTTTTTAAATGCTCTAAACCCTGGAAGATCCAGCAACCATTCCTGCCCATGAGAAACCCATGTCTCTGTTATGGCCACAACATCATAGCACCAGGTACTGATCCATGCTCTAAGTTCAACACTTTTTATTCCTGATACTCATTGCGTTAAAGCAAACACACTTTAACCGATCCCTTGGTTCCTTCCCAGGAAAATCCTTCCCACTAGCTGGTCTACCTCTTGCTATTGCCTCATCTGCATCAACTCTCACCTCCGGTATACAGCTCAGGTTCCCAACCCCCTGCCATACTAGTTTAAACCCTCTCGAACTACTTGAGCAAACCTTCCACCCAGGACATTGGTCCCCTTCCAGTTCAGATGCAACCCGTCCTTGTACAGGTCCCACCTTCCCCAGAAGGCATCCCAATATCTACATATCTGAAGCCCTCCCTCCTACACCAGCTGCGCAGCAGCCACATGTTAAGCTGCGCCTGCTCCCTGTTCCTCGCCTCACTATCTCGTGGCACCGGTAGTAAACTAGAGAACACTACTCTGTTCGTCCTGCTTTGCAGCTTCCATCCTAACTCCCTGAAATCACTTTTTATATCCTCAATCCTTTTTCTAACTATATCATTAGTGCCAATATGTAACACGATTTCTGGCTGTTCACCCTCCCCTTTTAGAACCTTATACACCTGATCGGAGACGTCCCGGACCCTGGCACCATGGAGGCAACATACCTTCTGGGAATCCCGATCCTAACCACAAAATCTCCTGTCGATTTCCCCTAACTATCGAGTCCCCTACCACGAGTACTTTTCTATTCTGCCCCCTTCCCTTCTTTGCCACAGTGTCAGGCTCAGTGCCAGAGAACTGACTACTATGGCTTTCCTCTGGTAGATCATCCCCCCGCACGCCCCCCCCCCCCCCCCCCCCCCCCCCCCCCCCCCCGGCAGTATCCAAAACGGTATACTTATTGCTGAGGGGAATGCCCAAAGGGGATCTCTGCACTCTGTCTGTCCCCCTTCCTCCCCCAACTGTAACCCATCTATCCTTGTCCTGAGCCTTAGGAGTGACCAACTCCCGGTAACTCCTCTCAATTACCCCCTCTGCCTCCCGAATGATCCGTAGTTCATCCAGCTCCGGCTCCATTTCCCTAACACGGTTTTCAAGGAGCTGGAGTTGGGTGCACTTCCCGCAGATGTAGCCAGCGGAGACGTGTGCCATGTCTCCCACCTGCCACATTCTGCAGGAGGAGCAAGCAACTGCCCTAGCATCCATACCCCACTTTTATCTGAACACCCACTCAGTACTAAAGTAGAAAGCTTAGTTCAAGTTGCTATAAAATTAATAACAAACTTATATTCAATAGAGTTTTTAGATGAACCTTACCTTATTAACCAGGTTAGAGGAGGAGGGTGGGTGGGAGACACTACAGTTGTAGAGTCTCTGGTTTAGCCGCCTTGCTGAGATATATGGTCCTTGCTTTCCTTCCCGGCTGCCCCTCTGGTCGTCGTCACTTCCTCCGCTGCTCCCGGTCCTTCTGTGAAAGAGAAAAACACCGCTGCCCGCTACCGGTAAATAATTTTTAAAAACTGCCTTACCTTAGCTGCAGTCTTCCGGGTTCGTCTTAGCTCTTGATCGTTCTTCCAAACTTTGCAGTTTAATATTTTCCAAATATCTGAGCACAATGCCTTGAAAGCACCAAATTGTTTTCTTGTGTTTCTCCATAAGTAGTTATGCAGGTAAGTAAAATTACTTTCTGTCTATTACCTTTTGACTTTCCATTTAGTGGTATTGTTTTCTAGTAATTTCATGGATTAACTGATGATTATTGACCATCTTGTTCATATTACTTTCTATTTGACTGTTGAGATAAACCATAATCAATGTAAGAATATTCAGATTAAGATTAATTTTAATTATTATGATGTAGTTGCATGAAATCATGTGCCAGTTGATATCTCCTTTTCTCTATACAGTTGTGTAGAGCTGAGAAACAGTACTATTAGCAATCTGTTAAACGTCTTGCCGATCTTAGAATAAGTAGTCAAAATCTTTACTAGCTGCAAATAGTGCAATTAATTTAGTTATATCTCATCCAGGAGAATTTTTGCCATAACTAAATAAATGAGAGGGGCTAGATAAACAAAACCAAAGTTGTAAACTGATCCAAATATTTTAAATAGATTTCAACATTAATTTATTTGCTGTAAACAATGTTTAATTCATTCATTAGAAATATTACAAGACTTTACTGGTTAGGCAATGTGTAATATTTTTGAATAGTAGTCTTTAAAAGAGGGTAATATCATGAAGTTTTAAACGGCTGCATTTATCCTGACAACAAAACATACCATTCACAGTCAGAATAACTGAAACTTGCAGAAAGTTTAGGTGTCATGCACACAAGCATTTAAATTTACAAGTAGATTTTGCTGTTAGTAGTTTGCTGCTCATCCATGAATTGCACTGTATCTGCCAGATTGAAAATATGCTCTTACTTATACTGGTAAAAATTTTCATGTTTGTCATTATCTTCTTTTCAAACAAAACTTTGGAAAATACACATGCCTATGTGTAATTCTGGTTACCACACCAGAGGAAGGATGTGATTATACTAGACGAGGTGCAGAGAAGATTCACCTAGGATATTACCAGGGATGGAGCATTTCAACTGAAGAGAGGCTGGATAAACTTGGATTGTTCATTTTGAAGTGGAGAAGGTTGAGAGGGGATTTTGGTGGAGGTGTTTAAGATTGAGGGATATGGACAGACTAAAACAGCTGTTCCCCTTCGACTAAGGGTCGAGAACAAGGAGGCACACTTTAAAAGTGAAAGGAAGGGGGTTCAGAGGATTTCCGGGAATTTTTTTCACCCATTGGGTGGATCTGGAATGCACTGCTCAGGAGTGTAGTTGGGGCAGGTAACCTCGCACCTTTTAAAATATAGAATGTTATGCCACTTCAAATGCTTGTCCAAGGCTGTGAACATGAAAGTGAGACTAATGTAGGCACTAGTCAATTTTTGGCAGTACAGACTCAATGGGCTGAAATGTTTTCTGTACTGTATGGTTCAATGATGTCTTGTTGAATGAGGTATAACTGGGTGGCAGGACTGAGTGCACAGCCATGAAGCTAATTCTATGTTTATGAAATGTAAAAATTCACTATAATAAGCCATAATTTTAATGTAAAATTCTGTTTATAATTTTGAAATTGAGTTCCACCTTGATCTCTAGTGTATTGTTCATTTCATATTGCGCTTTTTGGCTCTATAAAGTTGTTAGAGACTAAAGGACAGTCGTTACATTGTCTTCCTATTTTGCTGTCTATAAGAATATTTCACTATCATAGGCTGCCAATCCAGTTCAATCACATCGCTTTCTGGCATCCGAGAACCCTGTAGCTGCTGCCAGAATCAAACATTGAGAATGGCGAAATCCATGCTAACAAAAATTGCTAGAGCTTCATTGGCTACTTTTTTTTTTAAAAGCCTGGTGGTATTATTGTTGAAGCAGAGACCCAGGTCATTCTGGGGAACCAGGTTCAATCCCACAACAGATGGAATTTGAATTCAATAAAAGTCCGGAATTAGGTGTCTAATGGTGACCACAAATCTGTTCTGTCAGAAATATTTACCTGGTTCACTAATGTCCTTTTTTAGTCTGGCTTCCATGTGACTCCAGATCCACAGTAAATAAATAGCAATAAGTGCTGACTTCCCCAGCAACGTATTTATCCCATGAATGAATGAATTTTTTCAAAAAATAACCCTGCAGACAAGGGCCAATTGAACTGTCTTCCCAGCTTTGATTTCCCTCTGCTGATTAACACACTAATTATTTTTAACCACCTGAATGTTTGCGTAGAGTGAGCTTCTTTATAGGGGGTTTAATGCTTTAAGTAGTACAGTTTTGTCATTTACCTGTAGCTAGAATGTATTCATTTGTGATGAATAGCAATTCTTGTTTATTACATAAACTGGTCCATGCTTTCTTTCAACCTGGGTCTAAACTGACAGATAAATTGGGGAATTTTTTGCATTGCTTGATTAAAATCTTTATTTTTGTGATAAGTCTAGGTATGGCAGAGCTTGATTTTATGGTGAGCTACCCCTGTAAGGCGTGACTTTTGTAAACCTTTTTCTCTGTTCCCTCCAGAGCCCAGCACCATGCTACACTGTGAAGTTTGGGACATTTAGCACTTGATTAAAGTCAACTGTTGTCACAGTCACAATCAAATGAGACCATAAGATATAGGAACATCAGGCAGTTTGGCAGAGTAGATGTGACGGGCCAATTCAGTTTATAGCTGGTATGTTTCTCAGCCACATTCTCATGCCTTCTCCCCATAACCCTTGATCCCATACTGTGTATTCCACGTGCAAAGTAGAGAATTTGTCATGGCTGCAGTGTGCACATACATCCTTGCACTTCTCAGAGTACATTTTGTCACTTGGTGGGGTGACAGAAATGTTAATTTGGGAGCATGGATATGTTGCATTGCTTTGCTGTCCAAACATCAGACAAAACCTGTGTACTTTTGGTGTGACCATGCGTACACTCATAGGTCCCAGGAAGGCTTGTCTCTCTTTTTTTTTGTAGGATGCGTGGAATATTCCTTGTACCAGTCCACTGTGGGTCCCTCCCACAACTCTTTCTCCAGTACGTTGATGACATCATCATTGCTACTTCTGTCCCTTGTCTGAAATTGGAAAATTTTATCAATTTCACTTCCAATTTCCACCCACTGCCACTTACATGTGGTCCATCTCTGACTCCTGTCTTCCCTTTCTTGACATCTGCATCCATTTTTGGGGATAGGCTGGGTACTGATATCCTCTACAAACCCACAGGCTCACAGTTACCTTGACTATACATCTTCACACCCTACTTACTATAATGACTGTGTTCTTTTCTGTCAGTGTCTCTGTCTCTATTGCATGTGTTCCAATGATGCTGGCTTCAACAAGAGGGCCTCCTAAATGTCCACTTGCTCCCTCAACCAAGGATTCTCCACCACCATGGATGACCGGGCCTTCAGCCATGTCTAACACAGCTCCTGCGCTTTCCCCATGCCTTCTCTCTATTACCTTCCGCAACAGTGAAAGGGTTCCACTGGTCCTCACTTATCACCCCACCAATATCCACATCCAATGGATTGTTAGCCACCATTTCTGCCACTTCCAGTAGGACGCCATCAGTAGACACACATTCCTCCTCTCCTCCCTTGTCAGCCTTCCATAGAAACTGTTCCCTCCGGTCCACTGCTGCTCTACTCCCAACACTTCCATGGCACTTTCCCATGCAATCACATAAAGTGTAATACCTGCCTGTTTTCTTCCTCCCTGCTCACTATCGAAGGCCCCAGATACACCTTCCAGATGAAACAGCAATTTACCTGCACTTTACTCAGTGTAGTCTCCTATATTCACCGCTTACAGCGTGGCTTCCTGTACACCACGAGATGAAATGCAAACTGGGCGTTGGCTTTCATGAAAGCCAATGTTCTAGTCGTAAAAGTGACCCCGAGTCCTTGTTGCCCATCACTTCAACACCCCATGTTTCCTCATCAGCATCTCTCTCACAAATTTGTTGCTGTTCTCCAGCGAAGCTCAGCACTAGCTGGAAGCACTGCATCTCATTTCCATCTGGGGACTCTGCTGCCTTCAGGACTCTATCGAGTTCAATAATTCTAGGGCCTAAGCGTTTTCTCATGTCCCTACTCCAGGCCCCCCACACATAGCCTTGTCATCTTATGGCCTGCTCCCACATCATCCCATTTTCAGCTACCAATGCTCCCAATTAACAGTTATTGATTCCATGCAACTGATCTTTACCCATTCACTTGTCTGTCCAAAAACACACACAGATGAAAAACTTAGCAGGCCCGGCAGCATCTGTGGAGAGAAAGCACTTATTGGTTTAGTTCAGTATTCTGATGAGTAGCTGGATCTGAAACACTAACTTTGCTTCCTGACCACAGATGCCACCAGACCCAAGTTTGTCCTGCAATTTTCATTTTTGCTTGATTTCCAGCATCTGCAGTTCTTTGATTTTTGTTTTAAATGTACTTGTATGTTCTATGCAATCTTCTAAAATGTATGGAGTACTAAATGTTTTCTCTGACCCTGGACCAGCACACCCATTCGTTAATCGTTTCTGGCCATGTACCCATGTTACTTTGGAAAAACAGAACTTTCTTTGTGAGCTAACAAGGTGTAGTGCTGGATGAACACAGCAGGCCAAGCAGCATCAGAGGAGCAGGAAGGCTGACGTTTCTGGTCTGAACCCTTCTTTAGAAAGTACAGACCCGAAACATCAGCTTTCCTGCTCCTCTGGAGCTGCTTGACCTGCTGTGTTTATCCAATTCTACACCTTGTTAGCTCAGATTCTCCAGCATCAGCAGTTCCTACTATGTCTGACTCCGTTTGTGACTTTTCCTAATTATCCTTATCTTTAAGTTTCTCTTATTATTGGTTGGGCCCCTGAATATCGCAGTATAAGTGAGTTTGTATCACTTCATTGAGGGAATTAGATCTGAAGTTATTCAGCCTGTTTGTGTACGTAGAAGTATTAACGTCAAAGATGCAGTCATTAACCATGTAATAGCCCTACCTTTTCAACTGTGAAAGTAATTTCTGTTGTTATGGTGTTGGAAATTCCCAAGCCAGACTTTCTTCAGTTTTACCCAGAGCCTCCTGACATTCATTTAACAATGATAATAAACTGTGAGGCTGGATGAACACAGCAGGCCAAGCAGCATCTCAGGAGCACAAAAGCTGACGTTTCGGGCCTAGAACCTTCTCTGATGAAGGGTCTAGGCCTGAAACGTCAGCTTTTGTGCTCCTGAGATGCTGCTTGGCCTGCTGTGTTCATCCAGCCTCACATTTTATTATCTTGGATTCTCCAGCATCTGCAGTTCCCATTATCACTGATACTATTTTAATTCCATTTAACAATTCTGCTTTAACCAAAATTGTTCTTAAACTAAACACCTACCATACAACTAATGCTGTTGTTTTTACAATTACTTAGAATAGATGCTCTGTTTGGACTACAAATTGATTTTCTCTGATTTACTCTGGAAGATAGTGTTGAAGTCACCAAGATTTCACAAGTGGATTAACTGGTGTATATACAACAATATTTACAAGTCTGATTTCCAAGGTGATTCTGGTGAAACTAGTGTTTGCCTTTTCTCAACTGTATTATCCATACAATATTCTTAAAAACATTGTGATCCACTTGCAGTTAACCCAGGTGGAATGGGGTTAAACAGTGGTTTTTTGGATTTTGATCTTGCAGGAAAATGGATGATCAGAGACTGCTTTCACAGTGTAGAGATTGAGTGCAGACTTGTGTTGATCAATACCTGAAAAACCATTCACCTTGTAACTCCAAACACCATTTGGAAGGAGAGAAAAGAAAAGGAAATTGAGCAAATTTGTAAATTTATTGATAATAAATGAAAAGTCTTTCATTACTTACATTGACATATGAAACATCACATTACTAAACATGACACAATTTGTTCAAGTATTAGTAACAATTGTTTATAAAAGACTGGTTATGAAAATCTTTAGAAGCTGTATTTGTTTTAATAGGAATTTTCTTTTGTCATTCAAATGTCTGGCTGGAATGAGTGCTGTCAGATTTTGCTGCATTTAAATTTGGTTTAAGAAAATTGATCCCATTCTTTGTGCTGAGATCTTCACCTGTGAATGTTAAGTGTTTTCAGTACACCAGCCAGAAAACACTCGAATGTTGTACTATTTACTTTTCTTCAAATTTAAAACTGGCAAAGAAACTAGAAAACCAAGTAAAAATGTGAATTGGAAAATGCATTGTATTTCCAGCCTGTTTTATTTTCCATTTAGTCCATTTCTAAATCATCCATTTCCATTTCTAATCGTTTGAGTTTGTCTGCCTGGCTGCTGCCCTGTTAATACTGCTGTGTGGAGACAAATAGAATGTGACACTTCTATGTGTAGAATGGTATTTGTGGTGACGCTTTGACTACAGATAATAAACTACTTGCCCTGAGGTAATCTAATTCTGCAAACGGCTGTGATGAAACCAGCTTATTCAACATATAAAAGAAGCATAACTGAATGACAGTTGGGCTTCTTCCTTTTAGATTTATTTTCTGAAAAACTAAATACATAAAATTATGTGATTATAGCAGCCTTGCAATTTTAAGAAACTATTGCCTAGAGTAAACGTTTAGACATGCTGAGGATAGCTGATGATTCTTTCCCTAATTGTCTATTGTCAGAAGATTTTATTTCATGTTGTGATAATGTGTCCTGACAGAAAAGCTCTTTGTTGGTTTCCCCCTTTGAAAATTAATTGTATATAATCAAAATCCAATGTAGTACAGTGACTAATTGTTTATATCTCTCGTGGAGAGACTCTTTTGAATAAATCTGTTGTTCAGTAGTTTTATTTGCATAATATATTCAGTTGCTGAGACTGGGATGTCTTCCCTACTACAGTCAACAGAACAGTGTTTTTAGCTGTGCAAACAGTATACTTCAACATTTTGGATTAATTTCCATTTCAAGTTGTGACATATTGGCACACTAAATATTATGATTTCAGTGCACGATAAATTATATCAGAAAGCTTCGAAAGGACTGCTTTGTTGCTGGATCTTGAAAGCTTGATAATGCTATTTTAAATGATTCCGGGTGCAGTTTAACTCTGGAACACAATCATAAGACAGCAATCACAAGATACTATTATTTATTCTGTTTGCCATACTTTATTATATAGAAGTGAATTTGTAACATTAGAAATGTATTGTTTGCCTGATTTTAAATTGTTTAGGTTATGGGCATATGCATCCATATATGCTGTGCTTATTTTTTTAAGCATTCTTTCACCGAATGCTTCAGCCTGAAAAACTGAAGGGACTCAATTTTTGATAGATTTCTGATGATTTCTATGTGGAAATACTATATGCTGATCAACGCAATCTAATGTAGAACTTCATTAGGTCAAATATCTAATCCATGAGAAGTAGTGCAGATTATCGAACTTTAAGATGTGTTTGGGAATGGCTGGTTATGTTTGGGTAACCAGTTGCAGGATTTTGGAGATGATAGAATCATCCAGATAATTCTAGTTGTTCTTGCACAAAAGTGCATAAAATATAAATGTTTTGGATTATCAAAATAACTTACACTGTGGTTTCCAGTTTTGATACACATGAATATGAATTGGCGGCACGGTGGCTCAGTGGTTAGCACTGCAGCCTCCCAGCACCAGGGACCCTGGTTCGATTCCAGCCTTGGGTGACTGTCTGTCTGTCTGGAGTTTGCACATTCTCCCCATGTCTGCGTGGGTGTCCTCCGGGTGCTCTGGTTTCCTCCCACAGTCCAAAAGATGTGTGGGCTAGGTGGATCGGCCATGCTAAATTGCCTGTAGTGTTCAGGGGTGTGTGGATTATAGGGGGATGGGTCTGGGTGGGGTGCTTAAAGGGGTGGTGTGGACTTGTTGGGCCGAAGGGCCTGTTTCCACACTGTAGGGAATCTAATCTAATGTGTACATATATGGTTACGCACACACATTTCATTGTGAAAAGAACAAGCAGGGTTCTTCAACACACAATCCTGAAATCACTTTGAAGGCAGTTAATTCATTTGAACAAGATAAATCCAATATTTTGATCTTCAGCTTGAATAACAAATTACCATTTGAATAAAGTTGGCAATGTTTATTTAAGAATTGGAACTGGTTGCATTTAAAGGAGCATACACTTCTCTGAAGAATAATGCATTAGTTTTGCATAGACTAGACCTGACTAAGCATGAACATTGTCACAGCAAAGTAAGCGTTTACAAACAGTTATCATTGCACTTTGGCGCCATACTCCGGTGATGCACTTTACTGCATGCAAATTTTAATGCCATATTTGCACTTGATAGAGTCAAATTCTATAATTCTAAAGTACTAGCAAACTGAACAAGTAAAAAGCATGCCAATTAGTAAGCAATAAGTAGGAATGAAGATCAATCATTACCTCCTTTTTAATTACTACAATTTGTAAAAGGCATAGAGTAAACATATCTATAGAAGATAGGAGTAGGTCATTTGACACCATGAACCCACTGTGTCATTCAGTGAACATTGAGTTCAGTACCTAATTCTCAATACCATTGATCCCTTTGGCCACAAGAATTATATCTACCTCCTTGGGAGACCACAATGTTTTGGCCTCAACCACTTTTCTATTGTAGTGAATTTCCTATGCTCACCACTCTGGGAGAAGAAACCTGTCATCTCAGTCCAAAAAGATTTACTCCTTATCCTTGAACTATGACCCCTGCTTCTGGCCTCCCCTATCATTGGGAACATCCTTTCCTTATCTAACCTGTATAACCCATTTAGAATTTTATAGTTTTTAGAAATTGCACCCCTCGCCACCCCCCACTCCAATTCTTCTCAACTCCAGTGAATACAGTCCTAACCAACTTAATCACTTTTTTCATTTCTCAGTCCCACCATCCCAGGAAAAAATGTTGTTAAACCTTTGCTGCACATGCTGTATAGCAGGAACATCCTTTAGCAGATAAGGAGTGCAAAACTGTACACAATATTTTTGGTGTGGCCTCAAAATTGATAAGGAAAAGGGGAACCCAGGAAGTTATATATTTTCATTTTTTTAGTTGCTGTCTTAATGTAAGTGTTTGAGAATTGTAACCAGTTTCTTCTCTAAACCTCCTTCCTCTTACTGCCCTGCCAGTTGTTAGGTCAGCAGCAGAGGATTGGAGTAACCCAGCTTAATGTGATGATAACATAGATATTGATTTCTAGAGCAAACAAGCTGTAGCAAGGGTTAAGTTGGAACATGTTTCATATGTGGAAATAAGCAAATATATTGGAAAGGGTGAAAGATTTGAATATTGCTGCTCTGAATTTAAGAGTATCAGTGGTTTGAATTGTCTATATAAGCCAGAGTAAGCAGCCAGGGGGCAGAATGAAATTGCTGGTAAGAGAATGAAGTTCAGGGTTGAGTTGAAAGAGATAGGAAAATGTAAAACAATAAATTCAATCATCGCAACCAAGAGTTGAAGTAAATTACGACACGTTCAAGACTCATTGAGCAGCCAACTAGGTTGGGCATTCAAGGGCGATGGTTGTAATTGAAATACATTAGAAATTAACACTCTGACATTAGGATTAGAAGTTAGGAAGGAGAGTGCTAAATGAAGAATTTTGATTTTTTTTAAATAAATGGGAAAGCGAACATGAATACCTTTCACCATATAGACAAATGAGCAAGGGCAGAATTTACACATGAAAAAGTGTTATGGAGACAGACAAAATATTGCGTGATGATGCACAGACATGTGCCTTGTAAAGGCAATGTGTGAAAGGAAATACAAATGATAACAAATGCACATGAAAGTGGGCAAGGGTGGCATAATTAGAGGTAGAGCTATTGATGTGATTCATGAAAACAAAAAGGTGTCCACATTTGAAGAAAAACAGATTTGCACACTATCTTGGACCAGCTTCACACTTTATTATCTTGGATTCTCCAGCATCTGCAGTTCCCATTATCTCTTGCACACTATAGTAATTGTAACAAGGTCAGCCAGGTGGACCTCATAGAATGAGTTCCCTGAATGGACCTGATTAACAGCCCCAGTTAGGGAGCCCTGCCTGACTGATAAGAACAGGTATGTCAGACATCCTGCTTACTGAGAGCTGTCTCTGAGGGAGTTAGATCAGTGCCCAGGATTCTCCATGTGTAAATAAAGGATGACTTGGTGACGGGATACCTGCCTCTATGGAGCTATTTCACATACAATCCTAAATGGAAAGAATTTCTGTGAGTAGAAAGAGACTGAGCAGAGAGGAAGGTTTACACACAGAGTGCAGCACAAGTTACTGCTGAGGTAAATAACATTGATTTTATTTGGGGGTGAGGGGGTAGATAAATACAGGAGAAAAAACTTAATTGAAGGGTATGTTAATAGGTTGGGATAAAACAAGATAGGAGAATGTGTATGTGGGGCATAAAGACAGACCAATATCTTGAGTAGAATCTTTGCAGTCTCCGCTGTTCAACTACACATTTACAACTTAATGTATTATTATACATGTGGCCAAAGACTGATCTGTGCAGTGAAACTTGACACAATCTTGGTAGAGACAATAACTTAGAAATTTGAACTCTTTGTTTCTAGCTGAACAGATTGCACAAGAATTTGTGGGCATGTTGTAAGCAACTTACTGTAATAAACAAATTAATAATAGTTTTGTAAGCGGTGTGTTTTAGAGTGTAGAAAGAACTTTTCAGTGCAACTGAAGATTTACCATCCGTTAGTTATGCATTAAACTTCTGCTTTAAGTAAACATTAACTTTGCCCAGAATCAGTTGAAATGTTATTTTTGACTCCTGTTGGGGGGGTTTACTTCTGAACTTTCTAACGCAGATACTACTAACTCTAACCGTCTTTTACAGTTGGTTGTTCGTGGAGATTTTTCCATTAGCCAAAACTAGGCAACCTTTTTTCCAGTTTCATTTTCAACACATACTTGGTCTTTCCAATCTAAGTGTGAGTTTCCACTTACAGATATCATCTTTGCTTATTGCTCCCCTCCCTGTCCTGAATCTTGGCAGGCTAACTATGTATCTAAATCTTTAGAAATGTCTTAGAAACCCTTAGCGCTCTCAGTTTGTTTACATGGGCCTCAAATCCAATTAGAAATAGAAATTGTGCTCCTGAGATGCTGCTTGGCCTGCTGTGCTCATCCAGCCTCACATTTTATTATCTTGGAATTCTCCAGCATCTGCAGTTCCCATTATCTCAGAAATAGTAACTAGTTGTTCTTGAGAGCCCAGCAAGTTTTCAACTTGGAAGTGAATGGTCAGATTAAAGCACAACTATTTATAATCCAACGTTCTTGTCATTTTCCTGGGACATTTGATGCTCAGAGGCTATGCACTTAGCACATAGATTGCTGTCATTGACTCAGTGTCCCAGTACAACAGTCTGGATTCCTTTAATTTCTAACAAACTGCCTGTCTTGCTTTCAGCAGATTTTTAAAATGGGTTACATGACCCACTTTACGTTAGGCAAAATTAAATGCCAAGTCCCCAGACAACAGTTTTTAAACCTTATTCTGACACTGTAATGGCAGATCAATTCAGGCTCAGTACCAAGAAATAGAGAAGAACGGTGAAGCTGACATGGAACATGCTTCTCTCTCTGCCCATGTGAGAAAAGACTCGCTCAATAATATGTTCAAATTAGTACATGTGGGCTGTGGGCATTGAAGTGATCACATACTCCTGCACAGTGTGATGAACAGATATTTGTGCTGAAAATCACAGGCATGTCACAGAAGGAATATACAGAGAAGCAGCAACATGTGGATGAAGTCAGCATCTATAGTGAGACTCTCAACAGGTTCACCAGGCCAATTGGTTAAAAAGAGCAATGACTTGCATGGATAGAGAAGGAATACATGTTCCTGGATTGAAAGTTGAGAGTTCGATGATAACATCACTGCTTTTGCATGTTTCTTTTTACTTGCATGCACCTCTCAAACATTTAGCTAATGTGATCTGTCTTTCGTTTCACCTGACTGAAATAGTGGTACAGATTCACTCGTGAGGTTTTCTTGGATAATGTTTGCCATTTTCCTATCTTTCAGACTCAAATACTGTTGCAGCTCTGATCACCACACTCATCATGGACATCATGGAGAGGGTGCAGAGGAATTTCACCAGGATGTTGCCTAGGGTGGAAAGTCACAGTTTTAAGGAGAGGATGCACAGGCTGGGATAACAGTGTGGACCTGGAAGAACACAGGCTGGGCAGCATCAGAGAAGCAGGAAAGTTGACATTTCCGGTCAGGACCCCCCTCTTCCTGACCTGAAATGCCAACTTTCCTGCTGCCTGGCCTGCTGCATTCCTCCAGCTCCACGCTGTTATCTTTGGTGCCAGCATTGGCAGCTCTTGCTATCGCTGGATAGGCTGGATTTTGTTTTCCCCTTGGAGCAGTGGGGACTGAGGGAAGTTCTAATTGAGTTTACAAAATTGAGATGGTTAGACTGGGTAGATTGTAAGAATCTTTTCCACATGGCAGCTGTTTAAGACCATAGGACTTGAGTTTAAAGTGAGAAGTAAGTGATTTAAAGGAGCTCTGAACTTTTTTTTTGATTCAGAGGGTGATAGAAATATGGAACCCACTGTCTGAAAGTGTGGTGGAGGTAGGTATTTTGCCAACATTGACGAAGCATCTGGATGAGAACTTGAAATGCTAGGGCATAATAGGCTATGGACCAAGTGCAAGTAAATGGGATTAATATAGTTTTGGTGTATGTCGTTCAGCACTCGCTTGGCGGGCTGAAGGGCCTATTTCTATGCTGTATGACTATGAAGAATAAATAGTCAGCATCTACAAAACTTTTTTCATTTTCAATTTGGGATTAGAATTCAGTTTCAAGGCTGGGGTCCAGAACATGCATTGGACCTATGTTTTAATTGACAGTAAAGCTGATGATTCGATGAGTATTAATGTTTGTAAACACTATTCCTTTGTAACCATGAAACATGAAAAGTGAAGCTGAGTAGCTTTTTAAAAAAGTAAAGTCAATACAAAGCAAAAAAAAATCATTTATTTTACTGACCACATGTAAATACAGGTGGTTATGGACTTGGCTGTGGTGGCAGCAGTGAGAGCAGGACAACCCGTATTAATCAACAAAAACTTCTCATTGGAATAATTCATAAGAACCAAGCACTGGTGTAGATCAGGACAAAACTCTAAGAGGAAAGACACAGATGTGAATACCTTGGAAAAGACTTTTATATTGTTTAATAGTTTGTAGATAATTACTTGAGAACAATGTTTTCTTTTGTTATCAAATAAAATGTAGAAAAACTAAGTACTCTGCTATATTTCAAATTTGTGAATGGGTTCTGAATTTAAACATATGGTTTCCAGAAATTTGGTGAAGGAGAAAATATGCACATTGATGAATCTCCTGTAATCACTGCACTAGAGAACGTAAGAGAAAAAGTACTCTGAAAGTATTTAATACAAGCAAAATCCTTTACCTGCTATCACTACTAAATATTGGCTTACTAGATTCTTCCTTACCACTTAAAAATATTAATCTTTCAAATTAACTTTGTAGAAAATATCAGCATTCAGCATACTTTCTTTTCAAGTAGAAAGTCTGATTATCTCAAGTGACTCTTACTTTTACTGTCAGCCTTATCTTGCATACATATGGCACAGCATGTGTATCAACTGCTTGTATGAATTTTCACATTTATATTTGTGTTTTGTTCAAGTGGAAAGTGTATGGTTTGTAAACTGAAAATCACTTAATTTAAAAGGCAGCACTGAAGGAGTTTTTGGATAAATACTCCGCACAGTTCATCATATAGATTTGCTGCTACAATCCTCTTTCCTGGTTGGAGTCTACACAGCTTGCTCTCAGATGGTTGAGGAAAACCGTCTAGTCTAGTGGGAAGAAGTTTTTAAGGCAAAAGCCATGTTGTTTATTGTATGAAGGTAACTAGATACAAGTTACTTTGGTATAATAGACTGCTGATTTTTGGTAAAGTTCAACCAAGTATCAGTTCAGAATCTGAGTTTCACAGAGGGTGTCTGAGAAGTGTAGTGAGTTATCTCATGCAATTCTGTACTGCTAACTTAATTTATGTAGACACCATGTTTTAATGGTGCTGTAGTCATGTGCTTGCTAGCAGCAGAAGTACTCACCACTCCTGAAACCTCCTAATTCCTACGCTGTATCTAAAGCCCAGCTGTTCCTAGGAAATGAAGACTCAAAAGAAAGAGTTGGGTGGGAATATGTGGAAGCTTAGAACTGATGAGATTGACAGGAAGTGCAGGCAAGAAAAGAGCATGAAGGTTTGTTGGGGTCCACTAGATTATCAGGCTGAGCCTGAAGTTCGGTTTGCAAAGCATGACCCGTGTGGCCTTGAATTATCTGAATCATCAATGCACAATGGAAATGAAAAGTGGCTGCCACTTTTAATGAAAGTAAAATGAAATGAAAAATCGCTGCTAACCACAAATAGCCTTTTATAGTATTTACATTGAGAGAAATGAAGAGGATAAATGCTTTTGAAGGTACATGGGTGGCATAGTTAATAATTCATTGTAAATGGAAGATCACATTTTTAGATTAGATTCCCTACAGTGTGGAAACAGACCCTTTGGCCCAACAAGTCCACACCGCCCCTTGGAGCATCCCACTCGGACCCATCCCCCATAACCCACACACCCCTGAACACTATGGGCAATTGGGCATGGACGATCCACCTAGCCTGCACATGTTTGGACTGTGGGTGGAAACCAGAGCAAACCCACACAGACACGGGGAGAACATGCAAACTCCACACACAGTCATCCACGGCTGGAATCTAACCCGGGTCCCTGGCGCTGTGAGGCTGCAGTGCTAACCACTGAGCCACCGTACTGCCCTGTACATGTGTACTTACTTTGCATCAACTTTGTGACTGTCATAGTAACTGTAGCTACAAGAATTGAGTTACACAGGCGACTCCTCTTAGTGCCATAACATCATAGAACTTATCTAACAAGTGCTTTTTCCCTAATACCCCTTATACCACAACATCTCATTGTTTAATATGAGCTTCACATATTGGAAACAGTTGAAAAATGAACTTTTTTTATTTGGGAAAAATAAATAAATGCTGAACTTGCTTCTGCATTTGAACAACAACAAATTACTGTCAATAAATGATCACCCAATTCAGATCCGAGCTTGTTTTCTGTTTATAACCTGAGTTACAACCTCAAAAGGGCAAGGGCGATGTTGCCAATTGCAATGAAGCTGATTGTAGTGAGGGGTTTTGTATGCTGTGATCCTCCTAGGTTGGAAATGGAGATATTTGCAACATCTTGTTTTCTATCCAGTGTTGGATAAGGCATAAGACTGTTGAATATGGCACGGTATTCAAGAAGAGCTAACTGCATTTTATTCTCAAATGTCAGACTCCAGCAGGTGGAACAAGTGTGCATTTTGTTAGGATTGCAAGTTTCTCCATGGCATAGGTTGTGCCTTGACCACCTCCCAAATGTCTTCTGGGCACCACATGTCAGTCACTGCATATAACTAATTAAAAGGACTGACTCCTTCAACATCCAGCTGATGTGTAAGCCAAGGCCATGAATCAGGAATGGTAATTCCCTGTATGCTGGCAGTAGTTATGCTTTCTTCAGTGTAGTGTGCATTTCTGCCACTGAGAGGCTAAAGGTAGCTACCCAATGACCAGGGTGTATTCACTTATGACTCCAGTGCACAATCCATGCACTGCATGCATTCAATAAAAACCATGCTCTACATTAAATGTAAAAGAGCAGATCACTGATGTCCTAAAATAATGGTTTCCTGACTAAACTGCTGTAGTAGAGCTCTGTGTAGCACCTCAGTGATTCAAGATCCAAGACAGTCTGCTGCAGGTACTTACCTCTCCCCATCATGAAAGAACAGCACAGCCACTAGCTATACAAGTGAAATTGTGGTGGGAGGAAGAAGAGGAGGAGAATTTTTCTCTCCATGTGGTACTAATTGGGTTGCAATACCTGTAACCACAATTTACGTTTCCCATTCAACAACATTTACAATAACTCAGTGGTGACTTTTATATTTTGATTATGGCCAGATGCAAAGGGAAAGCAAACACGTCAAATTCACATATGGAATCATTCTATTTTGCATAAATGAACCACTCTTGTGTATTCTTTTGTTGTTTGTCTTCTATGTGCCCTTGCCTGTCCAATACTCTAGAGTATTGCAGTAGTATTCCCATAACTGCAGCATAGCTGGAGGAAAAATACTGAGTTTCCATAGGGAAGATTTGCAGATGACTTTGGAGGATGGCCTGGAGCTATTCTGGATCTGAATTTGGACTGTCTTGGAATGGGCAGTAGTAATATAGGCTGACAAGTAACTGCAAAGATTCTGCGAGGACAAAAGCTCTCATCTGGAGAGAATAGCAGGTTAATGCCTCTGCTGTTCCTCTAGAGCGATGCTTCAGTCATTTTGGTAATCTATTGTAGGTGAAATTGCTGTACTGCCCTGACCATTTGCAAGCCTGTTCGAAGTAATCTGCAGGTCTAAATATAGTAATGCAGAGCCAGTCTGAGCTTCGACTGCAATGGTGTGATCATGGCTCACTGTTGCTTGAGCTCCAGTGGAAGTTGACATTGCATGTCAGAATTCACAAGTGGACAGATTGTGTTGACTATCACTTTAAATACTTGAAAGGATGAGCTCCATGATATGCATAAAACCCTAGTGCAAATTTTCCTCCATGGAGGCTTAACTGCAGTCTTTCTATTTGGCTTTCCCAAGCATACCAACAGCATTCTTTTCCAGGCTACTCTGATCAAGGTTCTATTTTGACTAATGGCAAAGGTAGTTCTGACAAGTAATGAAAAGCTAATATTTATTTTGTACTTAACATGACTTTTTAAGCAGATTATGATAAATCTATCCTAACCTATGCGTTCAGTCATTGGGTACATTCAAAGCTACAATCAGTTGATATTTTGACTATAAGCAGTTGAGATATGGCACTTGGGTGGGATGGTGTTGTTGATGTGGAAGATCAGTTAAAACTTCTCTTGAAAGGTAGAGTAGGCTTGAGGCTGAATGATCCTATCCATCATTTCTTACATTAGAACATAGAACATAGAACATTACAGCACAGTACAGGCCCTTCGGCCCTTGATGTTGTGCCGACCTGTCATACCGAACTGAAGCCCATCTAACCTACACTATTCCATGTTTTTCCATATGCTTGCCAATGAGGACTTAAATGTACTTAAAGTTGGCGAATCTACTGCCGAAAAAAAAACTTTGGGCGGTAGGGGATGGTGGCACCTTTCGGTGGGAACTCCAGCATCACCACATATATTTGCATTTACACACTGATTGTCACAGCACGCACAGTGGAATTGGGCAGCATATCCCCTGCCACCTGGACTTGAGCCCCTGACATTCATGGGATAGGCTAGGTAAATCTTGGACCCAGTTACACATTGAGCCCATGAAAGGATCTGCATAGACAATGTTCTTGGTCATTATGGATGCCCATTCAAAGTGGTTGGACGTGTGTAAAGTTCAATAATCAAACGCAGGATAATAACATAAGACTGCATGCCTCTCTTGCGATACATGGACTTCCAGAAGTTTTGGCCACAGATAATAGGCCATGGTTTACCAGCAGGGAATTTGAGTATTTCCTGAAGTCAAATGGTATTTGACATATAAGTATAGCTCCATACCTTCATCATCCACTGGTCTGGCAGAAAGAGCAGTCCAAACTTTGAAAGCAGGCTTAAAGAAACAGCCTATAGCTTCACTAGGTACCAAACTGTCCTGGATCCATGTATTATCAGACCACCCTGCATACAACTATAGGGACAGCTCCAGCAGAGTTGCTAATGGGGAGAAGATTCCACACCAGGTTAAACCTAATCTTCCTGGATCTGGAAGTGGAAGGTGAAATGGCGTCAGGAATGCTAGTGCTGGACACATGACTCTGCTAAGCAAGAGAGAGAGTTTTCTTTAGGGAGCGAGGCTTGGTATAGGAACCACAGCAATGGCCCTGCATGGGAAAGAGGCATGCTCAATGTGAAGTCGGGTGCTGTGAGGCGCATTGCTCGGGCAGGTGAGGTGGGCCTGAACAAATACATGGACCACATGAAAGCTGCAAACCCACAGACAGAGCAGGAGCAAAACATAACAGCCCCTCACTACAGTTGGAAAAGCTGGTGGGACCTGCGGGTTCTCTCCCTTCAGCTTGTGTCAAAGAAACCTCCGAGTTTGAGATGGATGTGGCAGCCTTGACACCTTTTGCCACTTGAAGATGAGAATGAATTTCTTCAAAGACATTCTTGGCGCAAGAGATGAGGTACAGCGTTACATGTCGCCCGTATCAGAGACAGATTTGGAAAGACCTGACCTGGTGCAGGAGGCATCACTAAAAACAATGATGAATGTTATCTGTCCGAGAGGCAGTGACAGGATTGGCGGCCGGAAGGCGGTTAGTGGCTTCCCCTTCTCCCCCCAGCCCCTCACTAAACCTTTCCTATTTACCCCTGACCCCTCCCCTTCTCCCCCCCCCCTTTAATCCCGACCCCTTTTCCCCTCTCCCCTCCCTTCACCTCTCTCCTTAGGTATCCCTCCGTCTGGCAGTCGTTGCCCCGAAGGCATGCTGACTATTGTTCCCGCCAAGCGATTCCTTCCCCCTCCCCCTCTTCCCACACCCGCCCCTCCTCCCTTTTCCTTTCCCCTCTCACCCCTGTTCCTGAGACCAGTCCCTCGGGTGGGGACACGCTCTGGACCTTCACTTGTACCCTCTTCTCCTCTTCGGACCCGCCCCTTGTTCCTGGCACAGATCCGGCTCGGCTTACTCTGGACCCCCGGACCTGGCAACAGTAGGTAACGCTGCAATATCATCTGGAGACCAATTGTTAGTTCATTTCTTCCCAACTCTGCTGAAAACAACTCCAAGTACAGGCACATCACCACCTGAATACATTATCCCTGAGGAATCCCTGCTAGTCAACAAGCAACAGTGATACTACAACCGTCATGGACCCTAAAGTTACCGAAGGCGGGCTGAATGTTACTCTTGCCATCCGACTGCTGATGCATGGGATGGAAGTTGGAAGCATCATTGGAGAGAAAGGTGAAACTGTGAAGAAAATGCGCGAGGAGAGTGGTGCACGCATTCATATCTCTGAAGGAAATTGTCCCGAGAGAATTGTAACCATCACAGGTCCAACTGATGCGATATTCAAGGCATTTGCAATAATTGCTTTTAAATTTGAGGAGGACATCGATAACTCAATGTCGAATAGTTTCTGGGCACTACACCACCGACACAGCTATGCTAGCATCCAATTCTGGCCAGCAGACACAACATCTTGCTAATATCTTCATTTTGAAATCCCTGGATGACCCTGGTGGAGTTTAACCAGTAACCCGCAGCAACTTTTGCTCAGGACAATCACTCTTGCTCCCCACAATAATATACCATCTTCTACCGTGATCTGGTCTCTCCAAGTCAAAGAAAGTTTCAATTTTGGTTGTGATGACTCTTTGGTTTTCCCATCACCACCAGCTGCTTCAGTTTTGAATGCAGAAAGATCCGGTCCTGTCAAAGTATGATATTTTCAGCTATGACTGGAAGTGTGTTTATAAGATTACAGACACTTCCAATGACAGCACAACTGCATTGCATTGGTCAGTGGGAGGCGGCTCAACGCACCCCATTTGCTACTTGGCATCCTGGATCGTGTCCCAAATTGTAATTATTCACACTTAGTATTAGAGCCCACTGCTGAATTCGGCCTGAAGCTATGGGTAGCTCTTCTTTAAGTGGAGCTAGCAGGCATTTGTGGTCGATAATTGTAACAAATTTATATCTGTAAAGGTATTGGTGGGCCTTCCTGGCTGCAAATACGAACACAAAACCTTCCTTCTCTATCTGGGCATCTTTATGTTCTGCATTAGCCTAAATCCTGGATGCATACACTATTGCGCGTTCCTCTCCATTGGGCCATCTATGAGCTAACACTAACCCGATGCTGTACATGAAGGCAATGAATATGAATGGCAGAGCTCACCTGGCATCACAGCGTGCCTTACAGGATGGTAGCTGTTTCGTCACTTCCCTGAAAGCTATGGTTTGGCTACACCACCATTTCCAAAGCTGACCCTTTATTAAAAGTTGCTGCAAAGCTGCCAGGATGGATGCCAGGTTATCAATGAGCCTTCTGTGATAATTCACCAACCCAAGGAAAGCTTTGGTACACACATGGGGACCAGGGCACCCTTTCATCGCACTCACTTGATTGTCCAATGGGTATAACTCGGTCTTACCAACTCTGTAACCCAGGTAGGTCACTTGAGGTACCTGGAACATGCATTTTTCCCTTATAAGGCAAACACCCACCTGGGAGAAATGTCTAAAGACTATGCCCAAGTTCCCTAAGTGCTCCTTATTGGTCTTCCCTGTTATTAGCACATCATCCAGTAAAAGTAGTGACCTGAGGCAGACCTTGTAAAATGTTCTCCGTTATCTACTGAAAAGTTGCACAGGCTGATGATACCCCAAATGGCAGTCTCCTATATTGGTACAAAGCTTCATGGCCATTAATTGTAGCAAACTTCTGCGGATCCTTATCTAACTGCAGTTGTAGGTAAGCACGGATCACGTCCAGCTTTGTGAAGGACAGCACCCCTGCCGGTTTTGCATATAAATCCTCTATGTGAGGGACTGATTATTTATCCAGCTGTGAAAAAGTGGTTTACCATTTGTTTAAAATCCCCGCAAAGGCGAACCGACAGTCAGGCTTCACAATTGTTATGAGTGCTCTCATTCTGTGAGCTGGACCAGTTTGATGATTCCATCACTTTCCAGCCTCCTGATTTCAGCTTTTACTTTTGCCCATAAGGCAGATGACACTGGGCGGGTCTTGCAGAAACATGGTCTTGCTGCCTGGTCAACATGCAAAGTGGCCTTGGCTCCCTTGATATCCCTCGACCTTTCTGGAAAACCTTCCAGTATTTAATTAGGACTTCAATTCAGGCAGTCATCTCTCAATGAAAAGCGTTCAGCCAGTCAAGGTGAATTAACCAACTTAGCCCTATCAAGGTTGGATCACACCTTTTACTATAATCAGTGGTAACTGAGCCTGCTGCTCATACAAGTGCTGAACCAAAGTTGTACCCTTAATCTATAAAGGTTCCCTGGTGTAAATTCTCAGTCTAGCCAAGGTCTTGCACCAACTCAACGGCTAGAGTCTAGAGTGAATATTGTTAATGACCAATCAGTAAAATGGCCACAACGGTGTTGACTGTCATTAGAACAGGGTGAGCATTTAACCAAATGTTTATATTGACTGGTTTTGATTTGGATGATACTAAACAATTTAATTGTTCCAGATGCAGGTGGACTTTGCAGGCTGTGTACTCTCCTTGATGCTGGCCTCGGAGTTCTCTTACTCAATTTAAATCCAGTGGGACACATTTGCTGTCTGGAGTCCCCACATTGGCAGGAACTACAATGGCTTCCTGGCCTGAATACTGAAAAAAATGTTAATCGTTTGGCTGAGGCTTGGCTATATTTTTGGGTTTTGCTGTGGGCTGACCTAGAATTCCCCTGTTCAGGATATGTCCTAAGTGATGCCATGTAATTGCCTTCACCCAAGTGGTGTTTCCCCAAGCTCAGTCAGACTGGTGAGGGTGCCCACTTCCATCGGAATATCCTGCAACTCATAAGCTGCACTTGCTTTCTTTATCATTTTTTCATATGACCTTCATTAGATTTATAGAGCTAATCATTTCTATTTATGCAATAGGCTTTTTGAACATGTACTCTGTTTTCATTCATGTTTAATTTATAGTTTAGTTTTGATGGCATCGGACTTGTGGTGCAATGGCTTGGCAGTAGTTTTCTTCTTTTCAACTTTGTCTTCAATATGTGTAACATATTCATTTTAGGTGTCAGTGGTGTTTTCAGATAATTACTCATTTCCTTTTTGAAAGTCACAATTGAATTAACCTTCATCAGACTCCAGGTGTACATTTAAGATCATGACTACTTACTACACAAAACAATGCTCCCTCAATTTGCCATTGCTTCTTTTACTGATCCGCTTTTTGTCCTAATGTGCGCCAGCTCTTGACCTTTTTGCAAACACACTGTTGGTCCAGGCCTCCTATTCCAGTCACCAGGTTCAGGTAATGAACATATATCATTTGAGTTTCATTCACATGTATATTTCCTCAGGGCTTTTGGGACTAGATTGTTGTCTTGTATATTAAAAGATTGCAGATAATTAAACTTGTCTTTATTTTTTTAAGTTAATGCTAGTGCAAGGACATTTGAAATTTTCTTTCCCTTTTTTACAGTGTCCAGAAAACAATGTACTTTCCTAAAAACACAGGATACTAGTGATTGTGGTGTACGTATCCCAACTAAGCACACATCGTACTTCTGCAGTAGCCAAATGAAATCCCTCAAACCTTTTGGAACTATTGAATTTGCTTTTATAGATATTTTTCCACTTCTTCCAGTTCACTAATCTCCAATGAATACGTCAAGTTTAAGTATACATTGCCATGGGAATTGGCATTTGAACGATATGTGATTCTTGAGGTTCTCCCAAGTGTAGGCTGTACCAATGTGAGAGAGAATGCAAACCTTACCTTCCATTTTCATCTTTTTGAAAAGGTCAGTCCAACTGGTGTAAATGGACTTTGAACTAGGGATGGTGCTTAGTCAAATTTTTGGCTCATTTGCCAAATAATTGCCAGGGCCCACCAAAACAACTCCTAATGAGTAGTTTGTATCAATGTTATTTACTTCAAATAGTATCCAATTGACAAGCTAATGCAATAATTCTATTTTAGTTCAAAAGCAGTTTACTCGTGCTTTATTTGAATACGCTTTTATCCAAACAATGTAAGGATCACTGCATGTTTTCTACAGCAGGATCAGAGAGGTCATTAAAGAAAGAGGCACTGCACTATTTTGTTCATTGAAACTGTGATTTGTAAAATAAAAATGTTGTGCCTTAAAGGTCTGAGAACAGGTTATTAAGAATTAATTTACTGCTCTCAAGCTTCGTAGCTCGTACATGCCAATGTTGTTAAAAACGTCTTCCTTGTCCAGTAACTAAAAAGACACTAAATTATGAGGAAGGGAGAGAATTACTTTCTTAAATGATGGAGAGGAGGGTTTGAGACACAATGTGTAGCATCCTGTCTCTGAGCCGAAAGCTTTGCATTCAAGGCCCACGCCAGTATTTGGTGGCCATGAAGAGCTAAATTATCTGTTTGATAAACAGACAAGCTGGTTTAGCAAGATAGAGATTACACCTAGCTTAATTGGTTCTCTAGCAATTGTATGTTTAACATACAATGTGACCGCACCAAAAGTAGTAATTTCTTATCTTGCAGTACTAAAAAATTCTGGAATCTGCACCACTGCACCAGTTTTTTTTTCCCTAAGTCCAAAAAAATAATTTGTTTCTGTCAGTGCAGCTCTTGTCTGTTTTTGCCTCGGCTGTGTTTTGCCATGAGTAAACTTGATTAGGAAAAATGCATTTGAATGCATAAGGACCATTCTCCCCAACAACCAACACATGATTTTGTTATCTGGTTCATTCTGGAAAATAGCCAGCGACATCAGTAACCTTTTTAGAACAGCAACAACCTAAACTGTACTATTCTTTTTAGAACTTGCATAAATTTAAAATTAGTGATTGTAACAAGGTAAGCCAGATGGTGCTCGGAAAACGAGTTCCCCTATTAATCTGGGGCTGTTAATCTGGACCGGTCAGGGATCCCTGGCTAACAGATACAAACAGGTTCTCCACATCCAGATTGCGGCCTTCTGCATTCAGACTTTGCAGGGAATGCCTTTTATTTTGAGTCTCCTCCTATTGTGCCCTGTCCGCACATCTTTTACTGTCAGGTACACGACCTCAATTACGACATGCAGGTCCTGTTCTTTGACTGGGAGAGTTTGCAGGTTGCCCTCGGGATGATGCCTGCCCTTTACCAATGTCTGGGACACGGTCAACTCATGCCAGGCCGCCCCACTATCAGGAGTAGCGGCTATCGTCAGAGAGCCATTTCTCAGGGTTCAAGTGGCCGGCAGAAAGGAAGGATGTGGCCACAAGGATGACCAGAGACTGGGATATGCTGAGTGGCGGATGCCTGGCCTGGATGCTGCCACAGGAATTGGCACACAGGGCGGTGATAGACACCTGGCATGCAGCCACTGCCATCCAGCACCTTAAAATGGCGGTGCTCTGACCCAACATTGAGCACCAGTTGGAGGGCACTTAAGTATGTGGTAGAATCCTGTCTGCATGTACCACTGATTAGATGGAATTTCACATTAGCCCCAGCATCCTATAAATAGCCCTCCAGTCCGTACCACACAATCTGAGCTGCCTCTGATATATGTTGTACGTCTTTTAGGGAAATAAAATGGTGGACTATGTATAGACTGCTGCTGCACACACTCAACCTCTTCTCCTTCATCCACTGCCCAGACATGTCCTGGCATGTATATTTACTGCTGGGTGATGGGGATCCCCAATGGACGGCTCTCTATGTAGGAGCTCTCCCTCTTTCCCTTGGGGATCTGAGTTGGAGGGTGTCGCGTGCAGCGGCCCTTTGCAACCACAGGTTGAGGTGGTTTACAGACTCCTGGACCAACTGTTGAGTGGTGCTGTGGAGTTTGTGAACCGTGTTCATTGCATGTGGGCATTTGCACTCCGTTTATTTTTAGTTAGCTGAAAAACCCGCTATTCTCTTTGGCTGCACTTTAGCCCCTTGCTCCTGATTTTTAGGCACCTGGTGTGGAGAGGTGCAGGCAGATTGGAGTATCTCCTCGTGGGTCTGCACCTGGGCCTGGCCAGACTGGCAATAGACAGGTCCAGGCAGCAAGCCAGGAAGGGGCTCATTTCTGCCAATTGCCTGTGTCCCTTCTGGGAATAGTAAAGTTATTACACAATGGTGCCTTTTTTCTCACTGAGTCATTGCAATTACACACAGGTGCTGTGAGGAAAATGGCACAGCAGTACTTAGTCATAGTGTGGAGCGGGGAAGAAAATAAACTGGAGATTCGGAAGGTCTCCTCTGTCTAACAAAACCACTAAATTAGTGGATTCAGAGTCTCCTGACTCCAGGGACTGACCCCCAAGCTGGCTGGCCACAGCCAATGTACTGTGCACAAAAGAATAATAAACAGGAATGTCAAAGTTTCTGCTCAGTGAGAGTGGGCTCTGAGGAAGCTGGATCAGTGTCAAGGTCTTTCCACATGTAAATAGAGGTGAGTTGGTGACAGGATACGAGCACCTCTCGAGTTACTTCAGTGACAACTAGAGAAAAGTACTGTCCTGGAGAAATTCACTTGTTATGGTCTTTGAGTTGGGGTAAACACTTTCTGGCATTATACGGTTATTTAGGAAGCTTGACTCATTTGATCCTGCTGTTGAAGACTGGGCCCAGTATGCAGAAAGAATGCTTTTTTTTTTCCTGGGAAAATGACTTTGGGGGGCAGATGAAAACTAACAAACAATTCTCCTGACAGTTTGTGGACCCACTGCTTTTTTTGGTCATTAGGAGCCTAACTTTTCTGAGGCACCAGGAGCCAGCACTTACGACTATGTACACGTGTTTGTGTACATAGTCATAAGTGCTGTTTGATTTTGTACAGTTGCATATTAAGCAAGCAAACAAGCATTGGAATTTGACTGTACCCAAGCAAACCAAAGATGTCTCTTACACATACAAAGTTATATTTACATGTACATATATTTGTATTGAGGCACCTGTAAGGGATCCAATAATTGAATAAACTACCATTTAACCTCAAAGACCTCACACAGTGGTCTTTTGTCATTAACTTGGGGCAGTGGCTGCCAAGGTGCAGTGCGTCCCTCAGCATGTAATTCTGGATCTTAGAATGTGCCAGTCTACTCTTTCAAAGTCAACTTCTTGTTCTGGAAGACTAAGTTTTGGGCAGATCAAACAGTGTCTTTCACTGAGTGGATAGCCGTCCAGGTACAGTCAATGTTTGTCTTAGTGTGCATCCAGGCGAACAGGCCATAGAACAGAGTTCTGGGCCACGGAGCTACTCGGGATAAACCTTGACAAAAACCACTGCATCTTTCTCCAGACTTCCTTCGCAAACGCATATTCCAAAAGGAGCTGTGTGACAGTCTAGGAGCTACGTAGAGCATCCTGCAGTAATGAGGCCAGCCCTATCCTTCGCAACACTGGGGACAAGTTGCTGCCAACAGCTCCCCCACATTCATAGGAATAGCCAGGTAAACCTTGGACTCAAACATGTATCAAATATGCAGGCCCTGTCAATATTCCTAATCATTGTGGACATCCATTAAATGTGGCTGGAAGTGCTGTTATGGACCAGATCAGACCCCCTCAAAATATTTTAAGTAACCCAAACCCTAATTTTTTTTTCTTCTTTTTATAAGTAGATGTGAAGGCTGTGTTCCAGATGTGATGCTAAGCAAAACAATTTGTTTAAGCACCATAGTTACAATAAAACAAAGAAATGTAGAATAACTTAACAAGTGAAAAACTTACTGGAAAATAGATACAGTGCTTATTACTAATTAACTGTTCTAACATAGTAACTTCCCATAAACACCCCTTGCCAGAAAGGCAAATTCAGACACAGATTCTCACATGCAGTTCTCCAATCCAGCGGGAAGAAACATCAAGAGAAAATGCAGAGTGTTGCAGCCAAAAGACATTCACTGAAGCTTCCAACTCTTTGAGACCCCAAACAGCTCCTGACCAAAACTCCACCCAAAAACTGAAAACCTAGAAAGCCTAGTGTGAGAGAGCTGGCCACAGCCAGGCTGCTTCCATTGTTCCAACTTTAAAGAAAAACTTAAAGGCCTTATAAGTTGTTTACTCTCTTTTAGAGACAACATGGACCTGTGCCTTACATCTCCAAAAAGAACCAGGGCACAATAACCTTGTAAAGTGACGGCATTGTCACAGTGTATAAAGTTCATTCGTCAAATACAGGGATGACAACAGAAAAAGTACATACATCTTTTGTGATACACAGACTCCCGGAAGTATTAGTCACAGGAGACCACTGTTTTACCCCAAGGAATTTGAATATTTCCTAAACTCAAAGCGTATTTGTCATACGAGTACAGCTCCATAACATCCATCATCCAATGATCTGGCAGAAAGCACAGTCCAAACTTTGAAGACAGACTTATAGAAACAGCCTTACACTTCACTAAATAACAAACTGTTCTAGTTCCTATTTGATTATAAGATCATCTCTTATTCAACTACAGTGATAGTTCCAGCAAAGTTGTTAATGGATAGAAGACTCCATACCAGGTTAAATTTGATCTACACTGATCAGGGGTGGGGGACAGGGAATGAAACAGTATCAAGAATATCAGTGCCAACACAAGACTTGGTCAGGCGAGAGAGGCAGTTTACTTCAGGGAACAAAGTTTGGTTTAGGAGGCCCGGGAATGGTCCTGCATGGTCAACGTGAGGCCAGGTCCAGTGATGCATAAAGTTCAACCATCCAGAACAGTTCCATGGAACAAATGAAAACTGCAAAGTCGCAAATGTTATGGGGGCAAAATGTGTTTGGCTCCTCAACTGCCTTTCCCACTGTTCTAGAGCCTGTGGGTTCTCCCTCTGACTGTTGAAGATACCTCAGAATCTGAGTTGGACACAGTGGGTGTCCTGCCCTTGACGTCTTTGCCTCCTGAAGAGAAGAATGAATTTCTTCTGCAATGCTCCAGTTGCAATAGATGAGCTACTGTGCGTTACATGCTGCCCATATCAGAGGCAAATCTGGAGGAACCTGACCCAGTGCTAAAACTCCCCAGGAGGAGCTACAAAAAAAAATTGGCCTATGTCCTCTGACTCAGAGGGAAAGGGACATGGCAATTGTAATTAGGTCAGCCAGGTGGACACCATAGAATGAGTTCCCTGAATGGGGCTGTTAATCTGGTATAATCAAGGAGCCCAGGCTGACCGATTTTTAAACAGGAGTGTCAGAGGTTCTGTTCACTCTGATCCAACTTCCTCAGAGCCAGCACTCAGTTCAAGGACTTGGTACATATAAATAAAGGGTGACTTAGTGACAGCCTCTGGCGTTATTTCATAAAACCTTTCAAACAAAGTAACTAGCCCAATTATGGATTCTGTGTTAAACAGTGCTATATAGACTTATATGAAACTTATCAACCAATCATGTTTTCAGTTGGATTTCCAAACCAGATTTACACTGATTCAATCTCAGTTTTTGTTTCTCTTCAGATCAAACTGACCTTTCCCCCTTCATTCTAACCTTGTAAGCTAATAGGGTCCGTCACCCCCTTCAAACAGTTTTTATACGGGTAATTCACATCCCTCCCACATGATTCTTGACCCCATCACTGCTCCTGTAGTTCATGCTGGCACTGCTTCCTCCTACTTATCAAAATGTTACTCTTGATTTCTCCCCGACGCCATTGACGTCCGTTTCACTCATTTTCTGTTCCCTCACTACTAGCCATTTTCCCTTTTGCCTCATCAGCATACATTCCTGCTTATTCTTGGAGGTTCACTTGAGGCATTTGAGACGGAATTAGATGGTTACTTGTAATAAAAGAATGTGTAGGTTTACAGGGATAGGGAAGGAGAACAGTATTAGATGAGATCCTAACTCAGTTGGCAAAGACTTAATGGATCCCTGCTCTAACAATTTTGAGTGATTTTTTTTTCTCTTCCCTTCACCCCGCTGCCGTTTTACTAACATTTCCATCCTTGCTCATTTCCCCACTTCTTCACAATGACAGCATTCAGTTACAAGTTGCAATATTCTATGTGATTTTTAGCAAGTGCATTCTGCAGCCAGAGGTATCTGATCTCTGAATAATTTTGACCCATGATGGGCAACAGATGGAATCGCATGTATTAGCAGAAATACTAAAGGAAGAGACTTATTCTGTCCTGCCTTGTCAGTAATTTCTGATGTACTAAACTCCCAAAAACTTTTCTGAATATTTGAAGTGCTGATGTGACATGCATGCAGCTCAACACTCATACCCCTTTGTGGGCATCGCAGAACAATTCCACAGAAAAGCAATGTTTGTTAGTACTCTATATTTCAGTAACTGCCGTCTAAAAGATGACATAGGCTGCCTTCTGAAGAAAGGCCCCGACCCGAAATGTCAAATGTTCCTGCTCCTCTGCTGCTTGGCCTGCTATATTCATCCAGCTTCACGCCATGTTATCTCAGATTCTCCAGCATTGGCAGTTCCTACTATTTCTGACAAAGTATTTTGGCTTAATGTGGCAGTTAGTTATCTGTCAAACTACATTGGTGTTGTACCTACTACTTCATAATCCAATAAAAGCTTGCAGTACAAAGCAATCTGGGACCTCTGGAGAAATAACAGAAGAATTGATTTTTTTTTAACAATTCAGTAAAATAAAAGTTCTACACTTTTCCTCCTCCCAGGCTGTTCATTTTGGGGTCAAGTATATGGTGAGGGTGTTGCTGTTCATCTTGTTTGTATGCACTTTTTGAAGTTATACACAGTAAATTTCCCAATGAAATCAGATTGAAAGGACATTAGCAGAAATTGTGCAAAATTGGCTAAGGAACAGACGTAAGGAGTGAAGAGTAAAGGAGACTACAATGGTGATCCCAAGGTACTGCTATTAGGATCATCACTTTTTGATGTTTTGGACAATAATATTAGGAACTGGGGTAATGAAGACAAAATGACCCAGATCTTGTGTACAGCAGCAAGGTTCATTGGATTGCCTCACGACCTGAATTGTTGGCCAGACTGCTCACCCTGATGTTTCTCTGCATTTCTCCCTGGGTCTAAAGCTGGCACAGTGGCTTAGCGGTTAGCACTGCTGCCTCAGCACCAAGGACTGAGGTTTAATTCCAGCCTAGGGTGACTGTGTCTATCTGGAGTTTGCACATTCTCCCCGTGTCTGAATGGGTTTCCTGCAGGTGCTCCAGTTTCCTCCCACAGTCCAAAGATGTGCAGGTTAGATGGATTGGTTATGCTAAATTGCCTGTAGTGTCTAAGGTGGGAAATGCAGGGATAGGGTATAGGGTGGGTCTGGGTGGGATGCTCTTCAGAGGGTTGGTGTAGACTCAGTGGGTGGAATGGCCGGGTTCAACACTGTAAGGATTCTATGTTTCTGACTATGCTTCTACAGAAACGGGAAGTGTGGGGTCCTTCAAAGAGCTCAATGTTGAGTCAACATTGAGAATATTATTTTTTACGGCCCTAGATGCCATTTTGATAAATTTAAAGGTCAAATGTGATTGTTAGTGACTGGGACAGTAGATAAATTATGTTATAATGGTGGATGAGGTGGAAAGTGTCAGTGAATTGGGTTGGATAGTGGGGCTAGTCTGGTTGAGGATAGTCAGGTAGTGTCTGTTAGTGGCTCAAGGAGGGTGGTGAGGGGGTTAGGGGATTATGCAGGGTTGCTGGGTCGGTAGCTAGTGATAGATTAGAGCATCAATTCTCTAGCTACCCAGATGTTAGACTAGGTTTTCATCTAGTTAATATTTTCTGGGTAACCTTTTCAGGTAGGTGACCTGGAATATTCTGAAGCTTCAACTCTAACACAAGGTCTGAGACTTTTGCAGAGGTTTGCAGGACAGCAGGGGAATTGTCTTTGAAAGTTCAAACTTTGTGGACAGTTTCTGTGGAGATCAGCATATTAGGATTTCCATGGAGTCCCAATGCATATTTGAGGCTTCACATCTGGCCTCCATTGATTCCAATATAGGAATATCTGTATATTTTTTGAATTTGCAGATACACCACTTGGGAACATGTATGAAGTGAGGAGAATAGTAGACTTTTGGGAGACATAGATTGGTAAAATGGGCAGATGCACGGAAGGCAAAATTAATTAAATTCTGAAGTGACAGATTTGTAAGAAAAATTAAAAAATATGAACTCGATTATAAAATCTTAAAGGCAGTGCAGAACAGGGGAGTTTCTTTGTGAAATGTTGATAAGGCAATTGAATAAGGAAGCCTGCCTCTTTAAGTGTTGGCATAGAGTACAAAAGCCTAGAAATTATCCTAACCCTTTGTAAGAC
The DNA here is from genome assembly GCF_030684315.1 of Stegostoma tigrinum. Classification (NCBI taxonomy): domain Eukaryota; kingdom Metazoa; phylum Chordata; class Chondrichthyes; order Orectolobiformes; family Stegostomatidae; genus Stegostoma; species Stegostoma tigrinum. The sequence goes on from NC_081379.1 coordinate 12,596,944, forward strand.
ACTGTTTAGATTCAGTCGAATTGCTGTGAAGGATTGTGAAATTCCAGACACCACTATTTACAAGTGATTTCAAGTCATTGGAGAGATGATATTGAGGTTTGCCAGAGTTATCAGTGTAGATAAACTTTGATTATGTTGTGAGACTAGAGAAGTTCATATTTTCTCCTTTAAAATATACAAGGTTAGGGGCTGATTGTAGAAGTTGTGATCAAAGCTAAGGGCTTTTAGTAGTGAATGGTAAATAAGGAAAAACGTTTTCCACCAGTAGAATAATTGGTAACCAGATTGTGTAAAGATAAGATAATTTACAAGATAACAGAAGTCAAGAAATATTTGCGTCTTATGGTTCACAGTGTTCTATTGAAAAGGGTTGCTGAAGCAAGAGCTCTTGAAAGTTGAAATTAAATGAAAACGTAATAAAGGAAAAGAGAAAAAGATAAAGAACCTGAGTATGAGACTAAATTGGATAGTGAGGTTGTTGACCTGCTTGCCGAGCTGGCTTGTTCTCATTCAGACATTTCATCACTATTCCAAATGACAACATTGGTGGAGCCTCTGATGAAGCGGTGTTATTCTATTCTGCTTGGAATTTATACTGTTTGGCCCGTTATGGTGAGTAGTATCATCTCTGGTTTTGATCTTTATGGGTTTGTATATGGGGTCCAATTCTTTTTTTTGATTGCATTACAGGTAGAGAACCATGCCTCTAGGAAATCCCATGCATGTCTGTTTGGTTCGGGCTACTATGGTTACCTTTTCCCAGTTAAACTGACATTAACTTAAAAGACATGATGGACTGAGGCTTTTTGTCTCCATAATTCTGTAGCATGTCAGGTAATCTTGCTCAGTGGCCTCACCAGCAAACAGTTCACAAGCACATTACCCCATGGAGGAGCAAGAAGACATTAGTTGCCTAAGGGCTGACGTTTCGGGCCTAGACCCTTCATCAGAGATGAAGGGTCTAGGCCCAAAACGTCAGCTTTTGTGCTCCTGAGATGCTGCTTGGCCTGCTGTGTTCATCCACCCTCACATTTTATTATCTTGGAATCTCCAGCATCTGCAGTTCCCATTATCTCCGTTGCCTACGGGCAACTGATTTGCAAAGTTCTCATTTTACAGAGGTGTTCAAAATGTTGGCTGATTGAAGCATCAGTTTATTTGCTTCAGGCCTCTGACTTCTAAAGATTTCTCACGTCTCTTTATATTGTGGGCTATTGCGATGTTTTCAAAATTTCTAATTTACGTTAGCCTTTCAGTCCTATCATGGGAAAACTTATGCAAAGGTTACAAGAACAAGATAACAAAGTTCTCAAATTTAGTGCAAGAAGCACTGTTTACCTTGTTTCCTCCAGAATGCATGTTACACCGTATATACACCCATTTGTGTGCAATATGTATGTAGTCCAGGACTGTCTTTAGTTGGTGACTTCACAAGGAAGATAGAGTCAGACCTAGTCTGTAAATATCTCATCTTGCAAATAGTATTGCATAATAGGACATTTTTTTAAAAAATGACAATACCCTCCCAGTGATAGTAATAATTCCATTGCAAGAATGAGCTAAACTACATGCATCCAGTGGTGATTGAAAGATTTGGAGTAGAACGAGCAAAAACGTGTCTTTTGTTACACGTTCAAAGCACGCATCGTCTTACATTTCACTGTAGAATCCCTACACTGTAGAAGCAGGCCATTTGGTCCATTGAGTCTACACCTACGCTCAGAGCATCGCAGGCTGACCCAACCTCTACCCTATCCCTGTAACGCTGCATTCCTCATGGCTAATCCGCCTAACCTACACATCCCTGGACATTGTAGCCAATTTAGTATGACCAGTCCACCTAATCTGTATATCTTTGGACATTGCAAGGAAACCTGGGCAGAATGTGCAAACTCCACACTGACAGTCACTTGAGGTTGAAATCGAGCCTAGGTCCCTGGCACTGAAGCAGCAGAGGAAACCACTCAGCCACTGTGCTGCCCCTAACTCTGGCCAGAATCTTGCAATCTTTTTGGCTAAGTGTGTGCTTCATCAAATTTGGTTGAGTAATTTTTGCCTCAAGTCCAAGCAGATTTTCTCACTCTATATTGCCAACTCACTGTTTTCAATGCTTTGCGCCAATGCAGCAAGAATCCCATCCTTTTTCCACTCCATCTTACCATGCTGTTCCCTGAGCAACTTGATACTCATCATAGATTCCAGAATTGACTCTTTCTGACACCAGCATCATATTCTAAAGGTTTTTCTGAAGAAGGGCCTAGGCCCAAAATGTCAGCTTTCCTGTCCTTGTGATTCTGCTTGACCTGCTGTGTTCATCCAGCTCTATACCTTGTTATCGCATATTCTAAAGGCCATTGTACACTCAGGCAAGCAATGTTAATCTGGAACTGCTTAGTCCAGTTCTGACATTTGCCCTAGGCATGGCAGAGAGGGAGAAATTGTTGTCCTGCTTTTCAGATATTATCTTGAAAATGTTGCTGGATGGTGGACAAGTGGGACTTCCTTCCCCCTTTCCCCCATCCTGGAAGCAGCAATGCAGGATGTGACACCAGAGTACATTCGCCTAGTCAGAGGTTGCCACCCATGTTGAAGCAATCTCAACCATCTGGAGGAATGCCTAGCATTGTAGGAAGAAGACCAAAGTCCTTGTCTACTCTGACGACATAAGTGTCAGTGTTCTATCCAACACTTTCTCACACATTCTTTGTGCTAATGCACTCAACTACCAAGGCTAATGCTCTACCACTCTCAATGATGCTAGCAATGCCATACCTCATCACACTCAGCCACCCCAAACTAACCCTTTAGTCCCTCTTTGCTGCTTGCACCCCATCTGCACAAGTAGTAAAAGCTGTGCCACCTATTTTCATCTTATGTAATACCTGTCTGTTTGTCATTCCAGGAGAAAAACAGGCCACAGTAGGGCAGAAAGAGTCTGGACAGGCAGTGTGGTGTGCTGCCCATTGTTTGGCTTCTTGCCTTACTGAGCAGATGATCATCATTCTGACTGCCACTAACATTGCAAGACAGAGAGCCAGATGTCTCTGGCTGAAGGGGCAAAGTACACAAAAGCAAAGAAGGGATTATGTGGCCAGGTAGGATCAGATTGAGGGAGGACTACGAAAGCAAACAAAGTGCCCAAAGATGCAGTCTTGTCCAGTCCATAAGCTGGATGCATGACCCTGAGTATACACTGTCCCTGTAGCATTGCAATCCTAATTCCCACTGCAGCCCAAGATGCATTAAACTGCAGAGGCATCCTGTACACGGACTGGAGATAACAATGTGGAGCTGGAGGCACACTGCAGGCCAGATAGCATCAGAGGAACAGGAAAGCTGCGTTTCGAGCTGGGACCCTTCTTCAGAGTATCTCTGACTCCAGCATCGGCAGTTCTTACTATCTCTGTGCATGGATTGGAAATGTGGCATGAGGATTCGTAGAAACTGGCACATGTCAGTTTCCATTGTCCTTGGACGTGTGTGTGTGGACAGTGCTGTTGCAGAATATCCAAGGTATTAGTTTCCAGTGTCTAACATGGAACTTTTTAAGAGCCAGCAATGAGTCAAATCTGCCAGGAACCTATTCTGGTTTCCATGTCAAGTTCTCCCAACAGCAAGTTAGGTAAAATCACAACCCTTGGCAGGTGTTGGACTGTTATTGACCTGTTTAACAAATAGAAACTTGCTGCTCTCAGCTGAGAATCTCACCGTGCTGCTTGAGCCAAGCAGGGAAGTTGCAGCAGCAACATCTGTCTCAATCTCAACCTTATGATAACCATCTCGCAGATTCTACCGCTTATCTCACTGTAGCCCATGTTGCTGGTAAGAATCGGCCCTACGTTTTCTTTATTTTCAGTTCAAATTAATCCTCTTCCCTTTAATTGTAGCAATGTTGATTAAATATGTGGCTTGAGAAAGCAAGATTTATGCAGATGAGCTCAGTGTAAATGGAAAAGCTACATAAATGGTCCTCAGCCAAATTCATTAGTCTTAGTGCTAAAATGAGCAATACTGCTGAATCCCAGAGATGGGTGTCTTGGCATCAAAGCAGTCTTTGACTGTATGGTATCTAGGAGCCTTAGCAGATTTGAAATCAATGGGATTCGGGCATTGGAGGTGATAGATGCTCGACTTTGTTATCTTCAATTACTGTATCTGTGACCTCCCCACTTATTTGAACGAGTGCACCTCCCAATAACACTCGCTCAAAACCATCTGGACAAAGCAACCAATTACCACTGCGTTCACTCCCTCCGCCACTAATGTAATAGTAACAGTGTATATCATCTGCAGGATTTATTGCAGAATATCACCAACCCTGTTACAACAGTACCTTTCAAATGTAGTTCTCTACCACCATCAAAAACAACATCATCTGCAAGATACACTGCAAGTCACTGACCATTTAGACTTGGAATTATATTTAAATAACAGCAAAATGTCATGTGGATTTTTGATATCTGAAACAAATGCATTAAAGTGGAGAAACTCAACTGGTTGGGCAGCATCTGTGGAGAGAGAAATGGAGTTAATGTTTCAAGCCCGATATGACTCATCAGAATAGCCAGATTTATGGAGTTTTTCCAGAATTCTGTTTATTTTGGAATTCTGTTTGCTGTTCCTTCACTCTTGCTGGGTCAGAATCCTAGAATATCCCCTCTAACAGGACTGTGGATGGATCTGCATAACTATTGTGGCTCAAGAAGATGGCTTACTACCATCTCAGTGACAATTAATAATGGGCAGTAAGTGCTGGCCTTGCAAGCAATGGCAACGTTTTTCAGGAACAGTTTTTTTTTTAAATGGTCTAACTGATGCATTTGAATTGATACTGATTTTGAAAACATTAGTTGTGGGCTTCCTCATGGATTCCAATTTTGAAGTTACTGGGTTTTAATTACAGGTCTAAATTAAATGTGCGTGTTATTAGTGTACAATGAAAATGCAGAACCTACCAATATATCTCTCAATAAGTACAGGGGAAAAACTCTTGACTCCCCAGTGTCTGCCCACCATATACAAGACAAAAGTCAGGACTTTGGAACATCCTGTGTTTGTCTGGATAGACACCCATTACTCTACCCATTCTACTGAACACCATCAAAACACTAACAGCCTGCTTAATTGACACCCCATCGACCACTTTCCACATTGTATCCCATCACTGCTGATGCACAGTGGCAACAGTGTATACTGTCTACAAAATGCACTGCAGTGTTTTGACTATGGCAGTGACCTGGCTGTTCTAGTAATACCTTCCAAACCCAAAACCTCTACCAATGGATGGAAAAGAGCATTAGATGCATGAGAATACTGCCATACATCATCCTGACTTGGAACTACATCACTGTTTTACTCTAGCTGGGTGAAAGTTAGGGAACTCCCTCTCTAATAACACTGAGCATACCTACATTTCAAGGACAACAGTAGTTCAAGAAGGTCATCATCAGATTCTCCAGGCCAATTGGAGATGAGCAATAAATGCTGCCCTCACCAAAGACGCTTAAATCCATGGATTTCTTTTTCAAGATAAAGTTTAGGTCATATCTGTGGCAAGATTTGTTCAGTAACTCTGTATTCCAGAGGTTTCACGTGTCGCTAAACCTACTTTGATTGGGTTTTGTTCATCAGCAGCTCATACAATTATAGTGACAGACCACAGTCTCTCCTACCCACAATTTCTGTTTGTTTTCAAAGACTGGTTTGCACTATATAGCAGCAGTGACACTAAATATCAAACTCCAGAGGTGACATCCATTGATTTTGGTTTTCTCTTTGAGAAGAATGGCAGGGTAACTTCAATTATCCTTACAGGAGAGTTGTTTGTAACTGCAGCAAATAACCTTTTTGAGTGTATTTTTAAGATTGAGAAATTAATTAAAGATTTTAACATCAGCACAATCTGTAAAAGAAAGCAGAATCTCCTGTATTTGTTTTTACTTTGCAGCTAAAAAGCCTGTGCCACAGAATAGTGATAGCCCCAGTGTTCTATGGTAGAGGTTCAGAAGATGAGAGGCATAAATAGAATGGATACACAGATTTTTCTTTTCCCCCAGGGCAGAAATGACTATTACAAGGGGGCATCATTTTAAGGTGATTGGAGGAAGGTATAGGGGAGATGTCAGAGGTAGGCTCTTTACACAGATGTTGGTGCGTGGAATGCGGTGCCAATAGTAGTAGTGGAGTCAGATACATTAGACTCATTTAAGCGACTCTTAGGCACACAGATGTTCATGTAATGTAGGGTATGCAGGGTAGTTTGATCTTAGGATACTAGATCAGCAGAACATCATGGGCTGAAGGGCCTGTACTATTCTATGTGATTGGTTTTGAAGTCCCTTAGGAGAACAACTCACTCTTCCAAGGAAGAGATGGCTTGGTGTGTAGTGGGGAACAAAGTTAAATACTGCAACTTAGAAATGTTTCAAATGATATCCTTCCATTCAAAAGTTAGATGAAGGTCACCGTCATTACTGGAGGATATTTAGATTTATCTCTATTGGGTAAAGTGGAGTGGATCTTAAACTGGCTTTCAAAGCAGAAAATGGCATAGGCTGTAATTGATGTTCTAGAAAATTAAACACACTTCTTGATATCCCCCATTCTACATTACCTCCAATATTTGTTCAAAATCAATTTAAAACCACTTTCATTCAGCCAGTAGCCATTTCAGCTATGCCCTTTCTGTTTATTTGTTTTAATGAGAAAAATCCATTGCAGTTTCAGTAAGTCATTTTAGAGACCATATCCAGGCAGGCTTTCCACTGCTTCCCATTTCAGGATCTTAATTTGGTTTATCCAGATAATTTCTTCACCATTTGAACCTGTCTAATAATGTTATTGTTTATGCACAAAACAGCATTGTTCATTAACTCTGAATTAAACTAAAAAGTTTATGAATTACTGCTCTACTGGATCTCTTGTATTTGATGTTCTGGTGGGCATGTAAATTCAGTTGACAGGAAGGCAAATGCAATATTATTCATTTCAAAAGGGCTAGAAAACAAGAGCAGAGATGTACTGCTTAGGTTGTGTAAGGCTCTGCTCAGACCATGTTTGGTGTATTGTGAGCAGTTTTGGGCCCCATACTTAAAGAAGGACATGCTGGCATTGGGGGAGGGGTGGGGTCCATAGTGCGTTCACCAGAATTGTCCTCTGGTTGAAGGGTTTTTCATGTAAGGAGCAGTTGAGGACTCTTGGTCTGCATTCAATGGAGTTTAGAAGGATTTTGGGAGATGTGGGCGGTGTGGATCCGATTTTGAAATTTTGAGAATACAGAGAAGCCTGAGTAGAGTAGACGTGATGTTTCCACTAGTCAGAGAAACTAGGACCCAAGGACTCAGCCTTGGAGTGAAGAGATGACCCTTTAGAACTAAGATGAGGAGGAATTTCTTCAGCTCGAATGAGGTGAATCTGTGGAACTCATTGCTAAGGATGGGTTGGAGGTCAAGTTGTTCAGTGTATTTAAGACAGTAATATGTCCTTGGTTGCTAAGGGGATCAAGGGTTAGAAGGAGAAAGCAGGAGATTGGGGTTAAGAAATGTATCAGACATGATCGAATGGCAGTGCAGACCTAATGGACTAATCCTGCTCCTATGTCTTGCAGTCTTGTGGATCAAGGATCTAACTAACTAACAGAAGACAGTAAAGTTAGATCACGTGGGATTCAGAGAGAGTGTGCCAATTGGATACAAAATTGGCTTGACAGTAGGTGACAGGATGGCGGTGGAGGGTTGTGTATCAGACTGGAGGCCTATGCCCAGAAATAATGGGAACTGCAGATGCTGGAGAATCTGAGATAACAAAGTGTGGAGCGGGACGAACACAGCAGGCCAAGCAGCATCTTAGGAGCACAAAAGCTGACGTTTCGGGTCTAGACTCTTCAGAAAAGCAGGAGGGGGAGAGGGTTCTGAAATAGGGAGAGAGAGGGAGGCGGATCGAAGATGATAGAGGAGACAGACAAGTTAAAGAGGCGGGAATGGAGTCAGTAGAGGTGAGTGTAGGTGGGGAGGTAGGGAGGGGATAGGTCAGTCCAGGGGAGGATGGACAGGTCAAGGGGGTGGGATGAGGTTAGTAGGTAGGAGATGGTAGTGCGGCTTGAGGTGGAAGGAGAGGGGATAGGTGAGGGGAAGAACAAGTTAAGGAGGCAGGGATGGTTTTGGGATGCAGTAGTGGGAGGGGAGATTTTCAAGCTTGTGAAAAAGTTAGGTGATTATTGGTATTGGTGAGAGAGAGCAAGTTACATTCCCAAGCTTCATTTTTGATTTGAGTAACTGTCCATCCTGACTTTTTCTCATCAAGACAGCCTCTGGATGTAGTAGCTTCATTCAAGCATTCCAGTGTTTCCCCACTGTCAGACAGCCCACATTAGGAGATCATGCACTTCACGAACAAGAAGCATTATTCTTTCAGTAGCTCAAACTGCCAATGATTTACTGCATTGGCTTGAATTTTTTTTTGCCTGTTTCCATCACCTTTTTTTTTCAATGAATAATCAGTAACTGCTATTTCTCATTCTACTTGAATATATTTTCAGCTGTCGGTCAAAGACAGAATTCCAACCAGTCATGACAGCTCTACCCACATTGACTGGACCAGGTTCTCCAAACTCAACCTTAACCCATTCTCTGCCAGGTGTGCCAAAGTGTCAGAACTGTGCAACTCTTCCATCAGTTCAGAGCTTAGTTTGCAATTTCATTCATAATCTATTAGGGAGATGCTGCAAATATTACAGAATTCATCCAGTACAAGTGAAAGTTATCCACCTACCAGCAGTGATTCAGTGAAGCCAGAGAGATCCAGCAAACAAAGACTTTGACTGTCAAATTCTTCAATTCTCTGCAACTCTAATTCTTGTTTTTGATTTATGGTTTTCTATTATGTCTATGACTATCACCATAATCTTATACTCTACCTTTCCAGGAATGATTTCTTTTCACACCAGGTTTACAACTGACCAACGTTTAAAAAATGAACACTTTCTTCTTTAATTACTTGATTCTCATCTAAAGCTTTGACCCACTTTCTTTTCCTGAGAACCAATTGAAAATTTTCTTTTAAATTCAATGTAAATGTACAAAAGTTTCTCCAAATTATCAACTTTTCATCAAGTGACTTTGTGTGTGTAAACAAAAAAAAGTGGCTTCCTGTCATTTTTTATTACAACAAATTTCATTCAGTCGCAAAATAAAAAGAAAATTTATGTATCCCTAACTGGAGGTTCCAGTAGCACATGCCTCAGTTCTTTAAAACAACTATTTCCTTTATTTTTATTTCTTTATACAGTCTAAATCCACCCTTGCTTTCTGTCCACATCATGATTCGATGCACTTTGCCCTTTGTCATGTCACGCCTCCATCATTGGGTAAACTCTTCTTTTTTTCCTCGTCTAGAACAATTGATCTGATTCAGCTAAACACAATGACCACTTCCCTCTTCATACAATGTTGCTAATGTGCGTGCGTGTGTGTGTGTGTGTGTGTGTGTGTATAATATATATACTGTCAGTTTGCTGCACTTTATTGGACAACAGTGATTTCCAGCATCAGCATCTTTTGCATATCGCAGACTATTATGTGATAAACCTTTCGTATTGTAATGTAGATTAGTCATCTGTCATTTAGTTAGGGTTAGCTAAGTGCATTTAGTCTCTGGATCACAGCTAATGGAAAGCATTATGTGGAGTTGGGGGCAAAGTATCAAGGAGTTGGTCCATGCTGATTGGAGTGCAGATGAGCAAGATTTAGTGCTGAAGTTCTACACCTTCAATTGATGGAATTTTCTTTAAATTTGACTGCAGTCAGAAGGGTGGTGGAGAACTTTCACACATTTTGTAGTGAATTATGGAGCTCAGTGTGTTGGGCAAGATCCAAGGTGAGACATTCAGTGATTGAAAAATAAAGCCAAGTAATTTCTGTGGCACTCATAGTAATCGCAAAAAGGAGCCAGTTATGTTCATAATAACCTGGAGCACTTTAGAAGATTGATTTAGCCAAGCCTGGTTCAGCAGTGGGACTTGGTAGTATAATTTTGCACTGGAGCTAGGATTTTCCTATATGTTGTCAGTTAACCCTGCAAGTCAATGCACTAAGATCATAAGTTGATCACAGCTTGATATTTAATGTTATTTTGTGAAGTTTAGTTATGATTATGCCTTATTAAATTCAGTTGTATCCCAGTGGAGACTTGCATCTTCTCTTAATAGTCTCCACCTTTAATTCCTCAATTTATTCTCCCTAATTGTGTAAGTGCCACATTCATCTCTAAAGGCCTTTTGGTTTTCTCTATATTGCCTCTTCAACATGTTAATGCATTTCTGTAATTACCAAAAAAAAAGCTAGATCAGTGTGGAAGAATTTGGAACACTCAAGAAGAAATACAAGAGTCTAGTGCAGGTACTCTGAAGAAATTATAATCCAAAAGTGATCTGGATCCTGATCTAAACATGTCTTTTTCATAAACAATGATTATGCTGAGGTTAGTTGGCTCACCGAGCTGGTTTGTAGTTCCACAGACCTTTCATTAACATGCTTGGCAACGTCCTCAGTGCAGCCTCTGATGAAGCGTCAGTGTGTTTTCCCACCTGGTTTTTAAACTCTGGGGACTGTTGGTATGGATTGCCTCACTTCCGGGTTTCCTCTGTAGTGGAATGTATATGGGGTTGGGTTCAATGTGTTTATTAGCATGCTTCATGGAGTGCCATGCTTCCAGCAATTGAATAGGAATTCAAATTTCAAAGTTTTTAAGTGCGAGTGCTGTCATCATTTTAATTATTTGTGTGTAGTGATTTCAAATGTAGGAGCAGGGTGGACTGCTAACTGGATATAGGTCTATTTCAGTCCTTATTCTCTGCCAGTCTAGCTCAGGTTAATAGAATTAATTGCTCCCCATTTTTCTAAAAACAGCAGAACATCGGCACTACTGAATATTTGCTTTGATAATGGATTCTGGTGTGATGGAGTGTACTTTTTAGTATGTATATTAATTATAAATTTCAGCTGTTTCTCAGTATTTTTGAATTGTACATTCATGTCATCAAGAACTAGATACCTGAAGCCCTAGGTTTCTCTGTTCGATGCTACTCAGTGTCTTACCATTAACTGTCCTGCACTTGTTTGTACCACCAAAATGCAATACATTCCATTTATCCGAATTAAAGTCCATCTGTCACTCCTTGGCTCATTGGCCCAATTGGTCAATATCCCTTTGTATTCTTAGATAACCTTCACCCTCCTTTTATGCTACCAATTTTGGTGTCATCTGCAAACTTACTTGCCATCATTCCTAAATTCTCGTCCAAACTATTTATATAAATGACAAACAGTAGACCCAGCACCAGTCCCTGCAGAACACCGCTGATCACAGGCCTCTAGTCTGAAAACCAATCCTCCATCACCCTCTGTCTTCTGTCATCAAGCCAATTTTGTATCATTGACAAGCTGTCCCGAATCCCATGTGATAGACTGATCAGTAAAGTTCAATCATGTGAAACCTTGTCAAAGGCTTTACTAAAGTCCACGTAGACCCATCTATCACACTGCCCTTATCTATTATTTTGGCCATGCCCTTAAAAAAACACTATCAAGTTTGTGAGATGCGATTTCCCACACTCGAAGTTTTGAAATTAGGCTTGAAATATTGCACTGATAACTGCTGACTGAAAACAAAACTTTGTAAGATCTATTTTATGCCATTTCAATGTGATGACTAAATGCTTAGATCAAAGAAGTATTAAAGAAGAAGGGATGAAGAATCAGGAGTTCATGTGGGGAAATCCAGGCTTTGAAGCTGAAATTAGAAAATGATTGAGGCCATAAAGGAAATCCTGTAGATGAGCATTCTGGATCTAAGAAATTTAAAAACAGAAACAAATGTAGGCCAGTGAAGACAGAAGAAGGGTGACTGGATAATGCTACAGACAACAGAGTTTGAGATGAGTTGAAATTTAGAAGATCGAGAAGGCCGGCCAGAAAATCTTCGATATAGTCAAGTTTGAAATTAAAAGAAATGCTCATGAGAATTCCAGCAATTGAAGGATTAAGTTGGGATGAACGGGGATAATGTTAATGGGTAGAAGTAGGCCATCTTTGTGATAATCCAGATGCAAACCCACTTTCATAACAAAAAGTTTAAAAACAGAAGCATTATCTGTGATGAGTTTAACACAGCAAATTAGTGACATGCTTTTTAATGAAAACAATTATCTATGTAGGGCAGAAAACTGCCTTTGCAATTAATCTTGATGAATTGCAAAGAATACTGAAGAGATTCTTATAAATATAGATCTATTGAAACTGTGCCTTTTAGTCTCTCATACATTCGGTCATCTGTCATAAGTACTGGGAAACAACAAAACTCAAAATCACCACCTAATTTTGTTTTGTACCAAATGTCATTCTGGATTAAAGTTACCATGCTGGTCTAGCGGATAAAGGTACTGCACCTAATCGCACTAAGTCATACAGACTAGAAAGCCTCATGCTTGTTTCCTGTTCTGTACTAAGTCTGCACATCTCAAAAGCAACATGAGGAGACCACAATTTGCCTTTTCACCTGTTTGAAATTGGGAAAAACTGCCAGGGTTCCTGCCCCTGTTTGCTGTCCATTGAATCCTGCTGAGCTTCAGGCATCCGGCAAGGACAAGATTGAAACAAACAAAAACACAAATTGCTGAAAACCCTCAGCAACTCTGGCAACATTTGTACAGAGAAAACAGAATTAATGTTGGAGTCCAGTGATCCTCAAACAAGATTGAGTAACCTGGTCTGTCTTGTCAAATCCTGCTGTTATTGGCTCTGGGCCCTGGGCACTGTTTTTTGATGATCACTTAAGCAGATCATTTGAAAGTTGCTGGTATCAACAAGTTATAGCACATTCAAAAGAATAAGGGTAAAAACTGAATAGGAAGAGAGAATTTTAAAGAATAAACTGATGACTTTAAGGGAAATGTTTTAAAACAGTGAATGCATGAATTAATGAATTAACTGATTCAGAGGAGCTGCAAAAACTAGTGAACAGTCTGATCAAAGAGAGATTAACACAGGAAGGTTTTAGGGATTGTGCTCGTTACCTTTTGCATGGAAAATCCACTAAGCAAATTTCCTCATGAATTAAAATTACAATTAGTTTTGTCACATGTATTCAATAAGTACAGTGAAAAGTTTACAAGTCACTACTTGCAGTGCCATCTTAAGTACAAATATAAAAACCGAAAGAACTGCAGATGCTGTAAATCAGGAACAAAAACAAGTTGCTGGAAAAGCTCAGCAGGTCTGGCAGCATCTGTGAAGAAAACAAAAATTAGAGTTAACGTTTTGGGTCCGGTGATCCTTCCTCAAAACAGTTCTGAGGAAGGGCCACTGGACCCGAAATGTTAACTGATTTGTTTTTTTAATTCACAGATGTTGCTAGACCTGCTGAGCTTTTCCAGCAACTTCTGTTTTTGTTCCTTAAGTACAAAGGTACCTAGGTACAGATTCTTAAGTACAAATTCTTAGAAAAAAATTTTTGAAAAAATAAATTCAGCATTACAGACCTTTGTGCCATCTTAGGTACAAAATCAAAGGAATAACTTAGAAAAAACAATGTTCAGGATAATACTCTTTCCAACACAGTCCATGCTGACATCTAGCCTGCAATCCATGCCAGCCTTCACCATCTGACCGCACTAGACTTCACCTCAACTCTTGAGGCCAGGAGTCTGCTCAAGATTCGCCTCACATCCAGGAGACCACGCTGGCATCACCTCGAGGCTCTCAAATCTGGGAGTCTGCACTGGCTTCACCTTGAGGCTCTTGAGGTCAGGAGCCACGCTGAGGCAGAGAGTCCGTGATAACTTCATTCGAGTCAAGGATGGGAGATAGGTAAGAAGAAAGAAGGAGGGAAACGAGGGAAAGAAAGAGTAGAAATGTACGGAATGGACAAGCTGCAGCTGAGGAGTCCTACTCCACCATTACCTTGGATTTGAATGAAATCACTTTACAAATTCTTCTCTGAACAAGTGGGTAAAATATTAAATTATCACTGTATCTCAACTTTATTTTCCATAGCTTTGACATTTTAGATTTTACATGTGCCATTCTTTTAAACTGTGATTGACTGGCCCGTACCAGATCCCACAAATGTATTCCACCTCAAATATGAGTTGCCATGGCCACAATCTTTGAGGCAAAAAAAATTCAAAATGTTTAACATTTTAATTACACTGGAATCTAAATATATTTTTGCAAAATTAGTAACTGTTTTAGATAACAACGCCCAGATTGTACAATTCCTGACTATTTTTGCTTCTAGCAGAATTAAATTTTTTTTTATTATTCGTTCATGGGATGTGAGCAGTATTACCCATTCCTAATTGTTCAGAGAGTCACATGTAGGCCAGACCAGGTAAGGATGATAGTTTTCTTCCCTAAAAGGCATTGTGAACCAGATGGGCTTTTCTGGACATTCAACAATGGATTCGTAGTCATTGTCAGACTCTTATTTCCAGATTATTATTGAACTCAAATTCCACCATTTGCTGTGGCTGGATTTGAATCCAAATTCCCAGAATATTATCACTAGTCTGTTAATCCAGATAATACCACTAAGCCATTGCCTATCCATATACTTCATACCCATAAACTCAGACTTTCACAATTGAATTAGGTTTATTGTCACAGGTACTCACGTAAGTACAGTGAAAAGTTTACAAGTCGCCACTTACAGTGCCATCTTAGGTACAAAGATACCTAGGTACAGAATTCTAGGTACAAATAAGGAAAAAAAGTTTTAAAAAGTGAAACATTACAATCCTTATTACTAAAAAATGGAAAAACAAAGAAATACAGTTAACAGCTTAACGCAACAGTCCATAAGCACCTGGCCAAGTTGAACTAGCACTCCTCGCAAGGGCTAGACCTTTGCCCCTATTACTGCTACAGGCTGCCTGCTCCTCCTTCTGCTGCTGCCTTGGTGTGCTTGCTCCAACTTTTGCCGCTGACCACCACAGTCTATCTGCTCCCATTCTCACTGCCGGCCATCCTGGGCTGTCTGCTTCCACACTCCCGCTGGACGGTGAATCAAACTCAATATTATTTTGAGGCCATTAATATTTTGGTATCTATTTCACACATCCTGATTCTTCCATAACAATTTGATATCTCACCATTTGGTTACCATTTCCTACTTAATAGATGATCTGTTCCCATGCTGCTGCTTGTGTCAGTCTTAAGCTAGCCATTGTATTGTATAAGTGCATCAGGATGACATGATTGAGTTTTCCTTTTCTATGATATGTTGTGAAGTCAGGAGCTTATCATCTTAGATGCATGTTACTGGATATTAACCTTGTAAAACTGTGTCCCATTTGTCTATTAATAGGCATGCCAAAAGGGAGGCACCAGAAATGTGACTTCAACAATTTTCCTTTTTCATTCTAATTTTGTATATTATATTCTGTTTCAGGTGAGTCAGTCGCACCTACGCTTTCTCCAAGATATCCTAGTCCAGCTGAACTTGATGCTTATGCCCAGAAGGTGGCTAACAGCCCACTAACAATCAAGATCTTTCCTACAAATATCAGGGTTCCTCAGCATAAACACCTTAACAGGACTGTAAATGGCTATGATACAACAGGTCAACGATACAGTCCATACCCTACACAGTCTGGAGGATATCAGGGTCTTTTAGCAATTGTGAAGGTGCACAGTAAAAGTGTGGTGAAAAGTACAGATGGCAAGAGGACACGAATGTCGCCAGCACAAGTTGGAAATGGCAACATCGGACCCTACCCGGTGCCAAGCACTTTAGCGCAGAGTCAATCGTGTACTGGGCAAACAAGTTACCACAATGGCCAGAAATCTTTGGAAGGACCTGCTCCACCTAATGTAACGGTTGCCACATCAGTTATTCCAGTAGGAGGACGTAGCTTGGCTCTACAGCAGTCAAATCTCCCTTCAATTCAAAGTATCATCTACCAGATCAACCAGCAATGCCAGGCTCAGGCATCGCAACAAGCTTCAACTGCAGTCTGTCAAGGGTCTCTTGTCACCAATCCAAGTCCAATCACAGTAGCTAGCCGCAATACAGTCAATGGCTTTACCAGCATGGTTAATGGAAGTGTGATGTATGCTGGAAATGTTGTGTCTGAATGCCGTGGAGGAGCAGAGTTGACAGCTGCTTCAAGTTTAGCCTCTGCAGCAGGTCCTAAACCTGCAGCCTATGCAGATGGGATGGATTATTTACTATGGCAACAGAAACAACAAATCCGTATATATTCTGGCAGTGGTGGTGGGGGAATAATAAGTAAATCACCAGAGGTTTGTGGTGTCCCACGACCATATACTTTGGCACCTACTATTGAAAAAGTCCCTTCATCTCCCTTGAACTGTGTGGGCATGCACTGCAATTTTTCAACGGGGCAGTATTTGGCTGCCCCATGGAACAGCGTACTCGTGACACCAGACAGTGACTGTTATAACCCACAGGACCTCACAAATGGCCATCGTGACCTTGTTCATCCTTCAGATGGGCTCACCAGTGTCTCAAGTAGAACGCTGTGTAATACCTCTATCCTCAGCAGTAGTCTGCAGTCACTGGAATATTTGATCAATGACATTCACCCTCCCTGCATTAAAGAGCAAATGTTGGGTAAAGGATATGAGACTGTGTCAGTACCTCGATTATTGGACCACCAAAATGCTCACATTCGACTACCTGTTTACAGATAGAGAATTGCAGTTTGGAAAAAAATAGAATGATAGTGTTAAATCTTTTATAGATATACACAAGCCTCCAGCCTCAATACAGCAATCAAAGGCAAATGGAAGTCGAGTGTTTAAACTGTTCCAGGGATGACAAGATGGTGAAATGAGTTTGGTTTGGACAAAAGTATCAAATCTACTGATGTTGACAATGTAAGGGATGGCTTTTTTAAAAAATTACAATAAAATGGGGATTGGGGATTAGCATTGGACATCATAGGGTAAGATGCTATAAGAAATGTGCAGAAAGCTTTGCCATGTGTGCTGATGAGTCTGCATGCAGAAAAATTTAAATTTCGAATCCTGTGCTGAATTCTGTGACCATGTAGTCCCAGGATCCTCGCCATGGTTGCTTCATCATTGTCATCTTCAATTTGCTGTGGTTTCAAAAGATGAGCTACTGCCTAAATCCTAGTGGAGAGTCGTTATTGCACTGTATTGGAAAAAAGATAAATATGGGGACTGACCAGAAAATATAAAAGAAAATAACTTGGAAAACTTGAACCTAATTCTTTAATTCTTATTTGCAATTTTAATTGTGTTGGCTGCTACAACAAATAACTTATACTTTTAAGTTTTAAAAAATATTAAGATAATTTCACTTTAGGAATTGCTAGTTTTAAAGGGTTTTTGTAATGAAATATATACCCACATTGTGCTAAAATAGCATTACAAGCTGTGAGAAGTTATAAAGGTTGACTGTCTTGATAAATGCACTCAAGAAGAATGTGCTACACATTTATTGATATTTCCATAGGATGAGGAAACCTTTGTGTGTGTGTGTGTGTGTGTGCGCGCGCGCGCGCACATACTGGCCCGTTTTGTTTTATATTGCTATGTTGGAGGGGGTGGAAAAGAAAGTCCTTGTGTGCATTGCAGAATATCCTGATATGGAGAGCTGCTTTACTGAGAAACTGTAATATTTTTCAACTGTACAATTATACAGGCCATACCAGATTACTGCAAGTAGCCAAGCTGGCACCGATACAAAGCCTACATTGATATTTGTTGTGGACCTCACTATGAACCACAAGGTAGTGTTTTATCTTGCTTCTCCCACTTTCCCATCAAATATAAAATAACTTTTGCTGCTTCTGATACTTTCTAATATTATTATTCAATTAGCTATTAAGTGCTGCATGATCCGGATTCCGGTGACTCAGAGGGCCATTGATACTTTGAAAAGTATGTTCTCCCTCCCCACACTCCTTAAATTTGCTACTAGCCACCACTCAGCAGCTACCTTAAAACCACAGTAAAAGAAATCTTAACACTGCATCTTGTGTTTGAGTTAATAATTTTGGCTTTTCTAATCAAATTACCACAATTTACATGTTCTTAATTCCAAACATCAATTTTTAATTTCATGGAGTTGTCATAAAGCAAGTTTTCGCTTAACCAAGACAAGTTGCCTAGATAAATTAGTCAAAATTATTTTAACAGATTTGTATTTTAATCCAAGAATATTGAAGCGTTGTAGTAAGCTGTAGCTTGCAGTTTCCGCATATATTGCCAAAAAATACACTTCCTTTTAATTGTTCAATATCTTACAAGCTGTAAGTATTTAGATCACCACTACAATTGCATAACCTTTTATTTTCTATACTATTTAATGTCTGGCAAGATAATTTGGATGATTAAAGATAAAAGTTAATTGTTACACATTAATTCATGCAGGATTAAAAATCTTCCAATTGAATTTTTTCAAAAAAACTCTTGGTTTGTTCTCTATGTTGGGTACGAAGCATCTTATGATGGAAGAAATGTCAACCCTCTAACATGTGGAATTACCAGGTGTCCAGAATCTATGAAGAACTATTACAATTTGATGTCACTTTGCTGCTCAGTTGGGACAACAGGCTTTGGCATTCATTCCAGTCTTTTTATTTCCCTTTCTTCCCACCCACCCTCCTCCTTTATCTCCCCTCCTTCCCCATCTGATAAAATTAATATTATGATTATTATCAACATTTTCACACTATTTTACGGCTTTAACCCAGAGAATGAGGAACAGGAGGCTGCAGATTTATTTATATCTGTTTTGTTAATAAACAACAGAAGGGCAGATAAAAGATAGTTGGATGGTTGTATTCTTTCCTTTTTCCAATTTTACATCCTCTACCACCACCCCTCAACAACTGGAGGCCATGTTCTTGTGGACAAGTATAAACTTCTACTTGATTCAGTCAAAATGTCTATTGCCTCAGTCCTGTTTTGGGTGCTGCTATTTCACAACTTCTTGAAATGAAAGATAGATATGATCAGCATTTGTAAGGAGAAAATTCAAGATTCAGTATAAATATTTCATGAGACCCACGTAATTACCTTTTTTTTGTTCAATATTGATGCACCTGTTGTAGATTTCCAACAAATTCTGCTTGTGTAGTAACATCCAAAATGTCTCATGTTTCATGAAATTTACACCTCTTTTTGTATTCTTTCTACATGTCCAGTTGTGGCCGTGGCAGTCGTGTTTCACCCGTGTGATGTGATTAAATTTCCGTACTCAGTGTTACTTATAATGTTGGTGTGTTGTGGAAACTACACCATAATAGGTCAATTTTTCTTACCTTTCTACAGTTTGATTTAGTATAGAAACATCAGTAAACTTTATAATGACCACAAGTACTTCCCACGCTTGCGTGCTATTGCTCTGTGTAACACCAGTAAAGATCTGATGAAATTCAGCCACCAAATTTCAGTGAGGTTCAAAATATAATTTATAGCCTAGAAACCAGGTGCCCAATTTGGATGTGATTAGTTGAATTGGCTTTAACTTGAATTTGCTGAGCAATTTGTATGGAAACACCAGAAAGCATTGAATGTTTGTTGCATAAGTACTGGGTTTTACAGATTTTGTTATTAATCCCAGCCGAGTTCTGTTGGATGCTGACTTTCTTAATTTTTATTTTATTAGTTGCTTTCCAAATCAGTATATTCTTGTTCTGTTTTATTTGTTGTGCACACAATTGTGTATCTAGCCTTTATTTAGTATGAGAGAAAAATTAGCAAATACAATTGCCTTGCACAATGCAAATAATTGTACAGAGGCTATAAGGAATGTGACATCAGGAGCGTGTTGTTCCAAATTGAGAAAAACTGAGAAGGACTTGAGGGTATTTTACCGCATTTTTGGTTATTGAATCACTTAATTTTCACGTGAATAGTAAGTGTACAAGGATAGTCAACATTCATTACCTGTCAAGTAAGTGGATGGTACATACTGGGGGTGTGATTTAATTAATTATCACAAGGGAGTCAACATACAAATATTTTGTACAAACATAACTTGGCAATGACAAACAAATAGTTGATTTTCCACTTTAGCCATACTAAATAAATTCTGGGATGACTGACCAGGTTAATCTCCTGATGTAGAGAAACTCATTAGGATGGTCAATTTATATATTGTCCTTTGCATCTCTGGACCTGGTTTGATTTCAGCTGTGTTAAGAGATACAAGTTTCTCCACCCAACTGACCATGAGAGGCCTGTATGCAAACAGTTTGGGATACCTAAGATGCTGCTTGGCCTGCTGTCTTTATCCAGCTCTACACCTTGCTATCTGGGACACAGCCTTTTTTTTGTTGTTAATTATGTAGTTATAACACCATAGTACAAAAATGTTCTGAAATTCAGTTGGCTGTGCATAAAAAATAATATTGAAAGATCCTTTTAAGCCTTGCATTTCAGTGACATAAATGAAGGTTCACTCTACAACTCTGATTTGGGAAAACATTGTTAATCATAGTTACAAATTCATGATTCCAATTTCTTAGTAAACACATCCTAAACACATTACAAAAGATGTGTCAGTGATGATATTTTGTATCATTGGCTATATATATATATATAATTGATTCCTTCACAGGATGTTGACTTCACTGGCTAGGCCAGCAAGTGTTGCTCATCCCTACTTGGCTTTGAAAACCTGGTGTGCACCCAGCTTGAACTGCTGCTATCTTGGGGGTAGTAGGTACACCCACTACATGGAAAAGTAACCTATTATTAAATCTAAGGAACTGGATCAGGCTCTAATTAGAATTGAATTTTGAGGACAGGTGAATTATACACTGCCCACCATTGTTTTGATCAGCTATGCATTTGTACAAGTCTGACCTGAATCAGTGTTTTAATACAGTAGAAGTTTTAAAGGATACACATCTCTTCCTACCCAATCCATTATAGCCACAGATAATAAATGTAAACTCTGTCCAAGAATAATTATTTTGTCGTGAAGCATTATAAACACCTCAGTTACAAAGTATCCTGACTTGTCAGAACACCATTTTAAATACCCTCTCTTTTTCCCTTTGCCTTCATCTCCCAAGCTTGCTCCCTTCCATACAGAAAGAAACAGGAGTTTATTTGCCATATAGTATCAGAATTTCTTGTTTCAAACACTGGGGGGTGGAAAGAAAATTAGCACAGCCATTCACTACTGAACTGATGGCAAATTCCTCAAAATCATATTTTCTAGAATTGAGATCTTTCTTCTTTTTAACCATCCAGCAAGTTTAAAAAAAACACTTAGGAATTAGGTTTTAGACTGAATGCAGACATTCTCATTTGCTTATGTAGTATAATTGATGTTCAGGCTGATGGAATTCTTGTAAAATTTGGAGAGAAGAGTAAAACAAAAACAACTGAATCCAACTTTTCAGCACCTATAGTACATGTAATTCTATTTTCCATCCATGCTTGCATCTTACAGTATTGTGCGATAAAATGGGATCAGTGGTGATGCAGTGGAGTTTTCGATATTGTGCTAATGATAAGTTGGATGAAGAATTTTTGTATGTGGTAATAATAAAATATATTTAGACACTATTCATCAACTAATCAAATTCTAATTGACTGAAATATGGAATCTATTAAATCAAGACTGACTCCCAGTGAATATACCCTGACAGTCAATTCCATTTATTAGCAGTACATTTTCTAAGGCACTTCTTTAATAGCCCAAGTTATATCCTTACATTGTTCTCATGCAATGTGCCTGCAAATAGGTAGGTCAGTAACAGGATGTTATCCCTTTGTTATGACACCGGAACTAAATATAGTTATTAACTAAAGCTTGTACTGATGTCAAAATTAAAACTCTGCATTTGCTTAATGTGGAAACAATAACCCCATTTTCTAGTTTCAGCTGCTATCTCTGAAATCTCTTTAAGGGAACTATTCTGAATTGGATGAACTGACACATTAAGAGAAAATCCTGAATATCAGAGCTGAAAATCTGTTTGATAAAAACCTAGATGCCAGAGTATCTGAGTAGAGAATAAACATTAAACTAGAATTTATCAAGGGAAAGAAAGAAACCATAAACTCTCCTGACTGGCTGATACTATTACTGTTTGAAAGATACAGAAAGTGGCTCTAAGGTGGAGGTTTAGGAAGAAAGAGTGCCGAATTCTCTTCAGTCCGATATTTACTTTACATGGTTCATTGCTACTAATAGAGCTAATCCAGAAAATATTCTACCCATGATGACCTTATCAACTTTTGAACAAGCATATCCTTGGCCAAACAATAAGGTGTATGCATTAGGATAATGGTGTTAAATTGCTAATTGGATTCGACTTAGACCATTGCGTCATTCTATTTTTCTTCCTTACAGCATATAACATGTCATTAGACTCTGTGCGCAGTGTTCTGTTCACTCTTTGCGCAGTGAAAAGCAAGTCTCTCATTATTTTCCAGTTGCTGAGAAAAGGCAAAAGAATAACATCTAAAGAATGGGATTTATTTGTTTAAATGAATGAGCGTCTTCATTTAAAGAATTTGAGAAGATATTTTACCTTTGTGAAGAAAGAGTGCCTATATTTATTTTTGTCCTCAGACTCATTAATCTAGCCAATAATCAGATTTGTTTCACTCCTGGTACATTCTGCTCAAGGACTTCCATCAAAATTTTCAGTAGTATCATGGAGAGAATTCATCCTTTTTTATCAACATGGGAGGGTGAGGATATGCCATCTTAAAAGGTGAACATAGACAAAAGTGCAGACAAGGTGACTGCAGTACATTCTTTTTGTCATTTTAGGAGCAATGTGCACCTGTGGCAAAAAAATTCTCTTCTCTTCTTCAGCATCCAATCAATGGAAAGAATATGAAAAGATTATGTAGATAAAACTGATGTTTTTGTGGTCTCCTGGGAGGAAATGTACAGATAATATTTTTAACGGTAAAAGGTTTTTCATGGCTCTTCTAGTTGAATAGACCATGCTTGGCGTATCTAATGTATTATAGGTGAGAAAAGGACTAATCTAGTGCCGATACATACATAAATGACTAACAGAAAAAGATGTGGTATGAACGGTCCAATTTAGTTTGCCAGCTTTTAACATGTGGAACGTTACAAAAGGTGAATTTCAAAACAAAACCATAGGCTTGATAAATTCCTTTTGAAAGCCCAATTTACATTGCATGGAAATAATGTATGGATGCTGTTGCTCTGGCAGCTTGCTGTTGCTTGATTAAATCCAATCCCAAATTGCTAATAATAAGTATCAAAACTTTATTATTCTCCTCCACACCACTGCCAGCAGCTCTCACCCAATTCCCCATGCATCCATCCACAGAATTTCTGGTATTCCTTCTTTCAGCTCCATTTTAAAAGCTGAAAGAGTTACAGTCCACGTGAATTTTGGTCAGATTTTGTCTACAATTACAAGTCAAAGCCTACCCAAACAAGTAGACTAATTCTGATAAGTAGGTATATATGCAGCTGACGAGAGTGAGCTGCCTGTATTATGTTTTAGTTTCATCTAAAATTCAGTGCATTAATTGTAAATCACTCTACAGTCTAAGCAGCACGCACTTGATGCAAATGTACTCATTCCTAATCATCAACTTTAAATCTTTCTTGAAATTATTCAACCTTTTTTATTCATTAGAAAATAAAATTGTACAAATGCTTTTTTTCAAGTCTGGAAAGTGTTACATGCAGTTTTTTTTAAGTTGAAGTTCCAGTGCCGATAAGAATACAGTTGGTTTATGCAGAGACCCACTGCCACTGAAATCATTCTCTTTGCAGTGGTGATTCCCTTGAGCAGTTGATCCAACTTTCTTTTAGTTTTTGTTAGTCTCCTCAAATGTGGCCCCAAAAGCTGCAGTCTGGTTATCCCGCCACCTAGAGTTCCCTAATGGTGTTAGTACAATAGGTGATCAGAACTGATTAGGTATGCTATCAACTAAAGTTAAGTAGCCCTGGAAACATTTGACATTCATCATAGAATCATAAAACGTACACTGTGGAAACAGGCCCTTTGGCCCAACAAGACTCGGAGCATCCCACCCCGACCCCATTCCCCTGTAACCTACCTAATCTACACATCCTTGAACACAAGGGACAATTTACCATGGCCAATCCACCAGCCCGCACATCTTTGGCCTGGGGGGGGTGGAATCTGGAGCACCGAGGAAACCCACGTGGACACGGGGAGAATGTGCAAACTCCACACAGACAATCGCCCGAGGGTGGAATCAAACCCAGGTCCCTGGTGCTGTGAGGCAGCAGTGCAAACCACTGAGCCACCGTGCTGCCCCATTTTCTCTTGGTTTCCATTTTAGTCTCATCCAGAACTTCCACTAGTGCCCATTTAGGGGAAGGGGAAGAAAAGCAGAATAGTCTCAATATTTTTACCAACAAGTATAAAGTTTAGTTATCAGACAAAATGTGCTCCCACTTATTGTCAGTAGGAGTATTGCACATCCTACAGTTAACAATTTTATGATGGAAAGTACTGCTGACCAGTTCATTTAAGTCAAAACTTATTTTCTCAACTTGCTTTAATTTATACATGCCTTCAATGTGAAATATCCACAGGCTCCTCACAGGAACTTCAACAAGCGAAATCTGACACCAGACTACACATGACATTTAAGGATGAGTGAGCAAAAGGTTGGTCAAAAAGATAGGTTTTACATATCATCTTAGGATTTGAGAGAGTGAAAATTCCAGCACTTCGGTTCTGGACTGCTGAAAGTGCAATCGTACTAATAGGATAAAGAAGTCAGCACTTTTGGTTTCCTGTTAGGGCTGCATCTATAATGGGTTAAGTAAAATCGTTAATGTTATTTTCTGGGACTGATTAACTAGGAGCAAGTGCCAGAAAAATACAGTGCTTGGCAAGTAAGGATTACTTGGAAATCCTAAATTATATATTCTTGCTATACTTCAAAATTTAACAGTGGATAGTATTGCAAGAAGGGATGCTCAATTGTGATGTAGCCTAGAAACCTCATAGTGTGGTGAAAGAAGCCGAAACATGTCATAAGTCAAGTATTAGATGTATGGAAAAAGTGAAATGTTGACATTGTCAAAATAAACATATCCTTGGTTTTAAGTCTAAATCATCATTATTAATTTATTCACTTCCTGGGTAACTGGTGAGTGCAGGATTTCATTATTGAAACCAAAATATTGCTACATTGTACGTGAAAATCTAACCAAATAATTAGGCAATATTGGTACAATGCTGATGCATATCTATCTTACTGGTGTGTGAACATGAGTAAGAAAGATTAGGACCAAGAAGAAAATTTTAATAACTGTATCTCTTTAAACTGTCAACTGCTCAGCTGTGCGTGGCAAAAAAAAGTTGCTTGGAGTAGATGGTAATTTTTGTCAATTCACATCAAATTCTGCTATTTGTTTTGGTTTGGGCAATTATGCTAAATGTAGTAGAAATTTTATTCAGCTGAAATTTAATCAAAAATCATGAGTACCAAATGTAATTTTTAGATTTCTACATTCAATTTATGTACATATCTATAATATGTATGTGTATAATATACAGCATATATATTATCACTGCTTTTAGAAATTGACATTATCATGCAGTGTAAGTGCTATTGGGCATCAATGAAAACACTGCAAGCTGTTAGTGTTATGAACAATTATAAACAAAACCTACAGCAAGTTAAATCACCATTTGCATTATATTTCTCATACTTAATGTTATTACAAGGCAATAATTAATCTTGGGGTTCTGATGATTACAAAATAGTTGCGTTTTTTGTCTTGCCGTTCCTTGTTATCTGGACCTCCTGATTCATTTCCTGTCTTGTAATTTAATTCCAAAAATCCATCATTTTAAAATAGTAGAAAGTGCTTATGTAGCTATGTCTCCAAATATTTTTGGAAGAAATGGCAATTGTTCTAATTTCAAGTACTGTGCAATAATATTTTGTACAAAAGTATAAAGCATCTCACTGATTAACTAGCAAAATAAGCTATACATTGTTAATTGCATTTCTAATTTAGTGTCATAGAAACAGGCATCAGGGAGGGGCTAAGCCTTCATATTTATGAATGGTTACCTCGTATTGGAACACAAGTTCAGATTCTACTGACTTGCTTGATTTATTTTAATCTTGGATGGCTGCAGCCCAATGAAGCCTTTAGCACAACCTCATTTTAGATAGCATTCTAAAATTTACTTTTTCTTTTGGACCTTTGCTTCCTTTAAAATTTAACTAGTCAGTTTAAACAAAAGAAACTTGCAATTATGAAAATTTTGGACTCGCCCATCTAGTTTCCATGTTCAAAAGTTTTTAGCCTGGACTAATTAGGACTTTTAAAATAGCTTTGTAAATCTTCTAACAAACTAGAGTAAACCTCGTCTTTTAAACCTTTTCACTCACTTAGATAGCAAGGTTGTACACAAAATCAATTGAAAATTCTTTGTGTCCCTGAATAATTATTCAGTGTTACCTCCCGCTATGGGGATGAATGCAGCAACACATTCTATCTAGTCCTAATTTTATATATGAAGTATATGGAAAGAGGCAGGGGGAAAAATCATTTCACAATTACCACCTAAGGTGCACCTTGCTTTTAAAAGCCTGCAGTATTTCCATATTTGTGTTTTTGAATATTTTGTAAATGTTTCCTCAGGAAAATAAGGTGTTTTAAATAAAAAGTTGGATTATGTGTACATTTGAATGAAGAAAGCTGGTTTATTTGAAGAAGTATAACTAAATGCTGTAACTTCTCTGGCCTTGGAACTAACTACTCTGAAATGTGCCTATTGTTCCCTCATCCTACACATATGCTTTCTATCGCTCCTAGATTGAACAGGGCACAGCCCTCTATTGATATTCTGACAACCCTGATGAGTTTTGTTTTTATTTTTTGTCGATCTCAGGACTGAAACTTCTTTGTGTAGATATTTTATTTATTGTTTCATTATTTTATTATTCGTTGACATGAAATAAATAAAGCAAATAACATCACACAAAGGTTGTTTATTTTCTTCTCCTTACAACATGCACAAATATTTACTTTCATTTAAAACTGATTGAAGAAATTTGCTCAAATACTGAATGTTGTTCTTCTGTTACTTGTCTTCAATGAAAGGCAGGAGTAAACAGTTGAGACAAGACTTTAATAAGCAAAGAATTGTGGATGCTGGATCTCTGAAACAAGGTTTGGCACCATCTGTGGGGAGAAAAGTTAACATTTCAAGTCTGGTCACTCTTTGAAGGCAATAGTGAAATGTTCAACCAAGTCCAAATATTTGTTAATGTATGTTAGGCTGCTACTATGATTTTCTTTACCTAAGGAAATGATAACAAGCTTGAATATAAGATTTATTTATAGTGACAAGTCCCATGATTTATCAATGTAGGTAGGACTGAGCAAAACTGGCACTGTTAACTATAAAATATTTATAGTTTTAAATTTCTACAGAATATATTGAGTTGCGATGGTGTATTTATGGCCATCATGTTCTAAAGTGTTTGGTCTCTATGAGATCAATTTATATGTTGGTTTCTGGATTAGAAATCCAATATGGATTCATGTATTCAAAAACATGTGGGTGTTTAAGCTCTGGTATGCAGGCAGATAGGAGAAACAATGACAAAGGCATGGAAACGAGGGTGAAATGACACCATGGTGAGGACAGGAACACACAACAGATACCATAAGCATTTAAAAACTGTTGAAATAAAGGCTAGGCTATTACTGTGTACCAGTGGACTGTTATTACTTTTTTTTTAAACATACAACTAATTAGTTAATTTAATATTCTGCTTTATGTTGCTACCATTGCCTAAAATAGCTAGGAGACCGTTAAGTTAGTGGGCACAATAAATTATTGTCATTCACTAAAGAATATTAGGGACTGAAAACAGCAGAGCTGCAATTTCTGGTTCATTAGGGATGTGAAATCTGTATAAATAAGAATGCAGTAAGCTACAACATCACAGTCAATTACCCTATATTTGCATCACATTGAAAACAGAGAGTTGAGGTATCTGCAGTTTCAGATTTCATAGGATCAAAAAATTAGAATCACGGTGCAGTGGTAGTGCCTGTACCTCTGAGCCACCAGCACCTGTGGTGTGTAATAGCATCTCTGACCAGGTTGCTTAGAAAATATCCCCAAAAGGTTAGAATCATACAGTACAGAAGAGGCCCTTTGTCTCATCAAGTCTGCACCAACTAAAACTACACAAAATCTGTACTTGTCCCACTTTCTAGAATTTGATCCACAGCTTGGAATGTTATGACATTTCAAGTGCTCTCAAAGTACTTTTTTTAAAAGAGGTGTTAAAGTTTCACACCTCTCTGATGAAGGGTCTCTGACGAAACGTCAGCTTTTGTGCTCCTGAGATGCTGCTTGGCCTGCTGTGTTCATCCAGCTTCACACTTTGTTATCAAACTTTCACACCCTCTCAGTCAATACATTCCAGATTCCCACCACCCTCCTGGGTAAAAATATTTTGCCCCAATTATTAACCAAACCACTTGCCTTTCACCTTAAAAATAAAATCTTGTTATTGACCCTTCAACTAAAGCAACCAACTACCTGCTATCTACCTTGTTCAGGCCATCAAACTTTTACACCTCAATCAGGTCCTCCTCTCATTCTGTCCTCTGAACAACCGATGCTTATCCAGTCTCCCTTCATACATAAACTGTCTATCCCTGAAAACATCCTGGTGAATCTCCTTAGCACCACCTTAAGTGCAATCACATCCTCATAGTGTGATGAACAACATATAGCTCTCCAGCTGTTGTACAGCTCCAATATCCTGCTCTTATCAATGTCATTACTGATAAAGGCAGGTGTCCTGTAAGCTTTCTATATGAACTTGTTAACCAGTGCTGCCACCTTCAGGGATTTGTGGACAAGCACCCAAGATCCTTCTGTTCTTCTGAGCGCTGTCATTAGAATGTGTTTACTCCGTATGAAGCTTCTTCGGTATAGTGAGCTTGAGGTTCAATTCGGAAGATTTGTTAAGTACTTTCTATGAAATGCATTATTCCTCCCTGTCTGATTTTAGATCATAGCAATCACAACAGCTTTGCAATTTCATTCATTGCTTTAACTCGTGTCTTTCTGAAAGATTTGATGATCTGATCCCTGTGGTGCCGTGGTCTGACATCATCCACATTCATATTATCAATGAATCACTTCTGAACCTTCCGTAGCCAGTATGAACCATTCCCTACACATGATGTCAGAACCTAGCTGAAATTATTTTCAACTTGGCTTACTTTGATCCTTCAAATTGCTTTGCCTCAATACATTTTGGGAAAAGCCACCTAAGGCTATTTTAAAAATATTCCTATATGGATCATTCCCTACTGCTTGGCTTTTATTTTTTTTACAGTCACCGTCAGAAAGCACAAAAGGTTTGCTGAAGAGTCAGTTCACCGCAAGTGCTTCTGTTTTTTTCTTCTATCCTTCCCCTCACACAAAGTATTGTTTGTTTTCCTGCATGCCCTGAATGGTTTTCCGTACACCTGCTCATCCAAAATGTTAAAGATAAGCTGGATACATGGCAAAATAATGAAAGGAGAGGACAACGTCAACAGTGAAAGAAGAAATAAACCAGCTGAGAAAAACCACCATCGCCTGCGAGTTCCCCTCCAAGCCACTGACCATCTGACATGGAAAAGTAGTGCCAGTCCTTCAGCGTTGCTGACTCAAAATCCTGGAATTCCCTCTCCAATAGCATTCTGCTTCTACCTACAGCACATGGACTTCAGTAGTTCATGAAGGCAGCTCCCCACCACCACCTTAACGGCAACTAGGGATGGGAAATAAATGCTGGCCCAGCAGCAATGCCCATGTCCCATAAATGAATAAAAACAAAAGTATGTATGAAGAATACAAATGAGTTAAGATGGAGAGGTGTGTTGTTTTAAATTTGCCAGTATTTTAGCTAAAAAGATATGAGGCTGCGTTGTTAGTGAAATTAACATTGGCTTTGAACATATGTTGAAGGATGGACGTGTTGCTTGAACAAGTCAAAAACATGGAATCTTTGTAATAGTCCAGATGGGTTCAGTTGCACTATTTATACCACAAATCACTGCAAAATTTAAAGTATATAAAAGTGAAATATTTTCTTTCAAAATTTTGTTTTATAAACACCGTTTGCTTATTACTTTTTCTGATTTGTCTTGCTAAATCTCTGCACTTTTACTGAATTCCTAGCTAGCAATTACCTCATGTAGTGCCTACTTCTGCTTGTCTACGCTTTAGCTTCTGTTTGCCAGCTTCTCTGCAATCCAACTTTATGGACTTACCAGTTAATTGGCTTTATGCCCTGGGCTTTTCAATCATTTTCTCTGCAGCCTCTTGACACTTTTTGTGTGGTTTATCAATCATTTTTAGAAGTAGCAAACAAACTTAGGCAATATTAAGATAAAGTTTCTGTGGATTTTTTTAAAAGATGGCATGTTTGTGTGAGAAAAACTAAGATAAACTTCAGGTGCTATTAATTACACACATTTTTGTAGCTATTCCAGAATTCTACATTCAGAAATTATAATTTTGTGTCTTTCCTCATTCCAGATTGAACTTCTTTATTCAGAAATCTTGAATTTTGAAGAAGTCAGCTTCTGTTGCTTGTTTTTAGTCAATAGAAATTGTGAATACTTAAATTATAAGCACTTGTTAGAGACACAGAGGCAAAGGGACAAGTAGGCAGAATACTTCACTTGATATCATTTTGACTTTTTCAGAAACAGCAAATAGAATCTACAAAACTAATATTGTAGAAAAACACATCAGAGAAAAGTAGGTAAATGTGGGCTGAAGATGGACAGTAAGGGTAGTATGAAACCTGCAAGTGAACCACTCTGGGCTCTTTTTAAAGGGTGCATGTGCAGCAAAGAATCATTCCTGCAAATTTTCAGCAATTCTGCTGATTCAGATGGGGTTTAAAATCGCATCCAGAATTTTGGATGTAGCACTACCTAGGATGTCTTCCTAATTATCATAACAAGCAATGTATGGGCATGTCATTTAGGGACCAAAAAGAGAGCTATGCAAGGATGAGGCCGCAAGATGTGGTGGAGGTACAAAGAAATCATTTGTTGCTGCCTTTAATCAGGAAAACGATGCTGCCACAGTGAGAAAATTGCAATAATAGTTGGATTAAAAATTAAGGCTTATTCTTTCTCGGGATGAGTTCCCTATTGACAAAGCCAGCATCTGTTCCTATTTTTAATTGATGGTCCTCCCAGCATTTTGTACCCTTATCCATCTAGATAGTCGACGTCATAGGTTTGAAAGGCGCTGTTATGTGAAGTCTGACAAACTTTGCCAGTGCGTCCTTTAAATAATGCATTCTGCTGCCTTCAGTGGTGAATGGGGTGTCAATAAACCCTGCTGCGTTTTTCTGGATAGCATCAACAATCTTGAGTTTAGTGGAGCACAACTCATTCAGCCAAGGGGAGAATATGCCATCACGCTCCTGGGTTTTGTCTTGTTGCTAGTAAACAGATTTTCAGACTTAATTCCCAACTTCTTACCAGCTGATCCAACATAGTATTTTTATAATTGTCCAGTCATCTTACTGATCAATTGTAACCCCAGGATGTTGACGCTGAATGGAATGTACTGATGAAAAGCTAAGCTTTTTATTGGCATGAAACCTTGACCCCCAGGACAACAGGGATGTGCCTGAAGATGCTGACAGAAGTAAGAATGAAAATTGTGGAGGTACTGGCCATACCTTTTCAATCCTCGTTCAATTCCGTGGTGCTCGAGGAAATGCTGTACCCTTGCTTAAAAGGGGTGTAAAAGACAAAACTAGCATCCACAGACTGATCAGATTAATCTCTGTGAAGGAAAATAGTCCTGGACAAAATGGAACAGTCACTTTGACTAGAGCAGATTGACTAAAGAAAACCAAACTAGATTTGTTGAGTGATAATGGGAACTGCAGATACTGGAGAATCCAAGATAATAAAGTGTGAAGCTGGATGAACACAGCAGGCCAAGCAGCATCTCAGGAACACAGATTTGTTGAGTGCAAGGTCTGTTTATCTGACTTTACTTTACTTTTGCTTTTTGATGAAGTAACTGAGAGGGGTGCTGAGGATAATATGCTTGTTGACTTCCAACTAGAGTTGACTAAGTTTCACATAAAAGCCTTGCCAGCAAAGTTGAAGCTCGTGGAATAAAAGGAGCAGTAGCAGCATACATACAAAGTCAGCTGAACGACAGGAAAACTAGTATTAGTAACTCGTTTTTCACCCTGCTGGAAGGAATATTGTGGTGTTCCACAGGTGTCAGCACAAGGTAGTCTTGACATAGACAAATGACCAAGATTTAGGCATGCAAAGTTTACAGAAGATAGAATACCTAGAAGTATTGAACTGTGTTAAAGATGGTGAAATAATTCAAGAGGATGTAGAGTAGTGGAATGGGCAAGTATATAGCAAATATTGTTTAATGGAGAAAAAAAAATGAAGCATTTTGGTAGGAAGAATAAGAAGACATAATAGGAGTGCAATTTTAATGGAAATTCAGCAACTGTGGGACCTGGGGTTAACAAAAACACAAATCATTATTGAAGGTAGCAGGGCAGGTCCAGGAAGTGGACCAGTTAAAATAGAATTTTAAACAAAAGCACAGAATTTAGAAGCGAAGAAGTTATGCTAAAACTTTACTGGTTTTGCCTCACCTGAAATATTACTTCAAATTTTATTTTTATTCATTCCTAGGATTTAAACACCACTGGCAGGGCCAGCATTCATTGCCCATTCCTAGTTTCCTTTGAAGGTAGTGATAAATTGCCTTCTTGAACTGCTATAGTCCATTTGTTGTAGATTGACATGCAATTCCATGACAGAGGGAATCCAGACACTTTACCTAGCAACAAGGATTGAAATATTTCAATATATTTCCAAGTAAGGATAGTGATTGGTTTGGAGGGGAAAGTGCAGATGGTGGTGTTCCCATGCATCTAACCCAGTTCAGTTTCTAATCAGTGGTAACACCCTGGATGTTGATGAAATGAGACAGAAATCCATGTAGATAACGTCACTGAATGTCAAGGGACAAAGAACAAAGAAAATTAAGCACAGGAACAGGCCCTTCGGCCCTCCAAGCCTGCACCGATCAAGATCCTCTGTCTAACCTGTCATCTATTTTCTAACGGTCTGTGTCCGTTTGCTCCCTACCCATCCATGTACCTGTCCAAATATGTCTTAAAAGACGCTAACGTGTCTGCGTCTACTACCTCTGCTGGCAACGCGTTCCGGGCATCCACCACCCTCTGTGTAAAGAACTTTCCACACATATCTCCCTTAAACTTTCCTCCTCTCACTTTGAACTCATTACCCCTAGTAATTGAGTCCCCCACTCTGGGAAAAAGCTTTTTACTATTCACCCTGTCTATACCTCTCATGATTTTGTAGACCTCAATCAGGTCCCCCCTCAATCTCGGTCTTTCTAATGAAAATAATCCTAATCTACTCAACCTCTCTTCATAGCTAGCACCCTCCAAACCAGGCAACAACCTGGTGAACCTCCTCTGCACCCTCTCCAAAGCATCCACGTCCTTTTGGTAATGTGGCGACCAGAACTGTACACAGTACTCCAAATGTGGCCGAACCAAAGTCCTATACAACTGCAACATGACCTGCCAACTCTTGTACTCAATACCCCGCCCAATGAAGAAAAGCATGCCATATGCCTTCTTGACCACCCTATTGACCTGCGTTGTCACCTTCAGGGAACAATGGACCTGAACACCCAGATCTCTCTGTTCATCAATTTTCCCTAGGACTTTTCCATTTACTGTATAGTTCGCCCTTGAATTTGATCTTCCGAAATGCATCACCTCGCATTTGCCCAGATTGAACTCCATCTGCCACTTATCTGCCCAACTCTCCAGTCTATCTATATTCTGCTGTAATCTCTGACAGTCCCCTTCACTATCTGCTACTCCACCAATCTTAGTGTCATCTGCAAACTTGCTGATCAGACCACCTACGCCTTCCTCCAAATCATTTACATATATCACAAACAACAGTGGTCCCAGCACAGATCCCTGTGGAACACCACTGGTCACAGGTCTCCAATTTGAGAAACTCCCTTCTACTAGTACTCTCTGTCTCCTGTTGCCTAGCCAGTTTATTATCAATCTAGCTAGCACACCCTGGACCCCATGTGACTCCACTTTCTCCACCAGCCTGTCATGGGAAACCTTATCAAACGCCTTACTGAAGTCCATGTATATGACATCTACAGCCTTTCCCTCATCAATCAACTTTGTCACGTCCTCAAAGAATTCTATTAAGTTGGTAAGACATGACCTTCCTTGCACAAAACCATGTTGCCTATCACTGATAAGCCCATTTTCTTCCAAATGGGAATAGATCCTATCCCTCAGTATATTCTCCAGTAGCTTCCCTACCACTGACGTCAGGCTCACCGGTCGATAATTACCTGGATTATCCTTGCTGCCCTTCTTAAACAAGGGGACAGCATTAGCAAGTCTCCAGT
Organism: Stegostoma tigrinum; assembly: GCF_030684315.1. Classification (NCBI taxonomy): domain Eukaryota; kingdom Metazoa; phylum Chordata; class Chondrichthyes; order Orectolobiformes; family Stegostomatidae; genus Stegostoma; species Stegostoma tigrinum. The sequence continues at coordinate 12,631,451 of NC_081379.1, forward strand.
CCTCCGGGACCTCACCCGTGTCTAAGGATGCTGCAAAGATATCTGTTAAGGCCCTCGCTATTTCTTCTCTCACTTCCCTCAGCACCCTGGGATAGATCCCATCCGGACCTGGGGACTTGTCCACCTTAATGTCTTTTAGGATACCCAGCACTTCCTCCTTCCTTATGTCAACTTGACCTAGACTAAGCAAACATCTATCCCTAACTTCAACATCTGTCATGTCCCTCTCCTCGGTGAATACTGATGCAAAGTACTCGTTAAGAATGTCACCCATTTTCTCTGACTCAGCACATAACTTTCCTTCTTTGTCCTTAAGTGGGCCAATCTTTTCTCTAGTTACCCTCTTGCTCTTTATATATGAATAAAAGGCTTTGGGATTTTCCTTAACCATGTTTGCCAGAAATATCTCATGTCTTCTCTTAGCCCTCTTAATCCCTCGTTACAGATTTGCTCTACATTCCTGATATTCTTGCAAAGCTTCGTCTGTCTTCAGTCGCCTAGACCTCATGTATGCTTCCTTTTTCCTCTTGGCTAGTCTCACAATTTCACCTGTCATCCATGGTTCCTTAATCTTGCCATTTCTATTCCTCATTTTCACAGGAACATGTCTCTCCTGCACACTAATCAACCTCTCCTTGAAAGCCTCCCACATATCAAATGTGGATTTACCTTCAAACAGTTTCTCCCAATCTACATTCCTCAGATCCTGCCGAATCTTGGTATAGTTGGCCTTCCCCCGGTTTAGTACTCTTTCTTTAGGACCACTCCCATCCTTGTCCATGAGTATTGTAAAACTTACGGAATTGTGGTCGCTATTTCCAAAGTAGTCCTCTACTGTAATGTCAACCACCTGGCTGGGTTCATTCCCCAACACCAGGTCCAGTATGGCCCCTTCCCAAGTTGGACTACATACATACTGCTCTAGAAAACCCTCCTGGACACACCTTACAAATTCTGCTCCATCTTGACCCCTAACACTGAGTGAATCCCAGGGATTGGGAAAATTAAAATCTCCCATCACCACCACCCTGTTTCTCCTACACCTTTCCATTATCTGTTTACATATTTGTACCTCTATCTCACGCTAGCTGTTGGGAGGCCTGTAGTACAGCCCCAACATTGTTACTGCATCCTTCCTATTTCTGAATTCTACCCATATTGCCTCACTGCTTGAGTCCTTCATGGGGCCCTCCTTCAGTACAGCTGTGATATTGTCTTTGACCAGTACTGCAACTCCTCCACCCCTTTTACCTCCCTCTCTATCCCACCTGAAGCATCAATATCCTGGGACAACTAGTTGCCAATCATGCCCTTCCCTCAACCAAGCCTCAGTAATAGCAATAACATCATACTTCCAGGTACCATTCCAAGCCCTAAGCTCATCTGCCTTATCTACTACACTTCTCGCATTGAAACAAATGCACCTCAGACCACCTCTCGCTTTGTGTTCATCATCTATTCCCTGAATACTATTCCCTTTAGTCACACTGACTCCATTATCTAGTTCCCTACAGGCTATCGTAACTACCTCTTTTCTGTCCAATATTTGGTTCCCATCCCCCTGCCACACAAGTTTAAACCCTCCCCCACAGCATTAGCAAAACACCCCCAAGGACATTGGTTCCAGTTCGGCCCAGGTGTAGACCGTCCAATTTGTAATAGTCCCACCTTCCCCAGAACCAGTTCCAATGTCCCAAAAATCTGAACCCCTCCCTCCTACACCATCTCTCAAGCCACGCATTCATCCTGGCTATTCTTTCATTTCTGCACTGACTAGCACGTGGGACCGGTAGCAATCCTGAGATTACTAACTTTGAGGTCGTAATGGTAAGATTCTGTTTTGTGAGAATAGCCATTGCCCACTACTTGTATGGCATGCATATTACTTTCCACTTGTCAGCCCAAACCTGCAATAGGATTATGGTTAGGGTTAGGTCTTGCTGCATTTGGTCATGGACTGCTTCAGCATCTGAGGAGTCACAAATGATGCTGAAATTGTGCCATCATCAGGTAACACTCCACTTATGACCTTACGATAGAGGCATGGTTGAAGATAGCTGGGCCAAGGACACAACCTGGGAACTCCTACAGGGATACCCTGGAGCTGAGATGATTAACCTCCAACGACCACAACCATCTTCTTATGTGTCTGGCATGACTCCAAGTAGCAGATAGTTTCCCAGATTCCTATTGACTTAACTAAAGCTCCCTAATACCACAAAGTCAAATGTGGCAGAGACATCAAGGGCAGTCACTCTTGCCTCACTTATGGAATTCAGCTCCTTTGTCCATGTTTAAATCAAGGGTATAATGAGGTTAGGAGCTGAGTGTTTTTGGTGGAACCTAGACTGAGCATCAATGAGCAAGTTATTGCTTAGAGAGTGCTGCTTGATAGCACTGTTCATGACACCTTCTAGCACTTCATTATTGATCAAGAGTAGAATGATTGGGTGGCTAGGTTGGATATGTCCTGCCTTTTGGTTACAGGACGTAGCTGGTCAATTGTTCACATGGACAGGTAGATGTCAGTGTTGTAGCTGTACTGGAGCAGCTTAGCTATGTGCACAGCAAGATCTGAAGCACAAGTCTTCAGTACAAATGCAAGAATGTTGTCCAGGCTCATAGCCTTTTCAGTATTCAGTGCCTCCATCAGTTACTTAAAATCATGGAGTGAATTGAATTGGCTGAAGTCTGGCGTCTGGAAATGGTTGAATGAGTGATATGCTGGGCCATGTGATTGTAGATTGTGTTGGAATACAATGTTTTCTGCTACTGCTGATGGGCCACTTTGCCTCATCTATTCCCAGTCTCGAGTTGATAGATCTGTTCATAGTTTATCCAATGTAGCATAGTGATATTGCAACAAAGTATGATTGAGGGTATTCTCAATATGGTCACTCTTAACGATACAATAAAAGATAAATGCATCTGCAGCAATACATAATCTCCCATTCTTTTATTCTTCCCCTGCCTCTCCCCAGCCCTTCCCCTACCACAACACATCCCTTATTCTGGGTCACATTATTTAGGAAATGTGGAAGGTTTTCGAAAGGGTGTAGAAAAAAATATTAAAAGGAATGGTTCCGGGGATGAAGGAATTCAAACACACAGAAAGGAAAAGCTGCTCCTATTCTCTTTGGAGAAGAGACATTTGATGGATGTGTTGCAAGTGGTCAGAAACATGAGGAATCTAGATAAAGGGAACTATTTCTATTGGCAGAAGGGACTGGAACTAGAGGGTGCTTGTATAAAGTGAGCAGCAAAAGAATCAAAATTGAAATAAGGAAACATTTTAATACAGAATGATTACAATCTGGAATGACTGAAAGGAAAGTGGAAACAAATTCAATTGTCGTTGAATGAAAAAGCCAATTAGATCCAACAAATATGACATGAAGCTTTTTTGAAACCACTAGTGTCGGCAGACAATGTTCAATGCAAGAAGATCCCCTTTGATCACAGAACTGTGAATTTTTCTTCAGGCTGACAATTTCATCCATCAATACTAGAAATAATATTTTCAACAACTCTTTAAACATGACTACACTGCAGCAGTTAATGCACTCCAGGCCATCCTCCAGCACCCATCATAAAATCAATGAATGAACCACCATCAATGGAGAGCTATAACAAAGAAACAAAATAAGCATTGAAACCTATGGCCACAATAATATTCCAGCTGTTACCTTCAAAAATACTGGTCTTTTGCACACAAAGATTCCATGCACTTATCCTGTGGATTTAGCAGGGGATAAAAACTCCACACCTAACATAGGAATTTAACAATTGTAACTAGTTCCAAGAAGAATGACGATAAATCATGTTGTAAAAACTATTGAGGTATTTTCCTCCTTAACCACAGAAAAGAAATTCCTGACACCCATTGTCCTGAATTACCTCCCTGTCACTGAAAAAATTATCCCAGAAACATCGTGGCTTTACATCTTTCAGAGAAACTTCCACATAGTCTTTTTGCCAAATTAATCAAAGGAAAATGTTTATAGCACCAGGCAATCTTCATTGCATTCAGCAACCTGACCAAAGCATTTGATTCAGTAAATCTTAAGGCTTTGTAGATTTTCCTCTAAGTATCTGAATGTCTGAGAAACTTCGCAATCCCATAAATCTTAACAATGATGCCACTGCCATGATCTTGACTGGGAGATCTGAAATAGATGCTTTCAAAATCCAAACTAAGGTCAAGCAATACTATCTGATAGCCCCCATACTATTTATGCTCTATCTATTGGTGCCTATTCATCTTCAATTAGATAAAAAAAACTCAACAAAGACACACACTGAAGATCTCCAACAGACAGGAGCGTGCTACCAAGTTCAATAATAGCAATAACTTGTCTGTCAAGCTGCATCACATTTTAAGACACAATATATGAATAATGAGGATGAAAGGTGACAGAAAGGACACAAATCCTGCACACTGAACCCTAATGCTCTGAGATATCCTGTCTCATATGCCCAAAGATCTGAGGGCTAAGGGCCTTGTTAGTGCATGCATACTGATGACAGAAACTCAGCACCCTGAGTCAACATTATTAAGTGAAAGTTGACAACAGCAAGTCAAGTAGAAACAAGCTTTAGTTGCCAGCTCACTGTGAGCAACAAATACAACTTGTCATATTTGATTTCACAGGGTAGCTTTTACATGGTAGCTAGTGACCATTTGGAATGACCAACTAGAGGGATTATTGTCCAAGTCTGAGAACTGTAAAGTGGCTTACCTTCCTGCTGAAGTGGAGAAGCAAACTGTCGATCCTAAAGCTTAATTAAGCTTACAGCAATGTCAGAAAGGAACTATTAGCCAAGCAGGTTTCTACTGTAACTGAACTGATTATGTCCAAGAGGCCTGTGGTGACATATCTTTCAGAATGTGAATCCTTTTGTGGTACACAATTGTATTTTGAAGCAGAGAGTTTAGACACTACTATAAGTTAAGTGTTTTTGTAAACAACAAAATGTTGTTTATGACACCTACATGCATACTGTTAACTCTCATGGGTGCTCCAGCAACACTTAAGCTTGATGTCATTCAAGATAAAACAGTTTACTTGATTGGCACTACATCCACAAACATTCACTCCCTCCTCCACTGATGGTCTGTAGCAGCAGTGTGTACTATCTACAAGATGTGCTGCAGAAATTAATCAAAGATCCTTAGATACCACTTTCCATAGCCATGACCACTCCAGCTAAAAGAACAAGGGCAGCAGATACCTGGGAATGCCACCACCTGCAAATTCCCTTCCAAGTCATTCATAACCCTGACTTGGAAATGTATTGCCATCCCTTCAGTGTCATTGGGTCAAAATCCTGAAACTTGCCTCAGGGCATTGTGGTTTAACTACAGCACATGGACTGCAGAGGGTCAAGAAGGCAGCTCACCACCACTTTCTCAAGGGCAACTAGGGATTGCCCAGCCAGCAATGCCCACGTCCCACAAGTGAATTTTAAAAAATCACTTTTACAGAGATTATGTGTAATAACTAAACTATATTTTAAACATTAACATTTAATTCTATATCATTATTGAATGAATATAAATTGGAGAGTAATTCATGCATACAAATTAATAATTGACTTTTCATGAGTTTTCTTTGACACCCTTACGCTACAAACCGTAAAAATTGTTTGCTTTTGAGATCACTTTATACCTCACTGTTGGATTGAGCGTTTGGTGTAAGGATCTATGAAACACTGCTGCAATTTATTTCAGTCATAAATTCTATTTAAATTTTAATGGTAGTTAGGACATTGCCACCTTTTTGAGGAGCAGGTTCTCAGGAAGAAGTGTTACCATACTGTGCTGAACAATTGTCTGCACAGCAACAATTGAGTGAAACTCTTCTTTTAAAAAAAAACTTTTTGGAAAGGAACATTATTTTTAGCAAAATATGAGATCTCATTGTTGTTTGTTAATTATATGTTGGGAGTGAGGTGGCCTGGCAGTTGGCAGACATTTCTACGGCATTTCTATTTTGTAGTGAGGCCCCTTGTTTCCAATCTATATTCACTCAAGAAATCACAAAAATATCTCTTGTGGATAGTGGTGAAAATGCCATGACATTTTTTCTCCCTAAGTTAGACATTAAATCAAATTATTGGTAAAGAAGGAGCTTTTCCCTGTACCAGACTCTACCATTCTGACCCGACACTAATGTTTCATATTGTTGCTGGCTGTCTGATATGGGATTATGTTTCATTTCTAAAGTCCTACTGGCAGCTATATACTGAGTGACTTTCAAATGAGGTTAGAGAGAAGAAACTGGGACTATTCTCCTTGGAGAGAAAAAGGCTAAAAAGCATTATAATAGGGGCTTTCAAAATCATGAGTGGACTGGACAGAATAGATAACGGAAAGATAACAAGGTGTACAGCTGGATGAACACAGCAGGCCAGGCAGCATCAGAGGGGCAGGAAAGGTGACATTTCAGTTCTGGATCGTTCTTCAGATTTCAGAAGAAGGGTCGAGACCTGCAGCATCAGCTTTCCTGCTCCTCTGATGCTGCCTGGCCTGCTGTGTTCATCCAGCTCTACACCTTGTTATCTCAGACTCCAGCATCGGCAGTTCCTACTATCTCCATAGATTGGGTAAAGCTGTTCCACTCATCAGAGAAATAACAATGAGCGACATAGGTTGAAGTGATGTGTGAAGAAAGCAAGGGTGACATGAGGAAAAACTGTTACACACAGCAAGTTGAGATACCAAGGTGTAAAGCTGGATGGATACAGCAGGTCAAGCAGCATCAGAGGAGCAGGAAAGCTAACGTTTCGGGCCTAGACCCTTCTTCAGAAATGGGGGAGGGGAAGGGGATACTGAAATAAATAGGGAGAGGGGAGAGGTGGATAGAAGATGGATAAAGGAGAAGATAGGTAGAGAGGAGACAGACAGGTCAAAGAGGCGGGGCTGGAGCCAGTAAACATGAATGTAGTTGGGAGTAAAGGATGGGATAAGTCAGTCCAGGGAGAACGGACAGGTTAAGAGGGCGGGATGAGGTTAGTAGTAGGAATGGGGGTCGGACTTGGGATGGTTTTGGGATGCGGTAGGGGGAGGGGAGATTTTGAAGCTTGTGAAGTCCACATTGATACCATTGGGCTGGAGGGTTGCCAAGCAGAATACAAGTTGTTGTTCCTGCAACCTTCGGGTGGCATCGTTGTGGCACTGCAGGAGGCCCATGATGGCCATGTCATCTGAGGAATGGGAGGGGGAGTTGAAATGGTTTGTGGCTTGGAGGTGCAGTTATTTAGTGCGAATCGAGCGTATGTGTTCTGCAAAGCGGTCCCCAAGCCTCTGCTTGGTTTCCCCGATGTACAGGAGGTCACAATGGGAACAGCGGATGCAGTATACCACATTAGCAAATGTGCAGGCGAACATCTGTTTGATGTGGAAGGTTTTCTGGAAAATTTCAGGAGGTCTGGAGGCATCCATGGAGAGTAATCAGAGTTAATGTTTTGGGGCTAGTGGCCTTTCCTCCAAACATTATCTACACTCTGAATTACAAGCTCAATGACATTACCACTACCCACCATTTCTCTAAGCTCCTCCACTGAGAAGGGCAGCACATCAGGTGCATGGTAACAGCATCAATTCCAAGCTACACATCATCCTGACTGAACCAGATTGTTGTTTCTCCCCTGTCATTGGGTTAGAAACTATTTCAATAGCGCCACGAGTGTTTCTGCATCCATTGGTCTGAATAAATCATTTTGGGCTTGAAACATTAACAGATCCACTTGTTTTCTCAACCAATTTCTGTTCTTAGATCTGTAGCGCTACAAGATGGCAGGTCAATGTTGCCTTCTCCAGAGCAATTAAAGATGAGTAATAGATGCTGGCCTAGTGATGCCCACTTCCCATAAGTGAAAATGAAACATTCTACTATATTCCTCAAAAGAGAGAAATTTCAAATATTTTCCAGTGTCTGTTCAAGGATATCAGCAGCTTTCATGCCTTGTTAATCTCTGATTCAGATTCTCAAGTAAATCTTTATCCTTGGAAAGGTATTCCTGGCCCTCCTCCATCCACTTCTTGTTACAGTGACACTGACTCAGATTCCAGTTCTGATCAGCAGCTAAAATGAACTCTCTAGAATTATTACTGTGCAGAATGAGGCCATTTGGTCCATCATGTCAGCACCGGCTCTATTATCTAGTAGGGCTCTTTTACCTCCTGCACTGCCCCGTATATCTGCACACCATTACTAGCAAAAAAAAATCCAATGCCCTCTTGAATGCCTCAATTGTACCTACCTCTACTGCATTTCCAGGCAGGTCTTTCCATACCCAAATACTCACAGAGTGTAAAAGATTTTCTTCACATCATGTGCACATCACTTTGAATCTATGCCTTTTCAGACATTTCTTTTACAACCAGAACCAGCTTCACCCCATCTACTCTAGCCAGACTACTCATGATTTTAAAAACTTCTATCAAGTCCTTTCTCAGCATTTCTCTCTCCAAGGAGAATAGTCCCAACTTCTCAAATCTGTCGTCATTTGAAAGTCACTCAGTATGTGGTTGTCAATGGGTGTTTAGAAAATGTCTTTTACAAACTGAAACAGTTTCTATTCTGTCTAGCTGTCACATGATTTTGAACAGCAGTCTGAACTTCCCATTCAGAGAAGCCCAGACATGGAGGCCTCAAAGCTGGACCTCAGCAACAGTGAGAAAGCCCTTCAGCTTGCAACAGTGAGCAGTCTCAGGCTCTGTTTGTGTCCATGACTCCAACCCTGATTGCTGGGCAAGCAATAGTTGGCTTAAAAACCGTGCTAAAGTGAGAAACTGTTCATGTTTCATTGTGTTCTATTAGGATTTCTCAAAATTTCCAGTGTCTGTAGTATTTTGCTTTTGTTGCAAAGAACCATTTGAGATCAATTCATTGCCATTTCATCCTGTTCATCAAATAGTATACAGTATTTAATCACACTTCTTACACAATTTCTTTCTATTGTAAAGCACAGAAGCAAGAGTTACATAATCGAACATGGAAAAGATACTTTATTAGAACTCCCATAAAAGGGTAGAAAGAATGTGTCCAGTTTCACAGAGTGAGCAGCAATTCCCTGAATTTATAAAGGAGGGTTTTGGATGTCAGCAACATGTTACAAAAATGGACACTGATCAATTAGCACATCTCACTGTGGATCAGGAAGCATATTTCCAATGTTGACTTTAAGGGAGACTTCAGATTTTGACCAATTTCACCTTAAAAAGAAAATCTGTCCTCCTGCCTTCTCTTAGTTAACAGTAAATTCAACAGAACATCAAGAAAAGTGAACCAAGAAAAAAAGTGGAGCTAAAACCACACAGATTTCATCTTGTTTCTGGTACTAATTTCCATCTTTTCACCTCGACACTTTTAAACAAAACTTCTCATAAATCAGTGACTGTTCCTTGGGGGAAAAAGCCCTGTTGATCTATTTATTTTATACTGATCAAACTAATTCTATCTGGCCAATGATTTTGTGGCTATTCTTGAAGATTTATCAATTCTGCATAAATAGAAAAAATATTTTCAGTAGATGAGGCTTCTGTGATTTTTTTGCCAACTTTTAAATACAATTAGATGTAGAATAGGCTGGTCCTGCAATCACATTGCACAATTAAAGTATTAAAAGTCAACTGACAGGTTGGTTTCAAAATAACACATGTAGATACATAGCCATAGTGTTGTGCTTATCCACAACCACTCAAAAGCTACTGACCCACATTTCCAATACTCATCTGCCGGTCACGGCAATTGCTCATGTGAACCGAGAGAATGCCAGCAGGTTACCAATTGCACTCATCCCCAGGGCTAAGTCTGAATATACCTGGCACTAGCATCCAACCATAAATGTATTCTACAATGACGGTAACTTGATAGGAATCAGGAGCACCACCTATCATTAACCCCTGTCCCCAACATCCCTCTAATTCCAGTCGGCTCCTTTACCACCACCACTGAAATCACTTGTAGAAACTCAGCTGACTTAGCAAAGGCATGGAATTCAACAAGGGGGTGATCTCTCTTAACTTTTTGAGCTTTGGGTATTACTATATGGCCCATCACAGGGAGCCGAAATGTGTTTTTTAAACAGTACAAATAAAAACCATACATACAGAGTAGTGCCTTCTGCATAGTAAAGTTGGCCAAAAGCTGCAATCTCCCATTAAACTTAGCACCTTTGACAGTAATCAATAAGACAAGCACATTTATAGATATTTATATAGATAACTCTTATAGTCTGCCTCATTCACCTACATTGCAGTGCAACGTATCTTGAAATATTTTATATTATTGGTTTGCATATCAACATGACATTAAACATTTAAAATTTATTGATAGATAAAGTAATAAAATATACAAAAAATATAAACCGGTCAACAAGCAAGGAATTTTGGATGAAAGTATTTTACATTTTTTAACCTGGAATTGACTTGGAAGATTTCTATCATTATCATAGCAGTTTTTAATAAAAAGTAATCTCTCTCCATTGAGAGGACAACTATATGGCCCGGTAGAACTGTGGCAAATTTTAATTTTAAAACCACCAATTAAATTTTGACTATGGAATGATACCATTCAGAAAATGACCACTTGCAACATGAGGTGTTCTTCAAGTGAGTCACTTGGTTCAATTTCCTGTTTGCTATATAAAACATCTAATAATGCTCATTCACCAAAGCAACAATCTAATCTTTTTCTGAAAGCAGATGTTGTGGAGAATTCAGCTTCATCAGTGGTTTCTGGTGGATAATTTCAACATTCTGATCACCCCTCATGTGAAGACTTTGTTTCTTGGTTCTCCTTTAACAATTTTCTGCAATTATCCACATTTCTGTTTCTGGTTACTATTTCATTGACAAGTGAAAACAATCACTAATAGCTTTCAGACCTTATGAATTATGATTACTTAACAAGATCAGCCTTTCAAAAGCCATAAATTTTCAAGCCTCACTTGGGATAGTAATCTTTCAACTCTGGTAATAGTTTAGTGAACCTCTGTCTCACCTTTCCTAATTTGGAGCCCCTTAAGAATTCAATGATATCACCTCTCATTCTTCTAAACTCCGGTGAGTCCCAACCTGTTTAGATTTTGATCATGAGACAATCTCTCTACACCAAGAATCACACAAGTGAACCTTCTCTGAACTGCCTCCAATGAAATAATACCTTTCTTCAATAAGGGGACCAATTATACCAATACAGTATCAACTACTAGTGATGGATTACACTATGATGTGCGTTCTAACAATCTGAAATAACAGGCCGTGTCCAGCATGGGCTCATTGTGGTGGTTTCCAATCGCTAACACATCTAAGCTGCTGTCTCAGGATAAATGTATCAAGCGATTTTTTACAACTCCATTATTCCCCCTCCACCACTGCATGGTGCCAGTTTGTTCTAGCGATGTGAGCAGGACTTTGAGTGGGCAGGTCATGAGTAAGCAATTGGCTGACAGTGGTGTGCAACATTGGAAGGTTAAAAATGAACATTCCTTCCCTCAACAACAGCTCAATTTCAAATAAACACTTTTTTATTCCTGGCATCACTGGGCAGACCAGAACTTATTCCTATCCCTATTAGTTGCCTATTTGTTACCCCATCCCTGTTAGCCCTGAGGGCAGTTAAGCATCAACAACACTGCTGTGGGTCTGGAGTCATATATCGGCCAAACCAGCAGTTTCCTTCCCTAAAGAACATCAGTGAACCAGATGGGTTTTTCCTGACAATGGTTTCATAGTCTTCTTTAGACTGTTAAACTTCCCAGATATTTATTTAATTCAAATTCCACAATCTGCCATGGCAGGATTTTAACCTATGTCCCCAGAACATTTGCTGAGTTTTAATAGTCTAGTGCTAATAACACCAGGTCATCATCTCCCCAAGGTGATATTTATCCGACACTTGACCTCAAACCAACACATCCTTCTCCTCTGAAGCTGCTTGGCCTGCTGTGTTCATCCAGCTCTACACCTTGTTATCTCTAAACATTTCTGAGCACTGACTATTAAAGCTAGAGTAGGAGTTTGAAACCTTTCATATGGTTGTACCCTCATCCAGGCAGGAAGTTCAGCACCAGCACACACTGCCATGGGTAAAGTAAAATGACGCACAGCTTGTTTATGACATACTTGACAGAAAAATGAACCTCGTTAGACAGTCATGTAAATATCAAATAAATGATGATCTTTTCCCCACTATTTCTGAGTACTGATTCAACAGTCTTGCCCAATGTAGTTTCAGCTGTAATCTGCCGGAACAGGAATCTAATTCAGTGGATACCGGTCTTGGGGGTTTTGGGGGATAGAATAGAACAGTTAACTCACCTCATCCTGGTAGGAAGAAGCTCACTGCAAGGTGGCACCACTCACTGGGAAGGAGCTCCAGCCCTTGGAAACTCCCGGCCGGTAGCCCCTGCAGTGGCTGTTCCCAGTGGCAGTCACTGTGATACTGCAGATAGCCCTAGAAACATGACAGTATGGGTTCCATAGTCTGGGTGCTGGGCTGTGAAAAGTTTGAAAAACTCAGCGGGGGAGGATTAGGGATGGGGTCTTCCAGCGCGGACAGGTTGGATGGAAGGCAGGGGTTCAATCTTTCTGGGAGGACGTGCACTTTTTGCACAAGGGGCACCCCCTGAAAACAGGGCACCCCTTTCCCTCCTGCTGTTTCATAAGTAAAATGTCTGGACAGTCCCGCCCATCTGCCTGTGCCAATGGTATTTTGGGGAGGGTAAGCAGCTGCTTCCAGCTTGTGCTCACCCTCTGTATAAAGGGGTGGGCTCAGAGGTTGACTAGCCACTTGGCCTATGTTACACGCCTATCATATTCACCAGTCCCACTGTCTCCAGTATAACAAGGATCATTTGAATGGATTATTATCTGCTCCTGTCTCCTCCGTTCACTCCCTGATCTCAAATATGTGTCTCACAGAGAATGGGTGGAGGAGATGGGGAGATTTGGAGCTGGGATCAGGCTGTGCATTATGGTGAGGTATGTTGGTCACCAAAACATGTCATCTGGTGACAGCTAGGGAATAAGTGATGTCACACACTCTTCACAGATTCTGCTCAATTCTGCATCATAAACCTGCCTGAAAGCCAGCAAGAGTAACCTGGCTAAATATGAGCCTGGATACTCTGGACATCTACACTCACACCTTTACTGGGACATATGGATCCCACAGAGAGGGGAGACAACAGAAGAATATATTGATTTGGTGAGATGAAAAAGGATAGGAGGCTCATAGCAATAAACACTGGCATGGACCTGATGGGTCAAATGGCCTGTTTCTGTGCTATAAGTAGTATTTAATCCAAATATCAATTGCCAAATATTACAGACTAAATTCCTGTCTATGAACCAAGGAGAAACTGTATTTACCTTGCAATTTTGTGTTATCCTTCTTCCATAATGACTCATGTGCCAAAACAAAAAAGTACTTTTACCATGCAATTTAAGGAGCACCTCAAAGTCTGCAGACTTACCTTAGAACCAGCGCTCAGTTTGAGACTAGTCCAATTTACAGCGTCTGTGATTAGACACTAGTTTTATCTTGAGGTACAGAATAGGAAATGAGTAGGCTCGTAGCCATAGGCACAGGAGGAGTTTCTACACCTCCTGACCTCACAACAAAATAAATGTTAAAAAATCTATTTAAGCAATGCCTGTGTTTCCTTTAAGGACAAGTGAGTTACCATCAGTACAGACAGTTGGAATATTATCAACATGTCCACCCTCCAGAGCCCTCAAAACTGGATCATGATACAATCTTGATTTCCATATTACAGGTGGTCTCCTATTGAACCAGGCGACAAATCCAGCCACCTCTCCTACAATCCTCACTTGAGACCATGGTGCCCTTAGCGCTATTGCAAATAGGGCAGTGAGTTACAAGCCAATTTAATGCCCAATGCAACCCTGTTTATGCCTAGGGTATTTAAATTTAGCCACTGAGGTGGCAATTTTGTGATAAATTGGCTGAGCTATTTATATAATAAAGAACCTGCCCTAAGTCTGTAGGTGATGAAAATCAGACAGATACTGTAGTGGCCAAGTGACCTGCTGCACCAGCTAAAGCTGAATAGCACACCCGGAATCAGGTAACTCCATACCTACTTATTTTTAAATGAATTATCAAGGTCAACACAAGATTCCCTTAAAAGCAGCAGAATATATTGTGCATTAGATGGTGCAACAAATCTGCAATTGCAAAGCTACAGATCATACGAGCAAGCCACAAGAGACAAGCTTGCTATTATTTATCTCTTTTATACTATGTACAAACTTATACATGGGAGATGATAGTCTCCTGTGTATCATGTCACAATATCTTATTACTTTCCTGAGGATTTTTTTCTATTTGAGTTGTCTTTGTTGAGAACGGTTCTACCCTGAATCCGATCACTCACATCTCCTTTTGAGCTGGCTTCAGGTCAGTTACACCGGCAGATAAATAGCAATTTGTGCTTCTGCTGATCCTACTCTGACTGGTAACAAAGGCGGACTAGGGGCTCTAGAAAAACTCACTACAATTTGGCTGTATACAAGAAGAATGTTCACATGAGAGTAACGTCTTCAGTATCTCGCAACAGTGGAAATGGAAATTGTGGGCACTCCTGATTGAGAGAATTGGTGCACAGCCATCTCAGCTGCAAGGAACTGGACAATAGCATAGCGAATGTAAATGTTTATAAAGTCCACTTGCTACTCTCCATTTTACTTATATGAATATCCAGGTCAGTGGCTGGAGCAGAAATGATGAAGCACAATTATTCCTGCTGTATGGATATACAGCCCTGTACTGAGCGTTATAAAACCATACAGCAATAACTTTATCCAATAATGCAGAGAACCATACAGTGAAATGTCAGTAGAAACGGCCTCATTCTTCTACTATGTCTCATGCTTCTATGAAATCAGGAAAACTTGCAGAAATTCAACCTCATAAATATAACACCTGCAGCATTATATTACTGGATGAAAGACCCATGACGGAGATGGAGTGAGGAGGGACGGGAAATACACCTGCTCCCAGGAAGATGTTACCACAGAACAGCAGGGCGGACAAAAGACTTCACAACAGCTGAGAGTGGGAAGTAAATAATTCTGAGATAGTCAGTTCTTAACTGGCACCAACTTTCTAGTTTTGAACATCATGAACTGTAATATATTGTGTACAGATCCCTACAAGGGACAGTACGTGTCTTGTGGCACTAACTTTCAATCATAAACATTCCCTTGTAAGAACCTCGATCTGATTTTGAATTGGTTCTGGCTTTGTAAGTTCAATTCTAGCATCTGTCAAATAACATAAATAATTAAATGTGTGTTTCATCTTTCTTCCGATGGCTATGTTGCCGCCAATTTCCATCACCATATTTTCTTTCCAACGCAAGGTGCTCCATTCCCACCACATAATCATCGGGACGGGAACTTTTATTCAACTCCACAACGCGTGGAACCACAGTTGACCAGCGGTCTGCATGAATAGAAATATAGGTGGTAGTTAATTGACAAAATCAGTCAATACCCTGATGGCCACCTCCTCCACCACCACCACTACAGTCTTTCACCTTACATGCTACTGAAGATAGATTTGTTCAACATTTCACAAGTGCTGACCTCTGGGATTACTTAAGACTCACAAAAAAAGAAACATAAGTCCAAATTTTCCTGATGTTAATTCATCATAAAATGTATGTCAGATTCCAGGAGTAGGATTTCTGAAGAAGTGTCTAGACCTGAAACATCAGCTTTCCTGCTCCTCTGATGCTGCTTGGCCTGCTGTGTTCATCCAGCTCTACACTTTGTTATCACACATTCCAGGAGGTTACTTTTTCATCCAATATTCATCAGAAATGTGTCGGTAAACAAATTACAGCTGGAAAAGTCAGGGACATGGTACCAGATTAGGGATCCCCTTCAGATTAAGAGGTCTCAGTCTGAATTTGCAGTGCATGTGTGGTGCTCCTCGTTAAGGCCAATTTTTCCAGAGGCATGGACACATTCAGGAGCTGGACTGCACCGGGTGAAAACTGACATGCTCATTGGTGGCCAACCAACTTCGTGATTTCTTTTAAAAAAGCAGATTTTCAATGGAGTGTCCTTATTAAGAGCTTGAGATATTAAAGGAATTATGTAAATGCAAATTGTTCTTGCTGTCCACAAGCTTTCTGTGTCTTTAAAATTTACATGAGCCAGGTACCATGCTTCATGCTGGAACTTGAGCAGAAAATCCGGACCTTTGTTAACATGCACAATTAAGTTATGAACAAAACATTATTCAGAGTAAGATTGAGGTTTTCAAAGGCTTTCCATAAATTTGTTTTCCTTTTTCTTTTGTCTATCCCCTGGGAAATTATATCTTTGGCTTGAGCTCATGATTGGGCTGGAAGTTAGAATGTACTGAAACCTGCCCGAAAATGAACACTTCATACTAAACTGATACATTCACAGATCCAAAGGACT
The DNA here is from genome assembly GCF_030684315.1 of Stegostoma tigrinum. Taxonomy (NCBI): domain Eukaryota; kingdom Metazoa; phylum Chordata; class Chondrichthyes; order Orectolobiformes; family Stegostomatidae; genus Stegostoma; species Stegostoma tigrinum. The sequence continues at coordinate 12,647,919 of NC_081379.1, forward strand.
TGTGTGGTGAATCTACAAGATCCACCCTGAAACCATGGATACCTACAAATAATGAACTGGGACAGCTTTTGATTCACCAAACCTTTTCACAAGTTAACCATGGGAGGCAGCTTGCTGCAAAGTCACTGTACCTGGAGTTTTCACTGGGTCAAGATCACTTCCCCTCGCAACTTGCTTCCTTTGTGGCCCTAAATTCTCGTGATGTTTGTGGTGAGTGCACGGTAGCACATTTTGTGAATGAGCTGGTTTTAAAGGAATGGGAAGCACTTACCCAGAATGCTCACATGTAGAGAAACCACCCTGTCTCTGGGAATGAATGCTTGTACTGCTCTGTCCTAGGGACTATGGATGCTGGAAAAATAACTTCCAATTCTACCAATATCTAGGACAGTTGTTACCAACACCTGAATCACGTTTATTCACAGGTTTCACCGAATTTTGTTATATCAATGGTTCTCTTGTAAGTAAAAATGCAATTGTAGCTCACCTCGCCGTAGCCGCCCAATGGTGTGAGTAAAACCAGCATCATATTGGTAAGTGTCACTCCTTCCTGGATCTTCATTAATAATTCCAACATTTTGGTTCCAATGAGACCAGTTGACCTCATCCACTCTGGAATATAAACAGAGACAGCAATGTCATGGTTACTGTTGAGTGCAGGCAGTATTGGGAAATGGCAGAAAGAAATGTCATCATTTAAAATTATCATAGCACCAAAGTGACCACCCAATCTGAAGCCAGTTTATGTACGAATCTTGATCAGTTGTTCAGTGTCTGATACCTCACACCTAGAGCTGAGTGGCTGCCGAATACCATAATGTGTAGAAATCCAAGGGGCAGGATTTAACTTTTTGGGTTGGAACCTCACATTTGGGTTAAATGGAGGTTGAAACCTCAAAACTGTGTGGGAGGCAGTCAAGCAGCAGTGGTTTTGCCCAATGGGAACAGTTAAAATTAGTGATCAGAAGGTAGGCTTTCCATCCAATTAATGGCAGCCAGGATCCCTCCAAAATGGGGTGAGAGCTACCACTGCAGGTCGGGAACAGAGGGGTGCTCTGTCTGTATATTTCACAATTTAAAATCAATCCGAATGTACCCCCTGGTGGCCACCTCCAGGGAGCTATGCAGTTGAAGGTGCAGGCTGACTGGAATTTTCCATAGACCTCTCTCAATTGGCTATTAAATAGCTTTAATTGGTTACCCACTGCTTATGGTCAGGTAGCCCTTTGGCCACCAATCCCAGCAGTGGTCAAGTGGTAAACAAAGTCAATGGCTGGGAGCTTGAAATGCCACCCTGTCCTACCTTCATGCTCACTGCCCATGCAACACCAGCCCCCACCTCCCCAAAGCCCCACCACCACCCCACTTCCCCCCAACTCTCAACCGCAGCTAAAACAATCTCAGAAAGAACCAGAGTCATACCTGTGGTACACGTAGCGTGCTGAAGAAAACATCACTTTATACATAATGATACTAGGATGGAATGTTACACTGTATGAACATTGTGTAAGATCCCCCCGTTCCCAGCAAGTCACATCCATTGTACCATTACTTTACAAGAGATTTATAAGGAGCATTACTAGAATTACTTTACAAGAAGTTTTTAAGGAACATACTAGAATTGACTGAAAGTTCCATACCACCTCACAGGTTCAATCCAAGGCAATTATTTTAGCTGCCTTGGATCAACATTCAAATGTTCTCAAAGAGCTTGAGATGTGAAATTTACAATAGACTTCAGCTGGGGTTCTTGTGGTGCAATGGTAGTGTCACTACCTCTGGATTAGGAAGCCTGGATTCAAATCCTATCTGTTCTAGAGGTACGTAGTAATATCTCTGAACAAATCAATTTAAAATATCCACAATGGAAATCAGGGAATAAAGAGGGTTGCATTTTTCTATCTGGAAACTGTTTAGCAGTTCTAACAAAGGATCTCAACTCAAAGCTTCAGTTGTTGCTGATATTTATTTTGCTGACGCTGTGCCCTGTTTTTGATAGTATGAGTCCTTTCTGGGAAGCTGAGCTGGATTGTCAGTGGATGGTTGGAAGTGTCTTTCACCAGTCCTTTGGGTTTCATATTTATGGCAGCTTTTGTGAGGCAATTGGAACTGGGCCTTGCAATAAATCAGCCACAGTGTGTCTGTACCAGTCACTTAAACTGTTCTGTGCATAGATACCCTTTAAGTATAAGTTATAAAAAAAACACAAGTCTTATCTCTTTCTTACCTAAAACACCATCTCCGGTCAGGAGTACCGTCAGAATTGATTCCCACAGTAACCATCTCTCCTGAACGAAATGCTTTTCTTAGAAACACTGGGAATGATCTTTCGATATCCAGGATAGTTGTAGCCCACTGATCATGATAAGAAAAGTTAGATATTATTTCAATGGTCACTTTTACACATTCTGCATCAATTGTATCAAATCTCATACAAGAGACTGGACCCATGTATCAGAAATGTTGAGTGGCCAACTAGATCTCACAATGCTGTCCAACCCCTGCACTACTTCCCCTTCCATTCATATTTAATTCCATACTTTCTCATGACTGTCTCCTTCTTTCTCCCCTTCCCCCTTTATTATATATGGATAATGCACCTTCTGCTTTCTCACTTTCTCTTCACTGAAGGAAAACTTTGCGGACTGATTGCAAGAAAGCTAGTGTGCGGCACATACAAACACACAAGTTAGGAGCAGGAATAGGCCACTCAGCCCCTCAAGCCTAACCTGGAAATAGATGAGATCATGGCTCATCAGATTATTCCACATTCCCAACTCCCCCCTCCCATGATAATCTGACATCACTATAAAAAGTCTATCTACTGCTATCCCTAATATTTTTCAGGCATCTTTTTCAGGAAGCATTTCTATCCTCTGATACAAAAGTGTTTTCCTTATTTCTCTCATAAATGATGACCCCTTTATTTTAAAACAGTGAGTCTTAGTTCTAGACTCTCTCACAGGAGGAACTGTCTTCTCTACAACCATCATGACCCTTATAGGGCCAGGAACATTGTCTGATTGTTTAATTCAATCCCAATGGGAAGATCCGCTGTACCATACAGCTTAGATATCTCACAGCTTTGAGGAAATAGCTGAAAGCAGCCATTATAGATTTCAAAAGATGGTTGCTTTTCACAAACCACAAAGCTTTTTAAGGATGTTACAACCATGACAGAAATGCAGTGGTTTTAATGTGTTTGAAAGAAAGACCTTCCAGAACGAGGGAATTGAAGGATGGGTCAGCAAGTTTGCAGACGACACAAAGGTCGGAGGTGTCGTTGACAGTGTAGAGGGCTGTTGTAGGCTGCAGCGGGACATTGACAGGATGCAGAGATGGGCTGAGAGGTGGCAGATGGAGTTCAACCTGGATAAATGCGAGGTGATGCATTTTGGAAGGTCGAATTTGAAAACTGAGTACAGGATTAAGGATAGGATTCTTGGCAGCGTGGAGGAACAGAGGGATCTTGGTGTGCAGATACATAGATCCCTTAAAATGGCCACCCAAGTGGACAGGGTTGTTAAGAAAGCATATGGTGTTTTGGCTTTCATTAACAGGGGGATTGAGTTTAAGAGTCGTGAGATCTTGTTGCAGCTCTATAAAACTTTGGTTAGACCGCACTTGGAATACTGCGTCCAGTTCTGGGCGCCCTATTATAGGAAAGATGTGGATGCTTTGGAGAGGGTTCAGAGGAGGTTTACCAGGATGCTGCCTGGACTGGAGGGCTTATCTTATGAAGAGAGGTTGACTGAGCTCGGTCTCTTTTCATTGGAGAAAAGGAGGAGGAGAGGGGACCTAATTGAGGTATACAAGATAATGAGAGGCATAGATAGAGTCGATAGCCAGAGACTATTTCCCAGGGCAGAAATGGCTAGCACGAGGGGTCATAGTTTTAAGCTGGTTGGTGGAAAGTATAGAGGGGATGTCAGAGGCAGGTTCTTTACGCAGAGAGTTGTGAGAGCATGGAATGCGTTGCCAGCAGCAGTTGTGGAAGCAAGGTCATTGGGGTCATTTAAGAGACTGCTGGACATGCATATGGTCACAGAAATTTGAGGGTGCATCCATGAGGATCAATGGTCGGCACAACATTGTGGGCTGAAGGGCCTGTTCTGTGCTGTACTGTTCTATGTTCTATGTTCTAACTCAAGAATCTATAATATGAGTCTACTGATATAAGACTGGATACACTCAATTTAGAACAGTTTCGGAGAAATTTCTTCACACAGAGACTTAGGTGTCCAGAATTCACTCCACCCTCTGTGGTGAAGGCAGGAACTGTATCAAATTTCAAGATCAGATTTGGGAAATGAATGAGAGAGCAAAGATGAATGGATATGGATATACAGGTTGGATGGGTAAAGGCAAGTAGACCTATTTACTTATAAGGAGAGTAAATGCTGATAGAGATTGCTTTGGCCTGTTCAACCTTCCCTTTATGACTGCGAAATATTCAAAGCAAAGGATATAACCATGCCTGCAATTTCTGCACTGCTCAATCTTACCTGCAGTCTCCAGATTTGTTTGCTCTTCTTAGAGACCTGACCCACAGTTTCACCCATCAAAGCAATTAACATGTTCAGCAGGAGCACAAAGGTTAGGATAATATAGGAGACCAGGAGGATCACAAACACAATGGGGTACTTGGCATTGTTGATAACATCGAGGTCACCCATGCCAATGGTGAGTCGGAAAAGCTCCAGGAGGAACTTGCTGAATGACAAGTTGTCTCTACAGATGGGATATGTCGAACTCGTACAGTTGGGAGAGTCAGATGTAATGTCGCAAGTTTGAAGTGTAATATCATCACTGGGACAAGTCATCAACAGTGAGACCAGGGCTGGAATGGAAATGGCAGACATCAGCATTACATTTATAACACATAGATTTAAAAGCAGATATGTACAAAACAAATATGTGATTCCATAAATTTATTTTACAAACAAATTTAATGACATGTTTTCTGAAGAAAGATTTGTTTTCTTTCTTTAGGGTTCCTGTTCCATTATGCATATTAAACCAAAAAGACTGGATAGGTACCCAGCAAATGTCAGTGTCAATGGATTCTGCCGTGGAAGTTAATCCCAGGATAATTATCCCAAAAGCAATCCAATCTCAGCTCCTCCATAACCACCGCTCAGAGAACAAGCTCAACATGAGGATTCATGAGCGCAAAAGCCACATGCTACTGCACCCCTCAACCTTACATGTTTATCATTTTATAACCCTTTTCCAAAGTTGGATAAAGTAACTGTGAAGTGAAAGGCAGGAAGCTAAAATGTTTCTTCAAGAGATTTGTGCTTTGTATTAAAAACATGTCTGTCTGTGAGCAGCAGCTGAAGTTGGCAGTGCAGAGATCCTCAAAAAATGAAGCAAGTGTATAAAAGAGGCCTTACAGGTGGTAGGAAAAACAGCAGTCTTATTTTAATGTTGTGATGATGAGTTTGTATTTGGCCAATTAATTTAAAACCAAACTTAGTGATTTCAAAGCCAATTGAATTTAAATCTGATGGTGTTAACAACCTGAAACCAAACATAAGAATTTGATTATGTAATTACATTATGTTATTATGTATATAAGACAAGGAAAATTGGAGAGGGCCAATTCCCAACAGAAAGGGACAGCTATTCACCACCCACCAGAGTTAGCATCATTCAGTTCTTAGAGAAAGCCCATCTAATTAATCAGAAGTACCACGGTACTTTAGCTCAAAATTCTCACTGAAGAAACTGTAGAGATAAAACATCCCTAATAACAGAATTAACGGAAGAAGGATGTTTTTGAACAGACCTGAGTCAACAGAATATTCCAGAAGTCAGTCCGTGCAAACTTGGAGAGATTAAGTTATAATTTATTGCTTCTTATTAATTGGGTTTATATTGATGGGACTTGTCTTTGTTTAAACAACATTCCAGTAGAATTTAGACCAGTTCCGGAGTAGTTAGTAGTCCAGGGGGGGTTTATTTGGTTTGTTAGTAATTCTGTTAATTTGTTCATTGTTATGGTTGAGCAAATAAATTGTTTCTAGTTATTTGTAAAGTGGAGATCACAGATTTTCTTTCTTTGATCCATTCATTTAACAGATTATGAGTGGAAAGGCGAGCTTTTCTGGGAGTTTTGGGGGTAATTATTAGAATGGAACCTCTAATACTAATAAAGCAGATTGGGGCTTGTGTTTTGGTGATTATCAGAGTGGTTTGTCCGTGTCATAACACACCATTTGTAACAAGCTTCCAAAAGTTACATCTTTGCCAGTATCCACCTCAAGATGGTTGCATTTAAAATATCACAAACCTGATGTGAAGCCAATCATGAACAACACATAAACCAGAAGGAACCGGAAAAGATCTTTAACCAGGATCTGAAAAAAAAGGACAATTTTGTCAGATGATTTAAATGTGCAATGGGATCGAAAAGAAGAAATCCAAAGGAGTTGCACTGATCTCCTATATGATATTCTGTAGATGTGACTGCAGTTTCTGGAACATACTAGAGGAGTCAGAGGAGCTACAATATCTTATATGGCTGAAACAAGAGGTTTGCTCAAACAAGCACATTTCAAAGTCAAGATTGGAATCTTCTTCATGAGTTTCTTCTGAAAGTGGATTTGATGAGCTCATTGATTTCACAATGACAAGTTGATTCTGTGCCAGGAGAACCAAGTGTATATAAGCAAGTCAATCTCTTTATCCATCCTTTCTACAGACTCGCAAATTCATTTATTAATGTTATTAATGTACCAATGGATGACTGTTGTCTTCATCATCAGGTCCAGAAGGTCAAATCTGATTTTACACCCAATGTACCAGCTACCATTGCCAACTGTGCCCAGTCACATTCCTTGAGGACACTCTCATTCTTCCTAAGTGCCCTGTCCAAATTACTGCTTAAAATTCCACTTTTATGTCTGTATAACGTTTTCTCCTGAATTGATATAACCATGGATGTGAGTTTGCTCGCTGAGCTGGAAGGTTAGTTTTCAGACGTTTCGTCACCATTCTAGGTAACATCATCAGTGAGCCTCCGACAAAGCGCTGGTGTTATGTCCCGCTTTCTATTTATCTGTTCAGGCTTCCTTGGGTTGGTGATGTCATTTACAAAATACCTTGCAAGAACTGTGACAAACACTACATTGGACAAACAGGCAGAAAGCTAGCCACCAGGATACATGAACATCAACTAGCCACAAAAGACATGATCCACTATCATTAGTATCCTTACATACACATGAGGAAGGACACCACTTTGATTGGGACAACACATCCATCCTAGGACAAGCCAAACAGAGACACGCATGAGAATTCCTAGAAGCATGGCATTCCAACCGGAACTCCATCAACAAACACATTGATTCGGAGCCCATCTACCATCCTCTGAGGAAAAGAACAGGAAATGACATCACCAACGCAGGAAATGACATCACCAACCCAAGGAAACCTAAACAGATAAATAGAAAGCAGGACATAACACCAGCACTTCACCAGAGGCTCACTGATGATGTTACCTAGAATGGTGACGAAACATCTGAAAACTAACCTTCCAGCTCAGCGAACAAACTCACATCCAGAACCTCAACCTGAGCTGCAAATCTTCTCAAAACTCGCTGATATAGCCATGTCTGGGTGATTAATCTTTAGTTCCTGGGAACTCCAAGACAATTCTAGAGAGTTGGCAACACACCTAGTAACACTGGAAGCTGACAAATTAAGTGGCAATGTAAATGAGGTCACTCCCCGTGACATGTCTGGAGCTCCTGGTCAGCACTTCAGTTCGTCAATATCCATTAACATGCCTGGGCTCTGGTCATAATAGTCCCAGCCCACAATGATATTCAGAATTCAATCAGGCTCAATGCCCAGGAAATTATCATCCAGAATCCTGAAACTGCTAAAGATTTACTGTCCTTAAATCTGAAGTGTCTATTCTGCTTAATTTTGCCACAGGCTGTGATAGTTCATGCTGTATGTGTGCTCAAATAGTCATTTTATCATTTTCATAAATTGCCTCTGAATTAGTCTATCCATTAATTTTGGCAACATAAACGATGATCTCAGATTCAGGCCTGTTATGTTTACATTCCACACCCCCCACCCCAGCCCCACATGTCTATTCTGCTCTGATTCACATGATAAATGAGAAAAGCGGGCATGCTCCCCTCCCGCCACTTGTTACAGTTGCACCATTTGAACAAGAATAAGATAAAGTTACCACAGTCTCAGAGGACCACTCTCTTTAGAGAGAGAGAGTCAGAGACAGAGACGACTGGTGGTGAGTTTAACATGAGGATCACTATGCCTCAGGCATGGGGTGAGGTTGAGAAGGCAGGACCTTCATGGTAACCTCAGCCACTATGGGATTTGAACCCATGCTGTTGGCAGGACTATATCACAAACCAGCCGTCCAGAGTTACATGCAAATCAATGGACACATCAGGCAAGTGTTCAACGGTGTTCTTTTTCAAGTGATGTGGTTGCATCCTAAATGCCCTCTGAAATGGCCAAACAAGCCACTCAAACCAAGGCAATTCGGGACAGGCAACAATATTTTCTGGAAGATAATTGCCCTTAAGAGGGCAAAGAAATGAGAAAGAATATTGATTTCAGGTATAAGGAATCTACAGTATGGGGAATACTTAAGGTACACAGGAATAGGACATGACCATTCAGCTTCTTGAGCCTGTCCCATTATTTAATTAGATCATATATGTTTCATGTTTTAGCTCCATTTACCATTAGGAGGTCTTGTGGCAGTCATTTCCTGGCTTTTGGACCTGAATCTCCGCATTCAAATCCCACACCAGGATTTGTCTATTATATAGCCCAACAGGTTGATATTAAACCAGGGAGTCTTTCTACTATCTCCCCACAGGAAAGAAGGTGAATGAGGAAAAGTTTGAACAAATGCTTCACTTACCAGCATTGTTTCCCTAACCATTTATACTCTTTGCTTAACCAAAAAACTATAAACCTCGGTGTTGACATGTCCACTTGACGCCCCCAGCAGCAACAGCAGTACCGATGCAGGGGGAGGGTTCCAAATCCCCACTCTCCTTCCTGAAGTCATTCCTGACTAAAATTTTAAGCTTGTGATCCTTGTTCTAAACATATTCCAAGAAAATTGGGCTTATTCTCATTGAATAATAAAAGAAGGTTGCAAAGTAATGCCATGGAATCTCTTAAGGCTTTTGACAGGATGAAAAGGTAATAAGTAAAAGGTGAGCTAGGGAATTATTTATTTTGTAAACTATGTACAAGAGAAAATTGGATGTCATTGTACAGAGCCACACATGATTAGCTTGTCAACTCTCCTGGCCTCTTCTGTGAAAATGTGCATATTCCAAAGTTTGTTCCATCATTACACCCACCTTCTGTATCATAATGCTGTAGGTCCCTGTTAGCTTCAGGCCCCTGGTGAAGTACAGTGTGTTTATCCAGCCTAAGACCAGAGCAAACACCATTACAGCAAGATAGGACTCCTCACCAGCCAAGTACAGTCCCGCCGACACCAACACCAGGATGGAATAAATAAAACTGCAACACAGGAGCACCACAGGGGCTTGGTCAACAGAAGCATAAACAGACTGATAGATTATTAGCCCACAATCGCAGAATCACTGCCTCTTTGATGGGTGAACTGAGAGGTAGAATCTCAGCTATGCTCCCATTTCTCTCATCACGTATATGAACGCTGCAGGAGGGTGCTTCAGCCAACATGTGACCTGCAACCCATCCTCAAGTCCTTACTTTTGAACTTGAACTCCAGTTCTAACATGTTGTCATGTCTTGTTTGAGTTTTGTAAGTTAATAGTATGAGGATTGTTGTTTAGAACTTGTAGCTCCATTTATGAGTTTAGAAGAAGGAAACTTGACCTATTGAAACATGTAAGACTCAGGGGACTTGACAGGGTAGATTTGGAAAAGTTTTTTCCCTTTGTGGGAGAGCCTAGGACCGGAGGACATAATCTCAGAATAATAGTTCACACATTTAAAACTGAGATGAAGAGGAATTTATTCTCAGAAGGTTGTGAATCTGTGGGTTGTTGAAGCTATATTGTTAAATATATTCAAGGCTCAGAGAGAAATAAGCCAATTAAGGGTTGCAGTGAAAAGGCAGGAAAATGGAGTTAAGGTTTATCAGACTAGTCAAGGTTTTGCTGAATGGCTTACTTCTGCTCTTACATCTTGTGGTCATAGGGATGAATTTCAGATTGGTTAATATTAAACTGCTGACCTGTTAGTACCATAAAATTAAGATGAATTGTATTCTTGAAACTCCCAAGGTGCCATGTTGCCCATCAATATTACCCAAGACCACAAAAGCTTGGGCACCCTTACAATATTATGTCCATTCAAATTCTGTATCTCAATAATGTATCTCTTTATGTTATCACCTAGCAGCCTAAATTGTCCGTCTTAGGACTATATTCTTTGCATGGATTTGCAGTGAGCAGAGACAGCAAACTACTCAATACTCACTTAACTCTGATCCCTCACTGGCTATTTTCTGGGCTGCCAGGCTGATTGATGTAAGAGGTGAATGAATACTGGAGGCTGCAGCCAGCTGTCATCCAGAGACCAGCAGGGGGAGTTCTAAGGCAAGACTTGAATGCCAATTTCCCCACAAACATTGCTTACCACCCCCACCATGCTATCTCTCACCACCCAAACCCACCAATCACTCTCACCCATCATCTTCTGAGACCTGAAGAAGTTAATGTGTTCCAGACTTGTGTGACTCAATGGTGGAGGCCCCCCAGAACCTCTTGTTGTGTGCATGGCACAGTGTCACATGTCAGGGTGCTTCAAGTCCAGAATCAAGGAGGTTGTGAGAAACCTGGGCTTGTATTCTTTCCTATGTTGGTTCACATGCCTGGGAACTTCATTAAAAGCTGTTACATGCATGTGCCTTAATTCCCACATTTGTAAGCTTCCTATACTGAAAATACACAAAACCAGTCAAATTTGCAATCCAATGCTCATTTCTTGGTTCTACCAACCTCTTGTCCTCCAAGTAGCTTAGAGCATAAGACCATAAGAAATCACTGGAACTGGCCTTTCAGCCATTTAAAACTGCTCAGATCATGACTGATCTTACACTTCAACTCCACTTTGCTGTTCTATCCTCATATCCCTTCATTCTCTGCCTGTCCAAGAAACTATAATTTCAATCTTGAATATACTCAGTATCTGAGCATCCAGATCACTGCAATAGAGAATCCCAAAGATTCATAACCATACCCTCCACCCCGAGTAACAATATTTCTCCTTATCTACGTCCTAAATAGCTGGCCCATTAACCTGAGATAATTACCCCTACTCTAGACCCACCTGCCAGGGAAGCCAACATTTCCTCAAGCACTCTGAGAATCCTCTTACCTCAGGGATCAATCTAGTGAATCTTCAGGGTACTATATCTGAGGCAAGTATATCCTTCCTCAGTGAAAATTATACACAGGACTCTTAATGTGGTCTCACCGAAGTCCTACATGATTGTACCAGGTTTTCCTTACTCTTGCACTGCAAAGCCTGTGCTACAAGGTATCCTGCACTACCTCTTCCATGTTTCACCCTTAAGAACAGTAGTCTAGAATAATAAGGTCCTAATGACTCTACATTAAGAATTTGAGATTTGTTCACTCAAAGAGTTAGAATTAAGCAAGATGCAGGACATTGCCGTCTCTGTACAGGTTCAATCATTCATAAATTTTCCTTTTGTCCTGAAGAGGTTGGTTTTAATGTGATCCAGCCAAGATTGTTTACTTGTGGGCATATTTGAAATGCCACAATGTTCTACTGGTATTTCCAACAGTTTGAATGTAAAGGAATTAATTGGAGGGTCAGTCATACTATAAACATCACATAATTACTTCCGAATGTTAGTGTGGTTGAATTTTAGGCTTTTGATTTACACTAATAAACACTGTATTCTGGTTATCCTGGAGAAAAGCAGTGTCTAATTGTGTATGTAGGTCAGAGCCATAAGGAACATCATTCTCACTGTAAATGCAATTGACCATGAATGATACTCAGACACAGGTAATAGGCTTTTTTAAGCAAATTGAGTGCTTTATAACCTGAATTGCATGTTAACTTTTAAGGAATTATGGAACATCTTACTAAAGCAGCTGGAAAGATCCATCAATAAACATGGAGTTCACTCCTGGACATTTCTTCAGGAACAAATCCTTCACCTGTGCAATGGAAGAAAGATTTTACTTGTTTTCATACAGAATTATAGAAGTATTACAGTGCAGTAGGTGGCCATTCAGCCTATCACATCAGCACTGGCTCTTCAAATGAACAGCATTGCCGGCGGCCAAATTTCTGCTTTGTCCCTTTAAAGTTTTATTTATTTCTATTTACATAATTGTCCAGTGTCCTCTTGAATGCCTCAATGCAACCTGCCTCCACCACCCTTCCAGGTAGTGTATTCTACACCCTAACTGCTTGCTACATGAAAAAGATGTTCTCATTTGTTCCTTTTGGGAATCACTTTAAATCTGTGCCATGTGGCTCTTGATCCTTTTACAAACAGGAACAGTTTCTCCCTATCTACTCTACCCAACCTGGTCATAATTTTGAAAACCTATTAAATCTTCACTAAGCAGAATTGTCCCAACATCTTCAATCTATCGACATATCTGGAGTTCCTCATTCCCTAGGAGGATTCTTGTAAATCATTTTTGCAATGTCTCCAATGCACTCACGTCTCTTCTATAGTGCAAAACCCACGACTGTGCACAAAACTCCAATACTAGCAGCATGTTAAAAACATTTATTTGATCTTTCTCTCCATTATGGAGGGTCCCTCAATACCAGTCATGAACTTTCCACCTTGACAATGCTTATGTGTGTATCTCCATGTGTGTCTCTGTGTGTGTCTACATATGCATGTGCATGGGTAATCTTTGGTGTCGTGGGAGGTTCTTGGCATTAGCTGGACATGTCAGCAAAGTTCAGGAAGGGAGGATCCTGGAGGAATTAAATGCTTATCTATCCTTTGAAACTTTGAACTGCCTCATTAATGCAATAGTTTTTACACACCACTGGTTCTGTGTTTCAAAATAAATAAATGAACACATTTATGTTAAAATAAACAAAACATTCTTCAGCAAATATTGTCAGAAACGTCACATGCCCCCTTCTTTTTCTCCATCTTTATTTCATAACATTTAAAGTTCTATACTTAGTAGCAAATCATGAAGATACTATAGAAAAATTGTGGTATATTTTTGAATGTATATTTTCAAAACTGTAAAAGAATTTCAGCCCCATGCACTGCCAGGAAGTGGCTCTATTTTTCCTGCTGCAGGGAAATTCCTGAGTTCACAGGAGCAGCCATGAAAACTCAATGACCCAAGAAGCAAGATCCCATGGTGACTCATGGATCTTTACTGAGTTAAATAATCTCAGCTACAATATTGGCCATCATCTTTCATGCAATAGAAAGGGGCAGAATCAATCCTAGATTCCTCCTCAAAAAACTCTAGCTGTAAAATACAAGCAAGTGGGTGGTGAGTTCAGCCTGGGCATCCGTGCCCCAGTGTTTGCCCAGTCCAACTCAAAGGAAGGAGACAAGACTGTGGAATAAAATAATTGTGGTGTGGTGACAGGTTACATGTATCAGCTGCTGTACCAACAGAGGGTGAGCCTTTTCTCTATTTTGTATTCAACTGGACAATATTGAGTTTTTTTTTGTGTTTGTTAGTAGGGCAAAATCCTGTTTTTCTTCAGTTCTGAGAAAGGACCATTCCACCCAGAATGTTAACTCTGATTTCTCCCCACAGGTGCTGTCTGATCTGCTGAGCTTTCCCAGCTATTTCTGTTTTTGCTTGTGTTCTCTTTCTTCCATTGTTTTCCTCACCTCTTCCCCATTTTCCCTTCAACTTCACACACCATCCAAAGTTGTGAAAATGTACAGTCTTGACATATAACTTTCCCACTGCCACCCTGAAGGCATTCACTGATGGACAGGTGGGACAATCCTTCAGTGTAACTTGGCATTTGGTTTTCCCTACCCACCCACTGGGAAGGCATTGACTTTCACTCAGCACTCTCCGCAATAATGCAACATTTCATTCGTGAGATAGGCAGCCACATTGATGTTCCTTCTGGCCTACAGGACGTGCACAAACAGCCTGGAACACAACTGTCACCATAACTCAAAACAGTGGACAATTAGATTTGTTAAAGTTTTCCTAGCTAAACCATAATGACAACATTGTTTGGAAGTACAAGGTTAATAACGATTAAGGTAATTTGTCTTTTCAATGGCACTGAATTCTTGACAAACTATTTTCCTTTACTTACGTTTGTGAAGAAAAAGAAGATGGCAGTGACAACAGTGATAATTTCTCCAGCCATTCGAAAGTAGTCGACTGTTGTGTTGTACGGGTAAGGAGGCTGCAAGAGATTAGAAGGATCTAATGATGAAACCACAGTGAATGATCAAGCAGGGTTCAGAGCCTGAAACAGGAGCTGAGGGATAGTTAAAAAGAATGGCAATAGGTGAGTACTAGCTGAATTCCATTCATTTTCTCCCCTTTTTCTGGTGTCACCAGTCTGTCCACCAACCACAGCTAATGCAATGGCAATTGCAGCCTTAAGCTGTGTGTGAAACCAGACCCAAAATCTGAGCCTAATTTTCCTGGGATGGCTCTCACTCTGATTACCTCTCTGTGGCAAACCCCCAACTCCACCTCATCCCACTCACTGTGGAAAGCCTCTGGTGGAGTGGCACATTTGAAACTGTTGTGATTGCTGCCGTAATGTGAAGGCAACAGAGCAAGGAGAGCTCTTCACACTGGAGGTGCCAACACAAAGTATTTTTAACATTTAGTCTGACCCTTTATGAAAGCTGACACAGTACTATCGTCACATTACTTGTAAGTGTGCACATTGGCTAGATACTACATTGTCCCCTCTATCAAATTTGCTAACTACATTAAGGCAAAGTTGCACAAGCAGCTATGAATAATTATTCAGATAATGTGATTGCATGCAATTGCAATTCAGCTTACTGTGCTGTTAATCTTGCTTTGTACTGACAGCTAAGCCGAAAAACCCAAGTTTGGCCTGGAGCACAGCATTGACTGCCTAATGACAGAACAATAATATCACAAGCTCAATTCGCTACTCTGCTCACTTCCTGGCCTGAGCAGCAAGCAAACAGCTAAATGTTCACAGGATGCTGCAGACACCAATAAATAAGAGGGGAGCAGTCAGATGGTGATATTCTGGGATCTTGTCCCTATTAGTGACAAGTCAGCCTGCAGGTTGGAAGCAATCTGGTCAGCCCTGAATCCTCATGTGCTGAGACTGGATTTAAGGTACAACCTAGATTCTCTCAGCACCCGAGAGGACTATTCAGCCCATCTTGCCTGTGTCAGCTCTTTGAAGGAATACAAAATAGTTTCACTCTGGTGCTCTTTCCCAAAAGCACTGCGAATGTCTCCCTTTTCGATGCATGGCTGATTGCCTTTTGAATCGGCTTCCACTACACTTTCAGACAGCAAACAAATAGACTCACAGGGTGGGGATTACTGCAAGAAGACAAAGAATAGGCAATTGTTCCCTCTAAGCCATCCAGTAACCAGAAAACTCCCGTCCACAAATTGGCCCCTTCAAACTGTCATATGATGGTGCAAACACAAATTAAAGGGCCCTCACACTTAAATGAATGGGCAATCCAGTCCAGGAAAAATTAGAGGGCAAATTGGAACAGACAGATCATTAATTGATAGACAGGCCCCAGCTCACACTTACTTTGCCTTCAGAAGGCCTGTAATAGGCAATAAGGGTAAATATGACCATGGCTGTGATATAGGAGATAACACTGAGGTAGAAGGACACAGCTGCAAACTTCTTCCACTTATCACGAAATAATTCATTAATCGGTTCCACAGCTAACATCTCATAACGATTCTGCAAAAGAAATTCAAATCAACAACAGCTTTCATTTATATAACTTTCTTAGTGAGGTGAAACATCCCAAAGCATATAACAGGAGAAATGCCAAGAGCAATGTGGCAATGAATCACATCACCTCATGTTAGGCCAGATAACGATGTGGGTTTTAAGGAGCAGCTTAATAGAGGAAAAGAACTTAAAAGTGGAGAGGTTTAAGAAAGGAAATTTAAAGCTTATAGAAGTCTTCACCAATGAGCCTAGTTCCTGGCAGAAACAACAAATGTGATTCTCATCAAAATGGCATCACATGGCAATAATAGATAAAATTATCTTTATTAAATGATAGTACATTAGATGTGATTACCAATCATTCATTAAGAATTATGTCCTTCATACTGAGGACGTTTATTCAGGCAACCATTTCTTGAACAGTGCTTTACAATGCATCCCCAGCTGTTGATTCGACCTCAGGCTTGATTGGGAAACTAAATTCTCCAGAGTCCCACTTTACAGGAGATGACCTCCCATGTTTGACAAGGACATTTCACCCAATCATTTTAAAATGGCAAAATTGGGAAACATTTCCAATGTCAGTACCCAGAGAGGAGTCTCACCTGCCAGAAGCACACTTGACAAATCAGGTCACATGGTTATATTAACTGCACACATTTTCCAGTCTCCTTTGGCCAATTTGTGCGCAAAAAGGTGAGACTCTGCCCCAGGACCACAGTGGATTCATTCAGAGTCATTAAAGGAGCATTACTGGCAAGAGATGCACGTTAAATTAGGATATTACATTTGACAAATTAATGAAACAAGTTTCCCTGGTAGATTCTTAGATATGATTTCTTTTTCTTTAACAAATCTGTAAGTTAGTTATGAGTTTTCAGAAGCAGTTTTGCTAAAGCCTCTTTCTGTTAATCTTCAATTCCTCCCCGTACTGTTGAAGACTCCAGTAGAACCTACATTAGCAGTGAGCTGGAGTAAGCAGGATCCCCCAGTTGGGGGTCAAAAACTAAGAGTGACAGTTTCAGAATACGCAAACAGCATTGAACGCTGAGCTGACAAATAATAACTTGACTCAGAGGAACAAAAATCTCAGGAATTCTCTACCACGGAGAACTCTGTGATTTCACTCAAGAACAAAGAACAAAGAAAATCACAGCACAGGAACAGGCCCTTTGGCCCTCCAAGCCTGCGCTGATCCAGATCCTCTGTTTAAACCTGTCACCTATTTTCCAAGGATCTGTATCCCTCAGCTCCCTGCCCATCCATGTATCTGTCTAGATACATCTTAAATGATGCTATCATGCCCGTTCTACCACCTCCACTGGCAATGCATTCCAGACACCCACCACCCTCTGTGTAAAGAACTTTCCACGCATATCGCCCTTAAACTTTTCCCTCTCACCTTGAAATCGTGACCCCAAGTAATTGAGGCCCCACTCTTGCTATCCACCCTGTCTATACCCCTAACTTGGCATAGATCCCATCCGGACCTAGGGACTTGTCCACCCTAATGCCTTTTAGAATACCCAACACTTGCCCTCTCCTTATGCTGACTTGACCTAGAGTAATCAAACATCTATCCCTACCCTCAACATCCGTCATGTCCCTCTCCTCAGTGAATACCGACGCAAAGTACTCATTAAGAATCTCACTCATTTACTCTGAGTCATTGGGTTTATTTAACATAGAGGTTAATAGGTTTTTCGATGCTCAGGCATTAAGGGGCATGTAAATACTTCAGGAAACTGGGGTTGAGGGAAATTATCAGCAATGATCTAACTGAATAACGGAACAGGCTCAATCAGTCAAATGGCCTAATAGTACTCCTGGACGAGTGAAAAACTGATAGACAGGAGGTAGGAGGCTGGTTTGTACAAAACAGGAGAAAGGTACAGGATGCGTCTGAGGATACTGAAGGAATTAAGCATGTTAAGTTCTGGAGCTGTTGGACTAAATTGTCCCACGCTCCATAAATACACAGGGCAGTGCTAGGGTTCTGGAGATCTACAACTGTTACACTGTCGTTCAAAAAAGCATGTGAAGAGAAACTCAACAGTCAGTCAATATACCCTTGGTACTGGGAAAGCTTTTACAAATAATAATCCAGAAAAGATATTACCAGTGACTTGGACAAGTATAAATAAATTACAGAAAGCCAGCTTGGATCTGTTAAAGGTAAATCATGTTGAACTAATTTAGTTAAATTGTTTTGATGAGGTGAAGGACAATGTTGATAAGGATGCTGCAGTTGATGCAATGTACAAGGACCTGCAAAGTTTCACATCACAAGCTTGCCAACAAAGTTGAAACATTTCGCTTTAAAGGGTAGAAACAGAGAGACCCTGGCAATGTACGGACTCAAATTGTTGGACACAAAATTGGTGGGGCAGGTTAAGAAAGTGCCTAGCAAGTGACTGATGCCCTCCCCTTTACTGAACTTGACGGCAGGATGTGGGAACCTAACTGATGGTGGGGTAATAAGTGGGGGAGCCTGCCACCACCTTTTAAAATGGTGGGGAGGTCCTACTCTGTCATCAATTGAGGATCTCAAGCAGACAATTAATACTTACTTAAAAGTCTTTTCCCACCCTCAGTGGCATTGACCCAGCAGCAGGAGAGGGACTTGGCAAGCAAGGAAGAAAACAGCAGCCCCACTGAGAGCTAGTCCCCACATTTCTCACAAGATGGCACTCAATACCTCCAAATTTGGGCATCACACTTTAGGACAGATGTGTTCAGAGAAGCCTTAGGAGAATTCTTCCATGGATGTAAGGGTGGATCAATGACCTAATGATATTATCGCTAGATTATTAATCCAGAGACTCAGGTAACATTCTGGGGACCTGGGTTTGAATCCCACCGTGTAAGGTGGTGGAATTTGAATTCAAAAGCAATCTCGAAATAAGAGTCTAATGATAACCGTGAAACCAATGCCGATTGTTGGGGGAGAAACAACCAGCTGGTTCACTAATGTCCTTTGGGAAAGGAAATATACCAACCTTATCTGGTCTGTCCTACATGTGACTCCAGACCCATAGCAATGTGATTGCATCTTAACTGCCCTTGAGCAATTAGGGATGGGCAATAAATGCTGGCATAGCTACTGATACCATCATCCTGTAAATGAATATATGAAAAATGTGGGAGTTTTGTTACACAGATCAATTGGAGAAGTTGGCGCATGTTGTCTTTAGAGAAGATTGAGTAGAGATTCGATAAAGTTGTTCAAAATTGTGAGGGTCTTGACAGTGAGGATCACAAAACTAGTCCTGTCAGCTGAACAGTTGAGGTTGAGAGGATACAGATTTAAGATGAATGATAAAATGTGAATTCGATAAGTAGAACTTGCAGGCAGCTAGCACAGACATGATGGACCAAATACTCTCCTTCTATGTGTATCATTCTGATTTCTCACATTGCAAACTCCTTGTCACTATGTTGCCCAAGGAAACATACTGCCACAGGGAAAGAAGCAGCTGCACCATTTCCTTTTATGTTGGGGCTTCTGACCCAAGGCAAGCAATGTTGGAACCACAGAATGTGATGGCTGGAAACAGTGAGGCAAGTCCAGCAAGTGCTCTACCAGTGATTGAACTGATACAAAAACACACAAGCCAAGAGACCTATTCCACAGCACACATGAGGCAATAAAACACCACAAACAAAAATCCTCCTTTATTACCAATTTTTGTTTGTTTCCTAGAGAACACGATGTTGTTCCAAGCTTTAGTTTCAGTTTTAGCATAAAACAATCCCTTGTTGGGGAGATCCTTTAAAAAAAGACTTGCATCTTCACAACATTTTTGAAACTTCAGGATAGTCAAAAGCATTTAAAGCCAAAGGACAGCTTTTAAAATATATCCCCTGTTACAATACAGGAAAATCAATTTTTGCTCAGTACGTTCTCGTAATCTTCACTATTACAATGTTCAGATAATATTTTAGTGATATTGATTGAGGGATAAATTACGACCAGGAAAACTCCCTTGATCTTCCTTACACGCACCTAAGAGATTAATGTTTCACGTCAATGCTAGCATCATCAGAGGACAGCGAAGTTCTAATCTATCCTGACAGCAAAGCGTGATACATTTTAGACGATCCAGTTGGTATTACAATACATTATCTATGGACTGTTTACATGCCAGACATACAGAAACTACAGCACATCGTGCAACATGTCACATGTGTCAAAGCCTCCCTGTCTATAATTTTTAGGTTTCCATGAGCTCAGTCAGTGAGGAGCTGAGCCCTAGTGATCAGAATGGTTCCAGGTTTGTTTCAAATGCTGAATTAGCTGTTTTCTGCCATGTACCAAATGAAACCAAACAACTGACACCTCCTTTAGATGGGTGAAAACAGGACATGGATACTGATCTGATTTGCAGTGATTTCCTTATCGGACAGCTCAATAACTGGGGAGAATCAATTGAAAATAATTGGTAGAATGATTAGAGAAGTGTTGAGAGATAATGGGAACTGCAGATGCTGGAGAATTCCAAGATAATAAAATGTGTGGCTGGATGAACACAGCAGGCCAAGCAGCATCTCAGGAGCACAAAAGCTGACGTTTCGGGCCTAGACCCTTCATCAGAGCTCTGATGAAGGGTCTAGGCCCGAAACGTCAGCTTTTGTGCTCCTGAGATGCTGCTTGGCCTGCAGTGTTCATCCAGCCTCACATTTTATTATCAGAGAAGTGTTGAGGACAGGTTTTCGCATCCAGAAGGTGGGAATGATCTTGAACTCTCCGTCTGAAAGGATAGTGGAGCAGAAACCCTCATCACATTGAAAAATATTTTGATATGGAATTCAAGGACTGGAATATGGACCAAGAACTGAAAAATGGGATTAGACCGGATAGACCCAAAGATCATGAGCCAAACAGCTACATTCTTTGCCATAAATGTTCATCAAGCTATGAATCTTGGTGAAGATTTGTATGTGTGTCTCTATGTGAATGTTGGGTGAGAAGGTGCTTTTGTTTTGTGTAAAGTCTCCACAGCCAAATAGCTCACTTGTGAAGGCTCACATGTGCCTGCTTTTTCCTGGTGATATTGGAAGAGGATGAACTGAACAGAACTCCAATGAGAAACCAACACCTAGAAGACAGAAGGAAGTAAATTGGCTCAAATACCTCTATCTTTCCATTGTAGACCAGGATCTCCAACAACGACACCTCCTCTCCACATGTGTCTATCGCTGAGAGATCATAAAGTGAGGAGTATACTGGTCCATATGCCCAGTCCCGAAACTTGCGAGAAAGGTGACGCGCACTTTCATCCTTTATCTCCCTCCTGATAATGTGCTGGAAAACCTGTCAAAAATAGGAGGCCAGGTCATTAAATATTATAGAGTTTTAAAACTATTAGATATAAAAGTCCAAAAGGTTTGCGAATGTTTGTGTTATCTCAATTCAAATGTTTCTTTCTGTGTATCCTAAAGCATTGAACAATCAAATTCATTCTGACAAAATGCAATCACTGTTAAAAATATAACAAGTGCAACAACATGTGTTTTTAGCGTAGTCTACTTGGACTTCAGCAAGGCTTTTGATTGGGTCCCACATGGGGCACTGATGCAAAGGCCAGGAATAGAAATTGCTGGAAAAGGTCAGCAGGTCTGGCAACCTCTATGGAAAGGAGTCAGAGTTACATTTTCAGGTCCAGTGACCTTTCCTCAGAACTGATAGCGAAGGTCCACGGGATCGAAGAAAACTTAGCAAATTGCATCTAGAATTGGCTGAGTGGCAGGAAGCAGAGGTAATGGTCAAGGGATGTTTTTCCCCCTTGACACAGGTTTCCAGTAGGATCTCACAGGGATCATGTTGGGGGCCCTGCTAATTGTGCTTTATATAAATGTTTTAGACTTGAATGTAGGAGGGCTGATCAGTAAGTTTACGGATGATACTAAATTTGATGGGGCAATAAGTAGCGAGGAGGATAGCCTTGGGCTACAAGAGGGTATAGATGGGCTGATCAAATGGGATGCGCTAATCAGTGGCAAAAGGAATTCAGTCCGGATAAGTGTGAAGTGATGCACTTAGGCAGGGCAAATAAAGCAAGGGAATACATGATGGAGAGTAGGACCCTGGGAAGCACCGAGGATCAGAGAGACCTTGGTGTGGATGTCCACTGGTCCCTTAAACTATCACTATGGGTAAAGTGTGCATGTGGTATATTTATCTTTATTATTCGAGAAATACAATTTAAAAGCAGGGAGTTTATGCTGGAACAGTATAACATATTGATAGGCTACAGCTTGAGTACTGTGTGCAGTTCTGGAATCCACAGTATAAGACAGATGTGATAGCACTGGAGAGGGTGCAGAGGAGATTGACCAGGATGTCACATGTGCTAGATTGTTAAAATTAAAAAAAGGAATTGGACAGACTGGAATTGATTTCCATAGAGAAGAGGAGATTGAGAGGGGATATAATGAGAAGTATAAAATTATGAGGGGAATATAAAGGGTTGACAAGAAGGAACATTTCCCCTTAAAGGGATCAATGACCAGAGGTTGCAGATTTAAGCTAAGGAGCAGAAAGCTTAGAGAAGATGTGAGAAAAATCTTTTTTAACCTGAGGGTGGTGGGAATCTGGAACTCACTGCCTATAAGTGTGTTAGTGGCAAAAATTCTCATAACATTGATGAAGTATTTTTATGCATACTTATGCCGAGGCCTACAAGACTGTGGGCCAAGTGCTAGAAAATGGGATTAGAACAGTTAGGTGGTTGTTTTTGACCAGCACAGACATGACGAGCCAAAGAGCCCTCTTCTGTGTTGTAGGCCTCTACGACCCTATTACCAGTTTGTGCACAGCAAGCTCCCACAAGCAGCAGCAATGTGACACTCCCACTCCTGAGCATCAGTTGGTACCTAGATCTGCAGCTTTGAAGTGAAGCAGCTGAATCAATTTCTGTTTATCCAACCAAATAAATGTGAGGGTCAGGCCATTATTATAGTTACCGCTGGCTGCACTTTCTGCTGTAACCATAAAGAACACCCTCATCACTATCACCATCACCAACACAGCATGGACAATATACAAAATCCAAATCCTCAACTTCCCTTTTATTTCGATCATACAGACTGACTCTTTTTTGTCCATTACCAGCAGCCCAGCATAAACTATTCTCTTCCGTTTGCTATTTTCAAAAGATACTTAAGGAAATGTCACTAATACACAAGATGACCTAAACAGTTGACTTAAGAAAGATCGATCCATTTACCCCAATCTTGCCAAGTTTTGCTGCCATTTTGAGTGGTGACAGCCCGTCATTGTTTAAGATGGCCTCCAGGCTGCAGTCTGGGTACATCTTGGCACATTTGATGAGGAACAAGTCATACATTTTAGTCAAAAACTTCGTATTCTCCCTGGTGTTATCTGCAATGGCGACCAAAGCATGGAGCACTGTGTTTCCCCGTGAATCTTGTCTCCGCAGATCCGCGATTTTATCTGGATTTTCAGTGAGGTAGTTAACGATGTCTGGCTGGTTTGTGCAGGCAGCTAGAGAGAGAGGTAATTCACCTGGAGAGATATACAGTGTGAACAATTAACAGTGTCAAAAAACACCACAGAAATAACCCATTCATTTGTGGGACAAGAGGCACTGGTAGAGTTTTCATAAGATCTGCTGATTTTTATTGAGGGATCGAATGATTTTGAGAAGGGTTGTATGAGCTTTTGGGAGCAGCTGATAAAGTTCTGGACTGTTTAATAAGTTTTTGGGAAGAATTTGAGGAGTTGTCAAGGGAGGTTCTGAATATTTTCAGGGGTCCTGATGACTTTACAGTGATGCATCAAAGACTTTTTCATTTTGGCCAATCCCAGGCTCCTAGGCCAGACCCATCATGGATTAAGTGCCAGAGCAAAGTTCACATCAGTCTCCCCAATCAGAAGCCCATTCTCAGAGCGTCTGCTGAGGAGGATCAACTATCAGTGGATGCAGCTGGAAAGTTACATGTGAAGTGAATGATAGCAACCGAAAATCTATGGATAACTTTTCATACTCTATCACAACTGTACTGACTCCACCAGTTCTTTTAACATGAGTAGTGAGCATTCTGTGTTTGCATGTGGCAGGTGCAAGGGTCATGCTGGGTGCCTCTAAAGTCCCTATGTATCCTCAATCTCCCACCCACTAGCGAGGGGCTTGTCCATGTCCCCATTCCCAAACATGTTCTGCTTTTCCACCCCCTCACCATGTAAAAAAACTGGCATTAAGTTCAGAGATAATGGGAACTGCAGATGCTGGAGAATCCGAGATAACAAAGTGTGGAGCTGGGTGAACACAGCAGGCCAAGCAGCATCTTAGGAGCACAAAAGCTGACGTTTCGGGCCTAGACCCTTCAGCAGAAAGGATTTTTTGATGAAGGGTCTAAGCCCGAAACGTCAGCTTTTGTGCTCCTGAGATGCTGCTTGTCCTGCTGTGTTCATCCAGCTCCACACTTTGTTATCTGGCATTGCAGTTCACTTCCTTTGGTTTGATACCTGTCGGTAGTTCCTACACAGTCATCTGGCTATGATATGAGAAGACAGCTTGTGACCATTTTACTGCCAGTCAGTGATCATCCTTGTGGAATAGTCAGTATTATATAAAATTCATATAGTAGAATCTACATATTAGACCCTCATTTCCCCACTCACAGCCTCGCCAAAATGAAGGCAGTCAGGGGCCTTGATAGGTAGAGATTAGAATCAAGAGAATTTAGGATTTGAGAAAAATCAAGTTAATAACATTCCAGCTGAGCTTTAATAGTGATAATTCTGATCCATTCATGGGATCCCAGTGAATGTCCCACTCCCTCCAGCTAACCTGATACAATTACAATGCAGATCTAAGGGCCATTTACTGGCAAGCATAATGGTGTGGAGTTGCAGAGAATGTTTATAACATAAGAATATGTGAGTAAAATAAACATATCAATCCCAGTCATGTTAACAGAGACTTCTCCTTGCTCTAGCTCAAATAAATTCTCCATATTTTTACATGTACCAAAAACAATTTGGTTGTCATTGTTAATAGTATTTGTCATGATCCCATTTGATGTTATTACTGGACTAAGGTCTGAAATGTGGTTTGATTGATCATAGAACATAGAACATAGAAAAGTACAGCACAGTACAGGCCCTTCGGCCCATGATGTTGTGCTGTGTAATAATCCTAATCCAAAAGTAAAATAACCTAACCTACATCCCCCTCAATTCACTGCTGTCCATGTGCATGTCCAGCATGCTTCGTTTTGTTTCTTTCTGGTTTTAACAAAGTGGTCTTTCACTGAAACATAAACATATAATATTGATGGCTAGGTTTTAATAATAAAACAAAGGTTTATTACACAAAAGAAAAGAAAAACAAAATAAACCAGATTATTTACATTGACACAAGTTTAAAGATTTTGAAATACACGGTAAAACGCAATCCCAGCAATCCCAACAGCACTCATTTTCAGTTCTCACACCATGGAGAATTCCTTTCTCTATCACATCTATGGTGCTTGACCTAAATTGTTTCAAATTCGCGTCTTGAGAATTTTATAACTGCTTCCTTGACTCATCAAATAACTCAGCTTAGACTTTCACAGCTTCAAAGAACCCCTTCAGTGTTGTAACCAAACACTTTAGCTCTAAAACATTAAACTAAACTCTTTAATCTGAGGCAATCTATTTCATAACATTTCTAAACTCTGTCTCTTCTTTAAACTGTCTTACACTTCCAGCATCAGGCAAAAATTCTGCCAAAAGCTTCTTCCAAGTTATGGGTGTTTCCCCTAAGCAACAGAAGCCAATCATTCAAAACAAAACCTTTAAACGGAAAACCTAAAGGACAACTGCTTATTTTGTTACTCAAAAATTCTCCCAATGATGGCAAAACCACATTATATGCCAAGAACTTACTCTCCTACCTTTTTGGTTAAATAAATCACCATGGTAACAGAAATACCTATGAGTTAATCATCAAATCCCTTCAGACACACATATCAAAACATGCCACTAGCTCAAATCCAAACTCTAAAGCCATGGCTTTAAAATACAGGTAAATTGCCTGCCATACATCATAGAAGTTGCTGGAAGAGCTCAGCAGGTCCTGCGGCATCTATGAAGAAAAAATATCAGTGTTAACATTTTGGGTCTGGTGACCCTTCCTCAGAACTGAGGAGCAGTAACTCTGATTTTTTTTCTTCACAGATGCTGCCAGACCTGCCGGGCTTTTCCAGCAACTTCTGTTTTTGTTCCTGATTTACAGCATCCACGGTTCTTTTGGTTTTTATGCCACACATCATATTTCTGATTGGATTTAAGCTGCCCCCATCTTCTTGAGCGTGATTGAAAAAGTTGAACTGAAGGGAACCTGTTGTCTGCTTCTATTTTCACTGCCTCATCAGGGATTCCACCAAACCTAGTGTACAGTGGCAATTCTAGCTGCCAGTCTGTCCCCAGGGGGTCTTTACCCCATTTTTCTTGGGATGCATGGATTAATCACGCATACAGTTCTCCCAATTTGCAGATCAGCTGAACTGTATCATTCATATACTTCAAAGAGTAGGGCATCACCTGGGGGAAATAGAGAAATCCTCACTTATCTCAAGGTATGTTTGCTGGGCAGAGGCAAAATGCAAATGAAGAGCTACTTAATCTCTTTATTTTATGGCTGCCGTCTTGAAAGTTCAGGAGAATGCAGGATCCCTGAATTTTTATAATAAAGGGTTAAGTACTTAGGACTGAGATGAACAAAAGTGTCCTTATTCAGATGATTGTGAATTCTTGGAATTCTCCATTACAAAAGCTTTTAATATACATTTATTGAATATATTCGAAGCACAGAATGAAGATTGATGAACTTTTGGGTACAGTACCAAGGAACAGTAGGTAGAATGGGTAAGTAGCATGTATAGTATACATCCCTTATCTTTAAGAGAGTTCACATTTAAGGACTTCAATTGCACTGTGCACACCATGTTGCAACTTTGCCAGTTAGTCTTCAACCTGTACATACAGAAATCAGTTGACTCATAGTAATATCTGTTCAATAACTTGTACAGTCGGTTCTGCTATAAAGAGTGTTCCAAAAACACGAATTGTCTATACGCGACTGATAAATAGGGGAACGCTATTTCTAAAACACGAACTTGTGTTGGCTATTACGTGATTCCCTTGGTACTCCTCATCCTGTATAACATGCCAAGCCGTCCTCCCACCTTTCGTGAACTTTCTGAAAACAGCATAGTGCTATTTCTAACCCTAAACACAACTTCTCCTTCAACCCATGGACCATGATGCAATAGCAGCTTTTAAAGCTTATTATTTAAGGTGACAGCTAAGACGTTGATTGCAGCCACTGAGAGGAATAAGGACCGTGTTCTTCAATTTTGGAAGAACTTTAACATCAAAAATGCAATTGACAATATCGTGGAGTCCTGGGATGATGTCAGTAAGGACTGCTTGCATGCAGTTTGTGGAAGCTTCTCCCAGATTTTTTCAAGATATTACAGGCTTTGATCAGTCAGTGGAGTTCCCAAGAATCAAAGAACATTGTGTTGATCTTGCAAAGCAATTTGGATTTGAAGAAGTGGAGAGTCAGGACGTTGAAGAGCTGCAGGAGTCCCACTGCGAAGACCTCTCTACAGCTGATCTACAACAACATGTCACTGAGGAGGAAGTGGAAGCTGGAGATGAAGCAGACGGAGTCCAGGAGGCACCAAGAGAGCTTTCCACTTCTGTTTTGTCTTCTATTCTGAGGGAAATTGAGAAGCAGTTTCAGCTGTTAGAGGATTACATTGCAGAACACAGCAGGGAAGCAATTTGTGGAATAAGATCTTGTCTGGCACCTTATGAACACCCTATGAATTGATAATCTTCATTGAAAGAAGAAAAAGGACAAAGTAGCAAAAACTGGACGCCTTTTTTTAGCCAACCCCCAAGAAACAGTCAGAAGACAACGAACTACAGCCATCCACTTCTGGATTAACAATTTTTTGTCCTAACCCTGCAACCACAACTGCACCTGAAGGTGATGATAATGATGATAAAGATGAAGAATACCCTCAGCCCCTGCATTAACAACCTCAAAACCTCCTCCCCCATCAAGTCGTCTTGACATTTTTTCCAAGGTACAGTGTTAAATTTACTTTTATTTCATTATTAGATATGAATTAAACATTTTTTCAAACTGTGCTGTCCTTTGTGTTAGGCTTTTGAGGGACTTTTGAACAATTTTGAGTAAGTTTGAGTGATCTGTGAGCAATTTTGAGGAATTTTTGAGCAATTTTGATTGATTTTTTTGCTTCCTCTAATCACACTTTTCCCATAGGCCTCATTATTTCTGTAACGCAATTTTCTATCACATGATGTTGCGCAGAAACACAATTATCATGTTACAGCAGAACTGACTGTAGTGTGTTTAACTGTTTTAAATAAACTAACCTGTGGAATTCATCAGTCTCTAATGAAGAACTGATTACCAGACATTATTATTAACATGAGATTATAAGTGGAAGATCATCCATGATCTTATTGTTTGTCGTAGCCCATAACTTTTCTTCATTCACTCACTGATGTACGAGTCACTAGTTGGGTTGGCATTTATTACCCTTCTCTCATTGCTCTGGAGAAACTGGCCCTGAGTTCCATTCTTGAACTATTGTATTTCCCATGTTATGTTCTTGTGCTGCTTTTCAATTGACTAAAGGTGGAATATAATTATAGCCCTGTTTCCTTCATTTTACTTTCCCTCCACGCTGAAGCTCCAAGTTTCCTACAGCAATGTCATTCAGGCAACTAGTGTGGGATCAAAGGTGTGCTTCTCTGCCGTCACAATACTGTGCAATGATCCATGCTGCATTGCATTAAGTTTTATTCAAAGCATTCATGCATGTGTTGACCTATACACAACACAGGATATTTGACCTGGGAATGGTTGAGGGAAGAATGTTAATTATTTATAGTTAATTCTAGAATCTCACATTACCCACTCTATCTACTCTGATCTGTGGGCCTGTGCCAAATATCAAATTAATAATTCACTATTTACCCAATTAATTTAATACAATGTTAATCTCTGACTACAAAAATTGAAGCAGAAGCAATTGCTAAGAGATGGTTCTTAAAAAAAAGTACTGAGAATCCCAAAAGCAATAGGTCATTAGCTATAGTGAACACAATGTAAATTCCTCTACAGTAATAAAAGATGCTGAACATCCATTGAATCCCAAATTCAATGCAGTGTAACATAAAGAATACAAACCTTAACCACTACATTGCACTTACTCACAATATTGTGTCTTGTTACAGAACATTGATGGTTCTGCTGGTAACAGGAAATTCTTCTTCACACAATATATGAATGGAGTAAACTTGCAGCCAGAGTAATAACAACAGAAACTACTAGATCAACTGGTTGCTGCAATGAAGAGACTTCAGGATTACTTCTGGAAAGATTAATTTAGGTTGGTCAAATGGCCGTTCTCACCCATACTTATGACACTGCTCACTTGGTACATCATACCTGCTTCTCTCCATCACATGACTGTACAAGCACAGAGCTCTGGCTTAAGTCTCCCATCCCTCTCATCAAGAGAGGTCTTTTATTACTTTTTGTACAATCAATTCCTGGCAAGAGCCTAATAGCAGAAACAATCCTGGTCAATGTGCATTTGCTGATCAAATCTGTTGGAAAATGCACAGTATTGGCAACGTTGAAAAGTGCCAGAAAATTCTCTGGTTTATAAAAATGATTTTTAAAAATGATTACTATTGAAAAGAAACAACTGGCAAGACTCCAGACAGAGGAGTAAATACTTCTTTTGTGGAAGGTTTGTAGGGTGCCAGAATTCCTGTACCTGGAGGCAAATCCAACATTAAACTTGCTGGATGCAAGGTAAGCCATAAAAAGTTGGCATTCCCTAATTAACTGGCTTTTTGTAATATTGCAGACGAAAGCCAATAACACAAGGCCTGTACTTCAGGAGTAGGTTGCCAAAGCATCCCATTAAACTCTACATAACAAACAGTTACAGAAACATCTCCTCCTGTCCACCTCACTCGGAGCTGTGTACATCTCACTGCCAAAGGTGTGTGATGGTATGTCAAGTTTATCTACAAGGGTAGCTATAAGAGGCTGAGCAACTGTGTGCCATTAGGCTAAAAGTGTAAAGTGCAAATACAATAATTATGCTTAGAAAATTATGAATGGGTGTTAATTTTTTAGTATTTAGAAATAAATTGTTTAAACCCAATGTTTTGTTTCTACAATTTGTTCCTTGTTAATCAGCCACTTTAATCAGTTTAACACTTGGCTAATAGAATCTCACGAGTTCTTTCCTGAACATGGCTCCAGTGAAAGATGATTTGAACCATTGTTTTTATTTTATTATGTAATAAACTTGTTAGGAAAATTTAACTTTAATGGGATTTTAGAGCAGTGGCAGCAAACAGACAAAAAGCTGAGAAGGTGCCAAGTCGATAAGATCATTCTAAAGAAGCATAAATAGGAACAAAACTGCCAAAGCCAGGAAGTTGTGCTAAATTCACATGATTAATTCATTCGCCTCGGCTGCAGTATTGCACATAATTTGAGGAGCTAAACTTTAGGAAGGATGACAAAAGCCTGGGAAGGGTGAAGATGAGTTTTACTAGAATTATAGCTGGAGTGGTGGACTTCAGTTACACAGAGAGATAAGGGCAGCAGGGATTGTTCATGATTAAGGGGAGATTTAAGAGAAGTGCTCAAAATATGAGGCTTTTGATAAATCAGGAGTAAGTTGATAGCCTCACTGATTTAAGATCATAATCGAAAGAAACTGGAGATTTTAAATAAAACTATGTGTTGTGTAACCTGGAATGCACTATCTTAATAAGGATAGGAGCAAATCCATGAGTAACATTAAAAAGTGAATGGGATGGACGAATATTTCTAAGGCTATGTGGAAACAAGAGGGGCATGTAACATGAGATAAAACGGATTACCTCTTCAGAGAGTTGGCACAAGGGCTTTCGGTTGAATGACTGTCATCTACCTGTAATGTATAGGTTCATACATTATTTTATGTTTATATTTGTGATTTATCTTGGCTGAGCCCCTCTATGGATAGCAGAGTTGTTAAATATCACCATGATGTGCCTTATCATCAGGGAAACCCTCTCATCATATTAGAAACAGTTTACTTATCGCCCCCTGCCATCCCCAACACATCCCACTCCCCAAATGCCCAGAGTAAGATGCTACGCTCTGTTTACTGTCTCATGGCTCTCTAAGGTATAACATTAGATGCACAATCTGTTTGATCCAAATCCATGAGCCACTGTTCATTTCACCATTACACTTTTGCAGAGCACAATACATCAAGTCAGGACCTGTCTAATTTTAGACTAGAATGCCCAGAAAGTTCTTAAAGAGATATTCTTAAGAATGCATACAAGAACCCTCATCCAACAAGACTGCATATTAGGACAAGCACAACCACAAGTCCCATGACTTTAACTAGAAGCACCGGAAAGATAGCTGTGAAGAGCATGCCCACTATTCTCCAATATTTTATCCAGGAGCCAGGACACATGACAGAACAAAAAACTTCTGTCAAAATTCTTAGGATTAAAGGCAGATTCTTGGCAGTGTATAGGAACAGCGGGATCTTGGTGTTCAAGTGCATAGCTCCCTCAAAGTTGCCACACAAGTGGATAAGGGTGTTAAGAAATCAGATGGTGTTTTGGCTTTCATTAACAGGGGGATCGAGTTTAAGAGCCGCGAGGTTATGCTGCAGCTCTACAAAACCCTGGTGAGACCACACTGGAATATTGTGTCCAGTTCCGGTTGCCCTATTATAGGAAAGAATGTGGAGGCTTTGGAGAGGGTGCAAAGGAGGTTTACCAGGTTGAGGAGGTTGACTGAGCTCGGACTTTTCTCTCTGGAGAGAAGGAGGAAGAGAGGTGACCTGATCGAGGTGTATAAGGTAATGAGAGGCATGGATAGAGTCGATAGGCAGAGACCTTTCCCCAGGGCAGGGTTGACTGCCACGAGGCATAGCTTTCAGGTATTAGGAGGAAGGTATAGAGGAGATGTCAGAGGGAGGTTCTTCACCCAGAGAGTTGTGAGTGCATGGAATAGTTTGCCAGTGGTAGTCGTGGAAGCAGAGCCATTAGTGACATTTAAGCGACTGTTGGACATGCACATGGACAGCAGTGAATTGAGGGGAATGTAAATTAGGTTATTTTGTTTTTGGATTGGGATTATTCCCCAACACAACATCGTGGGCCGAAGGGCCTGTACTGTGCTATACTTTTCTATGTTCTATAACAAGTTTCTTTTCCACTTACCTGTGCAGATGGTAACCAAGAGTGAAAGATGGCACATGTTCCACTAAATATGCTGCTTGTGGAAGCCTTGACGTTCTAATGGGGAGCCTCTCTCATTGTACAGAGTCCTATTCACAAGATCTCCTTTAATAGGAATAGAATAACTGCCCTGAAGCACAGGGTTCCTCGCTGTGACTTTTATACATATCTCCAAATGAGTACTGAGCAGTACTGATCTCAGGTTATCCATGTTAGTTATTCAGTTAGCCTTTGCAAATTCCCAAAGCCAAGATAGTGCTTCCCCATTTGCTGAGTTTAAGATGATTAATCTGCCGCTGTAGAGGGGACCCTGCACAGTTCTGTGCAGTGCCATTGGTATTCTTCACAAGTGCATAAGGGGTTTTTGCTGATGCCAGAGCAATGCAGGCTTTGAAGGGGCCAGGGCTGACCCTGAGCCTGTTTAGCAAGGGCCACTCTCACCGTGGTTTTTCCAAACCTGCCATTTCACAGGTGGGCTTGACACAAGAAATGTGTTAGCGACTTCACGTGTTCTTTTTTCTCTCAAAATATACACATCTGTTTTTTTAATAATTTGTCAAAGGTAATGATTTTGAAGAAGTTAATTTTCTTCTTACCTTGAGCTTCTGACAATGTCATACAGCCCATAGGTGGAGATATTGAGTTCTACACCAACTTTTGTAGGGCACAGATGTAATCAGTTCAGAGCTTGCAACAAACTAAGAGTAACTTAACTAAGAGTAGTACCTCATCTCCACTGTGATCTCTACTACCGATCATTTGACGTATCCCAGACAAAGTACAGACAAAAGTGGCAGTGAAATATATGAAACAACTCTTACTCTGAACCACATACTGGTAGAGGTAGCAAAAACACCAGGAGTTAGTAGTGGCATTCAGATTAATTTCACATGGTGAGCAGCAGCGTGAATTCAAATTCCATGCCAAAAACCCCACCATGAGTAAATGATGCAGAAGAAAGTACTGAAGACTATTGAGTTTTCACTGAGACGGCATTACCACTTTAAAAATACACAGTGAGCAGTTAAAGCACAATTACAGACAGAGAGAGACTGCAACATCTGTGAAAATAGCAATAGGGCAAGCTCGGCACTCCAAAGACAAACCTTTACCGAGAAGCCGATAAGAAGAGCAAAGGAACTGTGTGGGCTAGGAGAAGAATGAAAAGCCAGCTGCATTTAAGAAAAGATAGTCCTTAGCAAAGGAAGATGTATAAAGAGCAAGAGCAGTCTCCAAGTGTAAAGTTAGATATCCCTGAGAGAAAAAACTGAGATTCTTTATGAAATTGTTGCAAAAGACCATAAAGGGAAGACACAGAGACTCCACCATCAAGGTTAAGCTCCACAAGATTATTCAGGGACAGCAGAATTGGCAAGTAACTGCAGAATTTATTTAAGCTGGTGAGGAGCTAATTTATGGAAATACAATGTAAGAATCTAGCAGAAGAAGATAAGTCAGGAGATACTAATGAAAAGGACTCAAATTAAATTTCAGTTTCGGTGGCAAGATTTATAAGGACTATAGTCAGAGAACTTCATTTTTTAAAAATCATATGGAAAAAAAACTGCCCGGTGTTTTAGACCACAAAAGGCAAGAAAATGTCCACTTTTCCTGGGATAATGGCATCTTGTCACAGGAGGCTGGACAACTTTAAAGAGTGGCTGGGAAGCACCATTTTGATTACTAGAAAAGGTAGGAAATCCTTGAGAAAGATGAGAAAAATTGGTTGGCAGTACAAGGATATAGTATTACAATGAACAGGAAGTTGAAAACAGTCAATCGCTGCAGAATAGCAACAGAATTTAAAGCTTCACTGAATCATTTAATACAGTATTAGCGCAATACAACACGTAAACATAAAAACAAAGAAATACTGCGCAAAGCATGGCTAACTCTATAGTAATTGAAATTAAAATGGCATGCATGGTTGCAAGAATATATGCTTAAGGAACAGCAGATTTCAAGCAGCATTTTATCATCAAGAATTAAGAAAATCAATAAGAATAAGTAATAAAAGCGATAATATTTCTAAAAAGATTCTAGGTCAGCCAAGAACCATACAGAACACAAGATTGGACACTTTGAAAGTGACAATTCTTAAGATACTATATTGCCTCAAAATGAAGCAATAAGTCTGAAGTTGAGCAGGTGAATGCACTGTTATATTCAATGGGTCTGATTGTGAATATTAATCAATAGAACATAAAAGACAGTACAGTTACGTTTGAAAGTGTGTGAAAGTTAATTACTTCAGTTTAAGAACAAATGTCCGATCAGGCGGACATAGCGTGGATTCATGAAAGGCAGATCATGTTTAACTAATTTACTGGAATTATTTGAGGATATTACAAATGCATTGGGCAACAGGGAACGGATAGATGTGGTGTATTTGGATTTCAGAAGGCATTTGACAAGGTGCTACACAATAAAAGTGCATGGCATTACCGGTAATTTATTAGCATGGACAGAAGGTTGGTTAACTAGCAGAAAGCAAAGAGTGGTGAGTGGGCAGGTAGGTGGAGCTGGGTCCACGAAAAGATCAGCCATGATCTTATTGAATGATGGAGCAGGCTCAACAGGCCCGATGGCCTGCTCCTGCTCCTATGTCTTATGTTCTTATCTAAATAAAATCTTTGAAACAGCAAGATTTAACAGAATTCAGCCTCCAAGGGAATCTGAGCACAACTTAATTATCTAAATGTTAGTGGAAAATTGAATATCGAGCTTTGAAATTAGAATTCATAAGAGACAGAATTGTTGTTGGAATAATTGATGGAATGTTGTCAGATTTCTTACATTCCAAAAAAAAATCTTTAGGGAAAGCTATTCAGACTGTGTTCTCCCAATTGTTCACATCCCCAAGCTGTTCAGCTACCTGCAAACCAATCATATCATTGTTGGCAGGCAGAAGGTGCCTTTGTCATCAATAACTGGTCACTAGTTCACAGACTAATCAGCTACACATTGCCAGCCAAATCTTTATTTGTACACAGAACATAGAACATAGAATAGTACAGCACAGAACAGGCCCTTCAGCCAACGATGTTGTGCTGACCATTGATCTTCATGTATGCACCCTCAAATTTCTGTGACCATATGCATGTCCAGCAGTCTCTTAAATGTCCCCAATGACCTTGCTTCCACAACTGCTGCTGGCAACGCATTCCATGCTCTCACAACTCTGTAAAGAACCCGCCTCTGACATCCCCTTTATACTTTCCTCCAACCAGCTTAAAACTATGACCCCTCGTGTTGTTTCTGCCCTGGGAAATAGTCTCTGGTTATCAACTCTATCTATGCCTCTCATTATCTTGTATACCTCAGTTAGGTCCCCTCTCCTCCTCCTTTCCTCCAATGAAAAAAGTCCGAGCTCAGTCAACCTCTCTTCATAAGATAAGCCCTCCAGTCCAGGCAGCATCCTGGTAAACCCCCCCTGAACCCTCTCCAAAGCATCCATATCTTTCCTATAATAGGGCGACCAGAACTGGACACAGTATTCCAAGTGCGGTCTAACCAAAGTTTTATAGAGATGCAACAAGATCTCACGACCCTTAAACTCAATCCCCCTGCTAATGAAAGCCAAAACACCATATGCTTTCTTAACAACCCTGTCCACTTGGGTGGCCATTTTAAGGGATTTATGTATCTGCACACCAAGATCCCTCTGTTCCTCCACACTGCTAAGAATCCTATCCTTAATCCTGTACTCAGCTTTCAAATTCGACCTTCCAAAATGCATCACCTCGCATTTATCCAGGTTGAACTCCATCTGCCACCTCTCAGCCCATCTCTGCATCCTGTCAATGTTCCACTGCAGCCTACAACAGCCCTCTATACTGTCAACGACACCTCCAATCTTCGTGTCATCTGCAAACTTGCTGACCCATCCTTCAATCCCCTCATCCAAGTCATTAATAAAAATTACAAACAGTAGAGGCCCAAGGACAGAGCCCTGTGGAACACCACTCACCACTGACTTCCAGGCAGAATATTTTCCTTCTACTACCACTCGCTGTCTTCTGTTGGCCAGCCAATTCTGTATCCAGACAGCTAAGA
The DNA here is from genome assembly GCF_030684315.1 of Stegostoma tigrinum. NCBI lineage: Eukaryota > Metazoa > Chordata > Chondrichthyes > Orectolobiformes > Stegostomatidae > Stegostoma > Stegostoma tigrinum. The sequence goes on from NC_081379.1 coordinate 12,684,223, forward strand.
TCCCCTGTATCCCATTCCTCCTGACCTTCTGAATGAGCCTACCATGGGGAACCTTATCGAATGCCTTGCTGAAGTCCATATACACCACATCCACAGCTCGACCCTCATCAACTTTTCTAGTCACATCCTCAAAGAACTCGATAAGGTTTGTGAGGCATGGCCTGCCCCTCACAAAGCCGTGTTGACTGCATTTAATCAAGCCATGCTCTTCCAGATGGTCATAAATCCTATCCCTCAGAATCCTTTCTAACACCTTGCAGACGACAGACGTGAGACTTACTGGTCTGTAATTGCCGGGATTTCCCTAGTTCCTTTCTTGAAGAGAGGAATTACATTTGCCTCTCTCCAGTCCTCAGGTACGACTCCAGTGGAGAGCGAGGATGCAAAGATCTTCGCAAGTGGCGAAGCAGTTGCATCTCTCGTTTCCCAAAGCAGCCGAGGACAAATCTGGTCCGGGCCTGGCCACTTGTCAATCTTAATGTTTGACAAAATTTTCAGCACATCAGCTTCCTCTATCTCTATCCATTCCAGCATGCACACCTGCTCTTCAAAGGTTTCATTCACTACAAAGTTTGTTTCTTTCTTAAAGACAGAAGCAAAAAACTCATTTAGGGCTTCCCCTACCTCCTCAGACTCCACACACAAGTTCCCTATGCTATCCCTGATGGGCCCTACTCTTTCTTTGACCATTCTCTTATTCCTCACATAAGTGTAAAATGCCTTTGTGTTCTCCCTAATCCATTCTGCCAAGCCTCTCTCGTGCCCACTCCTGGCTCTCCTCAGACCATTTTTGGGCTCCTTCCTCGCCTGCCTGTAATCCTCTAGAGCTGAGCTTGACCCTAAGCTTCCTCCACCTTATGTAAGGTACCTTCTTCCTTTTGACGAGAAGCTCCACCGCTCTTGTCATCCAAGGTTCCTTTATCTTACCCCTTCTTGCCTGTCTCAGAGGGACATATTTATTCATCCCTCGCTCCTGGCTCCACATATAACTTGATATGCACTACAGCTTGAATAAGCAGCTGTGTAAACAGTATTTACAAAGTATGTCAGGTGCAATCCTTCAACAATCCTTGGCTCTTAAACCAGTTCTCTCACTTTTCAATCCACAATAAAAAATATCAAACAAAAAAACACAGTTTTCATAAAGTCTACACATATTCGACATATGTCCAAATATGGATATTGTGTAACTTGAAAAGAAACTGTGAGCAGATAGTGCTCTAATGAAATTGGTAATTTTGTTGGTATACTGTTATTTAGAATTTAAGAAAATTTGGCAAAAGTAAAGGTAAATTAACTTTGTATCTTCCACAGAGTGTGTACTTTCTAGTTTTACTGTCAAATCAGTCGGGGGTAGGTACTGTTGAAATGCAATCATGTTAGTCTTCAGAATGTCCATCCATCCAGATCTCCATAACCAAACTCTGATCACCTCCATGAACAACATTCCTCCTATTCTCCGGCACAGGCAACATCAGATAGAGCCAACAATAACACAACACAGAGAACATTTGGCCCATCAAGTCTACTTGGCATCCACTGAAATATTTGAGAATCACAACCCATTACTACCTCCACTCCTTTCCCAGCGGAAATCTATTCAGCTCTTTTTTGAAATAGCAAATTGGCTCAGCCTCAATTATTTTGCAAGAGCCTTTTTAACTTCAAATCACGCTGATCTTGTTAATATTGATCTTGCCTAGCACTTGCCCTGTGAGATGAAGCCTGTATGCCTCTATCCAAGTGTCTTTTTCACCCTATGATCTATGTGCCCTTGCATACTAATGATTTGTCTGTACTGCTCATAAACAAAGCTTTTTACTGTACTTAGGTACATAAATCAAATTAAATATACTATTCCAAGGAGAGATAAGTTTCTTTCAATTTCTGGTTTCATTTGTAATTTTAAATCAGTGATGCTTAATTCTTTGTTCTAGGTAGTTGGTATAAGTCAGTGGTTCTCAAACCTTTTGGCTTATAGAGCACTTTGGTACGGCAAAAGATCCCATGGATCACCCAAAGATTCTATCCCACCTATTTTGACTTGCTACTTCAAATGAACCTCATCACAATTAACAGGAGCTTATGAAAACTGCAGATATTTCACTACTTGTTTGCTACTAAATTGAATAAATTTATGTGTATTAATTTGAAAGTGAAATATTAAGTAAGTAAATGATTCATTCAAAAGAATAGACCTGTTCACATTATAAACATTAATAACACAAGGGTGACAGCCCTTCCCACATCTAGTGACATGAGGCAGACAAGGCATGTGTTTCTATCTGTTTCAATGGCCAGTTCTTCCTAGACATTATAGCTATAGGAAGAATATTATCAAGCTGGAGAGGATTCAGAAGAAATTTACCAGGATGTTGCCAGGTAGGGAGGGTCGGCTGGGGACTTGTTTCACTGCAGCGTAGGTGGTTGAGAGGTGACCTTATAAAAGTTTATAAAATAATGACAGGTATAGTTAGGGTTAATTGTGATTGTCTTTTCCCTAGGATGGGAGATTTCAAGACTAAGGGGCACATTTTTAAGGTGGGAGGAGAGAGATTTAAAAAAGACATTGGGACATCTTCTTTTACACAGCAGGTGGTATATATGTGGAATGAACTTCCTGAGGAAGCGGAGGAGTGTGAGTACAGTTAGAACACTTAAAAGATATTTGGATAAGTACATGAATAGGAAAGGCTTGGAGAGATATTGGGCCAGGAGAAAGCAGATGGGACTAGTTTAGTTTGGGATTATGGATTGGTTGGACCGAAGGGTCTGTTTCCATGCTGTATGGATGTATGAGTCTGTAACAGGATGCCAGCCTCTTGCCAGACGTCATTGTTGGGGAGCACTATGCCACATTGACAATGGATGACCAAGGGCATCTCCCACTCTTACCATCTGCCAAAAGTGCTTTGAAAGTGAATCAACTCATTTAGCCATGTTACAAACATCCATGTCCAATCAAGCCCTGTAGCAGGATTCAAACACAGGGCTTCTGGCTCTAAGGCAGGGCACTCCCACCAGCACCTCCATCATACCACAGGAAAACACACCATTACAATAATATTTCTGAAAAATTAATGCTTAATTCATAAGCAAACTAATCAAACAAAAATAACAGTAAAACAAAAATAAACAAAGAACTATGGTTGTTGGAAATCAGAAATTGCTGGTGAAATTCAGCATGTCCGGCAGCATCTGTGGAGAGAAAGCAGTGTGAACGTTCTTCAGAAGAGTGTAGGATAAGTCTGGTTTATTGATCTTCCTCTTTGACATTGCCTCAGGGTTGACCATGGCTTGCTTCCATTCTGGGGGGAGGGGGAGTGGTTCTGTGGTAGTGGAATAGCTCAAACCTGGAGCCACGTCTTTTTTAAAGCTCATATCATACCCAAGAGTCACTTTGATTGAGCAGCATCATGAGAGTACTGGGAATGAGGGCCTATTCTCTTGTATGGCCTCAGTGATTGGATTTTGGGCCAGCAGTCAGACTATCCGCAGGGCTTCCATGGACATTTAGTACTCCATCGACTACTCTTTGAGAAACATTACTCTAGGTTGACTGACGACAGCTTCAAATATAAATTTTGTACAACTGTTATCTTAGTCTTAAAGTAGGTTTTGAAAATTGAATAAAGGGTAAACATTTTTCTTAAAAGAATTGCATTTCTGGCCAGGATCCAGAGTTAGATTGAGTTTATATGAGGCTTATTTTCCTTTGAAGTTGGGCCAGGTAAAATGCTAAAGGAAGGGATCACAAGGGAGGGCATTATGCTGTAACTCCTAAAACATTAGCAAGGCTTTCCAAGTAGTTCCACCCTCACTGATGACCAGCTTGACAAACCGAGTGGAAGAGGAAGGATGAAGTAAACAGAAAGCACAAAACATAGGCTATCACCGAGCCAACAGCACCAGCAGAGGGTAGGCAGACCGGAAGCCACACCTCAAGGAAGGGACTTTATGAACACATACTTACCTCAGACTTGAGCAAGAGAAAACAGAAGTCTTGCTTCCCAGACACTGCTCCTTTCATACACTCTGAGACACGAGTCAACTAGGACTGTGCCATTGCTATGAATAGTTCATTCTTTTTGACTGTTTTATTTTAAGCTGCATTTTCCTGCACCGCCTGCTAAACTGACAACATTTTACTACAATTCCCAAACCCGGGAGAGCTGTTGTTTCTTTAAACATTTAAAATAATTCACAACAGTTGAAATGGAGACTGCAAATTAGAAAGGCATATACGGCAGGAGGGGGATTAGGGAAGAAAACAATGATAGATATTAGATTTTCAAAAACTGGTAACCCTAACCTGAATGTGCAATATGTTTGTCATTAGCAAGATGAGGATAGAATATAATATCAGATGAAAAGAAAGGGACTCCTAAACAAGCAGGATTCACTGCCAAAAGCCAACAAGAAACATATACTTAGAAGTTCTCAAAACTGCTTTTGACAAAATCCTCAGCTGAGGTTAAAATTCAATTCATTGGGGATATTATATATAATTGAATAATAAAATTGAAAAGAAATAAAGTTAGAACAGAAGTCTAAATTTAATTAGAAGAAATATACTGTAGATGCTGGAAATCAGAAATAAAACTAGAAAGTGGTAGAGAAACTCATTCCAGAGAAGACAAATCGTTAACTGTTAATCTCTCCATTAATGCTGCTGGCGTTTCTCCAATCCGGTGTTTTTATCTTTAATTTGAATTAACTCATGTTAAAAGTCTCCCAATGCATTCAAATAATCAGTGAGCCCCATCACAAGCACAACATTGTCCATTAGTCAAACTCCCATTAAACATTTTAATGGAAAAGAACACAAATGAGTTGAGGAACCAACTTGGATCTCAGGGATAGTCACTTTCTGCCTGAATGTATCTAACAGTAAAACTGAGACCAAAAGTGATTCTAATTGTTCATGACATTCTTTACGTCCATTCTACCTCTTCATGAGCTGGTTTCATCAAGAAAGATCTGTTTGTCAAATATTTGGTTCAATCATCTCTGCACTCCTAAAAGATGTATCTTCCTAAGAGAAGCACTCTCAAATACAGTCACACAGAAGGGTTTTATGATTGTAATTCCACTCAAAATTATTTTAATTTTCTGAAATAGTATAATCATATATCCCCTTGGCTATCACATCTGTACACTCTTCCCTCTAATTCAACCAATCGTTTACTCTTGGTTAGTAACTGTTTCAATGTCCATGTCATAAATCTTCATAGGAATTATTTAATTAACTGGCTTTTTCCTAAAGTCTGTAATTAGTTTTTGTCTTGTTTTCATTCAGCTCAAGAGAAACAGGCAAGTCCTTCATAGTGTGTAATATTTCATTTAAATGCCTGTGGCACCAATGAGTTTAAAGCTCCAACTAACTCACAACAAAAACAGCTTGGATTTATTTAACACTTTAGTATCATAAAATAAGTCAAGATGCTTCACAAAGTATGATCAGACAAAACTTGATATATTTGTTAGTGGCACAGAAGGCTTTATTCTCTTTGGTTTCAAGGTCCATAACCAGGAGACATAGACTTAGAGAGAATTTGAAGGGCAATCTTTTTACCCAGTGATCGATACGGATTCTGCACACATTGTTTGAAAAGGTGTTAGATGCAGAAACCTTCAGGGTACTTTCAAAGTATAGATGCTTGACAGTCAGTGCAAACATGATGGGCCAAATGGCTTCCTCCATGTTTTAAACTTTCATGAATCCAGGCTCTAAAATGTGTATGATGGTTTTACTCCTATTACTGCCTTCATGTTGATAAGTAGAGTCTTCTCCTAACCTTTAAAATTCAAGAGCAATCCTATACCATAGGCATTGATATTCTCATCAAACAAAAGGTAATTGAGACTCAGGTCTTCCAATGGAATTACTTGGTAAGTGCGATATTAATGGAAATCTGTTAGACAGATAAGGTTCTTGTACATATTTCTCTTCAAATACTCGGGTCTGAGCAATACCATGATTTCAAAGCAATATGATGCAGAGGTGAAGCAGAGAAGCAGGAAGAACCTGAAAAAAAGGTCCAGCATATCCCAAGAAGAAGGCTTGCCACCACTTACCGAAGGCAGAAAGGAGTTGGCAATTAAAGCAAACCAGACCTGAGACCTTAATTTAGCATTTAATGAATGCAAGACTGCAGTGTGAATCCATGAGACCGATATACAAAAAGTTACCCAAATGAGTCATTTCACTCAATGAAAGACACAGGGAGGCAGTGGAGATATCACAGGATAATGAATTCTCCAAAAGCTTCCATTTGCAAATTGGCTCAGCACAGCAAAGAGAGTGCTACTTTTCACGAGAGTAATGGCTACAGCTGGAGACTAAATTAGAAAAATCTTGCACAGGAATGATTCCGTCCTGAAAGATTCTCTGATTCACTAAATGCTTTTGACATTGCTACTGGGAGAAGGGAGGTGAGATAAGAATAGAGTCCTGGCCCCCACACTCATTGTTCAACTCAGTAACCGCAACATAATGTATCAAATAAAAACATACTGCTCATGTGAATACTGTGATTCCCTCAAATATGGCATTACCAAAATGCAGTCTTGAGACACTGTGCTTCAGTACACACTTTTCATTAGTAGTTAATGCCAAGCATCATGAGTGGGATTATCTTCCACATCCCAGGGGAGCAGAATATCCATACAGGAGCAGAATTATGTTGTTCGACCCATCGAGTCCACTCCACCATTTGATCATGGCTGATGGGTAATGTATCAGCATCGAAAGAAGATTGATTAATTAACAGAAAGCAAAGAGTGGGGATAAATAGGTGGTTTTTTCGTTGGCGATCAGTGGCTAGTGGTGTGCCTCAGGGATCAGTGTTGGGACCACAATGTTTCCTATTTGCATAGATGATATAGTGTTGGGGACCAATGGTAGTGTGTCAAAGTTCGCAGATGAAACTAAGGTGAGTGGTACAGCCAAATTCGAAAGAACACTGAAAGTCTGCAGAGGGATGTAGATAGATTAAGTGAATGGGCAAGGATCTGGCAGATGGAGTACAATGTTGATAAATGAGACGTCATTCATTTTGGTAGGAATAACAGCAAAATGGACTCTTATTTAAATAGTGAACAATTGCAGCACACTGCCATGCAGACAGACCTTAATGTCCTTGTGCATGAATCACAAAAAGTTGGTTTACAGGTACAGCAGGTAATTAAGAAGGCAAATGGAATATTGCCCTTCATTGCTAGAGGAATTGTGTTTAAAAAAGGGAGATTATGCTGCAGCTGCGTAGGGTGCTGGTGAAGGACACCTAGAGCACTGTGTACAGTTTTGGTCTGCTTACTCGAGAAAGGATGTACTAACATTGGAAGGGGTACAGAGGAGGTTCACTAGGTTGATTCCGGAATTGAGAAGGTTGGTTTATAAGGAGACATTGAGTAGACTGGCACTGTACTCACTGGAACTTAGAAGAATGATGGGGGATCTTACAGAAACACATAGAATCATGAAGGGAATAGATAGGATGGAAGCAGGGAGGTTGTTTCCATTGGTGGATGAGGCTAGAACTAAGGGACATAGCCTCACAACAAGGGGGAACAAATTTTGGACTGGGTTGAGGAGGAACGTCTTCACCCAAAGGGTTGTGAATCTGTTCTCATTGGAGAGAAGGAAGCTAAGAGGGGATTTAATAGAGACATACAAGATGATCAGACGATTAGATAGGGTGGACAGTGAGAGTCTTTTTCTGAGGATGATGACGTCAGCTTGTACAAGGGGGCATAGCTACAAATTGAGGGGTGATAGATTTAAGACCGATGTCAGAGGCAGGTTCTTTACTCAGAGAGTGGTAAGGGCGTGGAACGCCCTGCCTGCCAATGTAGTTAACTCAGCCACATTAGGGGCATTTAAACAGTCCTTGGATAAGCAGATGGATGATGATGGGATAGTGTAGGGGGAGGGGCTCAGATTAGTTCACAGGTCGGCGCAACATCGAGGGCCGAAGGGCCTGTTCTGTGCTGTATTGTTCTATGTTCAAGAATTCCCTGCCCAGTGAAGCGGCTAAAGCTACCTCATTAAATGTTTTTAAGGCATAGATAGATTTGTTTGAACAGTGTTAATGTTTAATTTAAATTTAAGTTTAATTAAGAATTTGAACGAGCGGGCAGGTAAGTGGAGCTGAGTCCACGAAAAGATCATCCATGATCTTATTAAATGGCAGAGCGGGCCTACTGGGTCAGATGGCCTTCTCCTGCTCCTTTTTCTTATGTTCTTATATGTTTCTTAACCCTGTTCTCTTGCTGTCTCGCTGTAACCTTTGATTCCTTTTCTAATAAAAACCTGTTTACCTCTGTCTTAAATACACTCAACAACTTAGCTCCCACAGTCTTGTGTGGAAATCAGTTCCATTGATTCACCACCCTCTAGCTGAAGAAATTCCTCCTTATCTCAGCCTTAAAAGGGCATCCCATCACTCTGATGCTGTGCCCTCAGGTCTTAATCTCGCCTACTAATGGAAAAATCTTGTCCATATCCATTCTATCCAGGCCTTTCAGTATTCTGTAAGTTTGAATCAGATTCCCACTTATCCTTCTAAACTCCACTGAGTGCAGACCACGAGCCCTCAATTGCTCCTCATATTGCAAGCCCTTCATCCTGGGACTTGTTCTTGTAAATCTCCTCTAGACCCCCTCCAAGGCCAGCACACCCTTCCTAGATAAGAGGCCCAAAACTGTTCACAACATTCCAAATGCAGTCTGACCATAGTCTGATACAGCCTCAGCAGTACATCCCTGCTCTTGTATTCTAGCCCTCTTGAATGAATGCTCATATTGCTTTTACCTTCCTAATTACCAACTGAACCTGCATGTAAATCTTAAAAGAATCCTGAACTAGGAATCCCAAGCCCCCTTGTACTTCAGATTTCCAAAGCCTTCCCCCACTTAGAAAACAGTCTACAACTCTATTCTTCCTATCAAAGTGTGAAACCTCACACTTTCCTGCATTGTACTCCATCTGTCACATTTTTGCCCATTGTCCTAACCTATCCTTCATCATCTAAGTAAACACTCTGTATATATAGCTGTAAATAAAATGTATGCAAAAAAGTGTTTCTGGGACCCTCCCAGTATGTAGAAGCCTTTTATATGCATAAACATTTAGTATGGCACTTGTTGCTTACAGCTTCCTACCTTACTAATTGAAGAAAGCAAATAAACAGTCTAGGTGGCATAACTGTCATCGGACTAGTAAACCAGATCACCAGGTTAATGTTCTAGGGGCATGGGTTCAAGCCCCATCACTGCAGAGAAAGTGAAATGCGAATTCAGCAAAAATCTTGAATAAAAAGCCCACCTAATGGTGACTGTGTAACCATCGTCATTTGTCATAGAAACCTATCTGGTTCGCTAATGTCCTTTTGTCCACGTGACTCCAATCCCATAACAATGTATTTCACTCTTACCTACCATGTTGGTGATTAGGGTCGGGTAATAATTGCTGGCCTGGCCAGTTACACCAGTAAGTTGGCCTCAGTTACACTTCGCCTGTTTATAATAGCCCTCGGTTAGAAAGATTATTAGAGGTATCAGTAGATAGTTGCTCCTGCCCTTTTGCAAGTTACCCAAACCCTGGTAAGGATCGCATGCTCAAGATACCAGGAGGCCATTTAAACAGACATTTATTTTGATTGGTTCTGATTTGGATTTTGTTAAGCAATTTAACTGTTTTAAACCAGGTCTAGGTGGTCTTTTCAGGGCGTGCACTCTCCTGGATACAGGCCTATGAGTTTTCTTACTCCATTTAGGTCTAATGGAACTCTTTTACTGTCTCAAGTTCACGTATCGGCAGCAAACGACAATGGCTTGCCAGCCTGGATCCTGAAGAAAATTTTAACCATTTGGCCAAGGCTTGGCTTTGTTTTGGGATTTTGCTGCGGGCTGACCTAGAGTTCTTCTGTTCTGGATACGCCCTGAGTGAGGCCTTCACTCAAATGCTGTTGGATTGGAAAAGGTGTCCACTTCCATCAGAATATCCTGCAACTCATATGCTCCACTTGCCGCATTTTCCAATGATAAAGACAATTATAGTGCTTATTTGAAGTCCAGGTGGGCTTCAGCTAATAGGCATTTTTGCATGGTTACATCATTAATCCCACATACCAAACAGTCTCTCAGTATCTCACTTAGGGGTAAACCAAAATCACGTGCCTCTGCCTGTCATCTTAACGTTGTCAAAATTCCGATATGGATTCCCCTGGTTCTCGAATTGCTGAGTAAAGCTAATAGTGTCTCAGAATTAGAGGAAGCTTGGGGTCGTATTATCCCTTAATTAAATCCGACAACTCTTGGAAGGCTTTAGTATCTGATGTCTCAGGAAAAGTTGGGCTCTTAATAACTGAAAAAGCTGTGGGTCCACAAGCTATCAGGAGAATTACACGTTGCTTTTCAACTGCCCCAATATCATTTGCCCAGAAGAAATAATGCATTATTTCCATGTACTGGGCCCAGTCTTTGACAGTAGGATCGAACGAGTCAACATTCCCAAATAATGGCTTGATGCCAGAAAGGCCAACTCAAAGATGACTGTTGCAAGCAAATTTCTTCAGGAACATGCTTTTCTTTCGTCACCACTGAAATAACTCCACAGAGGCCAGTATCCTGTCAACAAGTCACCTGTTATTTACACATGGAGAGTCTTTGACACTGATCCAGCTCCCTCAGTGCCAGCTCTCAGAGTGAGCAGGATGTCTTTTCTGTCAGCCAGGGCTCCCTGATTGGAACAGATTAACAGCCCCAATCAGGGAACTCATATTCTATGGGGTATACCTGGCTTACCTTGTTACAATCACAAAATAATTAATTAGCTCAATCAAAACCATGGGATTAAAGGGCCAAGGTTACATGGATATGAAATTAACTAAGTGACCGAAATACAGTAATGAATGAAAGCTTTTCAAATTAAGGAAATGTGTGGTAAATGTGAGGTAATATATACATATTAATGATGTGAACTTCGATATACAGGACACAATTTTGAAGTTTGCACAAGACATGAAACTTGGAAATGTAGTAAACAGCAAGGAGGAGAGTAATGGATTTCAGAAGAACATAGATGAATTGATCAAATGGGGAGATACTTATCAGATTAAATTTAATTCCAAATCATTTTAAGTAATTTATTTTAATAGAAAATATCAGGAGACTCAAAATAAATTAAACAACACAGAAATACTTCATAGAAATCATTGCAAACAATGAAACACCCCAGCCTGAGGTATCATGTGGTCAGTAGACATGAGTCTGGGTCCAGTTCAGACTGAAAGGGTGAAGGTTCCATACTCTGTCATAGGGAAGAATGTAGTGGATACAGCCAATCTGCCCTGAATTACTCCTGAAATTCTGAAGAGGCAGGCAGCACTGTTGCAAGCTTCAATCTGCCTAACTTGTGATTATACGATGTTTTCACCATTGTATACCAGACATTTCTTGCCAATATTGTGAATGCATTTGGTGAAAGGTGTCAGGAAATACTCTCACTCTGCCTGTTTAATTGCTCACTGTAAAAGCCCCTCGTGACTCTGTTGTAATTTTCCTTCAATTGTTTTGTTTGAGGTTTGTTGAAATTTTAAAGTTCCACAAGGGAACAAAAATACAAAGCGTGCAGTTTTGTGTTACAGCAGTTGCCAAATTTCTTAATTTCTCTCCCTACGTTTCACCTCTTCCCCATCTCTACAACCAAAGGGAGTAGACTTATTGCAGTGCTAATGGCAATATGGATTCCCCATTACTGTCATCAATCTTCCTTGTAAGTCTTCATCATGAATGTCAATGTTGCTGTTTGGCCATGAGAATCACAGGAATGAGTCTGATCTCGTCCACACATGATACACACCCTCCTGCATTACTAGCAACTACTATTAGTGAAAGGGGGATGGAACATAAGTCATATTGGTTGGATGTACTGACCTCCAACTAGTCCAGCTACAATCAGAACATCAATTGCAGAGTGAGCATCAACAGTGAGATCTTCCTGGTAGCTATAGCTCCGCTCTACTTTACGAAGTATCAATAACTGCTCAACCAATTGCTAGCATCAAATATGTCCACGCATTCCCTCTCAGCTTCTTTTAAAATCCCAGGGATTCTGACTGACTAGCTGAGCACTAGCCTAACTACTCAAAATTAACTGGAGACGCATTTATCCCAAGAACATACATAGAAACACAGGAACAGGAGTCGGCCAATCTGCCCTTCAAGTTAGCTGCATGCTTTCTCCCCGGATCTTTTGATCCCTTTAGCCCTAAGAAATATGTCTAACTCTTTCTTGAAAGAATTGAATGTTTTGGCCTCAACTACATTCTGTGGCAAGAATTCCGGGGTCGACCACTCTCTGGGTGAAGAAATTTCTCCTCATATCAATCCGAAATACCCTACTCTATGTCCTTAGACTCTGACCCCCTGGTCCTGGACTCTTCAGTCATAGGAACATCCTTCCTGCATTTAGCCTATCCGCCCCAGTCCTGTTAGAGGAAGTCAAAGTCTAAAGATGAGGTAGGGGGAGTGTGTGGTTATATTGCTAGAGTGATAATCTGGAGCACTGGAATAATAATCCAGGTAAAATTCATGTTCAAACCTCACTTTATTAAATCATTTTCTTTATAAGACCTACCCAACCTCTAAGGAAGGGGAATATATTAATTTGGCAGTTAAATTCTCCTTGCTGTCAGTACAAGCACAGCATTGTCAATAAGATTAACAAATGAAAGACTGGAATGTCTTCTTACCGAAATAAAAGTATCCACCTTCGTCTTTGGGCTGGAAGAATTTGCCTCGGGCCTGTGCGTGGACATCAGCTCCCTTTTCAACCAGCAGCTCGACATAATGTTTACACCGGCGCTCGATCGCAATGTGCAGCGCAGTCTGGCCTGGGACATGAGGTAGAAAATAAAATCAGAGCCTCTAATGTCATTAAACAATAGAGTATGTTTTGAAGTGTAGTAACTGGCATAATGTAGAAAATGAAAGAACAGCTGGATAGATATTAAAATGCAGAACTGCACTCACAGAAAACAAATAAGGAAATAGTAAACTGCACCTTTTAAAGATTTTTTTCATTAATTCACAGGATATTGTCATGGCTGGCCAGGCAGCATTTATTGCCCATCTCTAATTGCCCAGAGGGCAGTTAAGTGTCAACCACATTGCTGTGCGTTCTGGAGTCACATATAAGCCAGACCAGGTAAAAATGGCAATTTCCTTCCCGAAAGGATATTGGTCAACTGGCTGGGTTTTTCTACACAATCAATAAACAGTTTCATGATAAACCTGAAACTCTTCATCCCAGGTGTAGAGCTGGATGAACACAGCAGGCCAAGCATCATCAGAGGAGCAGGGAGAAGAAGGGTCTAGGCCCGAAACATCAGCTTTCCTGCTCCTCTGATGCTGCTTGGCCTGCTGTGTTCATCCAGCTCTACGCCTTGTTATCTCAGATTCTCCAGCATCTGCAGTTCCTACTAACTCTTAATCCCAGGTTCTTTACTGAATTCAAATTCCACCATCTGCCATGTTGGGATTCAAACCTGGATCCCCAGGACATTACCTGGCTCGCTGCATTAATGGCCTTGTGATAATAACACTAGGCCATCACTTCCCAGGTTTAAAGTTGGACAAATTCAACTTGTGATAGTGAGAATAAGTGGAGAACTGCACAATATCATCCATCCCTGCAGTGGAACCTATTGCCAGGCTGTTGATGCAGGTGCTCCACACAATACTACAGAATGTCTTCTGACAGCCTGGATGAGCCCACACTCATGTGCAAAATGCAGGAAACAAGTTCATTAACAGCAGCCAAACCTTAAAGTAAATATACTTTCAAGGAAGTCAACTCTTTCACTTACTGTTGTTACAGGTGTCCATTGTTAAGTTGAGTTTGCACAAACCTAGCATGATTCTAGTGGGATTTGTCTTCATGTCTGCTGCAAGTTTGTTTGGGACATTGTATCTTTATTTCTTCCCTCAGAGATTAATTGTTGTGACATGATGTAGCTATATTTAGTCATAGAGTTGTCCAGCATGGAAACAGACCCTCTGGTCCAACTTGTCCATGTCAAACAGATAACCTACATAAATCTAGTCCCATTTGCCAGCATTTGGTCCATATCCCTCGAAACCCTTTCTATTCATGTACCCATTTAGATGCCTTCTAAGTGTTGTAATCGTACCAACCTCTACCACTTCCTCTGTCATTCATTCCATGAGCACGCCACACTCTGCAAGAAAAATGTTGCCCCTTAGGTCCCATTTAAATCCTTCACTTCTCACCTTAAACCAATGCCGTCTAGTTTTGGACATCCCCACCCGGGGGAAAAGACTTGTCTATTTACCCTATCCATGCCCCTCATGATTTTACAAACCTCTATAAGTTCACCCCTTAGCCTCTGATGTTCCAGAGAAAATAGCCCCAGCCTATTCAGCCTCTCCCCTTAGCTCAAACCCTTCAACCCAGACAGCATCTTTGTAAATCTTTTCTGAACCCTTTCTACTTTCACAACAGCCTTCCTACAGGAGGGAGATCAGAATTGCAAGCAATACTCAAAAAGTAGCCAAACCAATGCCCTGTGCAGCTGCAACATGACTTCCCAACTCCTATACTCAATAAAGGCATGCATACCAAACACCCATCTTCACTATCCTATCTACTTGCCAGTCCACTTTCAAGGAACTATGAACCTGCACTCCAAGATCTCTTTGTTCAGCAACACTCCCCAGGGCCTTACTATTAAATGTATAAGTCCTGCCCTGATTGCCTTTCCAAAACATAGCACCTCACATTTGTCTAAATTAAACTCCATCTGCCACTCCTTGATCCGTTAGACTGTCTGACCAAGATCCTGTAGTAGTCTGAAGTGTTTTTTCATGGAATAGCTACAAGTGATCCTACAATGGCTTTGTATGGATTCTTTGCCTGTCAAAGATCGCCTACAGTATGGAAACACGCCCTTTGGTCCAACACCAACCCACAGAGCATCTCACCCTGATCCATACACCTGTAACCCACCTAATCTATTCAACCCTGAACACTAGGGGCAATTTAGCATGGCCACTGGTGTGCATATCTTTGGACTGTGGGAGGAAAGCCACACAGACAGTCACCCAAGGGTGGCATTGAACCTGGGCCCCTGGGGCTGTAAGGCAGCCCTGCTAACCACTGAGCCACCACATCACCCTATTGTGGATGCTACAATCAGAAAATGTGTTAAAGAGTAAGTCATCATTCCAACTAACCCTCATCTTTAAATAAACCTCTTCAGCTTTTTCTTCAGTCTTTGATTCAGGGAAAATAAACTTGAAATAAAACCACAGTCTTAACTTTTAAGATTACTGTACTTTTTTTAATAACATGATATTTAGAATACTTCTGTGAGTTTATATTTATGTATCAATTGTATATTTCAACAAATTCAAAAAATATACGACTCTTTTAATCTAAATGCAGAAAATGCTGCATGCCGATTATCCCAGGGATTTGGCTAATGTGTCCAAACATAAATTAGGTGCTTTCAGCTCTCCAGCCTGAGATTTGATGCTGACTAATCACCATTGCCATTTACTATAAAACAACTTGGAAATTTCCATGCAATGAAACAAGCTCAAGGGGCTGATTTCCTGGCTGTGAGGTTCCGAGGTGAAGTCATCTCACTCAGGGTACATACTGGGACGTCACGAGCCTGCTGCTTCTGATTCTGATCCCTTTAATCTATGCCGCTCAGATGCACATTTTGCCACCCAGCTCTCTGGGCTGCATTATCCCATCATGACAGGGGATTTGGGGGGAGCGCGTGGTTGGCGGTGGAGGTCCGGAGAATTTCCAGATCCTAACCCAATTTCCAAGGAGGAAGCAATCACTGAACTGGATTTTTTTCAGACGAGCTGCTTTACTGCCCTCCCGGTGCCTCAAAAGTATGTAATTATAATCTTGTATAAGCAACTAATGCCTTGGGTATGTTTGCTGGATACGGACAAACTTCGATGTTTGTTTGTTTCTTCATATATCACACTATACAGAACTGAACTGCTGTAGTAAGTGTGTGTGTAAACAAAGATATTTTTATGAATAAAGTGTATTTTTGAAATAAAAATAAGTTGTCATGGAGACAAGTTCGCTATACAGTCAAGGGTGGTGAATCATCTCTTTAAGCTTGACAGGAAATCTGAGATCTTTCAGCTTGAGGAGGACAAAGACCCTACAGAGGATAGTAAGTGACCAAGAGGGTTCTTCAACTTGTCTGAAAGTTAAATAAACTTTTATAAAGCTGCCACGTCACCACTGTGGGAGCACAAATCCTCTACAGAGTGGTCTCTGGCTGCAGCCACACAGAGGCAGATGGGGAAGGCCTACAGGCCTGGCTGGAGCACCGTCTCCTCTGGCCTACACTAGGATAATCAGCTCCCAGTCAGTAGTAGAAGGGGTTAAATCTAACGGCACTAATCCCATCCTGTTTTCATCATCACACAAAGCGATGGAATGTCACCAGCATACAGCTCCCTCTCTGGTACAACTTCCTGGTTAAGATGCATGAAGTAGGACATGTTCCAATCAAGTTTCTTCTATCTCTAACACATCTCTGAATATTCTGTATTAGTTCATCAATATCAAGAGTACCAAAGTTATTGAATCGGGAAACTAAAGGACATCTGGATGTTCTATTTTGTGTGTTCTTAACAAGATTCTCACTTTCCCTGCACAGCTGTACACAGAGTAGCCCTATCAGCTTTGAATCTGTCTGATAAATGTGGATCAGTATAATTCAGAGCTGCGTCACCCGATTCGAATTGTCAATTGACCTATTGACAGGAAAATATCAGAATTTGAACTTTTACCCTGTGCTTTACGCATAATCTTTGTTATTCACTCCTGGGATGTGGGTATCTTTGACTGTCTGACATATTTGTCCCATTTCCAGTTGCCTGTGAGAACATGGTGGTGAGCTGCTTTCTTGAACCTCTGCAATAAATACATCTACAAAGCTGTTATGCTGGTTTGTACCCCAGTGACACTGGGCAATATATTTCCAACTCTGGATCTACCTCTGATTTGTTGTTACGTTTGACAAAGATAGCAATTAGAATTAATTTTAATACTGTTCCTCAGATTATTGCTCAGATTCAACATGAGGAAAAATATAGGTGCACTCAGTAAAACAACATTCATATCACAATGGTCCTCTTTTTGTGCAAATAACTTGTAGATTTCCTTTTAAGTGTGTGGATACAATTTGCGTTTTCTCCACTTTTGCATGAACAGTGAACATGAATCCTCTTGGTAAATCTTCCCAGAAGATGTTGTGAAGAACAGCCTCGAGACTTAGTGTATAATGTATGGTTAACAGCCTGCGATGTTTAACTAATATCAAAACACATGATTTGGCAGCACTCAGTGACAACAGTCTCATGTCTAAAACAGAAAGTAGTGGGTTGAAACTTCTCTTGAGATAACGGAATATTTAATCTAAGCTGATACTCCTCCTTCTGAGCCACTGTCTCATGATCAAGAGCAATTTACTTCCTCTCCATTGGAGATAGCTGATTAACAGAAGGGTTGCAGAGACAGGTTAGAGTGAATGGATGGAAAGATGGGTTAGACAGATGCATTGGTGAGAAAGGTTGAAGCAAAGGGGTGGAGTAGATTCCCTACAGTGTGGAAACAGGCCCTTTGGCCCAACAAGTCCACACTGAACCTTGGAGCATCCCACCCAGACCTATCCCCCTATAACCCACACACCCTTGAACACTACGGGCAATTCAGCTGATCAGCCTACCCTGCACATCTTGGGGCTGTGAGAGGAAACCAGAGCACCCGGAGGAAACCCACACAGACATGGGGAGAATGTGCAAACTCCACAGAGACCGTCGCCCAAGGGTGGAATCAAACCCAGGTCCCTGGTGCTGTGAGGCAGCAGTGCAAACCACTGAGCCGCTGAGCCACCCTTGGAGGGAAGAGTTAGAGAGAACAGTTGAAGAGAAGTGTTGGAGTGAAGGAATGGAAAGATGGGCTGGAGAAAAGGTTTAAATGAAGGATTGGAGAGAAGGGTTGGACAGAAGCAATGGTGAGAAGGGTTAAAGAGAAGGATTGGAGCTAAGGAGTGGAGAGGTGGGTTAGACAAAAGGTTTGGAGAGAAGGGCTGCAGAAAGGGTTGGAGTGAAGCGTGGAGCAAAATGTTAGAGAGATGGCTTGGGGGAAAGAGTTGGAGAGAAGCTTTAGAGAGAAGGGTTACTTCATGGTGTATGTGATGCTGCCAACCACCTTACTTACCAACATTCTTTCAGGATCTTGCTGAAGGCATCACTGATAGTCTTCCTATGGAGCTTTGAGACCTGTGCAGTAGGTGGTCCAAGTTTTCTAATGTGTATAGGACAGCAGGGATATTTGCTTTCCAGTAAAACTATTACCTTAGACTTGGGTTTGGGACTTAACACTATGCTTCTCTATATGGTTGCCCTTCTCATCAGAAACTTACGTAAGGCCAGAAATTGTCAAGGGGATTGGTTGATACAGTGGGTTAGATAATCCTCCCTTTAACTCTTTATTGCAGTCTGATGAGGAGAAACATTCAATATTTACAAGCTCCTGACAACAATCCTGACTTCCTAATTTAAATGAGTTTGAAGGGATTGCTGTATCATGCTCATTATCCACAGCTCATGAGGTTAGCCCCAGACCCCAGCTTTTTTCCTCTTGTTAATTTGTCCATTCTGATCATGTAGTGCTTTGTGATAGATAGGAGTTCTGTAGAAGTGGTGTCTATGTTCTATGGTTATCCATGGAAGATCTGTGCCACTACCCACCAGCATAACCTGGGTTTGGCATACAACAGTGAGTTAAAGATAGGACCCAGCTACCATGCTCTCCACAGAAACAATATTGTCCATATGCCAGTACCAACCAAAAGCAAAATTTCCTCCTCCCCACCCTATCTCTCCTGATAGATTTCCCATCCTGATGGTTCTCATTACTCCAAAGAAACAAAACCACAAGAAATTGCAGGGTTAGAAGTGGCTGAAAATTACAGAACTCCACCCTCCCCCTCTCTCAGACGCAGCATTAACTTAATGCTTTCAACTGAGTGTCAAATCTCAGTTCCCCTTTTATTTTTCACTGAGAAACCGTCCTTTCATTAATTAGTGAGAGGATGGGATTTGGTGCCGATTAATATTAAGGTATGAGAAATGAAATGAGTCGTTTCTCCTTATCGTGACCTCAAAAGGGGCCGATGGTGGGTCTGAGTTACAGGTGTGCTGCAAGGAAGAATCATACTGTGAAATTCTTCCCTTTGTCTCTGTGTGTAACTTCCAACCAGTGTTTACATCACAACGAGTATAAATCATGAACTGGGGGCAGAGGTGCTTGAAAGTCATTATTTATTACCTAAATTTCTGGCTACCATTTACACATTTTTTTCTCCTAAAGGAAAATAAAGGAGTAAAGTCTGTCTCTGCTAAAACTGTCTGTTAATATAGTCATTTAGGCTTCTGCCACCACAACAAACAGAGAAATCTGCCTTCGTGGACACCTGACCATGATAAATTCTGTCAGGAAAATACATTTACAATCACCTATGGTGCATGGTCTTCCCACGAGGTAATGGATGGTTTCAGAACAGAAATGGTAGACAGAACTCTCCCTGATGTGATATTTTAAGTTTTCACCATTGATTGCTGAAGGTAAAAACCAGAGCAGGAAGATTAATCCCAGGGAGGGTGAACATTAGAATTTTAGATATTTTCTAACCAACTTGTTTGGAGATGTTATTACACTCCTCTGAAGCAGATGGGACGTGACCCCAGGGCTCCTGGCTCAGAGCTAGGGATATTACTGCTGTGCCACAAGTGTGTGCTTGTTGCTGTGGTGCAGAAGATTTTACCAGAGTTTCAGCTTCCGATGATTATTCAAGATCTCCTGCCACATGCTGCAAGTATGTGGATGTCTGGTGTCTGAAAATCCACAACCATCCCCCAGCACATTTCGTACCAGAGATCCTGGATTAAGTGCTCGGCCCTCAGTGTGCCAGGCTCACACCTTACCTGGCATCCGGGGAGGGGCACAGGAGCCTGTTTAGGCTGAAGCCTCCCCCACCCCAACCCAAAACAAAAACCTGTTGACATGAGGGGATGGAGTAGGATGTCATTTTGCAAAACACAGCACCCACAGGCCTTGTCAACATCTGATAGAAGAGGCCAACACAGCAGAGATGAGGTTCAAGATAACAAAGTGTGAAGCTGAATGAACACAGCAGGCCAAGCAGCATCTCAGGAACACAGAAGCTGACGTTTCGGGCCTAGACCCTTCATCAGAGAGGGGGATGGGGAGAAGGTTCCGAAATAAATAGGGAGAGGGGGGAGGCGGATCGAAGATGGATAGAGGAGAAGACAGGTGGAGAGGAGACAGACAAGTTAAAGGGGCGGGGATGGAGCCAGTAGAAGTGAGTGTAGGTGGGGAGGTAGGGAGGGGATAGGTCAGTCTGGGGAGGACGGACAGTTCAAGCGGGTGGGATGAGGTTAGTAGGTAGGAAATGGAGGTGCAGCTTGAGGTAGGAGGAGGGGATAGGTGAGAGGAAGAACAGGTTAGGGAGGCAGGGACGAGCTGGGCTGGTTTTGGGATGCAGTGGGGGGAGGGGAGACCATTTCTGCGGTCTGGAAATAATTTGTCTGCCAAAACAAAAACTGTAGGGTGTGTTTAAAAACTGGAATGGGCTGCAAAGGAAGGATAGCTAACAGCGCCACTGTTGCCTTTAAGCAATAATCCTATAACTAGCTAAGGTAGTGACCATAAAAGATCCTGCACCTCCAAGCAATGTGACGCCATGATGAAAACTGAAAGTTGTGAAGTAACTCAGCAGGTCTGGCAACCCAGTGTTTTGAATCTGGTATGACTTTTTAATACTCAGTGAATAAATCAACTTATATTTCAGAGGGCTTTTCAAGACTTCAGTCTATGTACCATCAGCTGTACTATTCGAAAGGTGATTTGATAATGTTTTTAGTGTAAGATTAAAAATAGTTTAATCTTATGTCTGAGATAATGGGAACTGTAGATGCTGGAGAATCCGAGATAACAAAGAGTGGAGCTGGATGAACACAGCAGGCCAAGCAGCATCTTAGGAGCGCAAAAGCTGACGTTTCGGGCCTGGGCCTTTGGCCCAGCCTGTGGACATCATGAATGCAATGAAATCTGTTATTCACCCTGAGGTAAGGAGCCAATGAGGTACCAAAGAGAAGGGAGAAGTCAATCACTAACTCCTCACACCTTCTTGCCCCTGGTCACAGGCATGCCTCGTCAGATTGTGCAGCCTCCTTCTGTAGGAGGATACACATAATGTACAAATTAATATAAGCACAGGGGCCTGACTGGGTTGACCATCCAACTGACTCCATGCCACTATCACCACCAGCACATGTACTCCTCATGTCAACATGAGTAGTTTCAAAACTGAGCACTTCCTGCCCAAGGAAAACAGTTGGTGGCCTCTCCATTTCCAAGTGCAGACAGGAGCAGCCTCAGCTGTGATGCCTCCACAGCAGACTAGCCTACCATTGTTTCAGCTTTCAGCCCACATATCAACAAAGTAGTTTCAGAGATAGGAGGAACAGCAGATGCTGCAGAATTTGCAATAACAATGCTTAGAAGGGTCTGAAGAAGGGTCTAGGCCTGAAACATCAGCTTTCCTGCTCCTCTGATGCTGCTTAGCCTGCTGTGTTCATCCAGCTCCACATGTTGATATCTCAACAACGTAGTCGTTGAGTTTCCAAGGTGAGGTCAAACTGCAGGAGAGGAAATGAAGAGTCACCCATGAACTAAGTCAGCTCATTATTCCCAACTGCAGACAACTGAGCCAGCTGGGTACTAATGATTAATCCCACTTGAGGTATAAAGAGCTGCTTTAAGATAAGGTATAAACAAAAAAAGAACTAAATGCACAGCCACTGGCTTCTCACCTCTGTAATAAACATCCCGGAACGGTGCATTGATGAACTCACGTAGGTTTCCTGTCTTTTCTGCAATTTCAAGCACCACAGGAATGGTATCATTCTTTCCATTGGTTAGGTTTAATAGTGCTTTTGGCAAACATGTCTTCCCTGTCGAAGGTTCTGGGAACAGGGGAAAGATAGGAGAAAAGTTATTCTTAATTCCCAAAACATCGGGTGGCTGTGTATGTGCCACAATGACATGAACACATTTGATTTAATTTTATCCTTCCTTCAATGCATTTCGAGGTTTTACTGCAACAGACAATAATTCTGGGTTGTACAGCCTATTTCTTTCAGAAGTGTGTTTGGAAATATTTAGGCTATAAACTAGGACCTGATTTCCTTGTCCTGAAGGAATAAAAGCTAAAATATTAAAAAATGCCTCCCTTCCCAAAGAGACTGGACTGGAAGGGAAAGTGAGTGAAGTCCACCTGATGAATTGGGCATGTTGAGGTCACAGAATCATAGAATCCCTATGGTTTGGAAACAGGCCCTTCGACCCAACAAGTCCACACCAACCCTCAGAGCACCCCATCCAGACCCATCTCTCTTTAATTAACCTAATCTACACATCCCTGAATACTATGGGCAATTTCGCATGGCCTACCTACCTAACCTGCACATCTTTAGACTGTGGGAGGAAACCGGAGCACCCGGAGGAAACCCACGCAGACACAGGGAGAATGTGCAAACTGCACACAGACAGTCGCCTGAGGGTGGAATCAAACCCGGGTCTCTGGTGCTATGAGGCATCAGTGCTAACCACCGGTCATCAGTGAACACATAAAAGGTTCAATCTCCCAAGGTGTTCCCCAGAGGCAGAAACCAGTCACACTTGGAAATGAACATATCAGTTGTATCAGGGATCCTTTTAAGGGCACAAAATGAATTGGGAATGTCTCCTTCGCCAGTTTGATGGGTTTCTCCTTCTAGGTCATGAGGCTTGGTGCCCGTTAGCAATTCCCTGAGGTTGACCAGCAGCAAGCCTAGTGGGATTCCAGATACACTGGAACAAGTTTATTTGAAACAAACAAACAGTGAAATTGTAGCCAAAGAAACTACTGAGCAGCACTAACGTTTCAATAAATATCCTTTCCCTGCCCTATCACAGATCCCACCTCTCTATTTGCCTAGGTCCCACAGATCTCCTCATTTTTACAACCATGCACATGATTTGGGCTAAAATGTGCTTCATTTCCCTGGTCTCCTGCCTCTGTTCTGACCCCCCACACCAGCCACTAATGGTGTGAAAGACCCACCTCAAGGGTGATTCAGGTCCCAGTCTGTTGGATCCATGTTTCACAGTGGGCTGGATGTGAGATCAATTTCACTTCCCATTTCCCAACTCCAATGTAAAAATTTGGCCTCAAAAATCTGAATTTTGATACAGAAAAGAGTTTAATTTTGCTTCGCAACTGTGTGCCTAATGATTAATGCGGAATTATTGCTGGTAAGACACTTCGACAGCTTACAATTTTTCACCTTGAAACAAATAAACGTGCACTCCCCCCCTCCCACCCCCATCTCACCCCACAACTTATTCTGTCCCTGTTCAGCGTTGGGATTGTGGAGTAGCTCAGCGCACTGTGGGATGTTAAACAGCCATCTATAATCTGATCATCTCAGCCTCCCAGCCCTCTTTCTAAACTTGTTGAACAACCATTGGTCCTTTTGTGAAAACATTAGGCTGTGCCAACATTCTTGAGGCTCCCACACATCTGCATTGACTGCCCAAAATTGTGGCCAACTAGAGATATAAAATTGTACCGCTGGTGGCCAAGAACTGAGTAACAAACTGTATTTATTTTCGGCAAAGTACACTCATACTTTATCTAAAATAACACTCAATGTCAGAAAAGGCTGGTCTTTTTGTTTGATCAGCCTTTGGTCGGAGTTAATAATTGCCCCTGGGATTTCATAGCTGTAAAGAATTAAACAGCTGTCAGACCTGTAACACTCTTCAAGTATCTATCCGTCACAGATCTCATGACAACGAAAAGTCTGATGACTTTCTTATGCATCTCTCAGATTTATGAACAATCCTGTATTTATGGGTGACCCTCTACTATATAAATTAATACGCATGGTACCTTATAGGTTAGGTCCCTAGGTTTTGAATTGATTGATTGAATTGATTTTGTGTTGCACAGATTCTTAGCTGATTTTTATTTAAATTCTTGATCTATTCTTTAATCTATAGATTCTCGGTTGACCTGTCTTCTATTGATTCATGAATAACCCTGCCTTCTATAGATTCATGAATAATCACACATAGAAATGTTTAAGAGGCACTTAGACAGAGACTTGAACAGGCAAGGAATAGAGGGAATAAAGACCAAAAGAACTGCAGATACTGTAAGTCAGAAACAAAAACAGAAGTTGCTGGAAAAGCTCAGCAGGTCTGGCAGCATCTGTGAAGAGAAATCAGAGTTAATGTTTTGGGTCCAGTGGTCCTTCCTCAGAAACGGAAAAGAGGATCTGTTCAGACACATGGGATGGCATCGTGGTCAGCGCAGAAATGGTGGGTCGAAGGTCCTGTTCCTGTGCTGTACTGTTCTTTGTTCAATGTTAACTCTGCATTCTACAGATTCACAAATAATCCTGTCTTCTATAGATTCATAACTAACCTTGCATTCTATAGGTTCATTAATAACCCTGTATTTGATATATTCACAAATAATCCTGCACTCGATACATTCACAATTATTCCTGCATTCTACAGATTTGTGGCTGCTCCTGGATTTTACAGAGTAATGCCCTACTCTGAATTCTATGGGTTTGTGGACGATACTACATTTTGTAGATTTGTGGTCAACTGTAAGTAATAGGTTTGTGAGCAATACTGTGATGTATGGATTCTGAATTGATTGTTAAATTCTGCGCTGATTTTATAATCTATAGATTCGCAGCTGATTCCTTGAATTGCTTTAAGCTTCCGAGCAGCCCTAGCAAACTGTGTTATTTTCCCAGATGACCACTCCTGGTCCTTATCAATGGTACGTGGTACTGGGGAAAGGCTGCTTGGGTAGTCTCTCTTACCAATCCTCCTCTGTCTTCATTTTATCTTGGGTCTAACTAGTGGTCAGCAGGAGACAATACACACCACCCACTCTCTGCCCATCCCCTCAGACACATCTGCTCCCTTCAAAAGCTAGAGTAGAACTCCTTGTCTCCAGGGGAGGTGATGGCCTAGTGTTGTTATCACCAGACTGTTAATTCAGAGACCCAGGCAACGTTCTGGAGATCTGGGTTCGAATCCTTCTATAGCAGATGGTGAAATTCGAATTCAATAAATATCTGGGATTAAGAATCTAATGATAACTGCGAATCCATCGCCAATTGTTGGAAAAACCCATCTGGTTCACTAATGACCTTTAGGGAAGGAAACTGCCATCGTTACCTGGTCTGGCCTATATGTGACTCCAGACCTACAGCAATATGGTTGATTCTCAACTGCCCTCTGGGCAATTAGGCTTGGGCAATAAATGTTGCATAATAAGCAACACCCTCAATAAAAGGAAAAAAAAATTATGGGTAACATTAGACCCAATGCAATCCAAACACTAATGGTCAGAAGTTCATCAAAGGCTGAATAATCATCAGCCTCTTGCAAACCTTCTCCAAACTCTTGGAGATTGTGTTTATAATCCCACTGAACACAGCATGGCACAGAAGACAATGCACAGCATGAAAGAACACATCACACATCACAATGCAGAATGTCAGACTATAACATACCAGAGAATATCATAAGATTCAAAAAGACCAGGAACATGATTCCTACCAAGATAACAAAGTGTGAAGCTGGATGAACACAGCAGAACCAAGCAGCATCTCAGGAGCACAAAAGCTGACGTTTCGGGCCGAGACCCTTCATCAGAGAGGGGGATGGGGTGAGGGTTCTGGAGTAAATAGGGAGAGAGGGGGAGGCGGACCGAAGATGGAGAGAAAAGAAGATAGGTGGAGAGGAGAGTATAGGTGGGGAGGTAGGGAGGGGATAGGTCAGTCCAGGGAAGACGGACAGGTCAAGGAGGTGGGATGAGGTTAGTAGGTAGGAAATGGAGGTGCGGCTTGGGGTGGGAGGAAGGGATGGGTGAGAGGAAGAACAGGTTAGGGAGGCAGAGACAGGCTGGGCTGGTTTTGGGATGCAGTGGGTGGAGGGGAAGAGCTGGGCTGGTTGTGTGGTACAGTGGGGGAAGGGGAGATTTTGAAGCTGGTGAAGTTCACATTGATACCATTGGGCTGCAGGGCTCCCAAGCGGAATATGAGTTGCTGTTCCTGCAACCTTCAGGTGGCATCATTGTGGCACCGCAGGAGGCCCATGATGGCCATGTCATCTAAAGAATGGGAGGGGGAGTTGAAATAGTTCGCGACTGGGAGGTGCAGTTGTTTATTGCGAACCAAGCGGAGGTGTTGTGCAAAGAGGTCCCCAAGCCTCCGCTTGGTTTCCCCAATGTAGAGGAGGCCACACCGGATACAATGGATACAGTATACCACATTGGCAGATGTGCAGGCGAACCTCTGCTAAATATGGAAAGTCATCTTGGGGCCTGGGGCCCCAGAGAAGCTCGAACAGTTCATCCACTTCACCAACACCTTCCACCCCAACCTTCAGTTCACCTGGGCCATCTCCAGCACATCCCTCACCTTCCTGGACCTCTCAGTCTCCATTTCAGGCAACCAGCTTGTAACTGATGTCTATTTCAAGCCCACCGACTCCCACAGCTACCTAGAATACACCTCCTCCCACCCACCCTCCTGCAAAAATTCCATCCCCTATTCCCAATTCCTCCGCCGCATCTGCTCCCACGATGAGGCATTCCACTCCCGCACATCCCAGATGTCCACGTTCTTCAAGGACCGCAACTTTCCCCCCAAAGTGGTCGAGAATGCCATTGACCGCGTCTCCCGCATTTCCCGCAACACATCCCTCATACCCCGCCCCCGCCACAACCGCCCAAAGAGGATCCCCCTCGTTCTCACACACCACCCACCAACCTCCGGATACAACGTATCGTCCTCCCACACTTCCGCCATCTACAATCCAACCCCACCACCCAAGACATTTTTCCATCCCCACCCTTGTCTGCCTTCCGGAGAGACCACTCTCTCCGTGACTCCCTTGTTCTCTCCACACTGCCCTCCAACCCTACCACACCCGGCACCTTCCCCTGCAACCGCAGGAAGTGCTGCACTTGCCCCCACATCTCCTCCCTCACCCCTATCCCAGGCCCCAAGATGACTTTCCATATTAAGCAGAGGTTCATCTGCACATCTGCCAATGTGGTATACTGTATCCATTGTACCCGCTGTGGCCTCCTCTACATTGGGGAAACCAAGCGGAGGCTTGGGGACCTCTTTGCACAACACCTCCGCTCGATTCGCAATAAACAACTGCACCTCCCAGTCGCGAACCATTTCAACTCCCCCTTCCATTCTTTAGATGACATGTCCATCATGGGCCTCCTGCAGTGCCACAATGATGACACCCGAAGGTTGCAGGAACAGCAACTCATTCCGCTTGGGAACCCTGCAGCCCCATGGTATCAATGTGAACTTCACCAGCTTCAAAATCTCCCCTTCCCCCACCGCATCCCAAAACCAGCCCAGTTCGTCCTCTCCCCCCACTGTACCACACAACCAGCCCAGCTCTTCCCCTCCACCCACTGCATCCCAAAACCAGCCCAGCCTGTCTCTGCCTCCCTAACCTGTTCTTCCTCTCACCCATCCCTTCCTCCCACCCCAAGCCGCGCCTCCATTTCCTACCCACTAACCTCATCCCACCTCCTTGACCTGTCCGTCTTCCCTGGACTGACCTATCCCCTCCCTACCTCCCCACCTATACTCTCCTCTCCACCTATCTTCTTTTCTCTCCATCTTCAGTCCGCCTCCCCCTCTCTCCCTATTTATTCCAGAACCCTCACCCCATCCCCCTCTCTGATGGAAGGTCTAGGCCCGAAACGTCAGCTTTTGTGCTCCTGAGATGCTGCTGGGCCTGCTGTGTTCATCCAGCTTCACACTTTATTATCTTGGATTCTCCAGCATCTGCAGTTCCCATTATCACGTGATTCCTACCAACTTTTTAAGGTATATCCACTCCCCTAACCACAGTTTAAAACAATAGGGTATGAAAACTACAGGAGACAGATATACCATAACACTGATTTTAAAATCCCTGATTGTAACTGCTGTAGTTTGCTCTAAACACACAGGGAGCAAAAGCTATTCTTTTGCGGTTGAACAGCACACTAACACAACAGGGCCGAGTTACTAGTTGGGCATTCTTTATTGCTTGGTCAGACCAGGTACTGCTTTTGGCCCACAATCATCACTGCTTTCCTGACGATAAATGTCAGTTTTAGATAAATGCTGACTCGGGAGCTGTAACCCAGTATTGCTCTGTGCCTTAACGAGACCAATTTGATGGGGAACCATTTTCTCGCAACAAGAATCCTGACTCTAGTGATTGCCAGTTCATTCAAACTGATAAAACCTTATTCAGAACTGCTCTAATATGCATCTCCAACTCTAATCAAACTAAAAATGGTGAAAATGTTTGAAATAGGTCAGTCAGCATCCAAAAGATTAAAAATATTCTGGACTCAAGAATACTCTATAAAATATTAGGCCTCATTTGAAACCTTTTTTGGTCATTCACATGTTCACAGACCTGTTGTTCTTCCCAGTATCTTCTGCTTTTGTTTCAGATACATAGCATTTATCCTTTTCCCTTTGTCTTGGTTTCTCACAGTCAATCTCACTCTGACTTCTGGCTTGGAGAGGTATTGACACAAGAAATGGAGGCAGGAGTAAGTAGTTCAGCCTACATCCTCCACTATCCAATATGATCACAGCTGATCTTCTACCTGAATTTCACTTTCCCTCCCTATTCCCATAAGCTATTTTCCCTTTTCTCTCCAAAAAATCTATCAGCCCCAATCAACAGCTGAGCATCCATAGCTCTCCAGGTAGAGAATTCCAAAGCTTCAGGGCATATTGAATGGTAAACGTTCTCCTTATTTCTCTCCTAAATGGGTGACCCCGTCTTCTGAAGACTGTGACTCCCAGTTCTAGGTGTTCAGGCTCACAGGATCTATCCAATTAAGACCCTTAATAATGTCATATGTTCCAACAAGATCATCTCTCATTCTTCTAAAAGTTAGTGAATCCAATACCATGGACCCTCCCCACCACACCCAGCAAGAATATCCTTCCCTAGGACCAAAGTTATCCCACCAAGATTCTAGATAATTGCAGTAAGGTTCTTTATCGCTTTTCAATCATGGGTTACAATAATTAGTTTTCACGATTTCCGGTGTGCAGTAAATGTAGGGAAATTGCAAAGGCGTTCTTTTGTAAGAGACCTTTATGATTTTATTATAACTGACTTACACGTTCTCCCTACATGTTTTATCTTGCGACATGTTCCATTCCAGGGACTAATCCTCTCTCCAAATGTTCATAAGTAAAGACGGTCTTGGAGAGGCGAGAACGAGAACACTGAAATGAGCATGTCTTGTTACTTGAACGTTCAGAGTTTAATGAAGTCTCAAAGTGGTTACAACTTCAGTGATACCCAATACAAATCCTCTACATTTGGATTTTCACATTACCTCGAAATTCCTCATCCGTCAGTCGCTTCTTTTGGCTCAGTAGAAAGACAAGCAGGCCGTCCAGTCCGGCTACAGACCCTTGTGACACAACCTCAAACAGAAGTGCCCTGTTAAAGACCTTCAGAACAGGTGGTGGTTCAGGTGCAGGCGCCTTTACTTTTGGACTGTTTTTACTGGAGGGGGAGAAAAAGGACATGAGGAGGAGTTTTAAAGGGAGAAATAGTTTTCATAGCTGGTCACTCATTCAAAGTGCAATTTAGTCTTAAATTGATTTATTAAAATTGTTAGTTGAAAAATGTCTTAAATATTCATCAACCCATTCAGAATATACCTGAGGTGACCTTTTGCTATTGGTGAAATGAGTTCATCAAGTTGAGGAATGTACATTTGGGAGAATGTTGGTATCAAACACTCTCAGCTCAAGTACAGGATGTTTGAATTCAGAAATAACATATTTACCTCATAACTGGCTTTAGCCTGCTTAAGGAATCAGTATAACATTTATAATTCCTTTGAGTTCTAATCTGTTTGTTCCCGTTCCCAGTGAGACTACTAGTAAGAGTCATAGAATTATTACAGCACAGAGGCCAATCAGCCCATCAATTCCATGCTAGCTCTCTGTACAGCAATACAATCAGTTCCATTCCCAGCTCCAGCCACGTAACCCAGGAAGTTTATTTCCTTCAATTTGAAGTCACTGATACCTTTGTTTCCAATACTCTCACAGGCAGAAAGCTCCAGGCCAATCCCACATTTAACTGCTACCAAATTGGTCACTTTTCTTTCTTGTACAATCCAGTAATACATTTCAAAGACTAATTAGCAACTTTACTGGCCAAGAATTTTTTGTTTTGTTTTGCTTTGATTATTTTTCCTCCATCCTTTTCCCTATTCACTCTTTTCAGTGTTGGGCTGTAACTCCACTCTGAGGAACAGCTTTCAGCTACCTCCTCCAGCCAAGTGGCTGTTCTTCAAGTAAGGTCTTGTTTAGTGGGTTCTTGGGAGTATGAAAGGGGCCTTACGTTCAAACCCATTCACATCTTCACCCGACATCTGCATAAATGTACAGCCCAGAGCAAGTCAATGGCTGATAATAAGGTCAGTGCTATCAGTCCCTGCACACAGTATAAGGTCTGCTGCTGCTTTGCAATTCAGCAAGTTTGTAATACTCCCCACTGAGCGTTATAATGGGTTACAGAATCAGAATTCTTTCTGTCTGTATCATTAGTTTATTTAATAGGATCTTAGTTATTTCATTTAAATCAGGCAATTCAACACACAAAAACACCCCATTCTTTTAAAATCTAACGGTACAGGATTATTGCGATGCTGACACTCATTTCACAGTTATGTTGGATAACCACCATTTTCACACAACAGGGATCTCCTCATGTCTCAGAGGCTATGTCTGATGCCAAATGGCAGTCAACCAAGTATCAGGAGACCTCAGTTACTCTTGATACATCAGTATAGATACTTCACACACCAATATATCTTCTAGAATACCCATGTCTCCAATCGTCACCCAGCTTCTCTCTACGAGGCCCTGTATTGCTCAGGAACACAGAGCTGCAGAGAGCCAGACAATAGCCATTCTCATCCACTCATCAGAATCATCCCAATGACTTAATTAATCTCGCCAACAGTGTCACAAACATCTTCCCTGTCCCTTAGCAATGAAAGAGAAAAATCAGACAAAGTTCCTGCTCTTGATTGCTGAATATGGCCCACTGTTGAAATGTAGATATCAGATGAGGGCAGCACTATTTCAGCTGTAATGCCTTTGAAATTTCCTGTTGACAGATCAAGGTTAGCCCAGCCACTGAAGGTAAATCTCTTATTTCAATATGAGTTAATGCCGCAGGAGAACAAAGCAAAGGGTGTACAGGTCAAGATCAAGAAGGTTTTGTAGTAGAATTAAACTTTTATGCATTAATCTTCCAGAATATCAGCACATCTTTAACTCCAGCATCTTGCATCCCCAATTTTGATTGATCTACCAGAGGTAACCATGCCTTCAGCTGCCTAGTCATAAGGTCTGAAATTCCCTCCATTTTTTAACCTGCTATCTCCCTTTCCTCCTAGACAAAGCTCCCTAAAAATAATCTCTTCAACTAGGCATCTGGTGATCTGTCTTAATATCTTCTTATCTGGCTTGGTGTCAAATTCTGTTCAATAGTTGCTCATGTGTAGTGCCTTGGGACATTATGCTATATTAAAAAAGCACTATATACATGCAGATTAGTGTTCTTGAGTGGATTGTTGCTGGTTATTCCTGCAATAGTCATTTTTAGAAAAATTCAACTCAGAGGCAACTATATTAACTTTAACATGTAGCATCGAGGAAATTTTTTTGGGTGTCCTGTTTTCCTTAATTATTTCCAAGCATGCAAATATAATGATATAAATTGGGTTAATACATAGGCTGAAATCAAACTATGGAATTTTGAAAATTAGAGTTTTAGCGTAAATGGGTTAATGATGTTACTATTATAATAGATAAAGAATTATTTCACAAGATTTTGCATGTTCATTATTAACTGCACACAGTACAACTTCAAACTTCCACAAAGACAGTGTCCCGTTAAGTAATTACACTCAACAGCAACTTCTATAGATTTTAAAAATAATTTGAACACGATGGGAAATATTCTCTGCTTTCAAAGAAATCACATGTTTTTCATAATGAGATCATCCAGGTCTCCTTCAATAAACCCAAATGATTACACCCTGTTCTGGCAAAAACAGCAGATGTAACAGAGCACTATTCACCATTCAAAGTACTCAAGTCTTAAAGCACAAAGACTGTGCAGAAACTGCAACTTTATAACCAAAGTTCAAGCAGAAAATCCCGGCACATGGTGCTGCAAGAAAATGTCTTACTCTGTTGGAACCAAAGAAGGAGAAATATTCATTTCCAAACCACATGTGTGCGTGAGCAACTTACTCAAACACCACCTCACATAGGTTGCATTCATCTGCAAGAAAACGTTTTTTCTCTATTTTTAAGTCTCAAAATGATATTCAGGCAAAAACCCAAATGACTTTTAGTGGGTTTTTGTGACCAGCACCAGTCATTGACTGAATTCTTCTCTTCAGCTCCCTGCTCATTTCTGTGGGAAAAGAAGGGAAAAACTATGAAACCCTCAGATTGTTAAATCGTTTTCCTGGAAAATGCTGTCTGCCTCTCACATGTGCAAAAATCGACAATTTACAGCTATATAGCTCCTTTAATGATTAAAATAAAAATCCAAAGCAGTTCAAAGTAAAAATACGTAGGGAATTGAGTGGGAGAGGAAGCGATTATGAGGACTGACTGATGATTTAGTTTCAAAGGTGGCATTTAAGAAAAGAAAGAGGGAAAAGACGTGCAGACACAATGGTTTAAAGAGGACACTTTTGAGCTGGGGTGTTGTGTCAGGAAGTGTGGAGTGAAGAGAGGACATCTACTGATTGGATGTCACGGTCACTTCTTTGATTCAACCTCCTCTCATCCTTTCTGTTTATTTCCCAATATTTAAGACTCATTGCTTATGAAGGTACAATGTCGAAACAGCCCATTTCCTTACAGTGCTGATATCAGTTTGCCTTTCCAGTAGCTTTGTGCACAAAAATATTTTGAAATGAAGTTTGTGGAGCCAAGCCTGACAACCAGCAGATGTCAACTAATGCCCCATTATGACAAATTCTGGCTCTATGGTTTGAATCATCAGCAGGTAAAGATCTGGAGTAGGAAGCCTAAAGATGCAAATTTACCCCTATCCCAAAATAACAGATTATAATTATCTACTAAATATTTTGTGTCTGCAAGATAGTGTACTTGGTTTGGCCTCAGCTTTATGTACTCTGACTGTTTTAATATCTTTACTGTGATAAAACAACCCAAATAGCTTTTGGACACTGTGACAATTCTGCAATTCAATAGTTACAACTTATCCTGGAAGCAGAAAAGTAAGTTGTGTCTGAGCTTGTTGTGCATGCTGTCATCTGTATCTTCCAGTAGGCTTAGTGGTCTAGCGTGTGAGACTTTCTTGTCTAACAACAAGAATCTTGGGGAGTAAATGTGATGTCGTTTTTTATGTCTGTGCAACATTTTACTGGTCATAAGGATAGGTTCTACATTACTACAAAGTCTGATTAACTTAGGTCAATCTCCCAAAATATACTACTTTACTCTCTCACCAAGTTTCATATCAGTACCACGTTAGGCGGAGCATACTGCATTCAGTCAAATGTTAGCTCTTTCAGATGTGTACACAACACCTCCTTTGATACTTTGTTTTTGAACACTACTATTAATACACATTTGTTCGTATAATTACATTCACTGCAGACCCATTTCCCCCAAATCTTTGGCTTTACAAACTCGGAAAATCTGGAGGATTTGTTATTCTCGATAAACAGGTTCACTTTAGACTTGGAAGACTGATAGTTTGCTGGATAGAATGTAGTTGTCTGAACAGACATTTAATCTCTTGTATTTCTTTTGTGGAGGACACTGTTCCTGTTAGGCCAGGCACTTTTTCTTTGTAGTATCTGGAATCATTAGGCATTATTTGTCTCTTTTTATTGCAGTCCTTCATGGAGTTGTATACACCACATTTTCAATTTGCGTCAGTGGATTTTTCCTTTTAATCTGCCTGTAGATTTCTTACGAGGTATGTGAACTTCTTATTTCAACTTGTTGATTACTTGGACTTTCTTATATACTTACAGTGAATGAACTATTGGTGAGATCACTTGTCACTTCTGTAATGGTGATACTCAAAGATTCACCCTTGCATGTTGTCATATCCAGTACGGCTGGTGAGGATTCTTCCGCAGAAGGTAGGGAGGTCAGGTTGTCTACTTTAACATGTCCCTTCCTGGTCATCTCAGCTTCTCATGGTGTCTTGGATTTGCCATAGCTACTTATTCACTGTGCTTGTTTCAAGGCACTTGGTATCTAAGTTTTCTGCTAATTTGTTACCAGTTGTCTACCAAACCTGCTAGTTACTGCTTTTCATCTCATTCATAGCATGAAACAAGCTTTTTATTCCAAAGTAATTAACTTCATGGAATTCTGCTTTTTGTTTAGATTCCACCATGAGTTTTGGAGCCCCTGTAAAATCTCCTATTGGTTGTTCATTAATTGGCTATGCCCTGGCTAACTTTTCCTTTACATTTTGTTGTTTAGCCCCTTCTCCAAATTTTGAATGAGATTGAAGTGAGAGTTCCTGGTTGTGAAGTACTTATAGGTTTCTGAAACAAAACCACAAATTACTAGAGAAGCTCAGATAACAAAGTGTGAAGCTAAATGAACACAGCAGGCCAAGCAGCATCTTAGGAGCACAAAAGCTGACGTTTCGGGCCTAGACCCTTCATCAGGTCCTGAGATGCTGCTTGGCCTGCTGTGTTCATCCAGCTTCACACTTTGTTATCTTGGATTCTCCAGCATCTGCAGTTCCCTTTATCTCTTATGAGAGAAGCTCAGCAGGGTCTGGCAGCATCTGTGAGAAGAAAGCAGAGTTAGTATTTTGGATCCAGTGTCTCTTCATCAACATAATGTTCTGAAATATTAACTTATTTTCTCTCTCCAAGATGCTCTCAGACCTGCTGTGTTTCTCCAGTGATTCCTGTTTTTGTTTCAGATTTCCGGCATCTGCAGTTCTTTATTTTATTTTCCATATAGATTTCTGTTGTCATTGTTCTGAAAGGGTTGAAGTTAAAGTTACCTTAGGCTGCACCCAATCTAATGATCTGGTATTGTCTTTGGGTAGAGGAGAGGCAGTCTAGCACAAGGTCCTGATGGAGACAGATGTGACATCTGGCTCCTGACAGTCTTTGCAATTATGCCTAACCAGTTAATGTGATTTGTATCTATTGCTTTCTTGAAATAAATTTCATCTTGTTGTGTAAAACAATAGCCTCTCCATGTAAAGGCTCAACAGTAATTTATCCTCTACGACTGCTAATTAGATAGATAGAGAGATTGATTGATTTATCATTATCACATGCACCACTATACAGTGAAAGGTATTGTTTTGCTGTACAGTCAGATTGTACCACACAAATTGCATCAGGGTAGCAGAACAGAGTGCAGAGTACAGTGTTACAGCTACAGAGAAGGTACAGAGAGAGAGATCAGAATTAACATTTGAGAGATCCTTTCAAAAATCTGATAACAGTGGGGAAGAAGCTGTTCTTGAATCTATTCAAGCATATATTCAAACTTTAATTATCTTCAGCCCAACAGAAGACGGTGGTAGAGAGTATAATTGGGGTAGGAGGGATCTCTGATAACGTTGGTTGCTTCCCCAAGGCAGCGAGAAGTATACATGGAGACAATGGATGGAAGAGATGGGCTCGGCTGTGTTCATGACACTTTGTAGTTTCTTGCAGTCTTGGGAGGAGCAGTTGCCATACTAAACTGTGATGAATCAGATAAGATGCTTTCTACAGTGCATCTTTAAAATTTGGTAAGAGTCCTTGTGGATATGCCAAATTTCCTTCACCTCCTGAGGAAGTAGAGACGTTGTTGTGCTTCTTTGACTGTTACAT
Source organism: Stegostoma tigrinum (assembly GCF_030684315.1). Taxonomy (NCBI): domain Eukaryota; kingdom Metazoa; phylum Chordata; class Chondrichthyes; order Orectolobiformes; family Stegostomatidae; genus Stegostoma; species Stegostoma tigrinum. Next base: position 12,720,378 of record NC_081379.1, read on the forward strand.
CAACATTGGGTGGACCAAGACAGATTGTTGGCGATCATCACGCTCAGGAACTTGATGCTGTAGACCATCTCTACTTCAGCACCACTGATGCAGACAGGGTAGAGCCCTCCACTCTGCTTCCAGAAGATAATCCCTTTGATTCAGCACAGAAAGAAGCATTGGTGGTATCAATCTACTCAAAACCACAAGCCACCATTGGTTAAACAATACCACCTTGTCTAGAAGGTGGTATTCCCTGGAGGAGTGGCTATAGCCACATGCGGTGCCCCCTTGACCATGTAGTTGGTTGTAAACAGTGTTTGGTCAATGAAGGCTTGCTATCAGATAATATTGCATCACTTGCTTTTGTGTCTGATTTGAAATTGTCAAAATGCTCAATCACATAAATGCCCACTTCCCAAAATGGGATGCTGATTTTCACTAGGAAAACTTTGGATTTGTCTTCATCTGGAAACTGTTGTACCATTTGGTTGGATCATTATTTGCTCTGTGCCTCTATGTTGTTGTGTCCTGAAGTACACTTTCTGAAAGTGAAAGATCATTTCCTAATGAAAGCATTTTATAAAATGGCTGGGACAATATGCACTTGTGAGCTTTCTTTGCTCCACAGTGTTAGCAAGGATTATTAATATCTTCAGTAATCACTGCATTGCCTTAACATGAGATAGCAAGAACTGCAGATGCTGGAGTCTGAGATAACAAAGTGTGGAGCTGGAGGAACACAGCAGGCCAAGCAGCATAAGAGGAGCGGGAAAGTTGACATTTCAGGTCGGGGCTCCTCTTGCCTTAGTATCACTCTCCTTTGTAGCTCTGTACATTAAAACCTGAATGGATTCCAAAGATCTTCTCTGCCATGTTTGCTTGGGATAATTCTGCCTTGGTTCACTCACCATCTGAATGGTTTTCTCTAAAGTCAAGCCTTCTTTGGACTATAATAAATCTGACAATGTCTCATCAGTAGTGCTTACAATAACCTGGCTTCTTATGAATTCTGACTTTAAGTCATAATAGGAGCATCGCTTCTCTAGTCTGAAGAGATTGCTAATGAAATCATCAATGGATTCCCTGGATGCTGTGTTCTTCAGTTAAACCTTGTTCTTTTGGGGAATTTGATTAGTTCTGAGATTGAAATGGTCTCATTGAATGGTATAGCAGGCTCAATGGGCTTAATAGCCTACTTCTGCACTTATATGTTGTGATCTTATATCTATAACTGCCAAAGACCAAATAACCCTTTGCTGAGCAACAGCAACATCTGCTTTACTCCCAGTTGTGTATAGATATGTATTTGCTTGTTAGAAGTTTGGAAGCTATTCCACACCACCAAGAATTGTACATACAATATTGTGTTCTATTGCAGAGTGGGCTCGATGGGCTGAATGGTCTTACTTCCACTCCTATGTCTTATGGTCTTATTTGCCCCATACCTGAAATGAAGTCTTCCTGGCAATATTATTTCTGAATCCATGGCTTCCTGAAATGGTTATGTATTTTATCTTTTTAATGAATTTTATGTTATAATAATGGCTGTTCTTCCATGCTTTGTTCTGGAGAGTTTTTCCATTCTTTGTCATATTAGTGTCTATTGCAGCAGTAAAGGAGCCTTCATGTTAGATCAGAATTTCTCACTCTTTAAATTGCCCAACATTTTGAATGACGTAAGTCTCTCCACTGGTCATGTTAGTTTTGCTTTAATCTTGTAGCTATAAATCTTTTTGCTTTATATCTTGGTATCTGCATGCTACAGCAGTGAAGCTGATCAAACAGAGCTGCCACATATACTTTTTAAATTCTCACTTTTTTCAATCTGGATTTCCGTGTCATTTAAAGTTTCTCCTTCGTACCAGGGAATTTTAGTTTTAAATTTCACAATGTACTATATCTGTTCACTCATTGGCTGAACTTAGGCTAAAGGCTGCTCTCACAGGCCACTGTCTTTCCTTGGACGTACGGACCACCCCTCATCCACAGTGTCTCCTATCAGATCTAAAATTATCTCTGACCAGTTTAGAAACTTTCTTCATATTGAGAGTTGCCTTGAAGTATTTTGAATTTCACTATTTCAGCATTCAGCTGTGTCTTTTTTCCTTGAAGCCTTCAGGCTGCCAGAATATCTGCCTTGTTGAGACTGGTGTTGCCAAATTCAAAGTTCAAGATCTCATTTTGATCATCAGTTATGTGCTGCCACCATATCTTCTAAGGATGTGGATTCCTAGGGATTTGGTGGTCTAGCATGTGCAAGGGCAGCCTTTGTCTAACTGAACAAGAAGAGACTGGAGAGTGTACAAGATGTGGTTTTCTCAACTCTGCAACAATTTGGAGGTTATAACAAAAGGCTCTATCTTATGGAAAAGACTGCTGTGATGATCCAGCCTTTCGTCTGTCTCCTGTGCAGACCTATGTAACACTTTCAACAAGTCCTCAAGACAGCGTTACCATAGGCGGTGCTTAATACATTCAATCAAATATTAACCCTCTCAGAACCATAGACAACACTTTCCAACACAGCTGGACTGCCATCTCTTTGCTGTACCTCACCTCCCTCTTCTTGAATCTCTTCATCCCCAACATCATCCCATCCTCAAGCCTCCAATGCTTTGTTTACACACTCTGTTAACCCTTGTTCCCAATCTCCTCATAGAGTTCCGTTCCCAAATTCTGAAAATACTTACGGGCAATATGGCTCACAACACTAAATATCTGGACAAAATCAAAGACATGATCTCTTAATCAAAATAAAATTAGCAAAACTTAGAAACAATTAAGTTTAATTTCTGCATTTATCATGTCATCTGGATGCTCTGATTCCAACCACATATTATTCATTTTTCTCCTCACTGCAAGTGTGTTATATATTCTAATAATGTCAACAGCAGCCATCTGGTTTATGCCAAAAGGGCTGTGATACACAACATGCAGCCTGTCAAAATATACTGCAATCACTAAATCAGCAATGAATGCAACTGCCTGGAGTTACACTCCATTTTAATGCTTTGTTATGGTATGACCTGTTCAGTGATTCTGGATAATAAAATGTGAGGCTGGATGAACACAGCAGGCCAAGCAGCATGTGCTCCTGAGATGCTGCTTGGCCTGCTGTGTTCATCCAGCCTCACATTTTATTATCTTGGAATTCTCCAGCATCTGCAGTTCCCATTATCAGTGATTCTGGATTATGTGATAGCTAGATGTTAGACAGAGCATTAGGAGAATTCCTGTAGTACAATGATCACTACACTTCACTGACACCTGATTGGGTATAAAATGCTTTGAGACGTCCTGAAGTCAAGAAAGGATCTATATAGTTTATTTTACTCAAGCATGTCATTTGAAAATACCCTCAGGAAAATATTTATCGTATATAGTTTTTTTCTCTCTCTCTCTGTTCTGAACAAACTGCAGTATTGCCCTGATAGCAACAAGTGCCACCTCATGGTATCGGCCAGCTCTGCCAGTATGTTGTTCAGAGTAGGGCTTTTAGAAGTATTTAATCGCTGCCTCCAGTGTCTATACTTCCCTTTCAGCCTATCTAATGATCGGAAGATTGTGGATATACCATCATTCACCACTTTATAGGTTATTAAGATGATCTATTACAATACCTACAGTTACTGTCTACCCTGCTTGATATAAGTTCATATATGTTATTATTTGAGAACTTGATTCAAAGGTGGAGGAAAATGGATTTTACTTTTCAGTTCTGTGAAGATTTGACTTATTTTAAAGATCAGGAACTCATTTTCAGCAGTGAGCTTAAAACAGCATTCCAACTAGCCATGTATTTTTAATAAAGTGACAAACGAGCCAGCTAGGGAAAAAATTATGAAGGTGTTTCTGACTTGAATTTTACAATGCAGAGACAGACAGGATCCAAAACCTCATTCATTCACAGAAAAATGGTCTCTAACAGCAGGAGTGCTGTTAGTAGCAGTTCCCAAGCAGTCAGAATTGGGGTGAAGTCCTGAGTTACTTTCAAGAAAACTCCAGAAGCAGAAAGCCATGAAGAGGAAGACATTCCACAAGGCTGTTGAAAACAGGGTTTAGGGAGCTTATGTTAAATAGTACAAACATGGGAAGATAGGAAAAGTAGGCCTTTCAGCCCTTCAAGCCTGTAGTGCCATTCAATAAGGTCATAGCTGATCTGATTTAGATTTAAATTTAAATTTCTATTGTCATGTTTACACGAGTACAGGAATACAGTGAAAAGTGCACAAAGGTGCCATTCTCCAGCACTATCTTAGTATACAAGTGACAGGATTAAAAACAAAAGCAAAAATAAAAGAAACAGCCAAAAGAAAAGAAAACATCCAGATCACACTCCCGCTTCCACAATGATTCCTCGCTGCCAGAAAAACAAAGTCCATCCCTCAGTCTGTGAATACTCAGGTGCTCCTGAGTCCCCACATTCTGCTACAGCCGGAACACCACCTCCTTTGCCCATCAGGTACCCAAGCCCAGCCATAGTCTGCAGCCACACCACCACCGCAGGAACTATGTCGCTGTTCCTTGGCACCAACTTGCCTCCACCAACATCATTGCCATCATGAGTTCGCTCTGGGCCGATGTCAGCAACACAGATGTCCCTGAAGCTGCCAGGTCATAAACGAGGCTCAAATTGGGCCCACCAAGCCAAGGCAACCAGTGCCCCCTTCTGTGGCCTAACACCTTGTATCTACCCATATCTCTTAATACCTTTGCTTAACGAAAGATTATTTATCTCCAATTTGAAATTAATAACTGATCCAGCATCAACTACCATTTGTGGAAGAGGGTTCCAAATGTCTACCATCCTCTGTGTGTAACAACTCTCCTGAACACTCTGGCCCTAATTCTCAAGATTATGCCTCTGGTTCTAGAATCCCCAACCAATGGAAATCGTCTATCTTCATAGAACAATAGAAATGATACAGGACAGAAGGGAGTCATTTATCTACCCCGTCTTTTCCTCTCAATAGCTTCAACACTGTGATCAGATCATCCCTTTATCTTCTAAATTCTAGAAAAAACAGTCCTAATTTGTACAATCTCTCCTCATAACTTAAACCCTGAAGTCCAGGTATCACTCTTGGAAACTTACATTGTACTCCCTCCAAGGCCAATATACCTTTCCTAAGGGGAGGTGCCCAGATTTGCTCACAGTACTCCAAGTGGATCTGTAACCAGGGTTTAGTGTAACTGCAGCATAACTTCTGCATCCTTGTGCTCCAGTCCTCTAGATACAAAAGCCAATATTCCTTTAGCATTCTTGATTATTTTCTGTAGCTGACTGTGGCATTGTGGAGATCTATGCACCTGTATTCCCAAGGGATGAGGGGGAGTTTCTTCAGCAGCAGGGTAGTTAATCTGTGGAACTCATTGCCGGAGAAAGCTGTGGCAGCCAAGTTGTTAAGTATAATTAGGACAGAGATGGATAGGTTCTTGATCAGTGAGGTGATCAAAGATTACAGCGAGAATGGGTTGAGAAACATATCAGCCATGATCAAAAGACCAAGCAGATTCCGTAAGCTGAATGGCCTAATCCTGCTCCTATGTTATACAGTCTCTTTGGACATCCACTTTATTTAGCTTCATACAATCTAGAAAGTACCCTGATCAATCCTGAGAACCTCATACTTGCTTATATTGAACTTCATCTGCCCATTCATCTCATCTACCAATATCCCTTTATCTAGACTGTCTACAAAGCTGTCTAACTTTGTGTAATCAGTAAATTTGGGTATATGGCTTTCAATGCCATTATCCAAGTCATTCATAAATAATGCTAATAATTGAGGCCCTAACACAGATATATGTGGGACACCACTGGTCACATCTTACCAGTTAGAGAACCTACCCATGATTCTTACTTTCTGTCACCTGCCTCTCAACCAATTTCCCAGCCATGTCAGGAATTTCCCCTCGATTCTGTAGGCTTTTAGCCTAGTTAGCATTCTCTTACGTGGAAATTTAGCAAATGCCTCTAGAAGTCTATATAAACAATATCTATAAATATTGTCCTATTGTACCTTAGTCACCTCTTCAAAAAACTCACAGAGGTTTGACAGGTATGACCTATCTGTTGTGAATTTATGCTGGCACTCCCTGATTAACTGGAGGAAACAGCACTGAGTGAATGCAAAGCAGAAATTTACCAAAAGAAACCCAATTACAACCATGCCCAGCTGAGCAAGATTTTTTAACATGGAAAAATGGTGCCCCATCACTGCCGTCTGTGGGGTTATTGCTGGGGGTAAAAAGAGACAAATCTTTCTTTCTGATGCTTGTAATGTGATCTCAAATAGTTTTTCTATCTTTTATATATTGCAATATTTTTCTTTTTTTATGAAAAAAATACATTGGCACCTTCTTGTGAATATGTTCAGTTACTGACCTTCATAATGCACAAAAATAAAAATAAACCTCACCAAACCAGGTTTCACTCTGGGATTTGCATTGCTAGATATGACAATCAGTTGGTATCATAACATCAGGCTCACCCTGTCACAAAATGGGTTCAAACTCCTGAAATACAAAATGCCTCAGAGCAGACACTGTTACTATTCAGTCAAACTAAAATTTACAATACATTCCACTGACTTCCCCGGTTACTTGCTAACTCTGAATTCAATTTTGTAGTCCCGTTGCTCATCCCTGAGGTAAGCTTTGAGCCTCATAGGCAATAAAATATTTATTTTCATCATCTTGAAAAGCCTTGAATTCGCAGGCAATCCAACAGAAACAAATACGCATCAGAAATCTTCCCAATGCTTCCATACACATTTCGGGTCCAACAGATATTTTAATAAACCATTTAGCAACCATCAACATTGATCAGACAGAGTTTAATTGAGATAAATGTGAGGTGTTGCATTTTGGTAAGGCAAACCAGGACAGGACTTATACAATAATTGGTACGGCCCTGGGGAGTGTTGCTGAACAAAGAGACCTAGGGGTGTCGGTGCATAATTCCTTGAAAGTGGAGTCACAGGTAGACAGGGTGATGAAGAAGGTGCTTGGCATACTTGCTTTCATTGGTCATAACACTGAGAATAGGAGTTGGAACTTCAAGTTGTGATCATACAGGACATTGGTATTTTAGAATACTGCATACAATTCTGGTCACCCCTCTATAGTGATATTGTTAAAATTTTAACAAGGGCATTGCCAGGACTAGAGGGTTTGAGCTATAGAGAGAAGTTGAACTAGGCTAGGTCTATTTTCTCTGGAATGTCAGGGGCTGAGGAGTGACCTTGTAGAGGTTTATAAAATCATGAGGGGCGTAGAAAGTATGAATAGATGTGGTCTTTTTCCTAGGATGGGGGAAAGGTTTAAGGTGAGAGGGGAAAGATTTAAAAAGGACCTAAAGTGTAGGTTTTTCACACAGTGTGATGCATATATGGAAACAGTTGCCAGAAGATGTGGTGGATGTGAGTACAATTACAATATTTAAAAGGCATCTGGATGGGTATATAAATAGGAAGGTCTTAGAGGGATATGGGCCAAATGCTGGCAAATGGGACTAGGTCAGATTGGGATGTCTGGTCAGTGCGGATGAATTGGACTGAAGGATCTGTTTCTGTGCTATATGACTATTTACAACAGAGCCACAGATGCCCTCCTTCCACCGGGTACAACTTCTCATGCTGCAAACCCATTCAACATTTTCATCCAGGCATGTTCCAGCATCAAGGCATATTACCAACAAGTACTGGATGTTGCGGATAGTAATCAGGAGCAGGAACCAGGCTTGCTTTGCTCTTCCCTATCTCATCATTACCGGGGAGGACTGTCCAACTGGCTGTCTTTGGCAACTGGGATTGAGAACTCTCCTAAGTCAGGTTGATTTAGTTTTACACAGTGGCATCTTTACCCATTTGGCCTTTGAGGAACTGCAGTGAGTTATCATTTGAACAATAATATGCTGCTTTCTCAATTGGCTGCATCCTCAGCTCTCTGTTATCATGTGCATAATCCATTCTCACAGCTGTGCTGTTCTGTGTATAACAGATTCCTAATATTATCAGGAATTGACACACCATCAGATATCTCAGCAAGAAATTTCCAATCAATGTTCAAATAACATCAATCATAAATCAGATATTGCACACCCCTAACCCTGATACTTTGTGAATAACACATATTTGACTCTGCTATCTTCACACATTACATATGGCTACCTCGCTAATATATCACAGATGTCCAAAATGTGACCTGAAAGCCAAATTCAAACTCTAAACTCCAATGTCAAAAAATTCCTTCTCTCGGCGGCACGGTGGCTCAGTTGCTAGCACTGCAGCCTCACAGCACCAGGGACCCGGGTTCGATTCCAGCCTCGGGCAACTGTCTGTGTGGAGTTTGCACATTCTCCACATCCCTGCATGGGGTTTCCTCCCACAGTCCAAAGATGTGCAGGTTAGGTGGATTGGCCCTGCTAAATAGAACATAGAACATAGAACATAGAACAGTACAGCACAGAACAGGCCCTTCAGCCCACAATGTTGTGCCGACCATTGATCCTCATGTATGCACCCTCAAATTTCTGTGACCATATACATGTCCAGCAGTCTCTTAAATGACCCCAATGACCTTGCTTCCACAACTGCTGCTGGCAACGCATTCCATGCTCTCACAACTCTCTGCGTAAAGAACCTGCCTCTGACATCCCCTCTATACTTTCCACCAACCAGCTTAAAACTATGACCCCTCGTGCTAGCCATTTCTGCCCTGGGAAATAGTCTCTGGCTATCAACTCTATCTATGCCTCTCATTATCTTGTATACCTCAATTAGATCCCCTCTCCTCCTCCTTTTCTCCAATGAAAAGAGACCGAGCTCAGTCAACCTCTCTTCATAAGATAAGCCCTCCAGTCCAGGCAGCATCCTGGTAAACCTCCTCTGAACCCTCTCCAAAGCATCCACATCTTTCCTATAATAGGGCGACCAGAACTGGACGCAGTATTCCAAGTGCGGTCTAACCAAAGTTTTATAGAGCTGCAACAAGATCTCACGACTCTTAAACTCAATCCCCCTGTTAATGAAAGCCAAAACACCATATGCTTTCTTAACAACCCTGTCCACTTGGGTGGCCATTTTAAGGGATCTATGTATCTGCACACCAAGATCCCTGTGTTCCTCCATGCTGCCAAGAATCCTATCCTTAATCCTGTACTCAGCTTTCAAATTCGACCTTCCAAAATGCATCACCTCGCATTTATCCAGGTTGAACTCCATCTGCCACCTCTCAGCCCATCTCTGCATCCTGTCAATGTCCCGCTGCAGCCTACAACAGCCCTCTACACTGTCAACGACACCTCCGACCTTTGTGTCGTCTGCAAACTTGCTGACCCATCCTTCAATTCCCTCATCCAAGTCATTAATAAAAATTACAAACAGTAGAGGCCCAAGGACAGAGCCCTGTGGAACTCCACTCACCACTGACTTCCAGGCAGAATATTTTCCTTCTACTACCACTCGCTGTCTTCTGTTGCCCGCAGTGTTCAGGAGTGAGTGGGTTACAGGGAAACGGGTCTGGGTGGGATGCTCCAAGGGGCGGTGTGGACTTGTTGGGCCAAAGGGCCTGTTTCCACACTGTAGGGAATCTAATCTAATCTTGTTAGTCATTAGAATTCTCTTCCACAGTGAGCAGATGAGTTACTCAAGGCTGTGTTAGACAGATATTTTTATTGACAAGGGAGTCAAGGATTATATGAAACAAGCAAGAAAGTGGTGTAAAGGTCACAATCATTAAGGCACAGTCACATGTAATTGGCTCCATGGCTCACATCCGTTCCTATTTCTTATGATCTGATCACCCAGGTCTTGAAGCTTCAAATCCTTCAAATGCACATTTCTGTATTTGCACAGTCTTTCACAGAGTCATTACAGCACAGAAACAGACCCTTCAGTCCAACCAGCCATACTGAGAATAATCCCAAACCAAACTAGTCCCAAACTTCCTGCACTAGTCCCATCTTCCTTCCAAACCTTTCCTAGCCATTTACTTCTCCAAATGTCTTTTAAACGTAACTGTACTCACATCCACCACTTCCTCTGGAAGTTCATTCCACACACTAACCACACTCTGTGTAAAAAATGTCACCCTTCTTGTCTGTTTTAAAACTTTCTCCTCTCACCTTAAAAATATGCCCCATAGTCTTAAAAATCCCCCACCCTAGGGAAAAGACACCTGCCATTCACCTTATCTATACCCCTCATGATTTTATAAACCTCTATAAGGAACATTAACATACTGATGGATTTGGGTGTGCAAGTCCACAGTTCCCCAAGAAGTGGCAACATAGGGGGCCAAGGTGATTAAGAAGGCGTATGGCATGTTTGATTCATCAGCCAGGACATGGAGTACAACAGTTGGCAAAACATGGTGCAGCTATATAAAACCCTTGTTAGGCTGCATTTGAAGTATTGAATGCAGTTTTGGTTCCCACATTACCAGAAGGACATGGAAGCTTTGGAGAGAGTGCCAAGAAGGTTCACCAGGATGTTATTCGGTCTCGAGGGTATTGACTATGAGGAAAGGCTAAAAAGACTAGGATTGTTTTCACTGGAAAGAAAAAGATAAAGTTATAGTGCTGAGCCATAATTGACACCTTTCTTTTTTTTGCATGCTTGTGCATGTGCACACTGCCTATTTTCATTTATGGTTAAAATCAATGCTTTAAATTTCTCAATACAGAAACAAAGTTGCTGGAAAAGCTCAGCAGGTCTGGCAGCATCTGTGAGTTCTGAGGAAGGGACACTGGACCCGAAACGGTAAACCCTGTTTTTTCATTCACAGATGCTGCCAGACCTGCTGAGCTTTTCCAGCAACTTTGTTTTTGTTCCTGATTTGCAGCATCCTCAGTTCTTTCAGTTTTTCTTTAAATTTCTCAAGCCTGAAATGATGCCAAGGCTGCTGTGTCATGGATTCAGGTCCACAAGAATTTACCAGCTGTCCAAGCCCTGGTCAGTTCAGGAGCCGATCTTAAAAGCTGCATGATTCCAAGCACCCACACAATGCCACATCTGAGCAACACATCTTTTTTTGCACATAGGAAAGTGAGAAACATACAAGGGAGAGAGCAACAGAAAGGTGAGTTGATACGGTTTGATTAAAAAAAGGGCAGGAATAGGTTCATACATAAACAGCAGCACTAGCTAAATGGTTCAAATGGCATATCCTGTTCTGAACGTTTTACATAAGCTTGTAATTTTATGTCTTCTGAGTTTAACATATTTGCATATAAAGCTCTGAAGTTTTGTCTCTTACGGATTTGTTTTTTGTACAGAAGGCTTGGGTGTCCCACATTTTTAAATAATTGGTCACATCCCAGTCACTGGTTGTGACAAGATCCAACCCCAAAAGACCGGACACTGCTGGATTACAGAACCTATTTTCAGTTGACTTTTTGTGTAACGATACTGCTGGCCCCTCATTCAAATTTTTACTCAAAGCTAATTTCTCATGAATTCTGTCGTACTCACTCTTTGGCCGGTTTCTTCTTTTTGCGCTTGTCTTCACTCCCCTGTCTATAGGACCCATAGTCAAAAAGCGAATCCATAGGAGCCTTTTTCGGTGCGGGAGCCATGCTGGGCATGGATGAGTCATAGATGGAGGACTCCAAAAGGTCTATTGGGTTAGGCATTCTGTTTTTGAAAGCCCCTTGCAATTTGAATCTCAGGTTCTGCTTATTGTTGTCACCATTCTCCCGGGTAGCCAATCGAGGCCCTTCAGCAGTTGCACTACTCTCTTCATTCTCAAATAGGTTAGCCAGCGAAGACAGAGGGAAGCCATCTTCAGTCTGATTCTCAATGCTGTTGTTGGTTGGTTTCCCAGTATCTTTAGCTTCATTCTCAGCCATGATTACAAAGTGAACCTGAATTGTAAGAGAAGAGAAACACTTGTATTAATGTAGTGCCTTTCATGGTTACGGGAAGTCTCAAAGCGCTTTATTGTCAATTAAGCACTTTTAGTTTTTAAGTGTATTAAACACAACAGCCAATTTGTATAAAATGTAAGAACAAATTACTGCAGTTCCTGGAATCTGTACTAAAACAACAAATGATGGAGATCACAGCAGGTGAGACAGCATCCATGGGGAGAGCAAGCTAATGTTTCAACTCTAGATGGCTTTCCATCAGCAGTCTGTTTGTTTTGTGCTGTTGATTGAGGAGTATTGTAAGTAACACAAACCATGGGGATATCTCCTTGCTTTTCTTTGAAGTAGTGTTATATGAAATCTCTTGCATCCAGCTCAGCAGCCAGATGGGGCCTTAGTTTCACATCATATGCAAAAGATGTCATATCCAACAAATCAAAATGCAGTTTGAGTATTAGTTTTTAATATTTGGACTCAAGTCCTGGAGTCGAACTTGAATCTGGAATCTTATGCCTCATAGGTAATAATGCTACTGTCTAAACTGAAGCTGGCAGATAATTCATTGAAAGCTTGACACCGTCCAGCATAAAGCAGCCCATCTGATTGGCATCACTCGACAAACATTCACTCCCTCCACCCTAACATGTCTCTGGATACTGACCTTGGCACCATTTCTGGCACCAGACTTGGCATACAACACAGCAGTGTGTTCAAAAATCTGGTCATCCCATTGACGTGGCTGTTTGTGGGAGTCTGTGCTGTGCAAATTGAGTGTTGCGTTTCGACCCAAAAACAAATGTGCATTTATGCAGCACCTTTCAAGGACCTCACAATGTTACAAAGAGCTTTACAGCTATTGAAATAATTTTGCAGATAGTCAATAATTACTGTTGTAATGAATGGTAAAAGATTAGTTTCTGCTCCAGAGACAGCGGCCTGTAGGCAGTCCTGCTCCTGCCTGTCAATAATCATTTTGCCATGCTGGTGACAGCCTTACCACTGTCATGGTGGTAGATCATGGTGGATATTCTGTTCCCTTCAAGCAGCTAAAAAACATTATTTTCTTTCCTGCCAGCATCACAGCAAAACCATTTTGAGCTGACCCCGACCACACAAAATGTTTTTAAAGTTTCCAGCACCTTTACGAACTCACGCTTGAACATAATGAGGCACTTACAATAATGGAACAATGTTTCCTTTCTTAAAGTCAACTTGTTCAAATACAGCACCCTGCACAATTACATTCTTTATCTTGGGTACAGTGTGAATGAAAACGAGACAAAATGCAAAATAAAATGTGGTCTACATTATTTTGAAATGTTATCATTTAACTCATAGAACAGCATTTTATTCCTGACGTTGTACCAATGTCGAAGGAAAGCTTTAAATACATATTTTCATATTTTTGGAGTAATAGTTCCCAGGGTTACTGAGATCTATGCTTGGTTTTACTTAAAGACTTGTTTGGTCATGAACTCTAGTTTCAAGAACCCTTCCTATCGTTTGAATAAGAGCAATCAATGCTGTACAGCAAATGCCTACTTTCAGATACTAACCCCAGAAAATGAAAATGGAATCACCTTAAAACATTCATTGTTTCAGACTTGAAAATATCCACCTGGGTCAGACAGTAGTAAACCCCTTCAGTGTAATAGCACATTTGGCATGCCCATAGTTAAAGTTATAATAAGTACATGCCCAGTGCACAATTAACATCACTAACTGGTGTGCAGAATTTGAGTTGTCTGCCTTTTTAGGGTACCTGTCAGGTTTTGTTAGTTTCCCAGATGAGTCATACTCTGAAAAATCCTGCCAACTTCCTTGAGTCTATTCATATCCTCAGCTCATCTGACTCTGGCCCAGTGTCATTCACCATTTAGTCACCAGTGACAGAGTCTACATACACCTTGCATTATGGAAATCTTGTCCAAACCTAAAGCCTTTCCTCTTCTCTTTCTTATCTTTAAAAGGCTTTGTTAAACTGACCTGTTTGATCACATTTTCCCAATTCCATTTCCTACAACCGCTGGGGTCTTGTTCCCCACTAAAGACAATGCATTGGGCGCTTTCCAAGTTAAAGATGTCATCGAGTTTAAGTTGTTGTAAAGCAATTTCATAATGGAGGAACTGTCCATAGCTCTCAACATCCAAACTCCTAACCAATCATCCTAGTCCCTTCACAGGCCATTCTAATTAATGCCTAATTGGATATTATTAAGCAATTTTCTGCAAATATTCTTACTCAAACTGATCTCTGTACCAAATTGTTCTTTGGCGTTTCTGGAGCAAAATTGGGTGCAGGGAAAATGCTCCCAATGACAATTGACAATAATTAATCCTAATAATTGCTATTTTATGCAAAGCTGCCCACCTACACCATGCCCTTGTCGCTAATTTTATTCTCCTCCCATCATTCTATAGCTGAATCTGACTATTTACCATCTTGGTGTTTTCTTTAACTCAAAGCTGACGCACCCCCATTCCCACATCCAATACATTCTGTAGACATCTTAGTTCCACCTCCCCAGCATCTGGTTCTACCTCCACATAAGACCATAAGACATAGGAGCAGAAATTAGGCTATTCGGCCCAATTGAGTCTGCTCCGCCATTCAATCATGGCTGATGACACATACTAAAATCTTCGTCCTCACTATTGTCCCTTACCAGTGCTCAACCAGCTGACTTACTATCCAATATCCATGGTAAACTTATGTAAAATTCTGCTGCTTGGATCTTACCCTAAATCCTGCTCACCTATCATCTCTATCCTCACTCAACGGCCTAGTGGTATTATCACTGGATTGTTAATCCAGGGACCCAGCTAATGTTCTAGGAACCTGGGCTCAAATCCCATTATGGCAGGTGGTAGAATGTGAATTCAACAAATATCTGGAATTAAGGATTTAATGATGACCATGAATCCATTGTCCGTTGTCAGCAAAAAAACCCATCTGGTTCACTAATGTCCCTTGGGGATGGAAACTGCCATCCTTAACTGGTCTGGCCTGCATGTGACTCCAGGCCCACAACAATGTGGTTGACTCTTAATTGCCCTCTGGGCAATTAGGGATGGGCAATAAATGCTGCCTGGCCAGCAACGCCCTCATCCCGTGAATGAATAAAGGAAAAAAAAACTTGCACGTCATTCAAAATCATCATCTTTGTCCTTAAACTGTTTATGGGCCTCACTGCACCAACCCCACAACCACCAGAACCACCCCTTTCACCTTCAAGTGTCTGTAAGCGCTTTACAATACCCCTCAATACTGTTGACCTGCCATTTTCTTTTGTGTCTGCTCTGAGCATGTGCTCTTAGCCAAGCACATCATTGGGATCCTACTCTTAACCCCTTCTACCTCACCATCACAATTTCCCTCTCCTTCTTGAATTTCCATCTTAAAATTAAAATCCTTGTCCACAGTTTGACCATCTTTCCCCAAATCTCCTTCAAATTTTGACTTGTCACCGTTTTTGGACCACTGTCTAGTGAAGCATTTTTGAAGATGCTTTTGTACATTAATGTTGGTGTATAAATGTAGACTGTTGTTAGTGTTAGTGAAAAAATACCTTTGAATACTTGTCGGCTATCATAATAGTTTTAAGTGTCACATCTACATATGATTTGTTTATTATTATAAAATATGGGCAAAATCTTGGCTGCTGGAGTATACAGTCAAAAAAAAGGTCAGGTTATACAATTTGGGAGGAAGATTAGAGCAGCTGAATACTATTTAGATAGAGAAAGACTGCAAGAAATTATGGAGCAGAGGGATTTGGGAATCGCAAAAAGTTATCATCCAAGTGGGGCAGCACAGTGGCTCTGTGGTTAGCACTGCTGCCTCACAGCACCAAGGACACAGGTTCGATTCCACCCTTGGACAACTGTCTGTGTGGACTTTTCACATTCTCCCCATGTCGGCGTGGGTTTCCAGGGATGCTCTGGTTTCCCTACACAATATAAAGACATGCAGGTTAGGTAGGTTGGTCATGGGAAATGCAGGGTTACAGGGATAGGGTAGGATGGTCTTCTGAGGGTCATTTTGGACTCGATGGGCTCAATGGCCTCCTTTCGCAGCAGGTAATAGAGAAGGGAATTGAATATGAAAGTAGTGACATTTTGCTAAAACTATCCAGGGCATTCATCAGACCACAGCTGTAATAAACTATTTGGGTTCTTCATCTAAGGAACTCAAATTGGAGGCAGACCAGAGAAGGTTCACTACGTTGATACCAGGAACAGAGAGACTTACTTACAAGGAGTGTTTGATTAGGTTGGGCCAGTAATCATTAGGATTAGAAGAATGAGAGGCAAGCTCATTAAAACAGACAAGATTTTTCGGGATTTGACAAGGTAGAAGCGGAAAAGTTATTTCCCCTTGTGGGAAAATCAAGGACTGCAGGGCATAATCCCATAAGGGATCACACATTTATGACAGAGATGAGGAATAATTACTCTCTTAGAGGGGGCGGTATCTGCGGAATTCTTTACCACAGAGGCCAATTGGCACTAAGTGATTAAACACATTCAAGACTGAGATAGACACATATTTAAGCAGTAATGGAATGAAAGGAAATGAGATAAGGCAGAACAGAGGAGCCAAGGATTATCAGGTCAGCTGTGATCTCAATGAATGAAGGAGCAGGCTCGATGGGCTGAATAGCCTGCTCTGCTCCTATGTCTTTTGCTGTTTATCATGTATAGGCACAAGAGCGCTGGAACATTCTGGAAAGACTACAGAACCCTTCACTATGCTGACAAACCAGAAAGAAAAGCTACACATTACATGATAATCATACAGGAGTAAGAAAAAAAATCTGAAGTCCAACACAGTCTCTCAAAGTAGTCAAGAAGCCACAAACACAATGCCAAAGTAACTTACAAGGTGCAAGGTTTTCAAACTAGTATGACCAAGGAGATCCCAGAGGATCCACGAGGTTGTCAGATTTCTCAGAATCTGAGATAGGCTGGCCATTGGAAACACTGAATGTCAACAGTTCAGGTTGTAGTGTATTAGGCAACCACTCTAGCTCACTTGAAGAAGAGAAGACTTGCTTCTGAGTCAAAGGTTATACGTTACACTCCCAGTCGAGGTACTTAAATACATAATTCAGGCTGATGTTACTAAGGAAGTGCTATAACATCAGAGATGCTATCCTTGAGATGAGAAAGTAGCTTGCAGCTGAGGGCAAAAGATCTCACAGTATTAACTTCAGACAAATTGGTAGTTCTGTTGATGTGACAGTATTTCTCAAATGGTGCATGGTTGGGCAGCTTTGATGCCCAAAGGGACTTATGTGCTTTTATTCATGAATCACTGAAAGCTAGCATTTAAGTGCAGTTAGTAATTAGAAAAGCAAATGGTACATTGGCCTATATTACAAGAGGATTTGAGTCCAGACATCTTGCAGCAATTGTACACAGCTTGGGTAAAGCTGCACTTTGATAACCTCTACAAGGCCCAAGGGGGACACTAAGTAATCTGCTTGTGGAGATCAGAGAGTATGAGTTCCCTTAGCAACAGCCAATGGTCTGTCCAGCTACAACTCATTACCTGAGCTGTGAGGAAACTATGACTTTAAGAGGTGTATTTTGTCCTGATTTTAATGAAGACAATGTGAGACAGAAGTGTGAAGTGGTCTGTTCCAAGTCAATAAAGTAAATAATTTGTGAGAACTTGAGACAACACAGTGTAGAGCTGGAACATAGCAGGTCAGGCAGCATCAGAGGAGCAGGAAAGTAGACGTTTCGCAAATTTGAGTTTTTTTTAATTAAAACAATAGAAGCAGCATGAATGGTTGGGGTCAAACTCCCACTGAACCAGGATTTTGGCTTAATGTTCAGTGGCTGTTGGAGTTTATATTTCTCTGCCTGCTACAGCAAAATTCTTGAGTTCTTTCTACCCCACTCTCTCTCTCTTTCTCCGCGTTTTCTCTTAACATCCTTTCCTCCTGGATTGGAGAATTGTATGTGAGGCAATCTATTTTGCTGAATTTGCCTTTGCCAAGGATGTGTTTATGGGATGCTACAATATTGTAACAACTGTTGCTTAGTATTTAATTAATTTACTATTTTGTTAAGTTTTCCAATAGAGTTAATTTATTCCAATATTTTTACTATAGTTTCAGAATAAAGTGTGTTTTGCTTCAAGCCCAGCATCTGGAACACACTGCCTTACACTTGCCTTTAAAAATAAGAAAAAGTTAAGGGCTGCGCTATTTTCTTAATATATTTGGAGGGGCTTTAGTCTGATCCATAACAGAGTCCTTCAGTGGTAGTATCACTACCTTTGAGTCAGGAGGGCCAGATACAAGTTCCACCTGCTCTAGAGGTGTGTAATAAAATCTCTAAACAGGTTGATTAGAAAATAGGACAAAGCAGACTCATTTTTTTTTGTATAGATTGTTGCTGCACCATCTATCCCGACTCCCACGTCTGCCATATGGACACCTCTCAACGAGTTTATTTGCAGCCGGGTGGGGTGGGGATCCCTGGTGGAGGGCTCTCTACATAGGAGTCTTCCTTCTTTCCATCAGGGACCTGGGGTGGCAAGGTGTTGCACTCAACAATACCTTAACATCACCTATTGCGGTACTTCAAGGACTCGTATCCAACTGTTTATTTTGCGATGCAGTAAAGTCCATGGATCATTGTGTATATTGGTTGTGGGCATTTGCACTCCCTTCTTAGCTATTTAAAAAATATTTTGTTGCATTTTTTGGTTGAAATTCAGAACTATGCTCCTGATCTTTGGGTACCCAGTGCAGAAAGGTGTGGGCAGATTGGAGGACCACCTCACAGATCTGTTCCTGACCCTGGCCAGTTTGACTATAAACAGGCCCAGGCAGCTGGCTGCAGAGGGGGGTCATCTGTGCTGAATGACTGCCCGTCTTCTGTGGTTATGTTCATGCCCGGGTGTCCTTGGAGAGGGTGTACATAGTGTCTACCTAAGCCTCTCTAAGCCTTTAGAGTGAGGTGCGCACCACAAGGGATATACTGCTTCATTTCTGCCTTCAACTCCATTTTGATTTAGTCCCTTATCTCTCTGCCGACACCCCTCAACATCCTGTTCACTTTTGATGGTTTGCATTACCCATAATGGGTTTTGCATGTAAATACTGAATTGACTACACTGGCGTTTATACTAATGGTGGCTATTAGTCTTCTATAAAATGCAAAAAAAAATTGTCACGGTAATTTTGATGGTGGGAAGGTTACTCAGTTATGCATAATAGCACTTGGAGTATAAAGAAGAGATAAAGTAGACCCAGATGGTTTGCACTGCCCATAATCGGCTTTACTGGTAAATATTCAGCTGGTTACACGAGTGATCACTGGTGGTAGCTGGAAATTTTAAAAAATAAAAATGAAAAAGGTCTCTGTGATTTTGGTGGTGTGAAAGTCACTCAGCATCAGTGTGACAGCACTTCTGAGTATAAAAGAAAAATAATATCACAGACCCAGGGATGCATCTGCAGAACTGTCTGTCCAGGTTGGGATTAGCCATGAGTAGTGGGTCTATTTTTGTGTTCAACAATAAATGATTTGTCCCTTCTCAGAAATTGCTGGGAAAACCCAGTAGGTCTGGCAGCATCTGTGGCGAAAAAGCAGAGTTAATGTTTCGAGTCTACTGACCCTTCTACAGGAGGTTCTGCTTGTGTTTCTGATTTCCAGCATCCACAGGCTTCCTGAGTTATCACACACACCTAATCTATTGTGTACAGTTTTAATGTCCCTGGGATGGTAGGATTGTCTAAAGAGGAGTGATTGAGAAAGCTGGGCATTTACTCCCTAGAATGTTGAAGATTGAAAGATTGTCTCCTTGAAGCTTACAAAATTCTTACAGAGTGTGACAAGATGGAAATAGATAGAATGTTCTTCCTGCCTAGTGAGTCTAAAACTAGGGAGCACATTTCAGATAATTTAAGATGATGCGGAATTTCTTCATTTGGAAGGTGGTGAATTGTTGGAATTCCAGAGGTCTGTGGCAGTTCAATCATTATTGATTTCTGTCTTGAAAATGCTCAAAGTCCTGGACAGTAATGATATCAAAGATGTAGAAGAGATAGCACAGGAAAATTATGTTGAGTTTGATTATCAACCATGATCTTATCGAAGATACAGCAAGCTTGAAGGGCTGAATGGCCTACTGCAGCTCTCATGCTCCTGTATCCTTATGTGCCCAGGTCAATATTTGTCCCACAACATCTATCTCTTAAAAACAAAGTGGCAGTTGTTGTATTGGGACAAATTCCCGTGAGCGTTCATTGCTGCAGTTCCCACATTACATAGTGAATACACTTCAAAAGCATTTCACTGGCTGTGAATTTCTTTAGGAAACCTGAGGTTGTGATAGATGTGTTATAAATGCAAGTTCCTTATTTATATTGTTTCAATATTTGTACAATTATGTATGGGTTATTTGCGTCTATTTAATAATTAACATTCTCTATAGTCTCAGCACCATATTCACACTGACTCTGCTTTCAGATTTTCAAAGGAATATCAGAAAATGTGTTAATATGTGCAGCCCTTCATCACAAGAACATTTGAATATTTGGGGTTTATGGAAATCAATTTTGGGACAGATCCTTTCATCAATGTTATTTTGTAACAATGTACATGTATTTACAGAGAAAGGTGTCAATAATATTTCCTTACCTTCTGCAATTGCAAAGTTACAGTAGCATCTGATTAGCATATCTGGCATACCAGGAACAATTTCTCCCTTTTTATTTTAATTCCAAAATAGAGAGGTTGAAAGATTAAGCTTTGGAAAATACTGATTTTTATTGCCCTATCCCAATCCTTCTGCCTTTTGACACTTCGGAAAGGAGCGTTCACAACTGAAATCATGATGGAAAAAGTATTATTTTACATTAGTATCCACTTTTGATAGTACAGGCTGCCATACTTGTGGATCTTTCAAATTCATCAACCAAAGCACAAAGAGTCAAAAAAAAGTTCCATTTATTTTCACTCTTTTATGTACTATGATGTAGATGTGTTAGATATTGAGGTTTTCAATTCATTTTCATCACTTATTGAAGAAACATCTAAACTGTAAGCATCGTCCACCATCTCTATTTGAACATGGTTTATAAAAGGCAAATTCAAGCTAACAACAGGGGAATTATGAAGATTCTGGAAAGGACATCCAACTCAAATAAATAAACACAAGCCTTGTGTTGCCAAGAGCACCCTCATATGCAAAGTATTGGTTTTATTAATATTTCCACCAAGAACTACCAGACTTGTAACCCACAAATCTCAGATCGTCATGGCTACCGACCACAGTGAATGGTTTGCTGCAAACACCTCTTTGACACGTATGCTATTTCCCCTTCTCCCAAACACGACAGATATGGAATTACTGCCAAGATTCAAGGCAGAAATGGGTATCTGAATGGATCTTTTAACATGGGCCTTAAATACATCAAAGTGCATTTCATACGAACAAGCCATTCAGCCCTTCAAACCTATTCTGCCATTCAGTTAGCTTACGGCTGACCGAACTGAAACCCTTTAACCCAATTTTTTCCCCAGTTTTCTTATACTGTAAATATTTGCTTAACATTTTATCAACATCTCTATTTTAAAGATTGGAAAAGGGAGTCCAAGGCAGCATTAACATTCAGATGAAATACGTTAAGAAGCAATGGTTTAGCAGGAGAGAATGGGAACTGCAGATGCTGGAGAATCCAAGATAACAAAGTGTGGGGCTGGATGAACACAGCAGGCCAAGCAGCATCTCAGGAGCACAAAAGCTGACGTTTCGGGCCTAGATCCTTCATCAGAGAGGGGGGATGGGGAGAGGGAACTGGAATAAATAGGGGGAGAGGGGGAGGCAGACTGAAGATGGATAGAGGAGAAGATAGGTGGAAAGGAGGGGATAGGTGAGGAGGTTGGGAGGGGATAGATCAGTCCGGGGAGGACGGGGAGGTCAAGGAGGCGGGATGAAGTTAGTAGGTGCGAAATGGAGGTGCAGCTTGAGGTGAGAGGAGGGGATAGGTGAGAGGAAGAACAGGTTAGGGAGGCGGGGACGAGCTGGGCTGGTTTTGGGATGCAGTGGGGGGAGGGGACGAGCTGGGCTGGCCCACTGCATCCCAAAACCAGCCCAGCTTGTCCCTGCCCCCCACTGCATCACAAAACCAGCCCAGCTCGTCCCTGCCTCCCTAACCTGTTCTTCCTCTCACCTATCCCCTCCTCTCACCTCAAGCCGCACCTCCATCTCCTACCTACTAACTTCATCCCACTTCCTTGACCTGTCCGTCCTCCCTGGACGGACCTATCCCCTCCCCACCTACCCACCTATACTCTCCTGTCCACCTATCTTCTCCTCTATCCATCTTCGGTCCGCCTCCCCCTCTCTCCCTATTTATTTCAGAACCCTCTCCGCATCCCCCTCTCTGATGAAGGGTCTAGGCCCGAAACGTCAGCTTTTGTGCTCCTGAGATGCTGCTTGGCCTGCTCTGTTCATCCAGCTCCACACTTCGTTATAATGGTTTAGCAGGATTTAGTTTGTGTTTTAGAAGCAGGAGAAGGCCAGAGATCTCAAGAGTTTATAGTTTCTGGACAATAATTATAAGGTAAGGCATAATTTCCATAGTCCTATCAGACCATAAGACCATTCCCTCATTAGAGGGAGACAACTACTGGTGATTTAACCTGAGGCTCACTCCACCTCAGGGAAGGAAATTGGTTGAGAAGGAGAATACTTCATGATAGCCTCAGTCAGCGTGGAAATTGAATCTACATTATTGGGACAATAATTATAAGTTGCAATGAGTCACGTTTCAAACAATGTCAATTCAGAAGGCAGGAAATGCATGTTGGATAATTCATTCAAAGCACAGCAAAGTGAACACAGAATGGAAATTTCCTGGGTTGTGTCTGTCAGTTTTGGAATGGAGAATTTTCCTATAACTGTAGTTCGATATATTTTTAATCCAGTATTTTTCTTTTAAAGCAGAAATAAATGATAGTGATTTTCAGTATCTTGCACAGTAAGTTATAATTGAAGACAGTCAGTCAGGACTCCCATGAAATTAGCATTCTTCAATTAAAAGTTCCCGAACAAGAACACTGCACCACTTCTTTTTAATTGTCCAGTCCAAAAGGTAGTCACAAACAGTTACCGTCTGTCAGTTTTATACTTGTACATTTTCCTGACAAAGTATTAATAATTTCCATTTTGGAATTCTATGTTTGAAAGTAGTTAATTAACATCTTTTCACTCATCAATCACCTAAGCATCTTATTTCGTAAAAACGCATTGTCAGTCACGAAAGCACACCACTTAGTTTTTTTTAACTAATTTCTTTAAGTGTCAAACTCCTTCACAGGGGGAAAGCTTCCATCTCAATACTATCTCATTCTTTGCAGTGGGACGGCTGAGAGATAGTACACCATTCCACTATTTGGGCACGAAGCTGTCCTAAGTCCTGTCCTTGCTCAAAGTCCAAGATCTTACCCTTTCCACAAGGAATCACTGGACAGTATTTGGCATTGGGGAATCTAGCTGATTTCACCTCACTGTGTCCTAGAATGCTGAGAGTAATTATAACTGCCACACTGCTACCCAGGGTATGGCCCAATAGGACAGAGTGTGGACCTGGAATCTTTGTGTTCTGTACAGCACATTACAATAACATGCACTGCAATTCATCTTGCTTAAAATCCAGTCTTACTTTGAGGTTGTTGTTACATTGTCATTATGACAAATGTATTGATTTTACAGTGAAAAAAGATTTTATTGTGCTTGAACTGGGTACTTTTAGTGTACTTTCACATCTAATTCATATGTCAGAATTGCCTTGAACTGTCCAAACCTAATGTGACTGGGGATTGCTCCTTGTTGTAATTTGCAAGAGATTTGTGATTCAGCGACTGTCCATTAATAGCCATCACAGGCAAACTTTCTCAGTTGACAAGGGTTAAAAATACACAGAGTACATTTGTCTACAGCGCTGTCACAACTATTGTTGGAAATGAAATAACTGACCAGAAAGCCTTGTAAACTTGGGAAAGTTTGCAATTTCCCTGCAGCTTTGTTTGATATTTTCTGCATTATTCCTCATTATTGTCAAGCACTGGGCAAAGGCAAGATACTTCTCTGTAAATGGAAAATAGAATTCAACCTGAATGGCTGATAGACTACTCCTGTTGTCTCCTATCAACAAGTCACGATGAATTACTGAGGCAGTCTGAGAATAGTTCATACAATATTTTTCAACAGTCAAAATACTGTGGATGCCGTAAATCTGGATGAAAAACAGAAAATTCTCGAGAAACTCAGGCCTGGTAGTGCCTATGAAGAGAAAAACATATAATACTATGAGTTCAATATAGCTCTTCATTAAATTAAAGTTGTTAATCTCTTTTTGAATTAAAAGCACGAAGTGCTAAAGAAATTCAACAGATCAGGCTGCAGCTATGGAGAGAGGGAAAAAGAGACAGTTGTCAATGTTTTGAGTCTTCCGATTCATCTTCAAAGCTCTTGTTCAGTTCTGAAGAAGAGTCACATCACCCTGGAAACATTAACTTGGTCTCTCTTGCTCCACAGATGTTGTCAGATCTGCTAAGTTTCTCCAGCTCCTATGTTTATTTCATATCTCCAGCATCTGCAGTATTTTAATTTTCTTTTGTAAGGTGATTAACGTTAAAGTTATGAGGATTAGAGATGTTTGTGTTAGAAACTGGAACTCTGTCAGTAACTCGCACTTCCAAAGTTGCAGCTGACTCAATGTGGGTTGGAAGGTTATGAGTTCAAACATCACTACACGTACAGTATAGGTTAATATGCTTAATATTAACTTACTAGGTGCTATGCTTTGCCTGAGCACTTCAACTAAGATGGATAGACAGGAATGTGAAGTACTCATGGCGAATATTCCTCCCTTAACTAATGTCAGTGTTAACTGGTTATTCAGATCTATGTATTTGTTGAACATTGGTAATACAGAATGGCTGTTAGATCTACAAACATGGGCATGATCAAAGGAGTGTTCTTGTGTGTGTTAATATTTTCATCAACAAATAACCTAGCAACAATTACCGACGCCAAACGAATGGAAGCCCAATCAAGGGTTGGAGGACATCAGCCACTCTTGGAAGCATAATCCACACAAATCAGCAAATTGTTTTAAATGCAGGAACCCTTTTGGGGGTCAACCTTGTGCCTGCGGGATTATCACAGCAGCACCATGCACAAAAGGCGTTAAGTATAGCCCAGAAGGTTAATGACAGGGGAGGGTCATGATACAGCCTCCCTTATCAAACTACAACCATGCGTCAGGCAGGATGTTAAGTGTGCTGTTGTGGTATTAAGATTTGGTGAAGTCCTCCATCCATGGCATCAACACATACCAAAAACAATAAAAACATGTTTATTAAAGGGTGCAGCATCTGGGGCCAATTTCAGAGAAGGCTGCATTTCTATTGGGCAAGGGTGTGACCCCTTCATGTGGGGTCAAGATATGCCTTCAGCTGAAGCCAGTGGTGGCCACACCCAGACAAGTAGCTAAAGATAACCTTAAATCTTTCAATTACAATTTAACCAGAGCTGTATGAATAACCACAGCTTTGAAGATTCATTCCAACTCTTCATGGACTGAATCCTGAGAATGCCTGGCAGAGGCTTTTTGCTTTGTTTTCTCCTCCAGCTTCTCTCCAATTTAGCTGCCCACTATCCTGAAGATGCCGACTCATTATAAATGACAATCGCACTGTAGCACCTCACATAAATGGTCAGCCCTATATGTCGTTTGTCCTCTTTACCACACCGCGAACACCACTGCCTCCCCCCCGCCCACCACCATCTACTTCATGGGTGGGCTGGCGTGCAGCCCTAATTAGGCCTTTGTCTCTTTCCTAAATCTGTAGGCTGCAGGTTTTATAAGAGCTTGCCCTGTAATTGCAGCAACTACATCAGCTCTGTTCATCAATCTTACTTAGCCCAACAACAACGTTTGAGAGCCCATCATCCAGATTCTGAAATCTCCAGAATGTACTGCTGCTTTCTCCACTATCCTCTTGGCTCTTGTTTGTTCATAAATATATTGACTCAAACTGGTGAGTCTAGTAAGGTTGGCATTTGCTCAGAAATAGTTGCGTCCACGTCTATGTGGAGAAACACTGATCAGTCAACATACAGCATTGCACCCAAAACTAATCTAAGACCAATATTTATATTTGAAAGAAAAATAATGAAATGACAAATAAACAGTGATTAAAAGCTAAAAAATCTCAGTGTACTCGACATCCTGCACTCTCACAGCCTATTCCTGCATTGTACATAATCTTGTTGTCAAGTCCTGCTTTCTTAGATATGAGATTTTCCTCAGTGTGTCCCTCAATTTTGTTACATCTCTTTTCAGAGTTTGTTGGAATTGGGGGTAGCTGAGGACCACAGAGAGAAGCAAAGTGGGGGACAGGAGGCAAACAAAGTGACACAGATTGGGGGGAAACTAAGATGAATATAGTTTGAGGTGAAACAAAATGATGAGAAATTAGAGGGGGCACAGAATGGCTACAGAATTGAAGGTCAGGGGAGCGGGGAAACAGTGTCACAATGTCACACAGATTTATAAAGGCACAATGTCCGCAGACTGAGTTGGGTGGTGCCAGGATGAGTGTCAGTCCAGAGATTGCCACTATATGTAGGGGAGAGTGGGGGCGTGACTTACAGTCTTGCAGAATTGGTGGGGAGGGGTACGGAGTAATAGAGAATTTGGGATGGGCTGGAGAAGCAAGTGCTGCAGAATATGGGTGACACAGAATGGGTGAAGCGGGGATACAATGACAAAAGATGAGAGGCACAATAGGGTGAGGCACAGACACACAGAATGGGATTTCAAAATCCCAAATCCAAATTTCCTCCTGGCTGAGGGAAGCCACCTTTAAGGCTACTCTCACAATTCCATTTTGATTAGTTACAAAGTGCCACTGTGATAATCAAGGTGTTAACAATATCTATTCTATCTGCTCCAATGAATCATGGAATCATTGAATCATTACAAGTCAGGAGTCCATTTGGCCTATAATGACTGCACAGTTAAATTACCCAATGCCAATCCCCTGCCTTTTCCCCATATCCCAGTTCTATTACCCAATGCCTATCTCCTGCCTTTTCACCATATTTCAGTTCTACGACCCAATGTCTATCACCTGTCTTTTCCCCATATCCCAGTTCTATTACCCAATGCCTATCTCCTGCCTTTTCACCATATTTCAGTTCTACGACCCAATGTCTATCACCTGTCTTTTCCCCATATCCCAGTTCTATTACCCAATGCCTATCTCCTGCCTTTTCCCCATCTTCCAGTTCTATTACCCAATGCCAATCTCCTGCCTTTTCCCCATATTCCAGTTCTATTATCCAATGCCAATCCCCTGCCTTTTCCCCATATTCCAGTTCTATTACCCAATGTCTATCACCCGTCTTTTCCCCATATACCAGTTCTATTACCCAATGCCTATCTCCTGCCTTTTCCCCATATTCCAGTTCTATTATCCAATGCCAATCCCCTGCCTTTTCCCCATATTCCAGTTCTATTACCCAATGCCTATCTCCTGCCTTTTCCCCATATCCCAGTTCTATTACCCAATGAGAATCTCCTGGCTTTTCCCCACACTGCAGTTCTATTACCCAATGCCTATCTCCTGCCTTTTCCCCATATTCCAGTTCTATTACCTAATGCCAATCTCCTGCCTTTTCCCCATATCCCAGTTCTATTACCCAATGCCTATCTCCTGACTTTTCCCCATATCGCAGTTCTATTACCCAATGCCAATCTCCTGCCTTTGCCCCATATCCCAGTTCTATTACCCAATGCCAATCTCCTGCCCTTTCCCCATATCCCAGTTCTATTACCCAATGCCAACCTACTGCCTTTTCCCCATATCCCAGTTCTATTACCCAATGCCAATCTTCTGCCTTTCCCCCATATCCCAGTTGTATTACTCAATGCCTATCTCCTGCCTTTCTCCCATATCCCAGTTCTATTAGCCAATGCCAATCTCCTGCCTTTTCCCCATATCCCAGTTCTATTACCCAACGCCAATCTCCTGCCTTTTCCCCATATTCCAGTTCTATTACCCAATGCCAATCTCCTGCCTTTTCCTCATATCCCAGTTCTATTACCCAATGCCAATCTCCTGCCTGTTCCCAATATCGCAGTTCTATTACCCAATGCCAATCTTCTGCCTCTTCCCCATATTCGAATTCTATTACCCAATGTCTATCTCTTGCCCTTTCCCCATATCCCAGTTCTATTACCCAATGCCAATCTCCTGCCTTTTCCCCATATCCCAGTTCCAGTGCCCAATGCCAATCTCCTGCCTTTCGCCCATATCCCAGTTCTATTAGCCAATGCCAATCTCCTGCCTTTTCCCCATATCCCAGTTCCAGTACCCAATGCCAATCTCCTGCCTTTTCCCCATATCCCTGCATACTATTTCTATCCAAACCATCACCTTGAAAGCCTCAATTGAACCTGCCTCCATCACACTTCCCTTCAGTGCATTCCATACCCCAACCATTCGCAGTGTGTAAAAGGTTTTTTGCACACCACTTTAAATCAAAGCTCGCTCATTCTTGTTTCTTTTAGTAGTGAGAACAGCTTCTCCTAATCTATTTTGTGTAGTCTGCTCACGATTTTGAAACTCTGAGATCACACAACCTGTCAGTACTCAATGCCCAAGTGGATATATCAGGAAATACTAGTTGCGTGAAGTACTTGATTGAGTAGCTTCAGTAGAAAAGGAGGATGAACAGACAAATTAGACCCTAGACATGGATGTTTCCTCGAGCACTGCATGGACTACTGTGTTATTAAATAAAACCGAGAACTCAAGCAGTCTCTACAAGGTAGTCATTAGGGTATAAGTGTGTGTTTTCTTTGACAGTTACACAATAGAGTGAGACCTATCATCCAGAGTCTACATAGTTACTTTGGGCCAACCTAATAGTGTGTACACACAGCTGGGGAAACAGTCTGTCTACTCCCAACTATTGCATCTTTAGACGTATTCTCCTTCAGTCTCAGAATTAACCTCAACCTTTAAATTCAGAATCTCACCATCAGCACCTTCCTGAAGAGAAAGGCTCAACAGTATGGTACAGTATTTTGAAAGAAAATCTCATTATTGAAGCCACGCTTCTAACGTTCTCCCCCTCTGTCATATGCAGTTCTATGGCATGTATAACACAGGAAGAGGCCATTTGACCCAACAGTCCCTGCTGGTGTTATTGCACCACTCAAGCCTCGTCCCATCTCAATTCATCTAAGTCTGCCATGCTAACCCTCTGTTGCCTTCTCTCTCACCTGTTTGTCAGACTTGCCCTTAAATGCGTATATACTATCCATGTCAACCACACTCATTGGTAGCTAGTTCCACATTCACAACACTATTTGGAAAAAGAGGTTTCTTCTGAATTCCCTAGTGAATTTCTTGCTGATTATCATACACTGATGGTCCCAAGTTGTGCTTTTTCACACAAGAGGTAACATTCTCACTGTAATTGCTCTGTAAAAGCCTTTCATAATTTTAAATAACTCCAATAGGTCAGCTCTTAACCTTCTTTTTGCAAAAGAAAAGGCGACCCAGACTGAAAACACTTTCCTGATAAGCAAATAAGGGAGGGAGTCTCACCATCAAATTGCTCATCTGAGAAGTAAATTCTGTCACCATAGCTTTTAAAAGCAGTAAAGGTAAAGTGGCCATAGTCCCACACGACCATAAAGCTGCCTCCCATCAGAGAGAGAGAGGACTGGTGGTAGATAAACCTGAGAATCACCAGAAGCACACATTCTTGTCTGGATTGGGGATTTTCCTGATAGCTACAACAAACCATCTGTGAAAAGTTAGTAATCAACCTCAGGCAGACTGTACCCAATCAGGTACCCACTGGCCTAAGGAAGTTCTTTATTTCCATATCTTTCCCTCTTTTTTCATATTTTCTTAGCCTCCCTCTTTTATTTGGTTACATTGAGCTCAATAACTACCAACTTCCTCCCCATTTTTTCCTCTGCCATTTGTAAGATTTTGCTTGGAGGTTTGCAAGACAAGCACCGTGCTAACTCACAGGTTGTGATCAGGAACACATCGCCTGCTCCACATTGTGAGGGATGATACAAATCGCATGTCTGCTGCCTTCACTTCACCAGTGATCAAACCTTTCCAAATCACCAAATTCTTTCCAATACTCTCAGAAATCCAAAGAACAGGATCACAGGCCCTTGCGATGTTCTTTGGGCAAATGAAAGAAGGTAAACCTGAGTGACTCTCTCTTCAGAAATCAGAATTCCAACTCTCTTTCACTCTCCTTTGTCACCTCTCCAATAGGCTACAGGATAGGATGCCCAAGGCTGCACCTGCTGTGCCCTGACCAAAACGGAATAATTTTGTTCTGATTTTAAGATGACAGGGAAGTTGCAATTTTAACCATAACAGCAAACTTAACAGCAGAAACATTAATGAAGAGCCTTATAGCCAACATTGCAGAGCAACCTCTTAACCAATAATGTGTTTACACCACAATCAAATGAATTACCAGCCAAAACTGATAAACAAACAGCTTGCAGGCCAAAAAACACTGGGGCTCCTAGAAATGTCTTATAGAAAATATGTCAGTTGGCATCTTGGAGGCCACTTAAGCAGCTTGTGATGTTTTACTACATTAAAGGCACTATATAAATGTAAGTTGTTGTCACTCTTAGCCTGATGGGAACTAAACAGGAAGATTCAGTTAAACATGTGTCAACACTGGCAGAATTGGGTTTACAATCCAAGATGGCGGCGGAGTAGGGCTACTGAGCCAGAGCTCATTCGCTCCGTCCACATTTCTTTTCTTTCTTTTCCTTTCTTTCTCTTGTTCTTCTCATTCTTCTATTTCCTCTTCTTGCCTACATCTTGTGAAGAACTCAATCATTGGTGACAGCGAGGTGTGCCCAGCGCAGACTCATGGTTGCTGCAGCAGAGGTGAGTTTGGGTTCTCTGCACCATCTGCATCCAGCGCAGACCCATGGAGGTAGTGGTAGAGGCTGGTTTGGGCCCTGTACGAGACCCCGCAGCATCAGCAGCAGCTACATTGGTGAGATGGTCCAGAGTGGACTCATGGCAGCAGCAGAGTCCAGATTGGGCCGGTGCAGGGCTCAGAGCATTAGTGGTGGCTGCATTGGCGAGGTCCAGTGAGGACTCATGGTGGCAGCAGCACTGATGGAAGCGAGCTGGTTTCAGAGACTGGCAACTCATGTCCCAGCCGCGTGGCAAGGGGACCCATGACTGGCTGCTCCAGGCCCGTGGCTGAGCACTTCACAATAAGGACTGTAAAGTTGAACTTTATTTCTTTTCTTTTTCTGTACTTTTCTGCCTTCATATTCCATGTTTTGATTTATTTTTATGCATTTTAAGATGGCGACGGAGAATGGCAACGCTATACAATACTTTTCACTGCATTTTGTAGCAAAATACACGTGACCGTAAATAAATCAAAACAAAGACTTTGCTTCCTGTTACGTTAATTTTGCCAGCTAATATAAAACACACAGCACTCTGTCAGCAACTGGATCATCAGGAAGATTCAAATCAGGAATCCTGTTCAATGTAAGTGGCTAAGAGGGGCAAGTGAATACCAAGCAATGAGAGAAAAAGGACAATTTAAGAGAGTAGCTAGCAAAGTGTAGGTCACCTAAAACTTCATAGATAGAGGCACTGAGAGCAAAAGCAGGAAATTCAGACTGAATCTTCATTAAGCTGTGGTCATGTCACAAGTATTGTGTCCAGTTCTGATCACCACCCCTTTGAAAAAATGTGAGAGAATTCAAGAGGGTGCCAAGGAGATTTATCGGAATGGTTGCAAGAATGAGAGATTTTAGTTGCAAAGTTGGCTTGGAGGAGCTGAGCTTGCTATCCTTGTAGAAAGGGAGGCTGACAGGAGACCACACAGAGGTGCTCAAGATTGCACCACATTTACATGAGATCAGGTTTGGATAAGAGACACAGGGCAGATTACGATGAAGAACATTTTACTTGGAACTCACTGCTTCCAAGGCAATCAATAATTTCAAAAGACATTGGTTGGTCATTTGTGGAAAGTAAACTTACTTTCAAGAATACAAGAATAAAGGAAGAGAAGAGACTAACTGGAGTGCTCTACAAAGAGACAACATGAATTCAACAGCCCAACTGATCACCTTCAACACTGTAATGATTCTATGAAATAGAAAAGTCCAAAATTAATTTTAATTTAATTTCCTTCCTTGTTTCCCCACCATTTTGTTTTGCTTTCTTATTGTTAGCCTACCCTGGAGGGCAATGTTTAGTTATTCGGTTAATTAAGTGACTGGTGTTTTGATGTTAAGTTTTTCAAAATACAAGAGTTGGGTTCTTCACTATCCCTGTGGATAGTTTTGGTAGCTTGTTAACTGAGGATTGGTGAATTGGTGGTGCATTCTTAAAATCTAAAAGAAAAGCTGGGCTATTGATTTATTTATTATTATTCCACTGCAGTGATCAGTGTTTGTCACAATTTGTTAATTGGGGTATTGTTAAATATTGTTGATGGGTTTCAAAAAAAAAGTGCTGCGTTCTTTAGAGCCCAATGGTAGTGTCTGTCTCTCTGGGCCAGGACATCTGGATTTGAGCCCCTACTTGCTATGATGATGTGCTTTAACATACCCAAGCAAGATGATTCATACAAATAAAAAGCTGGGTTGTTCCACAGAGGACAGTTGATTTCCATATAGGGAAGGGGTCCAGAATGAACCTAAATTATATATTTTTAATAAAATATTTGTAAACTTCTGAAAATCTCTTGCTGCCTCATTCAACATATGAATCTGTTAAATGACCTGCAATTCACTCCATTGCAAATCATTCCAAATAGGTGGAAGAGGGAAAATAATACTAAGTTTTAAATATTCCCAACAAACGTTAGTGCTGTACAGAGGGGCTGCTGTATTGTCAGAGGTGCACACTTTCTGAAGGGATATTAAGTCAAGTTTCATACCTGCTTCTCGCCGCATATAAAAGAGCAGGGAGATTTCCCCAGGGCCCTGACCAATATTTATCCTTCAACGACCATCACCAAAAGCAAAAATTATTTGGTCATTATCATATCGCTGTTTCTGCAAGCTTGTTGGGTGCAAACTGGTTGCTGTATTTCTTACAACAACACTTCAAAAGTATTTAATTATCTGTAAAGTGAATCATAGAGTCAAACAGCATGAAAACACATCTCACAGTCCAACTCATTCATCCTGACCAGGCATCCCCAGCTGACCTAGTCCCATTTGCCAGCATTTGGCCTATTTCCCTCGAAACCCTTCTTATTCATATGCCCATCCACTAGCTCCTAGCATAGTCTTGAGTTGAAATATAAAAACAATTTTAACCAGTATTTCTGTGGTTTTCTCATGAATTAAACACCAAAATGATTGTACAATCGTGGAGTTAAGTCACCACATGTAAATTCTAGCAAGTAATGAGAGACAATTTGGAGGTGATAATTTGATAATGCTTCAACTGCTAAGGAGAATCAGAAGATTTAAAAGCTCGATTTTTAAACTCTGCAAGATTGGCCAGTGATAACTGCAAAAATGTTACCAGTTGATAGCATGAAAACGGTGAGCAGAAGTTTATCATACCCACTCAGAGAGGAATACATCAACGGTATATGAATATGTGCTGTCAGTTCACACGAGTAACTATCAATCTAATATGAATAATACAAATTCTGTAAATCCTCTTTATCTACCAAATCACAAATCATGAATTCACCTATGTGCGGCAGACAATAAGTAACAACAAATATCATTACCCACAAGCAAAAATCGTGAATGTTAGCCTATTTATAAATGAGGTTCACATTCATGAATTTCATCATTTGCAGGGCTTTTTAGTAATGGAACCCTCGTGGATACAGAGGAATGACTGTACAGCAGAATATACATATACTGATCCAACGTAGCATGTAGATCAGGCAGATGCGCCAATCACTGATGTCCATTATCACCATTTGGCAAAAGTTAATTAGTTATTTATTTTGTATAGACTGCTTCTTTCTGGGATTTGTGTGTACCAAGTACAAAATACACTGAAGAAATTTAGCAAAGCTGTATCACTACTTCTATCTACTTGGATTATTCAGGGCAACAGATACATGGGAGCACCACCACCTGTAGATTGTACTCCAAGTCTCTGGCCATCCTGATGTGGATTTTATAATCGTTCCTTCAGTTTTGCTAGGTCAAGATCCTAGGAATCCCCTTTTAGCAGCATTGTGGGCCTACCTACATCAAATGGAACTGTACCTGCTCAAGAAGGTTCAACTCCACCAAGAACAGCCAGGGATGGCCATTAATGCTGGCCCAGCCAGCAACTCACATCCCATGAATGAAAAATAAAGTGCAATTTCACTGGAACCCTTCACTAAGTAAAGTCACGATAGTCCATGAAGGCCACAGCACTGTTTTCCTAGTGGTAGTTTAACCCAAGGTTCACCATGCCTCATGAAAG
This sequence comes from Stegostoma tigrinum, assembly GCF_030684315.1. Taxonomy (NCBI): domain Eukaryota; kingdom Metazoa; phylum Chordata; class Chondrichthyes; order Orectolobiformes; family Stegostomatidae; genus Stegostoma; species Stegostoma tigrinum. The sequence goes on from NC_081379.1 coordinate 12,754,753, forward strand.
GTTGAACAAGTAATTATTAATTTTGTGGTTCAGTAGAACCATTAATAGAACATGAGGTAGATGGTGGGTAATCTAGAACAGGGAATACTTTTTTGAAGGTTTTTGCACTCTAGTTTTAGACTGCCTCCCCTAGCTCATGCTCTCTTAAAGAGACAGCACACACCTAACTACATACATGACTGCAGATCATGTGGGAAATGAACCCATACTATCAGTATCACTCTGGATTGCAAAACAGCCATCTAGTCAACTGAGCTAACACCCCCAACCGCTCTGCCCCCACTACTGCAAGATAAAGTAACAGAGAAGTTGCATCTACAAATACAAGCAAGGAGCTAGGAAAATCACAGAAAATGCTGGAAACTCCTCAGCAGATCCAGCAGTCTGTGGAGAGAAACACAGAGTTAACATTTCAGATCTGACCTGTCCAGAATGTTCTATTTGGAGCAGGCTTAAGGCACAAATGAGCATTTCTTTTGGTCAAAATAGAGTTGCAATTAACAATAAGGATGGAACCTGCAGTATGGTAGGGTATCCTTAACAGAAAAAGTTAAAATCTCTCCTTACAGAAATATCAATTGACTTATAGGCATTTTGTACAAAAGTTACACAGACAAAGCATTTCATTAAACAGTGACAGTTGGAAATTGTAATCTCATGAGCTTCAAAATCTCTCCTCCCCCCAAAACCAGCCCAGCTCGTCCCCACCTCCCTAACCTGTTCTTCCTCTCACCTATCGCCACCTCCCACCTAAAGCCGCACCCTCACTTCCTACTTACTAACCTCATCCCACCCCCTTGACCTGTTCCTCCTCCCTGGACTGACCTATCTCCTCCCTACCTCCCCACTTACACTCACCTTTACTGGCTCCATCCCCGCCTCTTTAACTTGTCCGACTCCTCTCCACCTATCTTCTCCTCTCTCCATCTTCGATCCGCCTCCCCCGCCCCCCTATTTATTTCAGAACCCTCTTCCCCTCCCCCATTTCAGATGAAGGGTCTGGGCCCAAAACATCAGCTTTCCTGCTCCTAAGATGCTGCTTGGCCTGCTGTATTCATCCAGCTCTACACCTCGTTATCTCAGATTCTCCCGCATCTGCAGTTCCTACTATCTCTCAACACCTTAACTGTTTCTTTCCCTACATATACTGCCAGACCTGCTAAATTTCTCCAACATCTTTTATACTTGTTTCAAATGCCAGAATCCACAGAATTTTTCTTTTATTCCAGTCACATCCAATTTTTAAATCAATGAAATTAAAGTAGCCAAAGCAGTTTCAACATCTTCATGTAATAACTTTAGTTATTTATAGGATTTCTCACTTACATCATAACATTTCAATCAGCTGTCATTGTATTTGCTGGAATACTTGTACGTTGCTAGACAGATCCTCATTGAGAAAGAATATTATAAAATCATTTGAGATTGAACACTTTACATTTGAATATTCTTACTATTTGATAATTTTCATTATTAAATCTCAAAAAGTTACCTTCTCAGTTAAAGTTTTATGAGCATCATGAAAATATTTTATGATTTGCTGAAATGGCTTGCAACTTCTAGTTACTGAGTATTTTGCATAGATCTCATATATTTTTATTAACATAAGCCCCCAGGTTGAAGCCCATTATATCACAGACGCACAGGCCCACAAATTCTACAGAATCTTTATGCACAGTACTTTCTCTGAACAGTCTCCACCTACAAGTAAAATTTTAAATCAAAATATTCAGGTGTATTTATTTGAATGCATATAAAATCCCTTGAGTCTCATTTACACCAAAGACATTTTGTTGGGGTAAAGTCATCAATAGAGAAAACATTTCTTCTTGTAAACCAAGCTCGGGGCAATATGGATTCAACAACTTACAGAAGGTTCATTGAAATTTCCTGATACTGCTCAGTTAGCAGGGGGTGAACTGATTCTGAGTCATGACAAAGTAAATTTAAAAAGGGAGGTTATATTGCCAAGTATACATGTATCAGATTATGTGTTGCTCAGAATTAGATGCAAATAAGCCAGATTCCTTAATTAACAAATAAAGACCATTTATAGCACATATAAAAAATTACATTTTCACTCAACTATTGGCAAATTGTCCAAATGTTGGTCCACGACAGAGGTTGCTTTTCACACAAGACTTTTGCAGTTACTGTTGGAGACAGTAGAGTTGATTTGGAATTCTCCCGTAAGAGCTCCATTTGCGGTAATGAGACTTTTCAGTGGCTTTTCAACTCTCACTTTGTTGAGAGATTTCAGACAGTTCGGACTGTAGTTGCTTGGGCAAGTTGTTGTGTTAAAATCTAACAGCTTTATCACAATCAATTGTTGTCATGCACTCCTTTCTGAAAGTATCTACATTTTTTGGGTCATTGAAAGGTTGTAATGTATGTTAAAAAATAAAAGTTTGACCTTTACAAAAAATAAAGGAAACCTCTACTACATTAAGGATAGCTTTCCCACATCCATATTCTCAGCTACATTAAAAAAGGAAAAAAATATGAATTGAGCATAAATTAGAAACAACATGAATCTACCATTTTAATTTCCCAAGTCAGCTATTCACATATCTCAAACTGTTTTTAAACTGAATCAATGAGTTTTTATAGATGATTTAGTGAAGTAAACCCCATCCACCTTCAGGTTCATTTCACTACATACTGTTAGAACCAGCAAGCAGAGAGAAAAAAAAGACTTTCATACTGGTCGTCTGAGTTGAATTGACCACAGGTAAAATGACACTTTGTCCCACTGAAAGACCCAACACTTTGAAGTGTTTGGGAGGGGAAGGAATTAAATGAATGCACATGTGTATCTGTATAAACTGCTGTGTATCTGTGGAGGTATGGGGAAATGAGTCAGTCACAGTGAACCTACAATTTCTGGCATTTATTCAATGGCTAAACCTAACAGCAGACAGGGGAGGTGCCCAACACTTGAATGGCAATACAAATTGCCTGTTGCATGTTGTACCTATTTAGATATACACAGTCTGAGTCTTTCTGTTAAATTTCTACACATCAACTGAGCAGTCAGAAGACTTTTTACTTCCATCTTTAGGGCTTGTCATATGAGGAGCAGTTCACGGCTCTGGGTCTGTACTCGATGGAGTTTAGAAGGACAGGGGTCAGGGTGGTGGGATCTGATTGATACATAGTGAATACTGAGAGGCATAGTTAGAGGGCATGTTGAGAAGATTTTTCCACTAGTAGAAGAGACACAGCCTCAGACTGAAGAGATGAACCTTTAGAACTGGGATGAGGGGTTTTGTGAGTTAGAGGGTGGTTAAGCTGTGAAACTTGTTGCCACAGAGCACTGTGGAGCTCAAGTCATTGAGTGTATTTAAGTCACAGATAGATAGGCTGTTGGTTAGTAAGAGGATCAAGGGTTATGGGGAGAAGGCAGACATATGGGGTGAAGAAACACATCAGCCATGATCAAATGGTGGAGCAGACTCAATGGGCCAATTGGTCTCATTCTACTCCTTTGTCTTATTATCTACAGTAGATCAGCTCACTTCAGCGTTTGTGTCTAATTAGTTCCTTTTATCTATGTTTAAAATACCTGTCTTGATCAAATCTTCTCCTTTCAAATTGATTATAAAATTCAATCACATTTTGGTCAATGTAACCAAGGGGTGCCTTACCTCTGAAGTCATTAATGAATTCTCTCTGGTTACACATACCATGTCTAATATAACCTGCTGTCTGGTTGGTTCCAAAACATTCTGCTCTAGGAAACTATATTGAAAGAATTCTATGAACATTTCACCCAGGCTATTACTACCAATCTGACTTTTTCCAGGTTACATGAGGACTAAGGTCACCCATGATTACTGCTGGCCCTTATCACAAGCTGTCAAAATATTTTTCCTAAATGTTGTCCCACATTGTGGTTACTGTTGGGAGCCTGTAGAGCACTCCCATTGGTGACTTCTTTCCCATAATATTCCACATTTCCACCTAAACGATTCCACTCCTGATCTCCTGAACTGAGGCTATCTCTAGCTATTGCACCCATGTTAACTTCGATTAACAGTGCTACCTGTCCACCTTTACAGAGTTTCCTATTCTTCTTGAATGCTGTATACCTCTCAATATCCATTCTTATACCTCTCAATATCCATTCTGACATCCAGAAGCCAAGTTTCTGTATTGGCTATTGGTTAATATTCATTTGCTTCAATATGCATCAACGACTACTTGTAATGAATGCAAACTTGTTTAAGATACAAGAGTCTACAGTTTTGTCCTCTTGTTATCTAGTCTTGACTGGTGGTGAATTCCTAGATTGTTTCCTCTCTGTCCCCTCTTGCCATTACATGACCCTCAATTCCCAGATCACATAGTTCCCATTTGACCCCTTGCCCCAGCTATATAGTTTTAAATCCTCTCTTCTTCTCTAGTTTTGTGGAACATGAGAACACTGACCCTGGAACAGGCCAGGTGTTGTCCATCGCATTGGCAAAGCCCCCACTTTGCCCAGTACTGACACCAGAGTCCCAGAAACTGGCCCTACTTTTCTCACACCAGTCTTTGAGCCATGTAATCATCTCTCTACTTTTATCTTCCCTATGTCAATTTGTACGTGGCTCAGGTAATAACCCAGAGTTTATGAAGCCTGAAATTCTGCTTTTCAACTGCTCAGCTCATCATACTTTCTGTGTAGATTATCTTTTCTTAGAACTACCTATGCCGTTGGTACCTACACGGACCATGATCACTAGATCCTCCCCATCCTAAAGCAAGTTCCTTTTAAACAAATGAGCTGAACACTGGCACTAGGCTTTCTTGAGAGTGCGAATTGAGAGTTATTTGTAAGTAAAGAGGAATCAACAGACTAAATGAATAAACAGCTTACTTCTGACTTCACTATAAAAGATACAAAAAAGAATTCCAGTAGCAGTTGTAAATCAGGAGGTTGAAGGCAGAAAGAAACTTAGTGACATTACAATCATGAGGGAAGTGGTACTGAGCAAACTCATGGAGCTGTAGGCTGACAAGTCTCTCGATTCAGATGGATTTTATCCTTGAGTCTTAAAAGAGGTTGCTAACAACGTAGCGAATGTGTTGGCCTTAACTGCTTGATTGATTGATTTATTGTCCCGTGTATGTACGGTGAAAAGCTTTGTTTCCAAGCAGTACAGGCAGATCATAGTGAGCAAGGATATACAGACTAAAAAGCTTTAGACAGAAGCATACAGGTTACATTGCACATGGTGTCCGCAAGGCGGGATCAACGTTAGCAAGATCAGCATTGTTTCAGGCTACACCAAGTCCAGTCGTCAGTCTAATAATGGCCGGGAAGAATCATAGAAATCCTACAGTGTGGAAACAGGCTCTTCCACCCAACAAGTCCACACCGAACTTTGCAGCATCCCACACAGACACATCCTCCAATAACCCACCTACTCTACACATCCCTGAACACTATGGACAATTTAGAATGGCCAATCCACCCGGCCTGCACGTCTTTGGACTGTGGGAGGAAACTGGAGCACCCGGAGGATACCCACACAGATATAGGGAAAATGTGCAAACTCCACACAGACAGTCGTCTGAGGGTGGAAGTAAACCCAGGTCACTGGCGCTGTGAGGCTGCAATGCTAACCACTGAGCCACCGTGCCACCCCAGAAGAAGCTGTTCCTGAACCTGCTGGTGTGTGTCTTCAGATTCTGTATCTTTAATCTTTTGGATTCAAGAAAATAATGGCGTTGAGAGATAGTGTCAATCCTATTACTACATGCCTTGTTGTGCCTTCACTTGGATGGCTTCCTATACCTCAGTGCCAAGGTCAGTTTGAGTATTTACCCTGCAATCCCTGCTCTCATTCAAACAGGCTGTGAGAACATCAGACCTGTTGGAACAGTACACAGGTTTATAATCCAGTAGTCCTAATCTCTGAGGCCATTAGCTGCCTCATTGACAGTCACAGCCTCCTACCCCTGATCACCAACCAAATCAGGAAGCCGTACCCTATTCTGAGTTGGGTGACTGCTTTCTAATACTGGGTCTGCAGTTCAGCCTTCAGCTCATTAAATCTGAGCCAAACCTGTTCAAACTCAAATTCTTACTTAGACCATGTTTGTCCTCGATCACAATGGTATCCAGGAGTTCCCATATGCCTTGACACGATTATTAATTATTCCATTATATTGTTCACTCACTTATGTTGCCTTTTTATATTTTATTAACTTTTTCAATAATTTGTGTACATGGATGCCACTCAACTGATATTCGCAACTACCCACTGAAAACTGTAAGCTTACCACCAGAATTTGCAAGAAACCGTTAGAAGGCAGTTACTGAAGTGCAAGTGAACATCACTATCACTCCAGAGGGCAGGCTGCTCTCTCATTAAAGAGAGACGCTGATGGTGAGTTTAACCTGAGAGTGAGGTAGAGAAGGCAAGGCTTTTATTACGACCTCAGCCAGCCTAGGGACTGAACTCACACTTTTGGCATCACAATACATCACAGGCCAGCTGTCTCAGTTACCAACTTCCTAAAGCTACTCCTTGTATTTGACCAGCTTCTGTTGCAAATGCTGCTTCTTTCTTAGTCTGTCCAAGATGCCATTATTCCGTACATCAATCGAATGAAACGCCATAATTAAAGTTTTTTTATTCATTCACGGGATGAGGGTGTCATTGACCAGGCAGCATTTATTGCCCATCCCTAATTGTTCGGAGTCAGCGATATTGCTGTGGGTCTGGAGTCACATGTAGGCCAGACCAGGTGAGGATGGCAGTTTCCTTCTCTAAAGGGCATTCGCGAACAAGTTGGGTTTTTCCAACAATTGACAATGGATTCATAGTCATCATTAGATTCTTAACTTATTTTATTGAATTCAAATTCCACCATCTGAACCCAGGTCTCCGAGAACATGACTTGGATTTCTGGATTAACAGTCCAGCGATAATACCACTTGGCCAATGCCTCCATCTGATTATAGTGTTTAAATTTCAGGCCTGTCAATCAAAATGAGTTTAATTTGCTAAAGACTTTACTAATTTGTTCACTGTCATGACGTCCCTGAGGGGGCTGCTGGCATTGTCTTGTTGCTTCTCTCTCCTTCGATCCTTATTCAATTTCAACATTAGCCACCCACCTGATTTTCATAGAACATAGAACAGTACAGCACAGTACAGGCCCTTCAGCCCACGATGCTGTGCCAAACTTTTACCCAAAACTTAAGGTCTAGCTAACCTCCACCGCTACCTTATAGTATCATCCATATGTCTATCTAATAGCCGCTTAAATGCCCCTAATGAGGCCAACTCCAGGACACTCTCCAGCAATGCATTCCACGCCCCTACCACTCTCTGAGTAAAGAACCTACTTCTGACGTCTCCCCGATAGCTACCCCCTTTCACTTTAAAACTATGCTCCCTTGTAAAAGCTACTTGCACCCTAGGAAAAAGTCTCTGGCTGTCTACTCTATCTACACCTCTTGATCATTTTGTACACCTTTATCAAGTCACCTCTCATCCTTCATCGTTCTATAGAGAAAAGCCTCTCTCAGCCTTTCCTCGTAAGACCTTCCCTCTATTCCAGGCAACATCCTGGTAAATCTCCTCTGCACCTTTTCCAACGCTTCCACATCTTTCCTGTAATGAGGCGATCAGAACTGGACACAATACTCCAGATGTGGCCGAACCAGGCTTTTGTATAGCTTGAGCATAACTTCACGGCTCTTGAACTCAATCCCTCTATTAAAGAAAGCTAACACACCATACATCTTCTTAACAACTCTATCCACCTGGGTGGCAGCTCTCAGGGAACTGTGAACATGAACCCCAAGATCCCTCTGCTCCTCCATACTGCCAAGAACCTTTCCGTTCACCCTGTATTCTGTTTTCACATTTGTCCTTCCAAAATGAATCATCTCACACTTTTCAAGGTTAAACTCCATCTGCCACTTCTCAAAACAAATCTGCATTCTATCAATGTCCCTTTGTAGTCTAGAACAGCCCTCCGCACTATCCACAACATGACCCACGTTTGTATCGTCCACGAACTTGCTAATTCACCCTTGCACTCCTTTATCCAATTCATTTACAAAAATTACAAATAGAAGAGGACCCAGAACAGATCCTTGTGGTACACCACTCGTAACTGAGCACCATGTTGAATATTTTCCATCCACCACCCCCTTTGTCTTCTAAGGGTCAGCCAACTCTGAATCCAATCTGTCACATTTCCCCCTATCCCATGCCTCCTTACCTTCTGCATGAGCCTACCATGGGGAACCTTATCAAACGCCTTACCTAAATCCATGTATACCACATCCACTGCTCCACCTTCATCCACGTGTTTGGTCACCTCTACAAAGAATTCAATAAGGTTTGTAAGGCATGATCTACCCCTCACAAAGCCATGCTGACTACCATGAATCAAACTGTGCCTTTCCAAAGTGATCATAAATCCTATCTCTCAGAGCCCTTTCCAATAATTTGCCCACACTGACGTAAGACTAATTGATCTGTAATTTCTGGGGTTATCCCTGTTCCCTTTTTTGAACAAGGGAATGGCGTTTGCCTCTTTCCAATCTTCCGGCACCATGCTTGTGGACAGTGAGGTCAAAAAGATCATCGCCAAAGGCCCTGCGATCTCGTCCCTTGTTTCCCATAGAATCCTTGGATAAATTCTCTCAGGCCCAGGGGACTTATCTATCTTCAAGTTCCTCAGAATTCCTAGCACATCTTCTTTACTAACATCAACCTCCTCTAGCCTACCAGCCTGTTTCACAACGTCCTCCTCTACAACTAGGTCCCACTCAGTTGTGAATACTGAAGAAAATATTCATTTTCTCCCTCTCTTCAGCATTACTGTCAATTTTGACTTCAGTTGTTACCAGGACAATGCTGTTGGGTCTTTGTTTCCGTTTTCCATTCCTGGCTATCTTTCTCTCTTTAACTGTGCTCAGCAACCATCGGCTATTAAAACCCGAGATAACAAGGTGCAGAGCTGGATGAACATAGCAGGCCAAGCAGCATCAGTGGAGCAGGAAAGCTGACATTTTCAGAAAGGATCTAAAAACCCTCCCACTTCCACATGCATTTTCTGACTACAGGCAAAACCTTCAGCTGGTTAGCGAAACATTTGATGCTGAACTGAGCTTCAAAGACCAAGAAAATCAAAGGTTCAATTCCAGCTCTTTGATAATTTCAAGCATTAAGAGGCTGCCAGATGGAGCTATCTTGGCACAGAATGGGAAGGGAAGGAACCAGCCTTGGTTTCTGCTCCTGACCACAATCACATTATTTCTCCTGGGAAGTGTATGAGTGTTGACAGTAAGCAAGGAGAAGGCTGAATAGCTCAGATCTCCAGTTTGCAACATCAGGAAGAATTAAAACTGGGCACTTCTTTGCCATCCCTGGTGGCTAAGGGGGAAAAAGTGCTAAGAGACTCCTAGAGACCTCTCAGCCCAATTCATCCATGCTGACCCAGTTTCCTAAACCGAACTAAGCCATTTGCCTGCAAATGGCCCATATCACTTCTGCATGCTCACTTTTAAGCTCTCTCTCTCTGCGACTGTAACACTGTATTCTGTTCTACTACCCTGGTGCACTTTGTATGGTACAGCACACAAAACAACACTTTTCACTGTACTTCGGCACTTGTGACCGCAACAAGTCAAATTCATCAAAATGGCCATTTTTTTTACACATCACCGGTTATTTCAATCCCGATGTCAGCGTTTTTTTTGGATTTAATTCAGAGTTTATTTGAAGTACTGATCCATTACAAATGTCAGGTTTACTGATGAGATTCCCAACTCTGAGTCAGGGGCCCATTCAAGCCAACCTACAGATCACAGCAACAACTCTGAGTTGGCATCCTGTGAATGTGGCTGTCCCAGGCTGTCGCCCAAAGAACACAGTTTTAAATTAAATAACCAGAGGAAAGTTAAATAGGGAGTCACCTCAACTTTTTTCCCTAAAAGGCAACTGAAGAATCCCATGCCGAAGGATCAGGGTCAATCAGCTCTTCCAAAACCAGTCTACCAGTTCAAAAGATCAAACAGAAAATGCTGCAGAAACGTAGCATTTTGAGTCTGGTTGATTCTATCGGACTCAAAATGTTAACTCTGATTTCTCTCCACAGATGCTGCCAGACCTGCTGAGCTTCGTCAGCACTTTCTGTGCTTGTTTCAGATCTCCAGGATTTGCAGTATTTTGCTTTTAATTTGATGATGGGTGATCTGCACCCCGTTACCCAGCCTTTTTCAACATGTTGGAGTTGAGCTAGCACCTGCCTTCTGGCAGAACACATGAGTGGACAGGCTGCAAAGCAGATTTATCCCAGGCAGTTTGAAAATCCAAAGGTCTGGAAAGTTTTGCGATCGCCCTACCATGACCACTCCATGGGGGCTCAATGTGCTGCCTCATTCAAGGTGCTATATAAATGTAAACTGGGTGGGTTCTCTGCTCCATCCCTGAAGAGGAGGGATTCCCAAAGTGGGTGTCAGGACCACAGGTCGGTCCTAACCAAGTTCTAGCTGCTGGGCTCCTCAGCTATCACCCAGGGGACTGGGCAAATGTCATGCCTCACCGATGGGGTCACGTTTGAGAATCTCTCAATGTCGGACGTAAAGTGCGAATCATGAAAACCCTGTCTGCAGGAATCTCAAGCTAGTGACCCCTTAGGTCAAACAGCACCTGACTTTCCTGACTTCTACTCAGCATTAACTAGTTCTACACCCAGATGGCATGAAGATCAAGCTGCATTTATATACTGCCCTTGTGTCAGATGCAGACAGAGAGAGAATCTTCAACGCGAACTGCGAGAATGAGATCAAGGCAGAATCAGTGAAATAAATCCTTGCTCAGACAGGTCGGGATAAAGTAAGGGAGAGGTGGGCAAGAGACAGAGGAAGAGCTAAAGTGACATAAACGAATACACTAAGACAGGGCAAAGAACATAGAGACAGAGGAAGAAAGATAAAGGCAGAAATGTTTCTTCTGGCAGAAAACTAACCTTCTCGAAGTCTATCCCTCTCTGTACTCTCCCAGCAGAGAGAGCGGACTCTTGGTGCGGATTTCTTTTTCCCTTTGACAGATCGGGGCTACGCTTAGACACAAAATATCGGATTTAGTGATAAAAACGTCTCCGAGGATTTCCCTTTGGCTGCGATTTACTCCACGTTATTGCCCCGGCGGTAGCTCGCCTTTCTTCAGATCGCAAATCCCTTCTTTTCCCTCTCAAACTACAGAGCCCCGGTGTCCGATCCACCCCTTAAAGGTACAATGTCCAATTTACTGGTGTAGAACCGAAATTACCCATTCCGTTACATCAAACCTTATCCACTGCAAGGACCTCCCTAATTTGCTTTTTCCATGTAATCAGTACACGCTCCAGTCTCCCCCTCCCCTCAACATAAACACCAACACACATGAATCATTCAATGACAGAAAGCACCGCAAGTAGCATTTCGTCCAAATCCTGAACTAGTCCCAAGCCTTTTATTTTAATTGTAATACAAAAGCAAAATAGAGATGATGGAACATTGAAATACTCCAGTCAGGAACAGATTTTTCGAGTGCTCTGATATACTGCCGTGATTCGTGTGTTTGGTAATAAATACGTGTCTTTTCTTCCTTTTGGCACATTGTTCCCCAAACATTCGCAGCAAGCCTTTGTGAGTTTAAAAAATAACAAAAACTATTTATTTTCACCCAGTTCTCATGAAATGTGGAGTCACTTGCCCCACATAGAACATAGAACAATACAGCGCAGAACAGGCCCTTCGGCCCTCTATGTTGCGCCGACCTGTGAACTAATCTAATCCCCTCCTCCGACACTATCCCATCATCATCCATCTGCTTATCCAAGGACTGTTTAAATGCCCCTAATGTGGCTGCATGTTTCATTCTGGATATGGTCATGCTATGGAAACTATGGATATGCTACGTGGACGATACCTTCGTCATTATTAAACAAACAAACTACAGGAGACACATGAACTAATAAACAACCCCCTCAGCGGTCACCAGAGAAGAGAAGAACAAACAGCTCCCATTCCTGGACGTTGTGGCAGAGTGGAATTCCTAACAATGGTACACAGGAAAACCACACACATTGAACAAGTACAGAATTTCAACAGTAACCACAGTAACACACACAAACGAAGCTGCCTGAGAGCATTATTTAAAAGGGCAACAATGCACTGCAGCAGCACAGAGTTATGCCAAAAAGAAGAAAAGCACCTCTTCCAGGTGCTCAAGGACAATGGATACTCAAAAAACTGAGTCAGAAGATGCTTGTCACTAGAACAACACCAGGAAGTTACTACACGCCCCAACACACTCATCATGCTACCTTACATCAGGAAAACTTCTGAAATGACCACGAGACTCTTACAACCATTGGGCATCAGAGTGGCACACAAACCCACATCAAGCCTATGACAACTGCTCACCCGAACCAAAAACCCACGACCCACTACAGACAGGACCAATGTCATCTATAAGATTCCCTGCAGAGACTGTGACAAACACTACATCGGACAAACAGGAAGGAAATTAACAACAAGGGTACATGAACACCAATTGACTACAAAAACACACAACCAAGACTCAATTATCTCAATCCACATGGATAAGGAAAACCACCAATTTGACTGGGACAACACCAAGATCCAGGGACAAGCAAAGCAGAGACAGGCACAAGAATTCTTAGAAGTCTGGTACTCTACGAAGAAAGCCATCAACAAACATATAGACCTCGACCCCATATACACTGCACTATGAAGGAAAACCGGAAGTGAGGTAATCCAGCTCAATGGACTCCAGGGTTAAAAATACCAGGCAGGAAAACACAACGGCGCTTCATCGGAGGCTGCACTGAGGATGTTACCCAGCAAGGTAACGACTGTGAAACAACGAATCAGCTGACTATAACATGCACAACCCAAGCTACAAATCTATTCTAAATAAAATAGTTACAGGTGATGCTGATGTACATTTCAAGATTACAATCACCTCTGTGGGCTCTTTGGTGCTCCCTACCTTGGAGACAGAAGACCCCGGTTCAAATCAAGCTGCGGAGGCTCCTAACACATCTGAACAGGTCAATTGACAATACCTACACTCATCTCAGTCTTTAGGGTCCTTCTGGTGCAGTGATAATGAACCCACCTCTAAGCTAGGAAGCCCAGATTCAAGTCCTACCTGCTCCAGAGGTGTGATTTGTGCTTCTGAGGTTGATTAGAAAACATCTACAATCATCTCAGTGAGATAGCAAGAAATGAAGATACTGGAATCAGAAATAACAAGGTGTGGAGCTGGAGGAACACAGCAGGCCTGGCAGCGTCAGAGGAGCAGGAAAGCTGATGTTTCAGGTCAGAACCCTTCTTCAGAAATGGGGAGGGGAAGGGGAACTCAGATATAAATAGAGAGAGGAGGGGTAGGGTTGAGAAAGGTAAGTGGGATGGTGATAGGTGAGTGCATGTACGCAAATGGTCAGGATTGGTCAGTGAGGTGCGAGTGGCAGATAGGTGGGGGAGAAATGGACAGGTTTTGTCAGGTCAAGGAGGCAGTGATGAGAAGGAGGGTTGGTCATGGGATGAGGCCGGGGCTGGGGAGATTTTGAAACTGGTAAAATCTACATTGAGGCCATCAGGCTGCAGGTTCCCAAGGCGGAATGCAAGGTGCTGCTCCTCCAGTTTGCAGGGGGCATCATTGTGACACTGGAGGAGGCCCAGGATGGACATATCACCCAGGGAGTGGGAGGGAGGGTTACAATGTTTCTTGACCAGAAGGTGTTGTTGTTTGTCACAGACAGAGTGCAGATGCTCTACAAAATGGTCTCCAAGCCTCCGCTTGGTCTCACCAATGTAAGGGAGAGCACATTGGGAGCTGTGGGCGCAGTAGACCACGTTAGCAGATGTGCAAGTGAACCCCTGTCTAATGTCGAAAGTTTGTTTTATTGCCTTGAAGGAGGTTAGGGGTGAGATGTAGTGGCAGGTGTGGCACTTCCTGCGGTTGCAGGGAAAGGTGCCATGGGTGGTTTGGTTAGTGGGGCTAGTGGGAAGTGTGGAGCGGATGAGGGAGTGGCAGAGAGAGCAGTTCCTACGAAAGGCAAATGGGGTGGGGAGGGAAATATACCTTCGGTTGTGGGGTGAGATTGTAGGTGGCGGAAGTGGTGGAACACATCTCCCACTGCTCAGCAGGCACTGACTCAGTCCAAGCCCCCATCTTTATTCATGACTGAGCCTAGATGGGTCAGACAGGATTCCATCCACTAAGTCTGTGGGGTGCCTGTGACAAGCAACAGTTCAGTTCAATTGTTGACGCAACCATAAAATCTACCCCAAGCTTTATGTTAAATAAGTACCAGTTTAGAAAATGAGACATCATCCCTTTTTTACATAGAGGATAGTAGGTGCCTGGAATGTCTGCCAGGGGAGGTGGTAGAAGCAGGTACCAAGCAACATTTGAGAGGCAGTTAGACAGGCACATGAACAGGGAGGGAATAGACAGAAGGGATGAGATCCTGTGCAGGCAGCTGGGATTGGTTTAGAATGGCATCGTGGTCAGCACAGACACGGTGGGCCAAAGGGCCTGTTCCTGTGTTCTACTGTTCTATGTTCAAGGAATGATACTTTGGATGCAGGGTTTGTGGGTGATACGTAAGGGCAAAGGGCATTCTGTCTTTATTTTTGTTTTTGTTGGGGGGAGGTGATGTGAGGGCAGATGTGTGGGAAATGCAAGAGATGCGTTCTCTGATTTCCTGTCACTGGTCTCACAAGTGACAGGCCTGGCTTCTTGAAGGAAATTGAGGCCGTAAAACTGAAAGGAGAGTTTTGTAAAGTGAAATGTTCAGGGCTGTCTGTGTGATCAAATTTCTCAGAGGCTAGTCCTCAGGTGGACTTTAACTGGAACAGACTATGTGCTCTGGCTGCTTGGTGACTTACAGCTTTCACAAGTCTGCAACATAGATGGGCTGAACTGATGAACGTGTGAATTAGAAGCAGAAGTAGGCCACTCAGCCCTTCAAGCCTGCTGTACCATTCAGAAAGATCACCGCTGGTCCAATTAATCTACATCCCCACACACCCCAATAACCTTTCACTTCCATACTTATCAAGAATGATTCTTTGCTGGGTTTTTTGATGGGAGTGTATGCAACAGCTTTTGCTAATTTTTAAAAGCAGGCTAAAGAACTTGACTGTCTCACCATGTGACTTTGCACAAGTTCTAAGTATTTTCTGAGAAAGGGGTTGGTGCTCATGTTGGTTCCAATAAAAAAGAAAGTCTGAACAAGGGAACACACTTGAAACATCAACTTTCCTGCTCTTCTGATGTTGCCTGGCCAGTTGTGTTCCTCTGCAAGGAATGCACGTATGCCATTGGGTGTAGACGGCTTTGGTAACAGTAGTCATGCAAAAAGCTACATAAATGCAAGATTTTATTTTTACAACATTATATAAAGATACATTGCATTAATTAAATTATGCAAATCTGAACATAATTCTTGCCCTGTTGTTTTACCTTACTCTGAAATAAAGCAGATTAATCAATCTTTTTAAAAATCATCTACCTTCACAAGTACTGAAGCAGTTCTGTGCAGTCATAACAGATCAAGGAAAACCAAATATTGGAATTTGGCATTCCCTGTAGCTGCAAAAACCAACAACATTTCTTACTCATGCAAGACACTATTTACATATCAAACCTTCAGAGAGACTGAAGATGTGCATGTAAAAAGAAGTGAATATTTAGGCTGGGTCACAAGTCGATGTCATTGAATCTGACATTTTTATTTTTAAGGAGCATTTTTAAAGTTTGTTGTATTTACACATTTTGCTTATAACAATTCTCAGGGCATCTATTTTAAACAACAAATAGAGAAATTTGATTTCCAATGAAATTCTTTCATATAATGCACATTCTTCCCATAGCATTAGAGACAGGCCATTGTTCTCATGAAAGAAAAAGTTTGTGACATTTTTCCTTCCCTGTCCCCTTGCTAAAACATGGGTTTTAAAAGAGATAACACAGTGTGGAACTGGAGGGGTACAGCAGGCCGGGCAGCATCAGAGGAGTGGGAAAGTTGATGTTTCAAGTCGGTACCTTTGTTCAGACTTTCTTTTTTATCGGAACTAACATGAGCACCACCCACTTCCTCAGAAAATACTTTGAGCTTGTGCAAGGTCACGTGGTGAGACAGCCAAGCTCTTCTGCCTGCTTTTAAAAATCAGCAAAAGCTGTTGCATACACTCCCACCGTCGCTCCCTCTTTCTCCTCTGATGCTGCCTGGCCTGGTGGGTTCCTCCAGCCCCATACTGTGTTATCTCTGACTCCAGCATCAGCAGTTCTTACTATCTCTGAGTGGAATTTAAAATGTTGCTTTTTTATGATAATTGAATGGAGGGTTAGTCTAGCTATTTGGAATCTGATTGGACATGAATCTGTGGATACTTTCTGTCAAAGGTCGGATTAGGACGACTCTCTTCCACTCTCAGGGTGGGGGGGTGGGGTGCGGTCTGTATGTGGTTATACAGACTAATGTGGCTTTCACAGGCCCTGTTACGTGTGGGGCAGAGGTGGTTGCTGGAAGGGGTGAGTGGGGCATTGGTGTGGCAGTGATAGACAATAGACAATAGGTGCTGGAGTAGGCCATTCAGCTCTTCGAGCCAGCACCACCATTCATTATGATCATGGCTGATCATGCACAATCAGTATCCTGTTCCTGCCTTATCCCCATAACCCTTGATTCCACTATCTTTAAGAGCTCTATCTATCTCTTTCTTCCCCATTAGCTGTTTGCACCTGGCTTCCACTTTTTTCTGGCAGCAAGTTTCAAGGTGCTGAATGCCTTCCCAGAGACTCCTGCTCCAGTTTGAATGGTCTCAGGCTGGTGATTCCCAGGTGTCTGTGGGAATGCCGCACTTTGCCAGTGAGACATTGAGGGTATCCCTGAAGTGATCCCCCCACCCCGTCCTCCTGGGGCTCACCTGCCTTTTAGAAGCTGGGAGTAGAGCGACTGTTTGGGGAGTCTTGTGTCGGTCATGCAGACAATCTGCCCTGCCCATCGTAGCCAATCAAGGATGGTCAGTGCCTCAATGATGGGGATATTGGTGTAGCCATGGACACTGGCGTTGGTGCATCTTTCTTCCTGGCAGGTTTGCAGGATCTTGTGCAGGCAGCATTGGTGCTACTGCTCCAGCGCCTCTAGCTGTCTGCTGTGGACAGTCCATGTCTCAGAGCCATGTAGGAGGGTGGGAACCACCACATCTCTGTATACCATGATCTTGGTGTTGGATCAGATGTTGCTGTCTTCAAACACCGTTTTCCTCAGACATTGGAGACGATGCTGGATTTCTTCATCAATAGCTGCTTGGCCGACAGGACACTGCTGAATAATCAGAAGGAGAAACTCTGACTGACTGCCCTCCTTCACTGGAATCTGAGGCTAATGTTTGCACTCCCACTGCTTACTCGGTTGAAACCAGCCATCTCTACATAAAGTGGGAATTAAATGTTGGTCTTTACACTTGGTGTTGCACTGTCTTTACGAACTGAAGCATCTAGAGAAATTTCTGAGACTTATTATGTAGCATCTTGTTTAGACAGAAGAACCAGGGCCAACCTGTTTTGAACAGCATAGTGCTACAGTACAACAATGTTCATAAGCAATTCAAATGCTGCAACAATCGCCACTTATATTGCTACTCCTAGTATTACAAAGTTTCTATAATATGGCAGCGCATTTATCAGCAATTCTAAAACATAAAGAAGTACAGTATTAGAAAGTACTTTATCTAAAGACAACTCATCTTCCCATTGAAATAATCAGCAATTGTGCTTACCTACTCATATATAAAATAAGATCTTATAACTCAACTCTTATAGCTTGAGTTATAGATTTGCCATCAGGTTTGGTTGGTTTAGATAGTAGTATTCAATCCCTACAGTGCGGAAAGAGGCCAATTGGCCCATCGAGTCTGCATTAACCCTGTGAAGAGCATCCCACCCAAATCCAGCCCCCTCATCCAGTCTCCATAACCCTGCATTGCCCATGGCTAATCCACCTAGCCTGCATATCCCTGGACACTATGGGACAATTTAGCATTGCCAATCCATCTAACTTGCACATCTTTAGACTGTGGGAGAAAACCATAGCACCCAGCAGAAAGCCCACACAAATACAGGGAGAATGTGCAAATTCCATGCAGTCACTCAGGGTTGTAACTGAACCCAGGTCCCTGGCACTATGGGGCAGCAGTGCTAACAACTGTGCCACCTAGAATGTGATTCAGAATGATGGTTCCAGGTTCAATCTCTGTACCATCTGTGGTATTCTGAGAGGCCTCGCCCACACATGCAGCGTGATATCATACAAGGTACAAGTGGCCAAAATGACCCTTTATAGCGCAGAGAGATGTTTATGGTCCTTTGGGACTATGACAAGTTAATAGATTTGCTACTGTAGTAAATGGTTCACAGATATTCATTCAGACATTTTCACACTGAAAGAGCAAATTAATGAGTTCAGTTGTATTTAATATATATACATGAATGGTTTTTACAGTCACTAAAGCCAAGGTACCCTTTTTTTTATCTAATCTATCATCCAATCACTTTTCAAATGGACTGTTGTCATGATACTGAGCTGCATGTATCTCATAGCCTTATGTCTTCTTAATCTATCACTTAGACAAGGGCATCACTGGCTGGGTGAGCATTTAGTGCCCATCTGTAACTGCCTTTGAGATGGTGGTGTAGAGCTACCTTTCTGAACTCCTGCAATGATTATTTTGCAGGCACATCCACAGCACTGCTAGGAAGGGAATTCCAGGACTTCAACCAGCAACAGTGATGAAATGGCAGCATCATTCCAAGTCAGGATGATGCAAGAAGTGAAACTTGTTAAGTGGTGGTGTCTCCATGTGTCTGTTGCCCTCTAGATGGTAAAGGATGGCTATTTTGGGAGGTGCGGTCGAAAGAAGCTTGGAGAGTTGCTGCAGTGCGTATTGTTGATGCTGCTCACCACTGAAGATGGAGGACAATGTGCCAATAAAGCAGGTTGCCTAGTCCTGGATTCTTTCAAAAACTAAGTGTTGTTGGAGTTGCACCCTTCCAGGCACATGGAGAGTATTCCATCACTTTCCTGACTTGTGTCTTGTAGATGGTGAACAAGCGCTGGGAGGTCAGGAGGCAATTTACTTGCTCCAGAGTTCTGTGCTTTTCTTGTCATAATGTTACATAAGTGGCAATTCTTCATGTGTGAATCAAGACTGCAAACTTAGACAGTCTATTGATCCATGAGGTGGCAGCAATATGAAGGGACTTTACAAAATCAGAGCAGCTACTAAGGTTTTCTTACATGGCCCAATATAAACAAAAACATTATTGAAGGCTTACCTTGTAGTAAAATGAGAAGAAAGGTACGCAATTTGGTATCATTCTGGATCTAGTGATGCAGCTCTGGGTTCAAAATGGACACCGGGACTTGATAGTCAAGGAAGATTCACTTATGATGCAGCCAAACAGGTTGAGGACAAACCTGCAAATCCTTTCCACATAAGCCAAAGACAAAGAATCAGGGCAGGAGAGATTCCTGGTCAGCCATGTAATGGAAAGAAACTGGAGTCTGTACCATCATTATCCAAAGTTCCAGGATATGAAATGAACTGAGCAGTACATGATGCCTCAGCTACTTGGCCTTTACAACCCAAATTTAAATTCTTAATGCACCTGTGAAGATCTTTGGATAACTTTGTTACATGTGCTACACATTTGAAAATCTCTGTCAGTAGTTTAGTATTGGGTGGGAAAATAATCAGTTAGCATGGCAATATGGGCTGTTGCCCACACAACCCCATGAGGAAAAATGCGTCAATGAAAATGAAACAAAATGGAAATATTTTGGAATTACTCAACATGGGCAGCACACTGGCTCAGTGGGGCATCACGATGGCTCAGTGGTTAGCACTGCTGCCTCATAGCGCCAGGGACCTGACTTCAATTCCACTCTTGGGCGACAGTCTGCATGGAGTTTGCACATTTTCCCCATGTTTGTGTGGGTTTCCTCCTGGTGCTCCAGTGTCGTCCCACAATCCAAAGATGTGCAGCCTAGGTGGATTGGCCATTCTAAATTGCCTGTAGGAGTTGCAGCAGGAGTGAATACTCTGAGGGTTGGTGTGGACTTGTTGGGCCAAAGGGCCTGTTTCCATACTGTAGGGATTCTATGAATACATCAAGCAGTATCTGTGAAGAGACTAATGGTTTTAATTGCCATACCCAGTATATCATGTTCTATTTGAAACTTCAAACTAAATTTTATATTTTAGAACTAAACACAAAGCCTGGAAAAGTTAGCTGCCTGAGGGTCACTTGATTGCTTTGGAGCATTAGAAGAACACTCCTGTCTCTAGAGGGAAGAAATAAACATTCTGGAATGATGTGATTCAATATCAATATGTAGCCAATTGTAATGAAGTGTTGAAATGCAGCAAATGATTTATTGTTATTCAGCTTTTCATTGACTCATAATGTTTTCAGCACATTGTATTAATTGCTCTGTAAGCTAGCCTGTCAATGTAAATGTACAGATTCACAGGATCTATTGAAGGATGTGGTGCTGTACTGAAAATAACCTTCATTGGCAAAAATGACAAAGGGTGTTCTTTGGTTTGCAGATGTCTTAAATTACTTTCCTGTGATTAACTTACAACTGTCTTTAATTTTTCCTTCATAACAAACAGTCTGACATTAATGCATGAAAATGTGAAGTATTAATGTTGAATATGTAAATAGTCTGCATCATCAGTGATGTAAGGTCACATGATAAGAGTCTTGCAAGAGATGGTTCCTCATGTAGAGTTGTGCTAACTCCTATCTTATCTCTAGTCAGAGGACAATGTTTAATAAAAGTTGACAAACAGCTTACACTCCAGTAGTCTCTATTAATCTTAATCAAGGACACAACACTTCCAAGATTTCCCAATGACAACAACAAAGGAAACAATAGTGCTGATGGAATCGTAGAATGATAAAGATATATTGAAGGAGGCCATTTGGTCCATCATACCTGTGAGTGATCTCTGGTAAATATTTCCAAATAATTCTAACTCCACTCCCACCTCACATTCCATGTTCATATAATTTCCTTCCCTTCAAGTATTCATCCAATTTTATTTTAAATGTTACTATTGAATCTCCTGCCACTACACACCCAGTGTTAAAACCAGTGTTTTATAAAGGTTTAACATAACATGACTTTATCACCTTTAGACTTTACTATTCTATCAAGTTCTGGTTAATGACCCACATCCTACTGTCCATAAACCTGAAGTCATTCAAAACTTGACTGGCAATTCTAACTTGTACCCAGTCCCATATATCCATCGCTGTGCTAAGGGGCCTTCCCTATACTCAAAATCTGTGCCCTTGGGTCCTAGTCTCTCCTGCCAATGGAAACATCTTCCCAACGTCTGCTCTGTCGGTCAGTTCAGTATTCTGGACATTTCAGTTAGTTCCTAAGTTCCATCGAGTTTAGACCTAGAGTCCTCAAATATTCCTCGTATGTTAAGCCTTTCATCCCTGAGATCATTCTCATGAATCTTCTCTGGACCCGCTCCAGGGCCAATCGATCCTTCCTGAGGTATGGGGCCCAAAATTGCTCACAATACTCTAAATGTGGTCTGACCAGAGCCTTATAATGCCTCAGAAGTACATCCCTGCTTTCATATTCTAATCCTCTGGAAATAAATGCCAACATTGTATTTCACTCAGAGACAGTAAAAACTGCTGATGCCGGAGTCTGAGATAACACAGTGTGGAGCTGAAGGAACACGGCAGGCCAGGCAGTATCAGAGGAGCAGGAAAGCTGACATTTTGGGTCGGGACCCCTCTTTAGAAAAGGGGGACGGGAACGGGGCTCTGAAATAAATGGGGGGGTTCTGGCTGGGGAATGTAGGTGAGATGGAAATAGGTGAGTGCAGGTAGGTACTGGTGGGGATTGGTCAGTGTGGTGGGAGGAGCGGATAGGTGTGAGAAAAGACGGACAGGTCAAGGAAGCAGGGATGAGAGGGCGGGTGTGTCATGGAATGAGGCCGGGGTGGGGGGATTTTGAAGTTAGTAAAGTCCACATTGAGGCCATTAGGCTGTAGGCTCCCGAGGCAGAATACGAGGTACTGCTCCTCCAGTGGTGTCGTTGTGTAAACTGGAGGAGGCCCAGGATGGACACATTGCCCAGAGAGTGGGAGGGGGAGTTGAAGTGGCTTACGACTGGAAGATGTTGTCGTTTGTCATGAACCGAGCACAGGCGCTCTACAAAACGGTCTCCAAGCCTCCAATTGTTCACACTGTTGTAGAGGAGGCCACATTGAGAACAGCGATACAATAGACCACATTAGCAGATGTGCAGGTGAACATCTGCCTGATGTGGAAGGTTTTTTTGAGGACTGGGATGGCGGTGAGGGGGAAGGTGTAGCGGCAGGTGTCGTATCTCCTGCAGTTGCAGGGATAGGTGCCGGGGGTGGTGGGGCTAATGGGAAGTGTGAAGCGGACGAGGGATGAGGGAGCATGCCAGTATAGCTGCAGAAGAGAGCCTATTCTCCACTTATCTCGAGTCTATTCCCAGTCCAGAAACTCCCCACCTATGTCCAGGACCAACCCACGCCCTCCACCTTCTCCAAAACGTCCAATTCCCTGGCCCCCTACACCTCATCATCACGATGGACGTCCAATCCCTGTATACTTGCATTCCCCACACAAATGGCCTAAAGGCCCTCCACTTCTTCCTCTCCCGCAGGCCCAACCAGTTCCCCCTCCATCAACACCCTTATCCACTTAACTGAACTTGCCCTTACCCTTAATAACTTCTCCTTCAATTCCTCCCACTTCCTACAGACAAAGTGGGTGGCCATGGGTACCTACATGGGCCCAAGCTATGCCTGCCTCTTTGTAGGCTACATGGAGCAATCCCTATTCCACAGCTACACTGGCCCCATTCCCCACCTCTTCCTCCATTACATTAATGACTGTATTGGCATCACCTCGTGCTCCCACAAGGGGCTTGAACAGTTCATCCACTTTACTAATACTTTTCACCCCAACCTCAAGTTCACCTGGACCATCTTCGATACCTCGCTATCCTTCATGGACCTGTCAGTCTTCATCTCTGGTGACCACCTCGAAATTGAGATCTATTTCAAGCCCACCAACTCCCACAGCTACCTAGACTACAACTCCTCCCACCCACCTTCCTGCAAGAATGCAATCCCCTACTCCCAAAGATGAGGCATTCCATTTCCGAACATCCCAGATGTCTTCATGCTTCATGGGCAGCAATTTCCCCCTGCAGTGGTTGAAAACACCCTCGACCGCATCTCTTGCGTTTCCCACTCCTCTTCCCTCACATCCCCTCCCCACAATAAAAACAAAGACAAAATCCCCCTTGTCCTCACGTATCACCCTAATAACGTTCAGATTCAACACATCATTCTCCACCACTTCCGCCACCTTCAATCTGACCCCACTACGAAGGATGTATTTCCCTCCCCACCCCTATCTGCCTTCTGTAGGGACTGATCTCGCCACGACTCCCTCATTCACTCCACTCTCCCCATTAGCCCCACCACCCCCAGCACCTTTCCCTGCAACCGCAGGATGCTACACCTGCCCCTACACCTCCCCCCTCACCTCCATCTCAGGCCCCAAAAAAACCTTCCAATCAGACAGATGCTCACCTCCACGCCTGCAAATGTGGTCTACTGTATCTGCTGTTACCAATGTGGCCTCCTCTACATTGGGGAAACCAAGCGGAGGCTCGGAGACCACTTTGTACAATACCTGCACTCGGTTCACGACAGGCAACAACGCCTTCCAGTTGCGGACCACTTCAACTCCCCCTCCCACTCCCTGGGCGACATGTCCATCCCAGGCCTCTTCCAGTGTCACAACAACTCCACCCGGAAACTGGAGGAGCAGCACCTCATATTCCGCCTTGGGAGCCTACAACCCAATGGTCTGAATGTGGACTTTATTAGCTTCAAAATCTCCCCAACCCCCACCTTCATCCAGGACCAACCCTCCTTCTCATCCCCGCCTTCTTGACCTGTCCTTCTTCTCTCCCACCTATCCACTCCTCCCAACTCACTGACCAATCCCTACCACTGCCTACCTGCAATCACTCTTGCCATCCTCCCTACCTTCCCCAGCGCCTCTCATCCCTGCCCCCTTGATCTGTCCATCTTCTCTCCCACCTATCCACTGCTCCCACCTCACTGACTAATCTCTACCTGTGCTCACCTATCAGCATCCCATCTACCTTCCCCAGCCTGATCCCCCCTCTCTAATTATTTCAGAGCCCCGCTTCCCTCCCCCTTTTCTGAAGAAGGGTCCCGACCCCACCCTTTCCTGCTCCTCTGAGGCTGCCTGGCCTGCTGTGTTCCTCCAGCTCCACACTGTGTTACCTCCAACATTGTATTTCCCTTCCTAACTACTGACCCAAGCTGCATGTTTACCATAAAAAAAAACTCTTGACTAGGACTCCTAAGTCCCTTTGCACTTCAGATTTCTGAATTTTCTCCTCATTTAGAAAATAATCCATATGTCTATTCTTACTACCAAAGTGCATAACCTTACACTTACCCATTGGATTCCATCTGCTGCTTTCTTGCCCACTGTCCCAACCTTCTGCAGCCTCCCCTAGTTCTTAAACATAGTTGTACATATCCTCTCAGGTCTCTCTGCTTCGGCACTACACTGCCTTCCCGTGTAAAACTGGGCCGTTAGCTCATATTGCTGCTCCTCACTCACATACTTTCCTAAGTTAAATTTCACTCATTGTGTATCTGCCCATTTTACCAAGTTCTCTGGTTTCCAAGTGTTGATCATTTTGAAACAGATCACCCAGTTCAGATCAGTATTATACATCTAAAAAGAAGACAATAGTGCTCCCAATATTGACCACTTGGGATCGCTGATGTGTACTTCCTTCCAATCGCAGAAAAAACTTGCCTTCACCTCTACCCTCAGTTAGTTTTTGCTGCCACTGTCAGTGTAGACGAGAGTTAAAAGCTTATAGGTCAAAGCTGTCAACATTTAAAAATGTGATTTCAATATGATTGAAAAGGAGGTTACAAAATAGCTTGAAAATATGGGTTAGGTTGCCTTGCCATTTTGAATAGTGGGTGCCCCAGATTTTCCAGGATCTACACATATTTTCCTCTCTTTGGAAAGTTTACATTGACCCCATTGCCTGGACAGAGCAGCAGATTGCCGACTGAAGATGTGAGGATGGATAAGTATTCTAAAATTTTATCTGAGTGACACTGGCAACCTTGGAAAGCTTCTGAAGAACTTTCCTACAGGCTGTAGTTAAAGAAATAAACAAAAAAAGGAAATGTATTGATTTTGCAGTAAGGAAACAAGACCTATGGTTCAATAGGAATGTATGACCATCATTATGTTCCTGGTGTGCTGTTCCAGACACCAGACTGTGGGAAGGATGTGAAAGCACTGGACAGAGTCCAAAAGACATTGATGAGAATGGCTGCAGGGATGAGAAGAAAGATTGATATGAAGAAAGATTGGAAAAGTTGCGACCATTTTGCTCGGAGAGAAGACTAAGAGGAGATTTTTGTTTGAAATTTTCAGAACCATGAGCAATCTGGGCACAGTAGACAGGGAGAAACTGCTGCCAATCACAATGGATCATGAACCAGGGCACACAGTTTTAAAGTATTTTGCAAAAGAAGCAAACGTGAGGTGAGAAAAACATTTTTACACAGCGCAAGTTCTGCAATGCACAGCCTGGATGTGAAATAGTGGTAGGTTCACTTGAGGCATTCAAGACAGCATTGGATAATAATTAAACAGAAACAATGTGTAGGGTTACAGAGAAAAGACAGAGGATTTTACTGAGTTAAAATCCTTAAAGGGCTGGTGCAGGCCTGATGGGTTGAATGGCCTCTTTTTGCACAATTCTGCGATTTTCCAAATTTGCTTCAGCTCATTCCATCACCATAGCCTCTTCCTTTTTCCCTTATGCACTCATGTAGTTTTGTTTTCAATTTCAACTTTGATATTTGCTTTAGCTGAGGGATAATACAGATCAGGTCACCCTTGCCTTTCTTCAAAATATTGTCATAGGATGTTTTACATTCATTTGAAAGGGCCTTGGTTTAACAAAAGGTGAGACCCAACTGAGCAGCACTTTCAGCCCAAATACTGGGCTCACATTGTGGAGCAGGAGTTAAACTCAGAACTTACTGATGCCAAGTTGAGAATGCAAGCATCCAGCTGTCAAATATCTTTGATGGACAAAAGTGTAGAATGCATTGGGTCTGGCCTCACCTCAGACCACCAATTAAATTCTAAAACAAACAAAGAACTGTGGACCCCATAAATCTTTAGGTTCTTGATAATTTTACGAATGGGATTAGCTTTTCCCGAGCTACTCTAAAAAGCCCATTTATGATCTTGAAAATCTCTATCAGATCTCACCTTAGTCTTCTTTCCAAAGAAAGTTGGTAAGGCCACTTTCGAAGTATTATGTGCAGTTCTGGTCACCCTGCTATGGGATGGATGTTATTAAATTGGAGAGACTTCAAAAAAGATTTACCAGGATTATGCCAGGACTGGAGGGTTTGAAGAGGCTGGATAGACTGGGAATGTTGTTCAACGGAGTGTAGGACATTAAGGGGTGACCATATAGAGGTTTCTCACACCACGAGCAGCATAGAGCATGTGAATAGCAAGGGTCGTTTTGCTAGGATGGGTAATTTCAAACCTAAAGGGCATACCTTTAAGGTGAAAGGAGAAAGATAAGTAGAAATAAAAGGCTTCAGGATTTTCCTCAACCTTGTTTGCTAAAGATATTTCATGATCCTTTTTGGCCCTCTTAATTCTTCATTTCAGATTGGTCCTACATTCCCAATATTCTTCCAAAGGTTCATCTGTTTTCAGTCATCATGAACTTTTTTATGCTTCCTTTTTCATCTTTGCTAGTCTCAAAATTTCACCTGCCATCCATGGTTCCCTAATCTTGCCCTTTCTATCTCTCATTTTCACAGGGACATGTCTGTCCTGCACTCTAATCAATCTCTCTTTAAAAGCCTCCCACATATCAAATGTGGATTTACCCTCAAACAGCTGCTCCCAATCCACATTCCCCACCTCCTGCTGAATTTTGCCGTAGTTGGCCTTACCGCAATTTGGCACTTTTCCTTTAGGACCACTCTCATCTTTGTTCATCAGTATTCTAAAACTTACAGAATTGTGATTACTATTCCCAAAGTAATCCCCTCCTGAAACTTCAACCATCTGGCCGGACTCATTCCCCAACACCAGGTCCAGTATGGCCTCTTCCTGAGTTGGACTATTCATATACTGCTCTAGAAAACCCTCCTGGATGCTCCTTACAAATTCTGCTCCATCTAAACCCCTAACACTAAGTGAATTCCAGTCAATGTTGGGAAAATTAAAATCTCCCATCACGGCCTGTTGCTTCTACATCTTTCCATAATCTGTCTACATATTTGTACCTTTATCTCACACTTGCTGTTGAGAGACCTGTAGTACAGCCCCAACATTGTTAGCGCACCCTTCCTATTTCTGAGCTCTGTCCATATTGCCTCACTGCTTGAGTCCTACATAGTGCCCTCCTTCAGCACAGCTGTGATGTCCTCTCTGACCAGTAATGCAACTCCTCCACCCCTTTTACCTCCCTCTCTATTCCGCCTGAAGCATTTATATCCTGGGATATTTAGTCACCAGCAGAATGCTTGACTCAAGTGAGGCTCCATGAGGTGATTTTCCTCCCGTGAGCATTAAATTGCTATTGGTTTGCCTTTTTTGTTCTGTAGGTGCCCCTTGATGTTGAAAGAAAGAGAAGGATGGTCGGTAATGACAAGAGCCCACTGGCCTAACAGAAAACTTTACCTTGTCTGCCTTTCTCCCCTTTTGGTTGGTAGCCCTCTCATCTCTGCATCAGAAAATTGCTAGATTAAGCCTTATTCTAGGATCTGAACACATAATTTTGGCTGAAACTCCAGTACAGAGTACTACATTGTTAGAGATCAACCCAATTAAATTGAAAACAGTTATTTGTTCCAGTGATTTTGCTTGACCATTCAAGATTATGACATTATTCAATAAAAGGGTAGAGTTATTTGTAGCAGTTAAAATATCTCCTTCAATCAGTTACATCAAACATAGACGACATGACCATTCATTTTACTGCTATTTATGGGGCCACACTTGCCTACATTATACTTCTGAGAAATGCTTTGAAGTATTTTTGAGGGCTGTATAATATAAATGCAGTTCCGTTTATGTTCCTGTCCTATCGGAGCTGAGTTATAATTTCACAGAGAATTGTTACATGCCTAGTCCAGCACAAACCTGAACTGAGCAGCTCATAGTTAGACGAAAATCAGCCAAGGGGCCTCACTATTAAAACTCAGCCAGTGTGAAGAATAAACATTGAGTGATTGGAGGAGGATATGGGGGTTGGAGAGTACAGAGACAATCACAACTCTGAGCTCTATAAGGTGTTTATCCAACACTGAAAGTTATAAACCTGTGGTTGCCGGATGCTGAGGAATGCTGAATGGGACAGGCCCTTAGGTCTCACTCAATTTCTTGATGGTGACGTTCAACGGGCTTTAGGCCCTTAATTTACATTCTTCAGGGTCCTAATGTCTCTCCCAAGTGTCTAAAATATTGGTCCCACAAATTTAGCAGCAAGGGCACACTCTACTGCATTGAGAACATGTCACTATTCGATGGGTTCTCCTTCTACACCAGTTTCTACTCCACATTCTCTCTCCTTTCTTTAATCTGGGTTGGATTCAAAGAAGGGTCCCAGGAAGGAAAAATACAATTGCCCATTTGACTGACCCACTCACTCCTCTGCAGCCCAAAAGGGAGTCTGGCCACAGCATAATCAGCTTTGAAGAGCTCAACTTTTATCTTTTCTGAAAATGTGTAATCAATGATGTACTCAAATGCCTACATTTCTAAAAATAATAACGAGCTACATTGTAATCACAGAACAGAAAATAAACCCTTCCCTCCAAGTTTGGTTTATACTTGGTCTTAAAGTGTCAGAATTTTGACTTCAAGCTGCTTAATTTGGGACATGATTTGACAATATGGCTTAAGATTTTTGGGACCAAAGCATTGACTTCTGCACAACATCTAACCTTGAATTGTATCAGTATAAGAAGGGGGAAAGCACGTTCTACGTGATGGCTTCAAGTTTAAAGTAATACCTCGCCATACACTGATATGTTCATTACCCATCCTGGCTGTTTCCATTAATTAATGTCAGTTCGCTGAATTTCAAGGTTGCGTGACTGAGTGGAATAAGCCAAAAGATGTTAGGTTAATCCTTAATTATTTTGTTGTTTGAAAGGAACCTTGAGGGTGATACAGGAAATGATTTTAAAGGAAGAACGGGTCACTCTTCATCAGTGCGATATTAGTGTGCTGCTGCAGGCAGGAAATTAAATGAATCCAGGAAGCAGCAGTGGGTGAGAAATTCCACATGTCAGTCTTGTCTTTGCTGATTTACTGAAGGGGACTTGCAGTGTTCAAACATTTACAAAGAAATTGATCACCAGGATCAAGTGAAACTCACAATCAAGCTGCATTGCCCAGTTCTGAACAGTTTCTAAGCCATGCTGGGTGGGAGAGTTACCAAATATCTACAGGCAAGATTTTAACTCATTCCAAGACAACCCATTCACATAGAGATAATACTCATTCCCTATATATCCGATGCTAGCCTTTGTTAAAATCTCTGTGAATTGGACTCCTGTGTCATGGGAGCCTGATAAATTAAACAAGGATAGTATGAATACAGTTTTCATCGTAATCTCAATATTGGCAGAAGGGTTTACTGCAAAAATATGCAAAGTCACTGTTCATGACTGAGTTACAACTGTCATTTCAAAGTTTGAGAACTTACTAGATTCTTTCTTGCCAATCACAGTGCATGCAAAATTTGGAAACAAAAGCATTGGTGGAAATAGTCAGTAGATCAGTGAGCGTCTGCACTGAAAATAGATGAGGTGGAATTTCCTCACAACTAGGGAGGTCAAGTGATAATGGGAACCGCAGATGCTGGAGAATCCAAGATAACAAAATATGAAGCTGGATGAATGCAGCAGGCCAAGCAGCATCTCAGGACCACAAAAGCTGACGTTTCGGGCCTAGACCCTTCATCAAAGAGGGGGATGGGACAGGGTTCTGGAATAAATAGGGAGAGAGGGGGAGGCGGACCGAAGATGGAGAGAAAAGAAGATAGGTGGAGAGGAGAGTATAGGTGGGGAGGTAGGGAGGGGATAGGTCAGTCCAGGGAAAACGGACAGGTCAAGGAGGCGGGATGAGGTTAGTAGGTAGGAAATGGAGGTGCGGCTTGAGGTGGGAGGAAGGGATGGGTGAGAGGCAGAACAGGTTAGGGAGGCGGAGAAAGGCTGGGCTGGTTTTGGGATGCAGTGGAAGAAGGGAACGAGCTGGGCTGGTTTTGTGATGCAGTGGGGGGAGGGGAGATTTTGAAGCTTGTGAAGTCCACATTGATACCATTGGGCTGCAGGGCTCCCAAGCGGAATATGAGTTGCTGTTCCTGCAACCTTCGGGTGGCATCATTGTGGCACTGCGGGAGGCCCATGATGGACGCGTCATCTGAGGAATGGGAGGGGGAGTTAAAATGGTTCGCGACTGGGAGGTGCAGTTGTTTGTTGCAAACCGAGCGGAGGTTATCTGCAAAGCGGTCCCCAAGCCTCCGCTTGGTTTCGCCAATGTAGAGGAAGCCACACCAGGTACAATGGATACAGTGAACCACATTGGCAGATGTGCAGGTGAACATCTGCTTAATATGGAAAGTCATCGTGGGGCCTGGGATGGGGGTGAGGGAGGAGGTGTGGGGACAAGTGTAGCATTTCCTGCGGTTGCAGGGGAAGGTGCCGGGTGTGGTGGGGTTGGAAGGGATTGTGGAGCGGACAAGGGAGTCATGGAGAGAGTGGTCTCTCCAGAAGGCAGACAAGGGTGGAGATGGAAAAATGTTTTGGGTGGTGGGGTTGGATTGTACATGGCGGAAGTGTTGAAGGATGATACGTTGTATCTGGAGGTTGGTGGGGTGGTGTGTGAGAACGAGGGGGATCCTCTTTGGGCGGTTGTGGCGGGGGCGGGGTGTGAGGGATGTGTTGCGGGAAATGCGGGCGACACGGTCGAGGGTGTTCTCGACCACAGCGGGTTTGAAGTTGCGGTCCTTGAAGAACGTGGACATCTGGGATGTGCGGGAGTGGAATGCCTCATCCTCGGAGCAGATGTGGCAGAGGCGGAGTCATTGGGAATAGGGGATGGAATTTTTGCAGGAGCATGGGTGGGAGGAGGTGTATTCTAGGTAGCTGTGGGAGTCAGTGGGCTTGAAATGGACATCAGTTTCTAGCTGGTTGCCTGAGATGGAGACTGAGAGGTCCAGGAAGGTGACGGATGTGC
Organism: Stegostoma tigrinum; assembly: GCF_030684315.1. Taxonomy (NCBI): domain Eukaryota; kingdom Metazoa; phylum Chordata; class Chondrichthyes; order Orectolobiformes; family Stegostomatidae; genus Stegostoma; species Stegostoma tigrinum. The sequence goes on from NC_081379.1 coordinate 12,786,219, forward strand.
TGGAGGTGGCCCAGGTGAACTTGAGGTTCGGGTGGAAGGTGTTGGTGAAGTGGATGAACTGTTCGAACTCCTCTGGGGAGCAAGAGGCAGCGCCGATACAGTCATCAATGTAACGGAGGAAGAGGTGGGGTTTGGGGCCTGTGTAGGTGTGGAAGAGGGACTGTTCCACGTAACGTAATCCATTGTACCCGGTGTGGCTTCCTCTACATTGGGGAAACCAAGCGGAGGCTTGGGAGCCGCTTTGCAGAACACCTCCACTCGGTTCGCAATAAACAACTGCACCTCCCAGTCGCGAACCATTTTCACTCCCCCTCCCATTCCTCAGAAGACATGTCCATCATGGGCCTCCTGCAGTGCCACAATGATGCCACCCGAAGGTTGCAGGAACAGCAACTTATATTCCGCTTGGGAGCCCTGTAGCCCAATGGTATCAATGTGGACTTCACCAGCTTCAAAACCTCCCCTTCCCCTACTGCATCCCAAAACCAGCCCAGTTCTTCACCTCCCCCACTGCATTCCAAAACTAGCCCAGTTCATACCATCCCCCCACTGCATCCTAAAACCAGCCCAGCCCGTCGCTGCCTCCCTAACCTGTTCTTCCTCTCACCCATCCCCTCCTCCCACCTCAAGCCGCACCTCCATTTCCTACCTACTAACCTCATCCCACCTCCTTGACCAGTCCATCTTCCCTGGACTGACCTATCCCCTCCCTACCTCCCCACCTATACTCCCCTCTCCACCTATCTTCTTTTCTCTCCATCTTTGGTCCACCTCCCCCCTCACCCTATTTATTCCAGAGCCCTGTCCCATCCCCCTCTCTGATGAAGGGTCTAGGCCCGAAACGTCAGCTTTTGTGCTCCTGAGATGCTGCTTGGCCTGCTGCGTTCATCCAGCTTCACACTTTGTTATTTAGGGAGGTCAAGTGATTGTTTTGTTGAACATTTATTTTATATTTAGAAATTCAACCCTAAACACCCCAAAGCTTCAATTCTGAGGAGAGTTGACCCAGTGGATCTTATGGGAGAATCTAGAACTGGAGGGTCATAGTTTTAATTTAAGGGGGCGCCTATTTAAAGCATCATTTCTCTCTTGGGTTGTTAGTCCTTCGAATTCCCTCCTTTGAAAGGCGGTGGATGCAGAATCTATAAATACTTTGAAGGCAGAGTTAGATATATTCTTATTGAGTCATACAGCACGGCAACAGACCCCTTGATCCTACCAGTCTATGCTGAACATCATCCCAAACTAAGTTAATCCAACCTGTTTGATCCATATCCCTCCAAACATTTCTTATTAATGTACTTATCCAAAAGTTTTTTAAACATTGTAACTGTACTCCCATCCATCACTTCCTCTGGAAGTTCATTCTACACATGAACCCCTCTGCATAATTTGCCTCTCATATCTTTTCTAAATTTTTCTCTTCTCACCTTAAACTATGCCCCCTAGTCCTGAAATTCCCCACCCTAGGGAAAAGACACCTGCCATGCACATTATCTATACTCCTCATTATTTTATAAACCTCTGTAAGGTCACCTCTCAACCTCCTAAGCTCCAGTGAAAAAAGTCCCAGCCGGTCCTTGATTACCATGGGGATGAAAGATTAATGGAGGTATGCGGGTATATGGAATTGAGGTTAAAATAAGATCAGCCACAATCTTATTGAATGGTGGATCAAGCTTGAAGGGCCAAGTGGCCTACTCTTGTCCCTTATTCAGTTGCTGGTGATGGGCATTTCAGAGAATTAGGAAGATGAGGGATTATTGTTTGACTTGAAGAGTCCACTGCAGTAAATTGAATATAAATTTTGAGGATCAAAACTTTGGAATTTTGTACTTAATGAATGAACCTCTTTGCTGGAAATGAACCACTTTCCCCATCCTAATTTTTATGTCTATTCGTTCATGGGATGCGAGCATCATTGTCAATGTCAGCACTTGTTACATTTGAGAACGTGAGGGTGGATGACCTTCTTGGATTACTGCAGCCTTTGAGGTGACTGCACCCACAGTGCTGTTGGGGAGGGAGGTTCCAGGATTTTGGTTTAAGTGCCAAGTGAAGAATTGGTGAAATGTTTGCAATTCAGGATGGTGTGAACTGAAGGGGAGCTTGCAGCTAGTGCAACACCCATACATCACTTGCCCTATTTCCTTTAAATGGCAACGTTTTGGAAAGTGCTGTGCAAGGAACTTTGGCAAGTTGCTGCAATTCATCTTGTAGATCACTGCTGCCATTTTTGTCTGCTAACAGAGAGATTGGATATTAGTAGTTAAGTGTGCTTATCAATGAGTTTGCTTAGCTCTGGACAGTGTTGAGCTACTGGAGTAACTGCTTTATTTTGGAAGCTTTTGACTTCCTTGATACTTCATCAGGAACTAACAGAAGTTCAATTACATGGTGTCTGGTGCCCTCTCTTGGCTGAATGCAGGCAGGGGCAAATTTTCTCTCTAAAAACCAATTCCAATTATTTTTAACAATTCTGAAGAGTGACTGGACCTGAAGGGTTGGCTCTGCTGCCAGCCTTGCTAAGTTTCTCTAGCCATTTCTGTTTTTGTTTCAGATTTCCAGGATCCATAGTTCTTTGGGAGATTTTTTCCAATTATTTTTATATCTTTCCTCGAGATCCCAATTGAAATTGGTTCAGCCTTCCGGTGGGAAATAACAACCACAAGAAATACAGCTGCTGTAAATCAGAAACAAAAACAGAAGTGCCTGGCAGCATCTATGAAGTGAAATCAGAGTAAACGCTTCGGGTCCCATGACCCTTCTTCAGAACAGTTCAGAACTTTTCGAACAACTTCTGCTTTTGTTTCTGATTTACAGCATCCACAGTTCTTTCATTTTATATTTAGTATTTAGCTCACTGCCAAAATGAGCTTTGAGAAGATTTGTAGCTCAGGTTGAGGTTCTGGATGTGAGTTTGCTCGCTGAGCTGGAAGGTTAGTTTTCAGACGTTTCGTCACCATTCTAGGTAACGCCATCAGTGAGCCTCCGACGAAGTGCTGGTGTTATGTCCCGCTAATTAATAGAAAGCGGGACATAACACCAGCGCTTCGTTGGAGGCTCACTGATGTTACCTAGAATGGTGACGCAACGTCTAAAAACTAACCTTCCAGCTCAGCGAGCAAACTCACATCACTGCCAAATCTCTGCTAGGCATGCCCACCTTGAAGAAGTTCTGCTCCCCTCTCCCAGTTCTGAGGAAGGGTCACTGGACATGAAACGTTAACTCTAATTTTCTCTTCATTAATGCTGCTAGACCTGCTGAACTTTTGTAGCAAATTCTCAGCTGATTCTGTAGCATCTGCAGTTCAACAAGTCTCTGTCTTTGGGATCAAGGAGGGCTTGTTGCCGTGGTGGCTCAGCAGGGTCCGAGATTGCAATAAGCCCAAGTTTTGATATGGAGGCTGTGTCATATGTCAGGTAGGTAGGCAACCCTTGAAGAGATGTTTGGAGGCCTGACTAATCTGTCACACTGGTTTGATCTCTTTAGGGGTGCCTTGGATAAGAATGTGCAAGAGAACAGGAGGAGGAAAGAACAATTATATTATTGCCTTTAATGACCTCTAGCCATTCCAAAGCTCTTCAGGTACAATAACAGCCTTTAGAAAAGTAGTCATTGTTGTAACGTAGGGAGACTCAGCAGGCAACGATGAAGGGTCTAGGCCCGAAACGTCAGCTTTTGTGCTCCTAAGATGCTGCTTGTCCTGCTGTGTTCATCCAGCTCCACACTTTGTTATCTCGGATTCTCCAGCATCTGCAGTTCCCATTATCTCTGATCACAATTTTCCCAGACAAGCGGCACCGAGATAGATTCCCAATTGCAACTGTTTATTTGTCCTTGTAGTGAGCTTGATTTCAATGATGACAACATGAAAACTATGGGAAAAATCATTTTATTTAAATGAGCCATTCAGTTGTGTAGGTATTTATTGTTGAGGTAGTTTAATCACATTTGATCATTAGATATATCTTTGCCACAGATGAGTGCCCATAGTGTTAGTTTCACACAAACAAAATTATTTACGTATGTTTCTCATAGGCAAAGGAAATCCCAAAGTGCTTTAGAACATGAAGCCACAATCCAGGATTTCAACTACAGCCAAGGGTGACACATTAGTGCAACATCTCAGCAACACAAAGGTGCCAATCAGCCCATTCAGATAATTGTATAAAAAGCTCAGGACTGTTCAAAGGGATCCATATGCAATTGAACAAACGTGCTTGCTCACATTCAGAAGGTCGACAAGGCTGGTGGGGTGCATTCTGTCACATCTACAATCGCCGTCCCTCGCACAACAAAGTCCAAGAGGCAGACAGCACTAATGAGCAGCTAAAGAGGTGGAACAGAGGAGACGGCAGGAATAACAATCTGGAGGCCCCAATAAATGTCATAGGAACATGGGTTTGAATCCCACCAAGGCAACTGTTGGAATTTAAACCAAGTGAATGTACTGGAGTTTAGTCTAGACTCATGAAATGCAACCTTCAACCCAACTACTTCACTTTAAAGGGACACAAATATGCTGCCGTTACCTAGTCTTGCCTATAAAGTGACCCACAGTCATGCGGTTAACTCAAACACTCGTTGAAAAATTCAGTTTACAGGCAATAATTGCTGGGAGTTGCTGGCGACGCCCAAACCCCTTGAAATTAAGGGGGGAAAAAAAACCCTGCCTTGACTGCAAAGGTCCCTTTGGCTGCTGAGAATCTCAGATTGATGACACTCCCCAACCTCCCTCTAATGGTGAAGACAGTGATACACGAACTTTCCCAGTGCCCACCAGGTAAGGGGAGGAAGAGATCAGAGAAGAGAAAAATGAAGGGCAGAAACAGGAGACTTAAATTACATTTAAAAAATGGAGTTACGAGGAATGAAAAGTAATCGTGAAGAATGAGATTGAAACAAAAGTGTCCATTTTACATTTGCAAACAAAAAGGGGGCTGGATTTTAACGGGTAGGTAGGGATAGGGACAAAGGGTTCCCACTCGCAGTGTTAGAGTCATTGATTAGTCTGCCTGCAAGAGGACAGCCCACCACGGAGTCATTAAAACAACCATCAGGAGCAATTAAAATAAATGGCCACGAGCAGTGCCCACAGCAGGGACTGCAGCCAGCCCTGAAGGCTACAAATTGCCAGGGTTCCTGAATGTCAAAATGTTTTCATGGCAAGTCTGAAGCTCAGCTGCAGGTGAAGGAGGTCAGTGGGCTGTAGTTGGAGGGGTAAAAGAGCTGGTGCAGTAAGGTGCTGGGGACCAAAGGGGTGTGACTGATACTCCCCTCAACAGTCTGACCACCGAAGTCTGGCAGCCTGGATCATGGAACTCTCTCCCATCACGTGAAATCCAAACAATTGAAAGTACGTGCATCTTCCCATATCTTCTTTGCCGCTAGTAAAATAACAGAGCCCGGGCAGGTAAGGAGGCAGCAGGAACTGCACCCATAGCATGGCACTTACTAAACCACCCAATAGATCTCAGCCCAGTGAGTCATTTTCCTTCAGCCCAAAAAACAGAGAAACTTTTGTTGCTCCCAGTTTTTCTAAGACATGGAGAATATTGCTTCAATTGCCTTTTACTGCTGTTCCAGATTCTGATCAAGTTCAATGATATATTCAACTCAGAATTTAGATGAACCTTAACAATTTCCAAATGACTATTCAAATTCTGCAATGGAAAAGTTATTTTAAAAAAAGCAAAACATAAAGTAACTTGGATAAACTAGGAGAATAAAACCAGAACCACTACACATTGGCCGCAGGTGGAGAGGTGAAAAGGGAACTGATGGTGTGTAAGGAGATGGGGATCACGGGGGGGAAGCTACTTAAATAACGAAATGGGACAAAGCTCTTCTCCTCCCCCCTCCCAAACTTCTAATTGGTAACTGCAAAGCATTATGGGGAGATAGGTACAAAATGTATAATTTCTGAGGACTTTGTTAATCTTTCACTATTAAAAATCGGTATTTCCCCGCTGCCTTAGGCTATTATCTCACGATTTCTAAGCTACCAGAAACAATTTATGTCAATCGTGCTTTCACACATGCAACTGTTTTAATTCAGCATTACAGTTATTTTGGGAATCTCTTAAAAAATACCCATTTTGTAGACATTCCATAAATTCCTTTTCTTGGGATCCACTACGGACCAGATTTTCTCAGTCCATCTGCATATCGAAGTCAGAGTGGTGAGAGATAATGGGAACTGCAGATGCTGGAGAATTCCAAGATGATAAAACGTGAGGCTGGATGAACACAGCAGGCCAAGCAGCATCTCAGGAGCACAAAAGCTGACACTTCGGGCCTAGACCCTTCTTCAGAGAGGGGGATGGGGAGAGGGGCGGACCGAAGATGGAGAGAAAAGAAGATAGGGAGGGGATAGGTCAGTCCAGGGAAGACGGACAGGTCAAGGAGGTGGGATGAAGTTAGTAGGTAGATGGGGGTGCGGCTTGGGGTAGGGGGGATAGGTCAGTCCAGGGAAGACGGACAGGTCAAGGAGGTGGGATGAAGTTAGTAGGTAGATGGGGGTGCGGCTTGGGGTAGGGGGGATAGGTCAGTCCAGGGAAGACGGACAGGTCAAGGAGGTGGGATGAAGTTAGTAGGTAGATGGGGGTGCGGCTTGGGGTGGGAGGAAGGGATGGGTGAGAGGAAGAACCGGTTAGGGAGGCAGAGACAGGCTGGACTGGTTTTGGGATGCAGTGGGGGGGGGGGGGGGGGGGGAAGAGAAGAGCTGGGCTGGTTGTGTGGTGCAGTGGACGAACTGGGCTGGTTTAGGGATGCTGTAGGGGAAGGGGAGATTTTGAAACTGGTGAAGTCCACATTGATACCATTAGGCTGCAGGGTTCCCAGGCAAAATATGAGTTGCTGTTCCTGCAACCTTCGGGTGGCATCATTGTGGCAGTGCAGGAGGCCCATGATGGACATGTCATCTAAAGAATGGGAGGGGGAGTGGAAATTGTTTGCGACTGGGAGGTGCAGAACACCTCCGCTCAGTTTGCAACAAACAACTCCCCCTCCCATTCTCTAGATGACATGTCCATCATGGGCCTCCTGCACTGCCACAATGATGCCACCCGAAGGTTGCAGGAACAGCAACTCATATTCCGCCTGGGAACCCTGCAGCCTAATGGTATCAATGTGGACTTCACCAGTTTCAAAACCTCCCCTTCCCCCACTGCACCACACAACCAGCCCAGCTCTTCTCCCCCCCACCCACTGCATCCCAAAACCAGTCCAGCCTGTCTCTGCCTCCCTAACCGGTTCTTCCTCTCACCCATCCCTTCCTCCCACCCCAAGCTGCACCCTCATCTACCTACTAACCTCATCCCACCTCCTTGACCTGTCCGTCTTCCCTGGACTGACCTATCCCCTCCCTACCTATACTCTCTCCACCTATCTTCTTTACTCTCCATCTTCGGTCCGCCTCCCCCTCTCTCCCTATTTATTCCAGAACCCTCTCCCCATCCCCCTCTCTGATGAAGGGTCTAGGCCCGAAACGTCAGCTTTTGTGCTCCTGAGATGCTGCTGGGCCTGCTGTGTTCATCCAGCCTCACATTTTATCATCTTGGAAGTCAGAGTGGTTATCTCTGGTTTGTTACCCGTGCCACGTGATAGCAAGATAAAGAACAGGGAGAGGTTTTAGCTGAACACGTGGTTGCAGGGATGGTGCAGGAGGGAGGGCTTCAGGTACATGGACACTTGGGGCTCATTCTGGGGAAGGTGGGACCTCTACAAACAGGACGGTCTCCACTTGAACCAGAGGGGCACTAAATATCCTGTTTGGGAAATTTGCTAGTGCTATTCAGGTGGATTTAAACTAGCTCAGCAGGGGAATGGGAAACGGAGGTGTAGTTCCAGTATACAGGAGGAAGACAGTAGGGAGGACATGGGCAGGATCCCACTGTCACAGGGCTGTGCTGGCAGACAGCAAGCTGGTTTGAAGTGTGTCTACTTCAACGCCAGGAACATCCGCAATAAGGTAGGTGAGCTCGCAGCATGGATAGGTACCTGGGATTTCGGTGTTGTGGCCATTTTGGAGACATGGCTAGAGCAGGGTCAGGGATGGTTGTTGCAGGTTCCAGGGTTTAGATCTTTCATTAAGATCAGGGAAGGTGGTCAAAGAGGGGGAGGTGTGGCTTTGTTAGTCAAGGACAGTATAACAGTGGCTGAAAGAACTTTTGACGAGGACTTGTCTACTGAGGTGGTTTGGGCTGAGGTCCGAAATAGGAGAGGAGAGGTCACACTGCTGGGAGATTTTTTATAGGCCTCCGCATAGTTCCAGGGATGTGGAGGAGGGGATTGGCAAAACGATTCTGGGCAAGAGTGAAAGGAACAGGGTGGTCATTATGGGAGACTTTAACTTCTCTAACATTGACTGGAATTGCTATAACTCTAGTACATCAGATGGATCAGTTTTTGTCCAACGTGTGCAGGACGGTTTCCTGACACAGTATGTCGAAGGACCGACGTGAGGGTAGGCCACACTGGATCTAGTACTTGGTAATGAACCAGGCCAGGTGTTTGATTTAGTGGTAGGTGAGCACTTTGGAGAGAGTGACCATAATTCAGTTACGTTTACTTTAGCAATGGAAAGGGATAGGAACATGCTACTGGGCAAGATTTATAGATGGGGGAGGGGGCAATTATAATGCAATTAGGCAAGACTTAGGAGGCATAGAATGGGTAGCAAAATGCAGGGGATGGGGACAATCGAAATGTGGAGCTGGTTTAAGGAACAGATAATGTGTGTCCTTGACAGGTATGTCCCTGTCAGGCAGGGAGGAAGTGATAAGGTAAGGGAACCGTGGTTTACTAAAGAAATTGTATCTCTTGTTAAGCGGAAGAGGGAGGCTTGTGACGATAAGACAAGATGGTTCAGATGAGGCGATGGAGAGTTACAGATTAGCTAGGAAGGATTTAAAGAGAGAGTTAAGAGCAAGGAGGGGACATGAGCAGACATTGGCAGGTAGAATAAAGGAGAACCCTAAAGCTTTCTATAGGTATGTGAGGAATAAGAGGATGACTAGGGTAGGAATAGGGCCAGTCAAAGACAGAAGTGGGAAGTTGTGTGTGGGCCCTGTGGAGATTGGAGAGGTACTAAATGAATATTTCTCATCTGTTTTCACTGAGGAACAGGACAATATTATAGAGGAGATGACTGAGTTACAGGCTACTAGAATTGAAAGGATTGCAGTTAGTAAGGAATTATCAATTTTAGGTGTGAAGGTAGATAAATCCCCTGAGCCCGATGGGATTTTTCTGAGGATTCTCTGGGAAGCTAAGGAGGAGGTGGCGGAGCCCTTGGCCTTGATCTTTGAGTCCTCATTGTCTACAGGTTTAGTACCAGAGGACTGGAGGATTGCAAATGTTGTGCCCTTGTTCAAGAAGGGCAGTAGAGATGACCCACGTAATTATAGACCTGTGAGCCTTATAATCCTTTCCAAAACTTTTCCTACAACAGACATAAGAGATAGGATTCATAATCGTCTAGCAAGCAGCAATTTGATTGGAGATAGTCAACATGGATGCGCCAAGGGCAGGTCATGTCTCACAAACCTCTAGTTTTTTTTGAGAAGGTGACCAAGCATGTGGATGAAGGTAGGGTGTAGGGCAGTTGACGTGGTGTACATGGACCTCAGTAAAGCCTTTGATAAGGTTCCACATGGTAGGCTATTGGAGAAATTATGGAGGCATGGGATTGAGGGAGATTTAGCAGTTTGGATTAGAAACTGACTTTCTGTAAGAAGGCAACAAGTGGTGGTTGATGGAACATATTCGGCCTGAAGTCTGGTTACTAGTGGTGTGCCTCAAGGATCTGTTTTTGGGACCACTGCTGTTTGTCATTTTTATAAATGACTTGGACGCAGGCATAGGTGGATGGGTTAGTGAGTTTGCAGACGACACTAAAGTCGGTGGAGTGGTGGACAGTGTGGAAGAATATTGCAGGGAGACTTGGATAAACTGCAGAATTGGGTTGAGAAGTGGCAAATGGAGCTCAATGTGGATAAACGTGAGGTGATTCACTTTGGAAAGAATAATAGGAAGGCAGAATACTGGGTCAATGGAAAGATTCTTGGTAGTGTCGATGTGCAGAGGGATCTTGGTGTCCATGTACATAGATCCCTGAAAGTTGTCACAGGTTGATAGTGCTGTTAAGGCGGCTTACGGTGTGTTAGGTTTTATTGGTAGAGGGAGAGTGTTCCGGAGCCGTGACGTCATGCTGCAACTGTACAAAACGCTAGTGTGGCCTCACCTGGAATATTGCATGCAGTTCTGGTCGCCCCATTACAGGAAGGATGTGGAAGCATTGGAAAAAGGTGCAGAGGAGATTTACCAGCATGTTGCCTGGTCTGGAGCAAAGGTCCTATGAAGAAAGGCTGAGGGACTTGGGTCTGTTCTCATTGGAGAGAAGGCGGCTAAGAGGGGATTTAATAGAGACATACAAGATGATCAGAGGATTAGATAGGGTGGACAGAGAGTCTGTTTCCGAGGATGATGACGACGTCAGCTTGTACAAGGGGGCATAGCTACAAATGGAGGGGCGATGGATATAAGACAGATGTCAGAGAGTGGTAAGGGTGTGGAACGCCCTGCCTGCCAATGTAGTTAACTCAGCCACATTAGGGGCATTTAAAAGAGTCCTTGGAAGCCCTATCCTCAGCCTTAGTTATTATCATTACTGGGATTATTATTAGCACTTATTGAACATCATTGAGATTCTTAAGATGGTTATTAAACATGTTGGCCTCTGCAGCAGACAAAATGATACTCGTCTCCCACAGCCTCTAGCTTCTAAATTAGAGATTTACCACCTCCAGTAACAAAATGTAGATCTGTTAACTTAGCTAAGATTCAAAACTCAGACTTTTGTGGCTTCTACATCTCTATTAGACAGAACTGATTAATTGGAATCACAGGAGAATTGCACACAGACTGCATCAGTGTGGATCAGTCACCAACATTTTCATTTAAATCAGATTATAGGTTGAAATATTCCTCTCGAGCTACTGCAGAAAGCAGGGAGATGTTCCAGAATACAGCTTTGCCAGAAGTGGTATTCTTCAAAACGAGATCCTCATGCATGTCAATCTCACTCCCACCCACAAAAGATCAGACAGAGCTGGAACATGTTCCAAAGACAAAAGAGGGGAAGGAAACTATATAAAAAGGACACTACATGAATGCACAAACTTCTTTTCTGGATGTTATTTCAACACAATCATGCCACCACACACCATTTTGACAAAATAGGCTTGGGGTTTTATTGTAGTTAAAACAATTTTACTGGAGTTAAACTTTTAAAGTAAGACATTTGAGGGTTTAGGATTCAAGTTAAGGAAGTCTCTCCATCAGTACTCCTTCAAAAAAAAAGTAATTATAATCCATTTTCAATGAAAATAAAACACAAACCAGAATGCATTTTAGTTTGCCTGTCAGCAAATGCACCAGTGCTGCCTTAGTCAATGACAGATGATGCAATAAGAGGACCCTGGCAATCTGGCCATACAGATCAGGCTACACTGTGCCCTTTACAGTTCAGTAGTCTGGCAGAAAATTCCATCCAAAATCACGATAAGAACATCCCTCTGGGTTTGGTACTGAGAAAGGGCGTCCACAACACATACTGTTTTTAATAATAAGTATTCTCAGCCCAGGAGGGAAAGATTGTAAAAAGAATACTATTTGACATTGGATCCTGATGCTGAGACTGCCTCTGTCATAGCACATTCTCCAATATGAAAAAAGAAACAAATAGGAATCCTTCACTCGAGTGGAACACAATTTATAAACATGGTCTAAGACTAGTTAGATCCTGCAAACAAATCTATAAATTTACTGATCTTATGCACAAAGAGAATTCCAAAACCAGTTCAATGAGCAAATTTGAACAAAAGAAGAGTCCAAAAATGGAAGTTTATGAACATTAAGATTAGATGTTTAAGGCCCACGTCCCACTCAAGCCAGTAAAATACATGTTCAAATACAACATGTGAAGCTGGACGAACACAGCAGGCCAAGCAGCATCAGAGGAGCAAGAAAGTTTGACATGGGTTCTGTCCCAAAACATTCTTCAGGACCCTTTTTTTTTTCCTGAAGAAGGGTCCCGACCCAAAACGTAAGCTTTCCTGCTCCTCTGATGCTGCTTGGCCTGCTGTGTTCATCCAGCTTCACACCGTGTTATCTCAGATTCTCCAGCTTCGGCAGTTCCTACTATCTCTGTTCAAATACAATATTCATTTTACAGTTACTGCGTTCCTCAACAGCAATTATTAACAGTGGAACAAACAACGGCACATTCCTGAAATAATAAATGGGAGAAGTTTAATAAGGTAGCAGGATGATAGGAAAGGAAAATGAACATTAAAATGAATCATTTAACTGAAGCTGTTTAAAACTATGATCTGAACTACCATATTTCCCAGCCAACCCTGATGAAATTTAGGGTCAGATGTCACATGCTGACCTCAAGAAAAATGTACACTGACCATCTGAAACAAGGGAAAAGGTTAATTTAATTAGTGTTCTCACACTCTGTCCACTCTAAACAGCAGTAACTGTAGTGCATGAACAGCACAAAACAATCTCAGCTAATCTAATGATCCAAGCACAACCCGCAGCCAGTTTGTCAATTCTTAAAGCAACTGATTACAGGAAATGATCCGCTCAGTAACAAGATTTCAATTTGGGGACACTTTCCTGCAGTATTTATAACTTTTTTACAAAAGTTTAGAAGTTACAAAGTAAAACTAAAAGGAAAGAGAGATTCTAACTGGGTCAATTATGTTAAAAAAGATCCTCCAAAACAAAACAGCCACAGATCTTGTTTTGCCTTTCAAACATGTCATTGCTTTGTGTCAGCAGTGCATCAGAAGGCAGTGGTGCAGGAAGCAGGTTTAGGCAACACCAGAAGTAAGGAACTTCTGATGCTTTAAAACTCCTGGTTAAAATTAAGTGGAAAATGCAGAAGTATTTAAAAATTTGAAATAAAGAATGGATGCTGCTGCCTGGATGCACAAAGCAAAAGCTTAATATTTGAATCAAAGCACAGAATTAAAAATGAAGGTCTCCATTTGACTTCCTCCTTCCAGGATATGAGCCACTCTGCTATCCCACTACAGGTTTCAACATCAAGTAGTCAAGGTAAAAAGATTATTCTGAAAAAGTAGCCCTTCACAACTGGCAACCATGTCCAATTCTTAGAAAGAAAGAATGAACGAACATCTCTAGTACAGTCAATCATGTTCTGATGAATGGACCTCAAACATTAATTCACCCCCTTCAGATGCTGATCAGCTTGCCATGCACTAGGATTGGCTGCCACCTTGCAATACATGGTAAGAATGTGTTATACATAGCAAACTCAATATCATTAGCAATGCTATAAACTAATGGACTAATCGGTGCAGATAGCAATAAATGGATGGTGCCAGTGATTTTTAAAATCAGTGAAAAACTTGTTTGCCCAAAAGTAGTCATACCCTCAGTCAACTGGCAATAAAACTCAGCAAGTGCACACATTCAGGTTAGTTTTAGTTCACTTTTACCACAAGGTCAAAAATATTTCACATGTACAATTAACGGTATGACACATTGTGTAATTACAGTGCAAACATTGACACTGCCTTACCAATCCTGGCCACACATCTAATCACCTGAAACTTAAATCCATCTGAATAATTCTCAGCAGTGCTTTTACCACGAGGCATAGGTACTTGTGCAGGGAAACAATGGAACTCAAGAGGGAGGGGAATGCACTAGTTTTCACAGATGGGCAGAGTGAGGGAAAGTACAAGGCTACATGCCTGCATCCCAAAACCAGTCCAACCTGTCTCTGCCTCCCTAACCGGTTCTTCCTCTCACCCATCCCTTCCTCCCACACCAAGCCGCACCCCCAGCTACCTACTAACCTCATCCCACCTCCTTGACCTGTCCGTCTTCCCTGGACTGACCTATCCCCTCCCTACCTCCCCACCTATACTCTCTCCACCTATCTTCTTTAATCTCCATCTTCGGTCCACCTCCCCCTCTCTCCCTATTTATTCCAGCTCCCTCTCCCCATCCCCCTCTCTGAAGAAGGGTCTAGGCCCGAAGTGTCAGCTTTTGTGCTCCTGAGATGCTGCTTGGCCTGCTGTGTTCATCCAGCCTCACATTTTATTATCTTGGAATTCTCCAGCATCTGCAGTTCCCATTATCTCTCTCTACATGCCTGGCAAGATTGGATACTTTACGCTAAAAGTTTAGGTGAGGTAGAAAAAAAGTACTGAGGGAGGGGGAGAAAAGTTTCAGTCACGAAACGCAGCAACTGCAATTTTTAGAATTAAAAAATGTCATGCCTTATGGTTATAAAAGCTGTGGTCCAAAAGAAAAAAAATGGCATTAGTGAAATTTCCCTGAATACACTATTTATTCCACTCCATTATTCTTTAACAAATCCAAAAGAGAAAGGAATTTAATTAAACCAAGATATTATACAAGCACAAAAGATCAGCAAAGTCAATAAGCATATCAGAATATGCAAAGGCCATTTCACATAGCCCTATATTAAGACTGAAACAGTCCAAACAATCTTCAAACATGTTTTCTGAAGAAGGGTCTAGCCCAAAATGTCAGCCTTCCTGCTCCTCTGATGCTGCTTGGGCCTGATGTATTCAAGCAGCTCTACACCTTGTTATCTCTTATTCAACATCAAACATATTTGAATTACATATTTCTATGGAAGCAGTTCTCGGGAAAGATCTTCAGAGACTATTAAAGTGGAAACCCTCTTTCCTTTCCCCCAAAAAATCAAAAAGCTTCATTTATCTTTGAATATTTCATTAACTTCAAACTATTGTAGCTAATAGGTCTCAATGTAATTTAAAACATGGTCTCAGATTGCTAGAAATGAACCTGGTTTGCCCAGGTTTCCAAAAAAAAAAATCATTAAAACAAGCAGCAACGAGATGGCACCAAGGTTTTAGTTACTACTGTCATGGGACCACCAATTTCCCCCATACTCCACTGTGCAGTCCATCCTTCTGGTCTTTCATTTGGGACAAAGACAAAACACAGTTGTGCTCAAAGTCAGATAAAGTTATACATAATCTGCCAGAAATTTCTATATTTCCCCAATCTGACCACTGTAGGAACAAAAAGGGTATTATTGCGCCTTCCTTCCTTGACTTTTATATGGATTTTGTAAACTAGTGTTCAAAATGAGCAAACTTGGTGTACAGGAATGCAAGCCTTTTCCAAGTCTTCACTATCAAGTGATTATAGACATTACTGCTGGATTCCAAATGCCCTCTACTCATTAATTTTCCATCTCAAAACTTCTTATTGCACTAATTTTACATTTCACAAGAAAAGCTCTACTTCGCTATTTGCT
Organism: Stegostoma tigrinum; assembly: GCF_030684315.1. Taxonomy (NCBI): domain Eukaryota; kingdom Metazoa; phylum Chordata; class Chondrichthyes; order Orectolobiformes; family Stegostomatidae; genus Stegostoma; species Stegostoma tigrinum. The sequence goes on from NC_081379.1 coordinate 12,801,584, forward strand.
TCCAAAATGCGATTAAGTTAATGCTGAATTATCTACCTCTTGTGCTTGTGAGTCAGGAGCATTCAACTGATTATTGTCATGAGCCCCACAATCCCAAGTAGTAATTTGTGTTACTAGTTCCAGCTTTAAGAATATAAAAAGATTAAGGCCACACACACACGAACAGGTAAAGTAACCACCTGTTGTTAAGTTAAGAATAGAACAGGAAGTTTCAAATGTTATCTCTGCTAGTGTATAATTCTGTTGAGCTCAACGCGAGCCCACTGGCTAGTCTCAGGTTTGAAAGACTCATTGAAGGATGATATTCCTGATTAAACAGAGGTCACTGGATGGTGAAAAAAAAACTTGCAACATATTTAAAAACTGGACCAGTTAACTTGCATCCAATATCTCCACTCAATCAAAACTATATTATCAAAAGGAGCAGAGTCTGAACTGGCTATGACTGGGAGATAGTAAAACCCAGAAGTGAAATATACATTTCACATTGCAAGATAAGAGAACTCAGCAGTAAGGGGAATAGAGACTGGCAAAATAAAAATCACCACATACAATCAGCACATGAACAAATAGCAAGACTCTCTCTTCACAAGGTGATAAAATAGTTAAAATGGATAAAGTTCAAAATTAGAAAGGACAATTTGAATTTATTAAACTCAGAGGTTTAGCTTACGCCTTCCTTAAACAAAAGCACTTCAGGCCTGGTTTAAGTTTATTTGGAAACATTTTGTTTTAGCTTTACTGACATGGACCTAGAGCATCCTCTTCCACAGGCTCCACAACGTCTGTGCCTCTGACTAAAATGTTAGTGCCATTTAAAATTAAAAATCAGTGGCATATTTTGGATATCCTGCGCTGATCCAAAGATTTAATAAACAAGAGGGGAAAGACCAGACAGGCAGCTTTCCAAATAAGACGCATGGAAAAATAGCAACAATTTCATGTGGGGCAGCACAGTGGCTAGCACTGCAGCCTCACAGCGACAGGGACATGGGTTCGATTCCCGCCTTGGGCGACTGTGTGTGGAGTTTGCACATTCTCCCCGTGTCTGCATGGGTTTCCTCCGGGTGCTCCGGTTTCCTCCCACAGTCCAAAGATGTGCAGGTTAGGTGGATTGGCCATGCTAAGTTGCCTGTAGTGTTCAGAGGTGTGTGGGTTATAGGGGGATGGGTCTGAGTGGGACGCTTCAAGGGGCGGTGTGGACTTGTTGGGCCGAAGGGCCCGTTTCCACACTGTAGGGAATCTAAAAAAAAACCAAAGTCCCTAACAACCTTTTGTGAACAAAGCCAAGAAATGTTCTACTTGTGTCGAATTACTGAAATGGTCCAGATTGAATTTTCTAAATTACACAAACTGAAACCCATTTTTCACTTTTTATAAAAATTTCAAAAAATGGCCAAAATGATTGTTTAATGGAACTGAAGTAGTCATATTGGATTGTCACAGACAGCATGTGAGTCTGCGCCAAATTAGTCAACCTTTTGTGGGCATCTTCCAGATTCAGCCCCAATTGTTTGGAGGATGTGAGAAAGGTGAAGAAGAGAGAAAAAACAGGAAGAGATTCTCGCTGAATTACTATTTAGCCACGTGCTATGTGCAGCATCCCTCTACAACCCAGCCAATAGTTATCATCCAGGTTCACGTAAGGTAGCACAACCTGGGCAATGTACTGGCACTGTCACCATACCCTAGCAGAGAGCAGCACCATTAATAAAGGAGAAAAAGGAGAGACAATAAATGGATTTGGTGCACTGGAATTAGACAATTGAGCGGCCAGGTAATCCAATTATGATGATTTCAGAAAATGATTTTTTTGTTTTAAGAAAGACATATTTCATTTATCAGCATGAACTGCTTGGTTTAAAACAACTGAAGTCAGCCTTTGCCCATGGAAGTTTTTAGAAAATTAAATGTTTATAAGCTGAGCTTTCGCACTGACCTCAACAGTTCCTTTATAATCAAAAGTTTCCTGACAAAAAGTTACAAACGTATTTGGGAGTAACCTCAAAAGCCTATAGCTCTGTTACATGAGATCACAAGGTGTAGAGCTGGATGAACACAGCAGGCCGAGCAGCATCAGAGGCGCAGGAAAGCTGACGTTTCGGGTCTAGACCCTTCTGCAGAAAATGGGGTCCAGGTCTGAAACGTCAGCTTTCCTGCTCTTCTGAAGCTGCTTGGCCTGGTGTTCATCCAGCTGTATACCTTGTTATCTCAGATTCTCCAGCATCTGCAGTTCCTACTAGCTGTGTTATGATCTATTAATACAAGCAAAGGAAATTCACATTAGAAAACAATACACCCTGCACTATCAAATCAAAGAAATCAATAGCTAGTAGGATGTAGGGGATGGATGGACCTGATCTATTGTGATTTAATTGAATGTGATTACAGTGTTAAGGTTCAGGAGTACACACCATCTTAGTGTCTCCTCTGCCAAATTCCACACTAACTAATGCTGGTTAATGACCATTACCCTGTAGAAACAGCAACCTAAAAAGTTATCAAAATCACAGTGATTAGCTAATTTATTGCTGAGAAAAGGGTGAGAAGAAGAGAGTAAGAAAGGCAGACAGTGCGAGTGTTAGACCTTGTAATCCAACTCTGCATTCATTTTGGTGTACATCTCATAGATTGCATCAATAGTGACAGTGAAGTTGACTAAAAACTGCCTGATTTTCTCTATACATTCTTCTTCTTTCACCTCTCTGCCCTTCGATAGGGCCTTCATAAAGTCTGATTTATATGGTGCTGCATAAACTGCGGCCTGCAAAAGCAAACAAAAAAACACAAGGTCAGGTCACATGCTGCAGTCAACACTTCAAAACTTTAGTCCTCAGCGTATCCTGACTAACTGGTCACCCACACCTGCTGGGGTTGGCCACGAATTGCATTAGTAATTCCAAACTCATTTGTTAAGGGAAGAAGTTAAAATTTCAGACCGTTATTTCATATTGAATGTTTGAACTGAGAACATTCCAATACTGATGAAAACCTGCTAGTTGGAACAATTATGGTGACCAGAATTTCCTGGTCATCCCATCCATCTTGAAAAGGTGCTGAGAAAAACGGGTTCTCTCCTAGAGGTTACAAATCTACTGCAAGGCCACCAGAAAAATGGCCAGTCTGCATGCATGAACCCATGTCCAAAAACCAAATGAATGCCTTCTCACTTCCTGGAAATGGCAAACTAACGTAGTTGCAATATTTTGAGCTCTTTCAAGAACGGAAGAGTGAATGCAAAAAAAAAACAAACAACTCACAGAAAAAAGTCTTTGTACAATCCAGCTGTGGTACTTCTTCAAAGTTAACTCATATGCTTTTGTAGCATTGACTCGAATGAGGTTTGGGTTTGATTCATCCCGCTCCCCATCTGCGATGCTTTGCAGCATAACTTGTATGAACTTCAGACCCCTGCAAAAATAAACAGACAGTCTAATAGTCAATTAAAATTATATGAATGTACAATGTTCAGCACCATTCGCAGGTCCTCAGATACTGAAGCAGTCCCTGTTCAAATGCAACAAGATCTGGACATTATCCAGGCTTGGGCTGACAAGTCCCACATAAACACTAATGACCATCTCCAATTAACAACAATTTAACAATCAGCATTTGAAATTCCACCACGTTACCATCATTGAATCTCCCATTGTCAACATCCTGGGAGGTTACCACTGACCAGAAAGTTAGCTGGACTTGCCATATAAACAGTGACTACAACAGCAGGTCAGAGGCTAGGAATACTGCGGCAAAGCCTGTCCACCATCCACAAGGCACAAGTCCAGTGTCTAAAGAAATACCCCCCACTTGCCTGGATGAATGCTGCTCCAACAGCACTCAAGATGCTTGACACCAGCCAGGACAAAGTAGCCTTCTTGATTGTAAACGTGCTAAACATACACTCCCTCCATTACCAACATGCAGTAGCAGCAGTCTATACACTCTGCAAGATTCACTGCAGAAATTCAAAGATCCTCAGACAGCACCTTCCAAACCCAGAACCATTTCCATCATGGGCAAGGGCAGCAGATAAACGGGAACACCAGTACTTAGAAAGTACCCTCCAAGCCACCCACCATCCTGACTTGGAAATATCACTGTTGCTTCATCACTGGGTCAAAATCCTGGAATTTCCTTCCTTAGGACATAATGGGTCAACTCAGAGCATATAGACTAACAGTTTAAAGGTAGTAGCTCACCACCTTCTTTCAAGTCTGACAAAGGATGGGCAATAAATGCTAGCCAGCCAGTGACACTCATGAATGAACTTAAAAAGTATATATATTAGGCTCAGTTTAATGTGGAGCTTATTCTTACCAACTGGACAGAAAAGCTGATTGCGGCCAAGCCATATGACATTATGCCACAGGTGGCTTTAACAACCAGACGGTCAAACCTATGACCTTCCTTGGCAGAAAGTTATTGATTGTAGGACTATTGGCCAATTTGTCTCGATAGCAGACCTTATAAACAGCTCCATTAGAGGTGAACTCAAGCTGCTCTCCAGGTACTTGAGCATGTCTTACCAGCTGACAATTCAACACAGTAGGAAGTGCACCTGTCCAAAAGGGCCTGGAGGTTCCCTTGCACATAAGTCATTAGAAATGTGCAAGTGCAGAAAGCAATTGGGGGAAGGCAAATGGTACGTTGACCTTTAGCTCAATAGAATTTCAGGAAGGACCAGGACAAGACAGTGCTGCCTTGAATCACACAGAACATTGGTGAGGCCATACTTGACAGTTACCCTAACATCTGGATCCCCTTACTTAAATTGGATATATTTTCAAGAGGGAGCAGAATGGAGATTCATATTAAATGCTAGAGAATGTCAAGTCTGTCCTATGGAGGAGAGATTTAGGAGAGTGGGCTATATTCAACATGGAGATGAACTCACTGAAACATGAGAAATAGATATACAGAGACACAAACACCCACATAGACAGACCAGGAGGTGGTGTGCAGGAGGGGCAAGAAAGTTGGCCAGGAAATCAGGGTGCCAGTCTCACAAAAAGGGGCAACCTGTTTACGACTGGGAAGAAGAGGTACTCTTCACATTAGTGAATCTTTGCAAGTTCCATCCCAGGTTGCTATGGAAGTAAGGACAAATATGTTAGACTCTTGCTCATTGAAGGCTGAACCGTAGTCAACACCATTATCTCCTCCAGACTGATCTCAAAACTCTGTGACCTTAGTCTCAGCTCCATCCTCTGTAATTGGATCCTCAGGTTTTTCATCCACAGACCGAAATCAGGGAAGATAGGTAACTGCACCCATATGAAACTACAGAAGGTAGTATGCATAGCCCAAACCATCACCAGAGCCAACCTTCTATCCATGGACCCCATCTACGCAGCTCATTGCACCTTGGTAATCATCTCCGATAATCTCTTCTGTCAGGCAGAAGATACAGAAGCACACACACATACACAGGCTTTAGCATCAAAAATGCTGATCTTTCGAATGTTGACCTCACCTAGCGCATGCCTTGTGTGATGTAACCTATAAGACACTTGAGTTTTTTAAATTTGTACCACCTTGTTAACTATGATCTGCCGCTACTGCTCATAAACAAAGCTTTTCATTGTACTTCAGTAGATGTGACAATAAATCAATCAAGCTCAGTCACAGTAACTTCCAGATAACAATCAATAGATTTTTGGATGCTAATGACATCCACAGATGTTGGGAAAATAGCATTAAGCCAGATGGGCAGCCACAAATCAAGACCTGCAGATCAGACTCAAGGGGCTAAAAGGCCTGCACCTGTTCCTATGGGGCACAAGGGACTGCAGTACTGTTGAAGGTGTCATCATTTACCTGAGATAATTAGTGCAGTTTGCACTCTCGCCTGGACATAAAAGAGTCCACGAAACTTGTAAAAGAGAGTGGGGAATTTCGCTATTTCCCTGGTAAATATTTACTCCTCAACCATCAAGTAAAGATGACTTGAGTTTTTAACCTATTGCTGCTTGTGGGACTCAGAGCAAATTAACTGTGCATTTGCACATTTCCTAACAAGACAACAGTGACTATTTTGCATAAGTACCTTATTGGCCTGGTTAGCTCTCTTAATTGAATAGCCGCAGAAGGTCTAAAGCCCAAATGAAGCCCAAAGACACCACTGCAATTTGGATATCGGCAAGTAGAATGCCATTCCTTGTAATTTATCAGAGGAGTTACAGCACATAAATAGGTTATTTCACCCAACTGGGCCCTGCTTATATTCCCCTTCCATTCAAGGTTTCTCCAATCCTACTTAATCTAACTCTTATCAGCTTGCAACATTAACTGTCAAGGCATTATGCATGGATACACTTCCTTAATGCTGCACATTTCTGAATGTCTTAAATATAGTATAAACAGAGTCTTCGTTAAAGCCCACAACGGGATGTTAAAGTCCACAATGGCTGTAATAAGAAATGGAAGAGGCAGAATGCACCACAGGAAAGCAGTATCACTATGTTGCTTGGGCAGATAATGGAGGCTTTAGTGCTTGATCCATCATGTTACAAGTTTCCAAAGAGCAAAACAATGGCTGGGATTTAGTGCATATTCAACAATATGCTGTTTACGGCTGTTCTCCACATACATCCTTGTTATTCAGTTTCTCTGTTACGCCTGCTGTTCGTGACAAAATCAATTTCAAGGTTCATTACATTGCTGATCTAGTGACTAATGATTTGGATGAGGCACTATCTAAACAAGTGATTGCTCACAGCTGGTAACACTGCTCATTTTTGAAGTGAGAAGTACATTTCCATTTAACTGCAGTTACTGTGATTACTGTAAGGCAAATTAGATAGTTTGGGGTAAGAGGAAGTGGTCATTCAGGGGAATCTATAAAAGAAACCTATCAAAACATAGAAGCGGCAAAGAACTACAGAGGAAGACATTCAATTTGAAATCACATTTTAACAGCTGCCTAATGATTAACATACAAACGTATATTGAAGAGGAGGTAAAGCTATTTTGTCAGTGGCTTCCTTCACCAATTAACAACCTGATCTGAATACAATCTCTACTCCATACTCCTACCTATCCCCAAACACTTGCTGCCTTCAGAGAAACAAAATCTCATCTGTTTTAAATTGGTGATCCTTTATTTTAAGTGGTGAACCTCTAGTTCTAGGTTTAAAAAAAACTCTCCAGATGGGGCAGCCATGGGGACCCACATGGGCCCAAGTTGTGCCTGCCTCTTTGTAGGTTACGTGGAACAATCCCTCTTCCGTACCCACACTGGCCCTAAACCCCACCTCTTCCTCTGTTACATTGATGACTGTATCGGCGCTGCCCCTTGCTCCCCAGAGGAGCGTGAACAGTTCATCCACTTTACCAACACCTTCCACCCCAACCCTAAGCTCACCTGGACCATCTCCAACACAAGCAACCACCTAGAAACCGATGTCCATTTCAAGCCCACCGACTCCCACAGCTGCTTAGAATATACTCCTCCCACCTTCCTGCAAAAATTCTATCCCCTATTCTCAATTCCTTCACCTCCGCCGCATCTGCTCCCAGGAGGAGGCATTCCACTCCCATACATCACAGATGTCCTTGTTCTTCAAGGACCGCAACATCCTCCCCACTGCGGTGGTCGAGAACATCCTCCACCATGTCTCCTGCATCTCATCTCTCCCTCCCGCCCCCCCCCACCTCAAAATAACCACCAAAAGACAATCCCCCTAGTCCTCACACAACACCCCACCAACCTCCAGATACAACACATCATCCTCCGACACTTCCACAAATCTACAATCCTACCCCACTACTGAAGACATTTTTCCATCCCCACCCTTGTCTGCCTTCCAGACAGACCACTCTCTCCGTGACTCCCTTGTCCGCTCCACACTCCCTTCCAACCCCACCACACCCAGCACCTTCCCCTTCAACCGCAGGAAGTGCTACACTTTCCCCTACACCTCCTCCCTCACCCCCATCCCAGGCCCCAAGATGACTTTCCACATCAAGCAGATGTTCACCTGCACATCCGCCAATGTAGTATACTGCATCCGCTGTACCTGTTGTGGCTTCCTCTACATTGGGGAAACCAAGTGGAGACTTAGGGACCGCTTTGCAGAACACCTACACTCAGTTCACAGTAAACAACTGCACCTCCCAGTCACGAGCCATTTCAACTCCCCCTCCCATTCCTCAGACAACATGTCCATCCTGGGCCTCCTGCAGTGCCAATAATGATGCCACCCGTAGGTTGCAGGAACTGTAACTCACATTCCTCTGGTATCAATGTGGATTTCACCAGCTTCAACATCTCCTCTCCCCCCACTGCATTCCAAAACCAGCCCACCTCGTCCCCGCCTCCCCAACCTGTTCTTCCTCTCACCTATCCCCTCCTCCCACCTCCATTTCCTACCTATCAACCTCATCCCGCCCTCTTGACCTGTCCGTCCTGCCGGGACTGACCTATCCCCTCCCTACCTCCCCACCCATACTCTCCTCTCCACCTTTCCCTTTCTCCCCCCCTTTATTTAAGAATCTACTCCCCACCCCCCTTTTATGACATCAGCTTTTGTGCTCTTAAGATGCTGCTTGGCCTGCTGTGTTCATCCAGTTCCACACTTTGTTATCTTGTACTCTCTCCACCTGTATCATGTCAAGAACTCTCATGGATTTAAAACGTTTCAACAGACTCACCTCTTACACTAAACTCAAAAGATGCAAGCCCAGACTGTCCAACTTTTCCAAATAATACAACCCATTCATTCTAGGTACTTCTCAAATTCTGTTTCCAATGCATTTACATCCTTCCTTAGAAAAGGAAACGTATAGTGTACACCATAGTCCAGATGTGACCACATCAATACCATGTATATTGAAGCATAACCTCCATACGTGTACTGAATTCCCTTGCAGTAAGCATTCTTACAGATTTCCAAATTACTTACTATACCAGAACACTAGCCTTTTGTTTTCATACACCTAGGACACGCAGATCCCTCTGCAATCTCTCACCACTTACAAAATGTGCTTCCTTCTTCTTTCTCCCAAAATACAGTATGTCACATTTTCCTATACTATAATCCATTTACTATATCTTTGTCTATCTAACCCACCAAATCCCTTTGTTTCCTCCTCATGCCCTCTATAACAACTTGAGTTTTGTCTCATCCTTATGGCATCAACAAATTTACCATCACACCTTGTGTCCCTTCATTGTAAAAGGTTGAGGTTGAGGTTGAGGTTGAGATTCCAGCATCACTCAATACATCATACTAAGAAGGAAGAGAGACCCATTGATGCCTGCCATTTCTGGTTTGATGGCCCATTTTCTATCCACACTAATAATGTCACCCACTACACCATGAATTTTTTCTGCAAGAATATTTTATGCAGCACCTCATCAAATGCCCCTGGAAATCTAAATACAGTACATCAACTCATCCCTCTTTGTACATTGAAGGATTAATCTTTTTTTTGTTTTGCAAACACTGTAAATTAGTTGAAAGTCAGACAAGACCTCCACTCCCAGATCTGCTTCAAAATGTGCATGAAGCTCAAATATTGAGTCAAGCATTGCGGTGGTGATGCACTCCACAACCAAACAGCTTTACTGACCAAGCTGAATATAGAACAGCCACTTGGAGGACAGCTGCTTAATTGTAGAGATACTACTAAGAAATTAATCTAGTTACCTTTTTAGCCACATTAGCGCCAATGTAGCCCCAACATTTGGCCACTCAGTGCCATATTGTTCTTTTTCTCCTTCCAGAATTAGTTGTAATGTTTTGAATTTTGTGGGATTCGTCTCATATACATTCTTGATTTTCTGTTTAAAAAAAATACAATCAATGTTGCACATACAATTATTCTTACAACAGAATCAAAATTCAAATCATTTAGTTAGCTACAATTTCCACTGGAGTAAGAGGTTTTGTTTTAAAAATTACTTCCCTAATCAATGGAGGTTTTCTGCATAGATCACTGTAAAATGCAAAATATATAGAAACATGTGACTATGACAAGGAGTGTCATTTGATCCATGAATTACATTGACAAATCAATTTAGGATAGTCAGATGTGAGATGTGGCCCATTTGTATCATATTGGAAACTACATATATATTAACATCCAGATCCCTGTTCTTTGCAGATAGAAAGAACACGAACACACAATATACTTGTTTCAACTGAATGTTGACAGCGTTCTCTGGTTTTCTTTTCAGGTCAATACCTTGACTGGTTATCATGAACTTCTCTCTAAAATCATTTTGGCAGTTAACTGGTAGTCATCCAACTGATATATCCCTCCATGGCAATGCCTCTACCAAAGTCCACTTACTAACTAATCAGCATTCTGATTTGGTTTAAAAATGCTACTTTGATTTTCCTTGTAATTGCCTTGATACACGTAAAACAAAATAAACCTAAAACAAAAATCAGTTCTTTTCAGCAATACTCAAGATCTGGACTACCGAACAGCTACATAAATTTATCCTTTTTCAGTTAAGTTATAAATGCAGTCAGCATTTAGTAAGCAAGCAAAGAAACACTACCCTTTTGCATTCCAGATTTAAACTAATTAAAATTTCATCTGTTCCTTCAAAATCCAAATCTCCCAGAACATTATGAATTCAGGCTCTGCACTAGAAGTTCACTATAGTCTAAGCTGACACTTCAGTCTAGTACTTGGGGAGTTCCACATTAATGCAGCGGATGTTTTTCAAGTCAGGTATTAAACCAAAGCCACATATGCACATAAGAAATGAGACAACCATATACCCCTCAGGCCCGCTTTGCCATTCAATGGCTAATCAGTGGATTACACTTTAGTTTTCCTCAGTCTCCCTCATTCCTAAGACACCAAAAATTTATGCGATGGTGCTGTCTTGCAAATAATAAGCAACTATTAGGGTTGGCTGATTGTCAACTTCAAAAATTCACACCAGGCTTACTTTTTTCATCTGCCTCCAACGGCAACCACAGTTTAAAAGTTCATCATTCACTATAAAACACGTCAGGACATTGAGCTTATGAAGTATGCCCTATAACCACAAGCTCTTTTTTCCCCCCTCATCCTTTTTAACAATCTCAACAACCAAGACGGCTTCAAACTTCACTTGCAACACTACGGTATTCCTTCAATATTGTACAGACAACCAACTTAGATAATGCACAGAAGTCCTAGAGATGGGCTCAAATCCAGACCCTTTTGATTTAGAAGCATGTATGCTAAGACTCAATTAAGTGGAACCTCCTACTAGGATTTTATATTTTAAATTTACACAATGACTTAATTTTTGCCCCCCCAATGACAATTTAAATTATAACCAATTTTCAACATTACTATCTGACTTATTTGGTAAAATCATTTGATCAAGGAAATGAGATCTTAAGAATTAAATATAGAAATTTACATATAAACACAGAAAAGATAATCTGAAGCAAGAACAATACAATAACTGAATGAGAGGGCAGACAATATGTTGCTCAATACTGGGTTTATTATAGCTGAGCAATTTGTAGTAAAATTTTAATCTGCAACTTGCAGTCAGCCTGATCATTAAATCTCCCTTACACATCTTACCAGCATACTTAGTCTTTCCTGAAGGTGTACGCTCTTAACTAGATATACTTCCATGAAAATGTACAGCTGCCATCAGCTCAATGACAGTGTCTGTCACCCACAAACATGAGTAAGCTATCACTGTGGAGATCACTATAAGTGAACTGGCAGCAATGATTCTTAGTGAGTGATCAGGAATGGGAACTATCATAGGTAATCAGGTGTTGAGATTAACTGAACATCCTACAATCTTCTCAATTATGCCCTCTTAAAAGAAAACCTGTCTGTCCAATCAACATACCAGTAATTTGTGACAGTCCAGGCTACTTACAGTGATGTTGCCAGTCACATCTGCTTTGATTGGTGAAAACACTGTTGACCCAAGGCAATCTAGAAATAAATAAGTGCATTTTTAGGGAAGTGCACATTACTGAACATTAAGCAGTTTAATAGGTAAGCATCTCTGTAAATACAAGCAACTTAATACAATAAAAGTTTGTTTCAGAGATAGCAGGAACTGCCAATGCTGGAGAAAAGTTATTTCTGAAGAGGTGTCTAGACCTGAAACGTCAGCTTTCCAGCTCCTCTGATGCTGCTTGACCTGAGGGTTCATCCAACTCTACACCTTGTTATCTCTAATATAATAAGTCTGTCCATTTGGAACAACTGAAGCTTTTAATTGATATACTTCAGTAGCTAAAAAATTTGAGCTACATTTCAAATGTTAATACTTTTAGTATGTGCTTTAGCATCTTAAATCTCGAATATAGTCTGAATGTAAATAAATATTGAGCTGAAGCTGGTTTGACTATACTCCTGCACTCCATTAGACATCCCATCTTTGAAAGAAATCTGCACTATTTACAATACTGATCGTGTGCCAGTGCCTGCACTCCACTTGACGGATGATATTCATATCCATGAGACTCTTTGCTAAGAGTTAACAATGAGGGTTATAGTGAGCAAGCATTGGGGCAAGAATGAACACAGATCATCTGCTCACTTTTTCTTACATTGTGCTCTAGAAAGTCATTATTGTAGATTTTTACAAGCAGTATTTTAGATTGTCAAGGTCCTGTATATATTTACCCAACGACAAGATACAAAATGAATAATATTCAATGATATCAAGATCACCTCTGTATTGAATAATCATAATCATGGCTAACATATATGGCTGCTAGACCCTCACTATGTTTTCTTATGTACTGAGGTACAGGTGGAAATACTCTGCTTTAATTTAGAGTAAAACAGTATTTCCCTCATCCCCTAAAAACTGGATAGAATTCACCAGATGCTAATAGTCCCTCGATTCATCACCCAATGTCAGTGCCACTGATTTATAGTAACCAAACAAGTCAAATTCCTGTTCTCCTTCATGGTTTGACAGTTGAGATTATATTCTACATTCTCATGCATTGCCACTTCACAAAAATTGTAAAGCAGTTAACGTGATTAGGAGTACAAAAAAAAAATGAGCAGGAACACTGATGCTGGCACCAACTGCAAAATTTCGTCATCACCAATACTCGAGTTAGAAATAACCCAGAACAGCCAAGTCAAACCTAGAGGTTTATAGATTTCAATGTCCAGTGATGAAGAACAGTTTGTTTCTTTGATAGGCAGTGCAATTAGCAACAGTGACCAGTACACATTTGCTAAATAAAACGGTGATCAAGATTAAAATTTATGACACAGTCAAGTTAACAATGCAAGGATCTAAACTGTTTTGCTTTCCGGATAAAATTCTAATAAAGTGAAATTGGATATTATAGCAATTTTCAAATCAACACATCACCTTATGGTTGGTTACTAATTGCATTAGAAATAAAATAGAAATATGTAAAAATGGAACAAAAACTCAGTACATGAATGGAAAGCATCAATAATAGAAGCTAATAGGTCTTCAGGCCCAAGCTGGCAAGGTTGTGTTTCCAGAACTGAATAATTCATTTTCTGGAGATAGTACAAAAATTGTACTGAATTCTTTTATGTTCACAAGGTTACAACAACAATTATCGTAGAGGTCTGCACAGAAAACCACCCTTGGGACATGAAGATGCTAAAATATTGAAATGGGACATATTAGAACATATAGTATGGGGCAGCCAGTCATAAAAGAACCCTATAGCTCCTGCAATGTGCTGGGCTAGCTGATCATTGTTAGTAACAAATTAAAAATTTTCTCCAACTTCATCCCCACAAACCATTTTGTGCACAAACAAAACCCTACCCTATCTGAAGAAGCAAAGGCTTTACTGAGATTGAAAACATTCATGTGGAGTGCCACCCCCTCCCTTCTATCAGTCGAATCATTCATTCGGGTTCCTTCCAAATGAATCCTTTAAAATCACACTTGAGCCAGTGTATCCTCTAATTCATCCTCACCAACCTCTAACTTAAGAACTTTTGACACTCTCACCTTCTAAAACTTAGTCCTCTACAGTTAATGGCAGCGGAACCAGTGCGAGTGCACTTGAATACAAACTTGTTCTCTTACTTATCCAGAGGAATATCTTCTGGCAAGAATATCTTCCAGTAAAGTGTTGGCTCTGCTATCTGATGTGCGAGTTCACCTCTATCCTGACAGCGGTCTACCACCCACACTTACGTAAGTGAAGTGTGCACTTGATGAAATACGCAACACTGCAGTTTTGATAGGATATCCTGAGGTTTTGTTCATCGTAGCTGGTGACTTCAACCACAGCAACTCAAGAACATGCTGCCAAAATACCATTAACACATCTCCTGTCCCACTAGAGCTCCAAACATCCTTGACCACTGCTATACAGCCACTGGCTCCATCCCACCTGCATTTTGGAAAAATCAGACCATAAGGCTATATTCCAGTTTCTGCTTGTAAAGCTGAAGAAGTGTCACGGCTCAGTACAGAAAGTGGTGCAGTGTTAGTCTGAGGAAATGGAAGGGCTTCTATGGGATGGCTCAGAGTTTAAAGATATTCAAGAACTTAGCAGCCAACCTAAACAAGTACACTACAACCATCGCAGATTTCATTCACAAGGGTGTAGAAGATTGCATGCTGAAGTTAATCCAAAATGGTTCCACAACTAGAAACCACAGACGAACCAGGAGATCCAGCCCCTAGTGAAGTCCAGGTCTGAGGCATACAAGTCAGGCAACTCTGACCTATACAGGAAATCCAGATATAACCTGCATAAGGTCATCAGGGATGCCAAGAGGAAATACCAAAAACTCACCTAGAGACCTCAATCAACCATACATAAGCCCATCTTTATGGCAAGGCTTAAATGCCATAACAGGTTACAAAACAAAGTCGAAGAGAATCACGGACAACAGAAATTCCTACTTGACAAGCTCAATGCATTCTACACTAGTTGTGAACATAAACACAGTGAAATAATGTCACCAATTCCAACAGCCTCAAACGCACCTGCACCCACAGTCACCACCACAGATATTAGATCACTTTGAGAGAGAACCCAAAGAAAACGACTGACTGAAATGGAGTCAGAGATAATGGGAACTGCAGATGCTGGAGAATCCAAGATAACAAAAAGTGTGGGGCTGGATGAACACAGCAGACCAAGCAGCATCTTAGGAGCACAAAAGCTGACGTTTCGGGCCTAGACCCTTCATCAGAAGAGGGGGATGGGGAGAGGATTCTGAAATAAATAGGGGTGGGGGGGTGGGGGAGAGGCGGACTGAAGATAGATAGGGGAGAAGATAGGTGCAGAGGAGAGTATGGGTGGGGAGGACGGACAGGTCAAGAACAGGTTAGGCAGGCGGGGACGAGCTGGGCTGGTTTTGAGACGCAGTGGGGGGGGGGGGGGGGGGGGGAGGAGAAGAAGCTCGTCCCCGTCTGCCTAACCTGTTCTTCTCACCTATCCCCTCCTCCCACCTTAAGCCGCACCTCCATTTCCTACCTACTAACCTCATCCCACCCCCTTGACTTGTCCGTCCTCCCCGGATTGACCTATCCCCTCCTATACTCTCCTCTGCACCTATCTATCTTCAGTCAGCCTCCCCCTCTCTCCCTATTTATTTCAGAATCCTCCCCCCATCCCCCTTTTCTGATGAAGGGTCTTGGCCTGAAACGTCAGCTTTTGTGCTCCTATGATGCTGCTTGACCTGCTGTGTTCATCCAGCCCCACACTTTGTTATCTTGACTGAGATGGAGTCCCAGGCCATGCACTCAGTTCCTGCGTGGAGCAGCTGGTGAGTGTATTTGCAAATATCTAACTTTTCCTTAAGCCCCCACCTGCTTCAATATGACCACTACCATTCCAGTGCCAAAGAAAAATCATGAGGCATGCATCAAAAACCAGTGGCTCGGTCCTCCATAATTATAAGGTGCATGGAGAGGTTTGGCACAGCTCACATCAAGTCCAGACTACCAAACTGCATTGATCCTTTGCAATTCACACACTGGTGCAACAGGTCCATAGGAGTCACCATCTCCCTAGCCCTACACTCATCTCTGGAACATCTGGATAACAAGGATACTAATGTCAACCCCCTACATACTGACTGCAGTTCCACCCTCAATACCATAATTCCAAACAAACTTTTCTCTAAACTCCGAGACCTACATCCCTTTGTAAATTTAGATAACTACCTTCACCGTTTACTATACTACCAATTTTAGTGTCATCCGCAAACTTACTGTGTTTCCTAAATTCTAATCCAAATCATTCATAAGAATGACAAATGACAGTGGACCGTGCACGGATTCCTGTGGAACACCGCTGGTCACAGACTTCTCTGCTAGCTAATGGTATCACCATCTATAAATACAGTAGAAAATGCAAATAGTTCACGACTATAAATTTGTAAAGTTTTAAAAACCAATCCCAAAATCTTATCTTGTCTTTTATTCAACCACATTGATAGATTTGTGGTATGGGCTTGGCCCTTCACACCTAAGTTTTAAAAGCTTCAGCACATTCTACTGAATTGTGAAATTTCACACGGGCTTATGAAATATCTCAGCATCCTCAGACACTGCACTAAATATCTTCCGTATATTTCCTCCAAAGTGTTGTTAAACTTATAATAACTGCACATGTTGCTGGGTTCAAAAGTCTAATGTATACTGATTCACATATGAAAACACTAGATATGTCCAAATAGGCGGCATTGTCATTGGATTGCTGCCAGGTGTATCAGTGGCAAAAATCTTTGTTGGATTCCATGAGAAACATGCTTTCAATAAAATAACACATATTTGTTTGCAGCTACATGGAAGAATTTCCTTACACATCTTAAATGGACCCTATTAGTACCCAGTTCTTTGCAGACAGAAAAGAACATACACACATTTGTCTGTTTCAGCTCAAGAAAAGTTTCAACCATTTTCTGGTTCTTTGATTTTTCAAGGCAATGCCTTGACCAGAGTCAACCTACTTGGCTTTACATTTATCTAAAGGTGGCAGTTAAATGACAGTCATCATATAACTGGTACATTCTCTGTGGAAAACCCTTTACTTACCAATTAGTGCACTCCTCTCATACAGCCTAATCATTGGTCTCCTTTTAGATCATCTCTTACAAATTACCCTGATGAGTGGAAGACAAAAAGCTTCAGCAAAATAAGCATTCTATACTACTAGAAAACTGATCCAAGAAAAGAGACCAAAAAATTAGAATATTTGATTTTATAGTGCAACTGAATATCTTACACGCTGTGAAAGAAAGATACAGGTTATTCTGCTCTAACGTGTGTTTTGTTAAATGAAATTGGCTGTAACACGACTGATGAATAGTGGACACTGTTTGAACAACATGAACTGTCTGCTGTATGGGTATAGTGATCTTCTTGTATGACTGTCAGCTTTAGAAAAAAGTCAATTATCGCATCATAGGAGATCTACCTGGAGAGACCGGGTTTTTTTTGGGGGGGGGGGGGTGGGGTTGGTGGTGGAGGAGGATGGGAGCGCAAGCAGTTAGACAGATTAGCACCTTCAGGACAGGAGGCCTCGGAGAGGTCCTAAAGTACTTCATGCTATTGTTCCATAAGCAGTCTAGCGTAGATGTCACAGCTGACTGAAGCTCCTGCAGGTGCCTTGAAACTACAGGATGCTTCATTAATGCAAATCTATATCTTTTGGAGGCCCTTAGAAGTGAAAATCTTGACCTTAGTTTCATGGCAATATCCCAGGAATGTGAAGCAGGCTGCAGCATTTCATTACTGTCTAAAAATCTCAGTGCAGACTATTAAAAATCAGATGTGTAACTTCCGCGATTTATGCAGCTCAATTCTTAGCCTGGTTATTAATCAAGCAATTGAACTTTTTTCCAAAATTAAACATCATACTTTTCACTTTGGTCAATCATTTTGAAGTGTCTTTCCACTGTAATAGACAGAATATTGTTTTGGCCCAGCTAATGTTATAACTCAAAAATCCATTCTTTTCTCTCCAACCAGCAACAGCCTGATTATGGAAAGCTAAAATAAAATTTAAGTTTAAAAATGAAAACAACAAAAAAAATGCAGTTAATAATGCAGCCTTTATTTAAAAAAAAGGCTGATTCTCCTTTTTAAATTACAGTGTTGCTGCTGACCAACAAAATACAACAGAGCATTGTATGAATAAAGGTCTCATGTTACTAGAAAGTCAAGAGAGTGTAATCCCAGCTCAAGAGAGATGGAAAGGTCTGCCTAATTATTCTTTACAGATTCACAGGTCTCAGCACTGGAAGATTTTGCAAGTGATAATTAATTGATTGAGATGGAAAACTTTACACTGTAAGCATATCAATAGTTGTCAAATCTGATGTAATATATAACTAGAAATGTCTTGTGCTAAAATGCAGATTGACTCAAGATTGTGATTTGGGGATTTTTGAAGTGTTGAGCAACAAAACAGCAGAGTTCAGTGTAATTCATATGAAAAGTCTAGGTGCAAATGTACCTCGCAGTACACTATTCAAACAAGGTGAATTGCACAACTATGGCATTTCTGTTTCTCACACACTTGTTTATACATATTGTACATGGGGTGGAGAGAAAAATAGCTAAATAACTAAAATTAATTAATAAATACACAAGCAAGTTTGTACCAACACTCATCATGCAAGCTTTGGCTACAAATGCCACCATCAAGCATTCCTGTGTCATTTTTTCTTTGCAACAATGTTCATTTTTTCTTGTTAGTTTCCCTCCTCCTCTGATAGGCACGACTTAAACTGGCATTATGCACTCGCAAGCTCAGTCATCAGGCCAACAGACTACAATGGCCTAAGTTCAACTTTGGTCTTACCTAATGGCTGTTTACGTGCATTCTCCATTGGGTTGCTGTGTAACAATAAAAGTTGGATTCTTTCTGGGTACACATTCACAGTCAAAAGATTATGAGGGCGTAGAGTCAGAGTCATACAGCCTGGAAACAGACCCTTCGAGCCAACTTATCCAAGCCAATGAGGTTTCTCAAACCAAACTAGTTAGTTCCATTTGCCTGCATTTGGCCCACATCCCTCCAAACTTTTCCTGTTCACATAGCTGTCCAAGTGTCTTTTAAATCTTGTATCTGTACCTGCATCTACCACTTCCTCTGGCAACTCATAAGACATACGAGACACAGAAGAAAAAAAAGTTGTCCTTCAAGTCCCTGTTAAATCTTTCCCCTCTCACTTTTAAAATATGTCCCCCTAGTTTTGAACTCCACCACCCTAGGGAAAAGACTTTTGCTATTCACCTTATCTATGCACCTCACGATTTCAGAAACCTCTTATGAAAGGTCATTCCCTCAAACTTACAGTGAAAGAAAGTCCCTACCTATCCAGCATCTCCTCATAACTCAAACCCTCTACTCCTGGCAAATCTTTTCAGAATCCTCGCCAATTTAATATCTTTCCTGTAGCAGCATCAATTGCAGCAATTCCACAAGGATACAGACCAGTGATCAAATCTAGAAGCTCAGCTTACTCAGTGTTGCAGAGGAAACAACAGGCAGCTTCACAGCATAAATTGAAACAACAAAAGCCTTGAGAGGGGAACAACTGTGCAGGATGATTCAGTAAATTACATATCCCTTTAAGTTTTGTATCCTACACTAATCCGCTAAATGCACATCCAGTGACTGGCATTTTGCCAATGGAAAAACTTTATCCCTGGCTTTTGAACACGTTCAATGTTCCTGTCATATTGTCACAAATACAACACAGGCTTCCATGGTAATAAATAGCAAATCAATAAACTGACATTGTAGCACCTGTTAAATGATTCAATATATTGTCTGGTCTAATTTTCCAAAGACAATGAAAGTTTCCCAGTGTCTCCGGAGTCAAGACAAAGAAGTTAGATCTACTAAATTATACAACTCCAGAAGGATGGTCCCCAGGCATTGAGTCTATGTTCTCACCACTCCTGTGCAAGAAACAAATTTTGAAATTCCAAGCTGGGACTTTTAAATCATTATCACTGGCTCCCCTCCTTAATTCTGAAGCAAGTGTGAAACATGAACTTACTATCAAGCCACTCAACAAAAACCAGATAATATTTTTTAAAATCCGCAAAATGTGAAAGCAGAAAATTATAGAACATAGAACATTACAGCACAGTACAGGCCCTTCGGCCCTCAATATTGTGCCGACCTGTCATACCGATCTCAAGCCCATCTAACCTACACTGTTCCATGTACGTCCATATACTTGTCCAATGATGACTTAAATGTACCTAAAGTTGGTGAATCTACTACCGTTGCAGGCAAAGCGTTCCATTCCCTTACTACTGAGTAAAGAAACTACCTCTGACATCTGTCCTATATCTTTCACCCCTCAATTTAAAGCTATGCCCCCTCATGCTTGCCATCACCATCCTAGGGAAAATGCTCACCCTATCTAACCCTCTGATTATTTTATATGTTTCAATTAAGTCATCTCTCAACCTTCTTCTCTCCAATGAAAACAGCCTCAAGTCCCTCAGCCTTTCCTTGTAAGACCTTCCCTCCATACCAGGCAACATCCTAGTAAATCTCCTTTGCACCCTTTCCAAAGCTTCCACATCCTTCTTATAAATGCGGTGACCAGAACTGTACACAATACTCCAAGTGCGGCCGCACCAGAGTTTTGTACAGCTTCACCGTAACCTCTTGGTTCCGGAACTCGATCCCTCGTTTAATAAAAGCTAAACCACTGTATGCCTTATTATGAAGGAAGAGAAGTGGCTGAGCAAAATTCAGAATACATTTTGTGAAAATTAGGTACCAATACAACTTTTGTGCTGAGATGCTGCTTGGCCTGCTGTGTTCATCCAGCTTCACACTTTGTTATCACCAACACAACTTATCCACATCCCTGACAAACAAAAGAAAAACAAAACCTGTCCTGAAGAAGCACCAGACTCAAAACATTAACTCTTTCTGCTCACAGATGTTGTCAGACCTGCCGAGCTTCTCAAGCAATTGGTTTTTATTTCAGATCTCCAGCATCAGTAGTTCTTTTTTATGAAAAGAAAAATACCTTGTGCCGCTGAGGAAATAAATGTGAAGAACTAAAACGTACAAAAGAGGTCATCGACGGGATTCAAAGAGAGTGAGAGTGAAAGTGAAAGCGAAAGGAAGACCCAACATTCCAAGATAACAGTGTGGAGCTGGATGAACACAGCAGGCCAAGCAGAATCTCAGGAGCACAAAAGCTGACATTTCGGGCCTAGGCCCTTCATGGGGGGGGGGGGGGGGGGGAAGAAAGAGGAGAGGAGGAGGATGGGGAGTGGGTTCTGAAATAAAATAGGGAGGGGGGGGAGGCGGACCGAAGATGGAGAGAAAAAGATGATAGGTGGAGAGGAGAGTATAGGGTGGGGAGGGGATAGGTCAGTCCAGGGAGGACAGACAGGTCAAGGAGGCAGGATGAGGTTAGTAGGTAGGAAAAGGGAGGTGCAGCTTGAGGTGGGTTGGGGGGAGGAAGAACAGTTTAGGGATGCGGGGATAAGATGGTTGGTTTAGGGATGCAGTGTGGGGGGGGGGGGGGGGGGATGAGTTGGGCTGGTTTTGGGATGCAGTGGGGGAAAGGAAGAGTTTGAAGCTTGTGAAGTCCACATTGATACCATTGGGCTGCAGGGTTCCCAGGAATAAGAGTTGCTGTTCCTGCAACCTTCGGGTGGCATCACTGTGGCACTGCAGGAGGCCCATGATGGACACTATCCCCGACATTCCGAAGCATGTTACAACCAAAGTCATTGCACGAAGGAAACAGATCAGCCCTGCTTGCACACAAGCTGCAATTTATTGGCGACCAGATAAAAATGTTTGCATGGCATGGCTTCTAGAACAAGTACTGACAAAGACCCTCGAATTAAATTGGACTTTATAGTCATGCCGGTGGCACTTCAGTGAATGCTGACTCATTTACCCACAATAGTTACAGGCGTACTTTTTTTTAAAATTTAGATTTGCAAACAAATGTTGTTTGCCCGTGCCAAAACGCAAATCTCAACTCGTTTCAAGGTCTAAAATTCAAGGCTACAGAAATGGCTTTGGTAGAACAGAATACAGATTTAATGCTGACAGTGGCAGTGGACCAATATAAATGCAAGGCTCTCTTCCCACCTTGCAACATTGATGTTGATCTTTCTAAAAAGGTACAAACTAAACTGTAAAGTAGATGACTAAGGATTAGGAAGTTGAATGATCAACCATGGAAAAGCAAAGAATGGGTGTGCTGTGGCTGTTCAATTACTTTCCAAACTAGTTAGTCAGTGGATTATTTCTGAAACCCACTATCTCACTCATCAGTGTATACAAGCTGCAAAGACACACTAGTGTGAAGTTTGGAGCAAAAGGGACTTCTTGAGTTGGATTGAGAAAAGTTGTGTTCAGCATAGCAACCTCATTCAGGAGCTAACAATGCTGCTATATTTACTTGGGTTTCTGGATGTGGATAACGGGTTACATGAAATAGAAAACATTTCATACGGATCAGGAAGAAAATAATATTGTGTCAAACAACAACAGAAATTAAAACACAAATGCTTCACAAGGTATCTCTGATCCTCCTGTCATTATCCCAGAAGAAAATAATTAAACTACATTGTTGAATTCAAAGAGAAAATAATTGTCCTGCACTAAAATTAATTATAATTCCAGTTATTAAAAAGTATTATAATATTCATTAGTGGAGCAAAAATGTCAGATCTGCACTTGGTTTGGGCAGGATAGAACTAGATTGCAAATAAACCCTGGGAGGTAATTAGTATCATGGTTCACATTAGTATTTGAGGGGCAACCTTTAGTTCTTTGAAAATTAAATTCATATGGGTTGTCATTGAAATGCTGGATTTTAAAAGGTGCTAGAACATAAAGTAGGCATTTCAAAGGGTCTAGTGTGCGCATATAGTGGGGGGGGGGGGGGGGGGGGGAAGAGAAAAAAAGAGAGGAGAGAGAGAGAGAAATACGACGGTCTTGTTGTGCTACCTGTGCGCTGCTCCAGGATGGTTTTTCTACTCTACTTCTGGCTAGCAAAATCATTCTGCTCCTGTCCACCAGTTTGGAAGAAGTTCAAATGGAGGTGACTGCTGTTGCACGTCTCCAACTTTAAAATCCTATTACCTGCATAAGCGTTGAAAAGAATTGATTCATTGATTTATTGTCACTCGTACCAAAATACTGTGAAAAGCTCTGTTTACGAGCAGTGCAGGCGAATTATAGGAAACAAGGACGTACAGATTAAAGACTTGGAGGCACATGGGTTACATTGCACACGGCATGCACTAGGTGAGAGATAATGGGAACTGCAGATGCTGGAGATTCCAAGATGATAAAATGTGAGGCTGGATGAACACAGCAGGCCAAGCAGCATCTCAAGTGCTCCTGAGATGCTGCTTGGCCTGCTGTGTTCATCCAGCCTCACATTTTATCATCATGCACTAGGTGAGATCAGCATTGGACTCTCTAGGCTCAAACATTCATTAGTCTAATAATGGCCAGGAGGAAGATGGGTCCCGAACGTGTTGCTGCATTTGTTCAGATTTCTGTATCTCCTGCCGGACAGAAAAGGTCGTAGGAGTTAGTTACTGGGGTGCAACGGGTTTTTGTTGATGTTGGCAGCATTTCGGCAGTGAGCTACGTAAATGTTATCCATAGATGGAAGGTTGGCTCGTGCACACCATGTTCTGTAGTTTATGGTCCTGTGCAGAGCGATAGCCTACTTTCTGGGTGCATAACGGCCTGATAGGCATTCAACTGTACACCTGTAGGAGTTGGTGAGAGTTCTTTTGCCAAATTTCTTGAGCTGCCTGAGGAAGCAGATGCTTTGTTGTGCCTTTTTGACCATCGCATGGCAATGAAGAGACAGTATGCAAGACAGATGAACCAAACAGCTCATTCAAACAGCTAACACTTGTATATTCCTGCACAAGATTTGGTGTCCGTGTATACAAATATTTTGCATTTTGTCAAAGTTGTTCAAGAAATTCATTCCCTCCCCGTGTCCAATCTAGATTAATACCAGTGATTCAGTCCAAATCGTCCCTGTGTTGACGTTGTTCAGGACAATGGAAGCCATGTTACAACTTGCCTAAACTGTCCTGAACCATAAGAGAACAGGATTCCAATCGTTCATCAAGTCAATCCCCAATGACCCTCTGGCTACAAAAACGTTTGCAGTAGAATGAAGACAAAATCAGACCCATCTTGTCCCTGATGGTGCAACTGGAGGTCAGTGACATTTGTTCCATTGTCCCCAATACTGGGAGAGGAGCATGGCCAGCCAGAGTGATGGGGTGCGGCTCAGCTGTGAAAGAATGGGTTGCAGCAATTTCATTGACAATTACAGCACCGGCTGTTGGTTACTTGTCCTTCAGAGCTTTATGCTTTAGAAATAAATGCTGAGATCATAAGGATATCCTTCTAGATGTATAGGTTAACCAAACGTAGTGCACATATTTGATGTTGAAGACCCAAGGGATAAAGCATTATTTTGTAGATGTTGGCAGTCTAACCAGTTTCCAATGTGTGATAGTTCTCGCACCAAACACAATGAAGAAACTGGAGACAATGCAGGGACAATGATAGTCAAAAGAGGAAAGTCTGATTTAAGGTTAGTTTTGTAATGAAACTGTCAGATCATGTTCTGTGTTAATGTAAAAATAACTGTACACCATTAAGTGAAACAGATGCAAGCTGTGGCACAGACCTTGACAAAAATTAAAGCCCATTCTGTATGGCTGTGAAAACATTAATCTTGGCCTTGATATCATTGGAGATGCTCTTACAAAACAACTGATTACTGGTATTGTATTGTCTTTGTTTGTGTAAGGTAACTGTTGGGGCAGTGTTTTTTTTTTTAAAAACTTCATTCATGGAACCTGAGCATCAGTGACTGGTCAGCAGTTATTGCCTGTCCCAGTTAACCTTGAGAAGGTGGCGGTGAGCTTCCATCTTGAACCAGTGCAGTCCATTATTGTCGATTGATCTACAGTGCCCTTAGTGAAGGAATTGCAGGGTTTGACCCAGTGACAGTGAAGGAACAGGGATATATTTCTAAGGTCAGGTGTGTGACATGGAGGGGATCTTGCAGGTGATGGCTTTCCTAAATATCTGCTGCACTTGTCCTTCTAAATGGAAATGGTAGGTGCTGTCTGAGGATCTTTTGTGAATTTCTGCAGTGCATCTTGTAGATGGTGCACACTACTGAACACGTGGATGTTTGCGAATGTGGTGCCAATCAAGGGGATTGCTTTGTCCTGGATAGTATCAAGCTTTGAGTGTTGTTAGAACCGCACCCATGCAGCTAAATGGGGAGTATTCCATCACTGTCTTGACTTGTGCCTTGTAGGTGGTTGACAGGCTTTTATCAGTCAGGTGGTGAGTTGCTCACCAGTCACTCTCGTTTCACCTCTGGAATTCAGTACTTTTGTCCATGTTTGAACCAAGGCTGAAATGAGGTCAGGAGCCGAGTGACCCTGGCAGAATCCAAACTGACCATCACTGAGCACATTATTGCTGGGCACGTGTTCCTTGATAGCACGACTGATGACACCTTCCACCACTTTTGTGATGATTGAAAGTAAGCTGACAGGGCAGTAATTGGCCAGGTTGGATTTCTCCTGCTTTTTGTGTATAGAACACACCTGGATAAAAATTTTCCTCATTGTAAGGTAGATGCCAATGTTGTAATTGTACTGGAAGAGCTTGGCTAGGGGTGCAACAAGTTCTGGCTCAGGTCTTCAGTACCATTGCTAAGTAGAGCTCAAAGCCTTTGCAGTGTTCCGTGCCTCCAACTATGTAGCGAATCAGATTGGCTAGATACTGGTAGTGATGATGCAGTAGGCAACTGGAAGAGACCAAGATGAATCATCCAATCAGCACTTCTAGCTGAAGATTGCCACGAATAATAGACTTATCTTCACACTGATATGTAGGGCTCTTCTACACTGGGGATATATATGTGGTGCTCCTCCTCCAGTGAGTTGTTTAATTGTCCGCCACCATTTACAACTGGATGTGGCAGGACCACACAGCTCAGATCTGGTCCTTTGGTTACAATGTGATAAGAATTTTTCTAAATTGTAGATATCATCATCATTTTGGTAATTTTACAAAATCATAACAATAAATAATTGAGTTTGAAATACAAAACTCTGACCCATCTATGACTTAGCTTATTCATGAAGAATAAATTAGGTTTTGTTTGTGACCCGTGAAACTACATGCATTATCTCACATACCAAATCAAGTAACAGTAATTGAGGGAGGAAGGGATAGCAATCCTTTTTTCAAAGGTAAATCCCTGGGGACATGAAAACAGACCTGACAAACCTTTGCGGACCAGTATGAAAGTTGTGAAATGTACTTGTGCAATTTCTAATTTTACTTTCTAATTATATGCTTACTTCTATTGTCAAAATTTGTCATGTAGTTTAAATGCAGCATGTAGTTTAAATCCAGACAAAAGGGAGCTGATAGCTTTTAAAAAAATAAGGCACAAATACCAAAACATTGCACAAGGCTTGGAAGCACCAGTGGCCTTTGTCTTAACATTGCTATCAGTTTCTATATCTATAGTTCATTCTGAAATTGTGTGCTGGTCATCACAGCAAAGTCCCAGGAGAGCTCATTCTGAAGTTGCAAAAATCCCATTATTTCACGTTTTGGGACCACTGTTTTACAGGTAACAAAAGCTGGCTATCCTCTGGCACATCCACAATCTAACAATTTGAGACAACACTGAACATTGATATGCTAGTCACTTCACAAGTGCATTTCATTACATTTCTGTTCTCAAAAAAAATATATAAATGCACACACTTTCCAGCAAGAGTGGCAACAATTACTCCTCACTTGAAATACTTCTAATAACAGCTCCAAGTTCAATATTAGGAATTTGCAATTTAACCAAAAATAAATCCTTAACATGCCACCAATTTTTGATTTGTTTTTAAAATTCACTCCTCACTCTTGCTGACCAGACTGTACACTTGGGAAATCTACATTGTCACAGTGCCGCAATTCATCTTAAATAATTAATAAAAGATAATAGATAAGTTGTCAAGTAGTAATTCAGAACAAACAAGCAATCCGGTGGCAGCAAAAGCCAAGAAAGTTGAGCTCGAGTGGTTTACAAATCAGCACTGCTATCGATGGAGTTACTGTCTGAAACTCACCGTCTTTTTTAAATAGTTGTTACATTAGGGAATGATATTACATAGCAAATCTCATGCCTCATCCACCAATTTTCTCTTAGCTGATTATTAACTTTTTCTAAGATACATTTCCACAAATGTGGAAGTCTCAGAGCTTGATCCCCTTTGGGCAGACTTTACTCACGGGTTTTGGAAGTAAACACCTGCAGATTATTTAACACGGAGAGGCATTTTAGTCAAACTTGTTCTCACCAGACATGAGCAGCTTACTGGCAGGAAAAGTTAGTGATCTCTTTTGCTTGCCCAAAGGTACTCAAACCCTACATGATTCTCTCCTCTGAGATCCATGGCTGTGTTTCAATGTAGCACAGAATAGCATACCAGACAGCTGCCTTCTCTAGCTAATCTTTTCCTGCCATGAAATAAATTCTACAGGTTCGAAACAAAGCTTGTGTTTCTTGTGATAGTGTCCCTGTACAATGTACTTTACCAACTGAGGCATCAGAAAGCATTTTTTGGGTTGAAGAATACGCCTAATTAGAAACTCACAGTGGATTGATCACTGATGCTGGCTGGCTGGCTGGAAGAAAAGAGAGAATGAGCACAGGAGGATATTACATGCAGAATACTACTTGTTTGAAAGCATGTGACAAATTATTTTGTGAAAAATAAAACATCAGGCAGATATATTGCCTGCTTGGAATTAGAATACTTAATCACAAACAGTTAATGTTCCAGGGTGAAACCAGAGTCATTGGGCTTTACTGTACTTAATACAGTGATCACAATATCTGCTTCTGTTGCTCCTCTTTGTCGAACACAGTGGAATAGCTGCTGGGGTATTTACCTCTTACTTTTTTTGATTGTGGTCGGAATACCTCCAGTAATGGGTTAAGAGTGAACGTCATTATGGCAAAGAAGGATGACATTCAGCACATCAAATCCACGCCTCAGTGTTCTTTCTGGATTGTACCAATGATCTAATCTTAAGTCCTTCCTTAACTGTCCGAGTAATTACAGCTTGTTTGGCTTATTCATCATCCCTCCCCTTACACACAAATTGGCTCAATTTCCCAAGAGGTGAACTTGCCCTTTTGCTTCAATCTTTGATCCTAATTTCCATAAGCTCTTGCAACTCAAAGCCTTTTTTTCTGACCAAACTCTCCATTCTTTATTCAGGAGTCTTTTGCATCCATGTTTTTTTTAAATCCAGAGATTGTGTCTTCAGTCGGCAAGGCCCCTTACTCTGGAATTCTCTCAAACTTGTGTTTCATCACTTGATGTCCCTGTTGAAACCAACCTCTGGCCAAGCTTTTGGTCATGACAATCCCCATCCCACCAACTTCACAGAATCATGAAATCCCCGCTGCAAGGAAGCAAGCCATTCAGCCCAATGAGTCCACAATGACCCTCCAAAAGGTTCCACCCAGATTGACTCCATTCCTTTAGCCTTGCATGTACTATGGCTAATCTATTTAGCCTGCACATCCTTGGACACTATGGGCAATTTAACATGGCCAACCCACCTAACCCAAACACCTATGAACGGCAGAAGGAAACCAGAGCACCCAGAGGAAACCCATACAGACATGGGGAAAATGCGCAAATTCCACGCAGTCACTCAAGAGTGGAATTAAACCAGGTCCCTGGTGCCATGTGGCAGTGGTGCTAACCACTGAGCCACCGTGCTGCCACCTGACATTTTGTTTGAAATTATGCATAATGTATGAAAAATCAGCTATTTCTTTTTATATGGGCCTAGATTGTGCAGAAGTCACCCTTGCACTTTTAACGTACCTTGGAACCATGATACATAAACGTAAGTTGTTGTCAGCTTGGTACCAGTTGCATCTGTTGTGTCATACAAACAGAACTACATCTGCCAGTAATTCCTGTCTTCGTTTCATATTTTCAGTATCTGCAGCTCTTGGTGTTATAGTCATGTCATTTGGACATATAGTTATGTCATTTGGAAGTGCAATTTTAAGTCCTGAATGACATGTTTAGCCAAAATAAATGATGCACAAGAAATCCAACTGACTTGCTAAACTCTATAAATGGCTCCCTAATTGAACTGTTGCCTCAACTATTTGCTCCACCAGCTGAGCATTCCAAAATGGGGACCCCAAGTGGGGCAGCAAACTCTTAAGACAGAGGATACTTTCATCCCTCCTTACAAAGGGCAAAAATCTTGCAAGTTAAATCCCAAACCTCTTGAAAGCCTCTGTTAGTCTTGCAACAGGAAAATGCATGTGTTTTAATTCTGATACCATGTCAAATGGGTCTCTCTCTTCCTTCACCTCCTTTCCCAGCAAATACAAGCAGAGAAAAAAAAAAATTCTTCCCTCACCAACACTCCTTTGAAGGCGTTCAGAATCTTGTTTGGATTGGAGCACTGGCTGTAAACCAGTCACTAGCTGCCGTACCTAAACCCAAAGAGTTTTCCTCCCTCCGTGAGTGAAGCTGAAACTATGCAGACCAGACACCTGTAACAGCAACCCTGCCTTTTCTTCTCACGTGAATTTGTTTTTTTTGGGGCGGATTGTGGCAGGCAGGGAGAAGACAAGCAGAGTGAAGGAGAAGAGGATTGGGGAGGGCGGGCGGATATATCCTGGGGTGGGGTTAGAAATATTCCAGGATTTTGTTTTGGGAGGGTGTAATGAGTGTAAGTATCCTGAGGAGGGGTGTGTAAACAACGAAAGGAAAACCCGACACCCGTCAGTCAAACGAGATTTTCAAATCTCATCTGGGAGAACTTCCAGACTTTCACCTCAACATTTTAAAAAGTTTTTTTAAATCTTCTCCCCCGACTCCACCTGATCATCATCTTGAGGTCTGCATCCGGTGAGGAGACCCCAGGCGATTCACCTCAGATCACCTCACTACTCACCGAAAAAGGGCGGCAGGTAAGAGACGCTGTCCAGGAAAGCCCGGGTATCGATCTGCCTGTCCGCCGGCAGCTGCTTGAACTGATGCTCGGCTAACATCGCCATGGCTGGCCGGCCGACCGACCGACACGAAACCTCCCAAGGAGGAAACAAACAGCACAGCGCCGCTTCAAACTGCGGACAACCCGGACCCTAACAGCGTAACACCCACCCGCGTCATAGCAACAGGCCAGGGGAGGGACCGACCAATCAGGTACAGATCACCGTGACCATCCAATCCCCGTGTAGAAAAGCTAGACCAATCAGTAATATCGCTGGAGCTATTAACCAATCAAAGAGGACGGCCTGGTCGCACAACTAACAAATACAATGCAGGGTTTCCCGGCTTTTGACCAATGGCATCAATCAGTCCAGGTAACTTCTATTGATGAGGATTACGTTGACCAACTTTCATATTAGTTGTTTTGCACGATGTTTAAATGATTAATATTACAGGGTACTAACTATTAATATTATACTTATGGGATTTGTCCTCAGAAGCCCAATGTAAGAGACCAATAAGCCCATCATGTCTGTGATGCCTTTCCAAGGCAATAATTCACCTACTGCCAATCTCTCACGGTCTTCCAGAAAACTATAGACTCATAGGCATTTTCAGCACAGAAGGATGCTATTTGTCCTACAAATATCTAATTAATCCCATTTTCCAGCTTCTGGTCTATTGATAAATGGGGAGGCGATGACCTAGTATTATCGTTGGACTATTAACCCAGAGACCCAGTTGTTGTTTTGGGGACCTGGGCTTGAATCTCTCCAGAGCAAATGGTGGATTTGGGAGTATAACGATGAACATAGAAACATTGTTGGGAATCCATTTGATTTACCAATGTCATTTAAGGAAGGAAACTGCCATCCTTAGCCAGTTTGGCCTTCATGCGTCTCCAGACCCATGGCAATGTGGTTGACTCTTAACTGCCCTCTGGGCAATTAGGAATGAGTAATGAATGATGGCCTGGCCAATGGTGGTCTTATCCTGTGAATGAACAAAAGGAGGCTATGGAAATGTAAGTGAATAGCTAAATGTTGCTGAAATCTCACAAGAGTTACTGACTAAACTAGACATTCAGGCATTGAGTTTCAGATGTCCACCACCCTCTGAGTGAAAAAGGTTATCTTCAATTTCCCTCCGAACCTTCAACTTTTTACCCAACTTTTAAGTGTGGAGGACTTCTGACCAGTGCCCTGGACATTAACCCTGATGAAACATCACTAAAATAATTTAAGATAACAAAATGTGAGGCTGGATGAACACAGCAGGCCCAGCAGCATCTCAGGAGCACAAAAGCTGACGTTTCGGGCCTAGACCCCTCTCTGATGAAGGGTCCAGGCCCGAAACGTCAGCTTTTGTGCTCCTGAGATGCTGCTGGGCCTGCTGTGTTCATCCAGCCTCACATTTTGTTATCTTGGATTCTCCAGCATCTGCAGTTCCCATTATCACTAAAATAATTTATCTGGTTATTATAAAGATAGGTTAGTGCAGATGATAGCAATCTGAAGTAAATGTAGAAAATGTAAATATTCAGCAGCATCTGTGGAGGGATCAGGTCTTTGTTTCTTCAGGGTCCGTTCATTATCTGATTGCTAATTTTGGGAGCTTGCTGTGTGTCCTACATTATGACATCAACAACAAAATCAACTTGTATTAATGTAATGCATGGTACTTTGTAGGCAAAATACATTGAATACCTTTTAATGTTCCTTCTTTTCTGGTAATGATCAACTCCTGCATGAATAACTCGATCCCTACCTCAAATGCATTGCCAGGCACGAGTGCATTCCAGATCCTAACCATCCAGTGTGTACCTCTGAAGGTCCCCTAAACTGCAGCAACATTGACATTAATGATTGAGAAGAGCTTTCTCCCAATTGTTCAAAATGAGTCAAGATTTGGTCTGTTTAGTTACATGAAGACACACTGGACAAACTCATGATTGCATCACACTCAAATTGAATTTCAGCCAGTGGTGATGACTTGCTAAGTGAAAATAGTTTTCCTCTCATTACCATTGCTTTTGTTGCCAATTACTCTAATCTGCGTCCTCTTGCTCTCAACCCCTCCATCAATTGTAAGTTTTTTTTAATATCTATTCTGCCAATTCTCCTCTTCATTTTGAACACCCCTACCAAATCTTTTCTCAACCTCTTATTCTAATTGCAGTGTTTGCACTAAAAGGTCTTCTCTATATTTTAGAATCGAGAGGATTTCATAAAATCATACCCGGTGCATCTATTATCCCTGGAGCTAACTCTTTAGAGCTTTAGGGATTTGTCGCCATTTAGTCCCTTAGGTTTATGCAGTTCTTCTTTCTATCCTGATATAAATTAACTTATGTTCCTCACTATCATTTACCTTTTGTTTATTCTCCATTTTTGGTATGTAATTTATATCTCATACCACAAGGACAGACACGAAACATTAACATCTCTGCCGTTTTCTCATCTCCTGTCTGCCATTAAGGAACCTATGTACACTTTAGCTACTTTACATTTGTAAACACTTTGGTTACACTTTGCTAATTTCTAAAGCACTCCCAATTTTCAGCATTATAGCTTTTAAATAAAAAATGCCTGTTCTTTTAATTTGGCATCCCCATGTTCCCTAGTAAGCCGTGCGTGGAACTTTTTCATTTTTGTTTGGTGGATTGAACATTTTGAATTGTTTCTTTTAATCTTTCCCACTTCTTCGCTATCATACCCTTTGATGTCATTAGTAAAAAAAAACTTCAGTCTGCATTTTCCTTTTACGTTGTTTAAGATTTTTGTTTTGGGATTGGTGTATGTCACTTACAAACTTAATATGGAAGAAGATTGTATAATAATCACATTCTTCCCACAGAGGATCTCTTACTAATTAACCTTGCCACAATACTCAATACTACATCTGAAATAGCTTTATCAAGTTAGCTCCACACCATATTATGGTGACAGACTGTAATAGAATCATAGAATCATACAGCATAGAAACAGATTCTTCTGACCAACTCATCTGCGCTGACCAAGCATCCCAATCTGACCTAGTTCCATTTGCCGGCATTTCGCGCGTTGTTATGAAAGCATTTTACAAATTCAACTTCTAGACCAGCGTTGTCAATTGGATTTTTTCTAGTATATATGATGATTAAAGTTTGCTACCGTTAAAAGCTCTAAATATTCCTTGAAACTGCATAACTGATGTTATGGGAGCCTATAAGCTATTCCCACCAGCATTTTCTGACCAATATCATTTCTAATCTCCACTCATGTTGACTCTATTTGTTTATCTTCCCAGCCAATATCCTTTCCCACTATTGTCATACGTCATCCTTTACTATCAGGAATATTCCTACACCTTTTACTTTCTGTCAGCCTTTTCAAAATGTTGTTTACCCTAAAATAATAAATTACCCAGATAATAAAATGTGAGGCTGGATGAACACAGCAGGCCAAGCAGCATCTCAGGAGCAACTGAGATGCTGCTTGGCCTGCTGTGTTCATCCAGCCTCACATTTTATTATCTTGGAATTCTCCAGCATCTGCAGTTCCCATTATCTCTAATAAATTACCCAACCTTGATTAAATTGTAACTATATCTCTGTAATAGTGATTAGATCTAAATCATTTATATCTACTTATGGTACTTGGTCAACCTTTTATGAATGTGTCATGCATTCATGTAAAAAGGCCTTTAATTATTTTCCCCTACTGTTCTGATCATGGATTGTATTTATGATATGCTTTTCTAGTCCTGTCCCACTCTATGCACACCATGCAACAACCAGCTCAGCAAGCTAATAAACAACTGTTTCATTGAGAACTTGAGCCTTGGGTGCACTCTCATGATGGTCAAAAGAAATGCTGGTAGATCATTCTGCAGGCTTCACTTAGGTTTATCGATATTGACTTTTCATCCAGAGAGAAGCTCCCCAGCATCCCTCTACCTGGTGTAACCAAACAAAATGTGGCTCCTTTGCAATCCAGCTTACACCAGATCCAGGGAGAAACCTAAGCAGGGGAAACAGATCATCCAAAGCCATGGTATCCTGACATATTTACAACAGAATCTGCCAGACACAACTCAGCTTTACACTCACATACATCCTGGAACCCTATCAAGCACCATAGGCAATGGTAATGGTTATCATTGCCTCAAACAACAAGCAAGCAATGCTGAAGATAGTACAGTTGATATTGTGTATATTTATTTTCAGACCACAACTAATAAAGTACCACAAAATAGGCATTAACAAGACTGAAGCCATGAAATGAAATAAAAGTGCAATGGGTTGGTGGATACCGATTTGACTGAAGAACGAACAGTGATTCCATCAGTGAATATGTGTAGTTACGAATTGAAGGGAAGACTGCCACTGATATAATGGGCTGAATAGCCAACTTTTGTGCTGAAATGGTTGTATGATTTGATGAATAGTGTCTAAATAATCGCCAACGACACTGGAGAACCCCTTACTTTTCTTTGAATGATCTGATGGATTTTTTTACGTCCACTTGAACAGGAATGTTTTTGGTTTAGAATCTTCAATAATGTGCAGTGCTAGGGCCCAGATTATGAGCTCGCACCTTTGGCATAGGGATTCAATTCACAAGCTTATGACTTAGAAGAGAACAATTGTTTTTAAGAGATTGAAAGCCATTCGGCCCATCATATCTGCAATGGCTCACTGAATGCCAAATGAATGTTACAGCATTGTGCCATTCTCCTAAATTGTCTCTGTAGGCCTTCATATTGTTTCTATTTAAATAATCATCTAAAGCCTTTCTGAAAGATTTGCTTCACCCTGCCTCTGCCAAACTTTCAAGCAGTTCACTCTAGACCCTCATCACTTATTGTATGAAAAGTTTCTTTCTCACCTTGTGTTTGTTTACTTCGTGAATTACTTTAAATTGGTGCCTTTCTATTCTCAATTCTTTTATGAGTGAGAACGGTTCTCCAAAGCAACTCTTTCCAGAACACTCATGATTTTGGAAACGTTTATATAGTCTCTACTTAGCCTCCTTAAACTGAAGAAGGGTCACTGGACCCAAAATGTTAATTCTGCTTTGTCTCCACAGATGCTAAGATTTTCCAGCAATTTCTGTGTTTGTTCCTAATTTCTTCAATGTCTAATCTTATAACTTTTTTTATCGCTGGAAGCATTCTTGTAACCTTCATCTAAGCCTGGGTCACTGTATACTTTACTTACTGTTGCCTTTAATGAATTATGCATGACGGAGAGTTTTTTTAGCTTTTGCATGTCCCTCATATTAACCCTCCACCCCTATCCCCCCAACTTCCACCTTTGACTTTTAGCCAGCAAAGTTCTACATTCTGGAATTCAATCCCCAAATGTGTCTGCCTTCTTACTTTTCTTTCCCAAGATCCTCCTTAAAATCCAATTCTTTGATTGACTTCTGATCATGTGGCCTAATGCCTCCTTATATTGCTTGGTGCCAAATATTGTTTGATACTGCTCCCTTCTGCCTCGGAACATTTAACTAGATTAAAGATGCCATGTAAATTTGAATTGTTTTCTGTATGAACTTCCAGAAGGTTGCACATTAAGAGATTAGTAAAAAAAAAAGACATGAAATTGATGATAATCTTCTAAATTTACGTGGCAATTATTTTTATGTGAAAGATGGTAGGGATAACATGTTTTTTCTCTCGGAGCTGCTATTATAAGTGGCATTTTTCACAGATCTGTGGTGGGATTTTTGTTCTTCACTAAATATGTTAATTACATGGACAAAGAAGTAGGAGGCAGATGCTTTCATTTAGGAGCACAAGAATGGGAGCAGGGAACTCTGAATGTTCTGATCAAGGGACCACCACCCAATCTCCTGAGGTGAGAAGGTGGCTGCGTGTTAGTGGCTACTGTGGACACAGCACCCCCTCTCCACAGCTGGGTGAATATTTCAGAATGAAGTCCTGAAGTGGTCATTAATTGGCCGTCTTAAGGACTCAATTTGTGATATGGTGGGAAGGTTGTCAATTGCCCTGTCTACCAAGAACTTAATTCTGGTGGAGACAGGAAGGTAGAGAGGTTCAGGTATACTAGTGTTCCACCTAACTCAATGCCCACTAAGCCCCCAAAAACATGACACTAATGAGAGCTGAGGAAACTGACCTGTGAATTTATGATCAAAGTTGGAGCCTCAGGAAAGATATGTGGCTGTGGTGGGCCCATGGCACAGGCTCACAGAGTGGTGCCAGGATTTTACTACAAAATTACAAGGACAGGTCGCATAACCTTGGCTGGTATACCTGACAACTTAGCAGTGCTACACAACCCAAGTTTAACACAATAATTAAATATTAAAGAACACAAATACAATATAATTGAAATCAGGACAAGCAATTATGTTTGCTTATCCAGAGAGACCTTCATTTGCTCAGGGGAGTGAATATAAGTATAACTTATCAAAGGTCTTCTTTACACACTGCATGCCATAATTAGCACATATTATTTACTCTTATTAAATATTTATGTAGTTTGAATAATTTAAATAGGGAAAACACTGACAATGAATTGGAACTGAAAAATACTTTGGGTGTAGGTTTAACAAGTCTGAAAGAATCTCCTGAAATTTACTAAAGCTTTGATAAACATTGTGAAAGACTAAATTCAGCTTCATGGTTGATCATTTGTTTAGTGAATTAGTCAAAAATGAAATGTCATAAATAACTTCAAATCAAATGTGTAAAATGCTTAAAACTTGTAAAACACAAAAGAACAAAGAAATAGAGCAGCTGGAATATTTTCAAAGCAGTTTAAGTAAATGTCTGAACTGGGTCATGAATATTAGAAGTACCTTTAGATTAATATGAGCCACACATATAGCCATCTTCATTTGCATAAAAATGATAGTGATCAAAATCATTTATGTTTTTATGATCAAAACAAGGTATTTCTACTCCTGGTGACAAATGGCATGTCTGCAATTCTTACTGCTTTTTGTGTGAAATTAAATGTCATATATAATGTGAAAAAGGAGAAAATGATGGAAATATTCAGCAGGTCGGACGTCATCTGTGGGAGGGAAACTGAGTTAACATTCCAGGTGTGTGATCTTATGCCAGAAAGGAGCAATGAAAATGCAACATAGTTAATGCATTTGCCAAACATTATTTATTTATTTTCAATACATCTAACTTCATAAATATATATTTAAGTGTCAGAATCCCAAAATTCCCTCCCTAATGGCTTTGTGGGTCTACCAAAACCAAATTGCAGAGGTTCAAGAAGGCATGATGCGCAGGTCCTGGTGTTGGACTGGGGCGGACAAAGTCAGGCTTTTCACAAGCTTTTGGAGTGTGGTCCCTTCATCTTCACCTGATGAAGGGGTAATGCTCTTAAAGCTTGTGATTTCAAATAAACCTGTTGGACTATAACTTGTGTCCTCTGATTTCTAACCTTCAAGAAAGCAGATCGGAACCCACCTTCTCCAGGGCAATTAGGGTTAGGCAATAAATGCTGGCCCATACCAGGGATACCCACATCCTAAGACTGAATAAAACAATTAAAACTTTTCTGAAGAAAGATGTCTGGATATCGAACATTAACTCTGTTTTCACTCCACCGATAAAAACTGGGAGCAGGACTAGGCAATTCAGCGCTTTGAACCTGCTCCAGCATTTAATATAATCACGGCTGATCTCATCTTGGCCTCAAGCTCACTTTCCTGCCCATTCTCCACAACCCTTCAATCCATTAATCATTTCAAAATCTATCTCCTCCTAAAACTTACTCAATGTCCCAGCATCCATTGCACTACGGGATTGTGAATTATATGGATTCACCGGACCCTTTAAGAGAAATAATTTCTCCTCAAAAATCCATCACATCTTGTTCTAGATTGCCCACAAGAAGAAACATGCTTTCTACTGCTGCCAGACTTGCTGAGTTTCTCCAGCAATTTTTGTCTTTGCGTGTTTAAGATCTCCAGCATCCGCAGTAGTTTCATTCAATTAAAACAGAATACACATATTTAGATAGTAGTGCTTTTCTCCAATAAATCTGCCATTAAAAAAAAGCAGGGCCTGGGTAGATTAGTGAATGGAACTGTGTCTCATGTGAGGAGGAGGGAGAGAGGCGCTGAGCCCATATTTTGAAAGTGCGTTTGCTTCTTAGGGGCGGGGAGGGGAGTGTTAGTATTCAGGCACATGTCAGAGCCCGTAATCTTGGCGGAAGTGCTTCTGGTTACCATGAGCGACCGGGACAGCGGAGCCAAACGGTCGGAATTAACCGGGAGCGGCGGCTGGGAAATCGGATTAAGACTCGGCCGGGCGGCCTGTCGGTGTCTGCACGCTTTGAGCGGCCCAGGAGCCCGGGGACAGCCCCTCGCTGGACCATAACTCGAGAGCGGCGGCCAGGTGAGGCCTGGGTCTGCAGGCCTGGGATTAATACTCCCTGCAGCCTCTCCCGGTCTGGCTGCTGTTCTCAGATTGGTAACTGTCCACGGAGCATGGACACGACTATCCATGAAGACACCAGAAAAAGCAGAGATGGCTTTTATGTGAAACATCATTCCTAGATAATCTGATTTCCAGAGATTGATGGCAATGTTTAAGTGTCATTTAGACAGACAGGAAATAGAGCGATATGGACTGTGAGCAGGCTGATGGGATTAGTTTAAAATAGCAGCCTGGCCTGCATATTGAAAGGACTGATTCTGTGCTGTACTGTTGTGTCTGTCAAAAGGAAGGCGAAATAATCGCTGTGTGGAGCAAACTAATACAAATCAACATTGCCTGCACCAATGATCAGTTCCAATGTGGTGAAGGACTGTGTGAGATCATTTTAAAAGAAAACCTCATCAACCTGTTCAGCAATGTTATGAGAAGTAGGGACACCCCCACCGCCCAACAGTTTATGTTTGCGCCAGTCATATTATTCTGTGCCCCAATAATCTGACCAGGGCTTGTTTGTCACAGAGCTGTACTAAATCATGGCACAGTGGGTCAGTGGTTAGCACTGTTGCCTCACATCGCCAGGGACCTGGACTCAGTTCCCCCCTTGGACAACTGTCTGTGGTGAATTTGCATTCTCTCTGTGTCTGCATGGGTTTCCTCCCATAGTCCAAAGATGTGCAGTCTAGGTAGATTGGCCATGGTAAATTGCTCATAGTGTTCAGGGATGTGTAGATTAAGTGTGTTATAGGGGGATAGGTCTGAGCGGGATGCCCTGAGGGTCAGTGTGGACTTGTTGGGCCAAAGGGCCTGCTTCCACACTGTAGGGATTTGATGGATAACTTTAAAATGGTTTGTACTGTTTGGAGTTTGGAAGAATGAGAGCAAATCTTATTGAAACACAAGATTATTTGAGAGCTTGACGGGGTAAATGGGAGAGGTTGTTTCTCCTTGTGGGAGAGTCTAGGACTGGAGGACATCATCTCAGAGTAAGTGGTCACCCAGTTATATAGAGATGAGGAGGAGTTTTTTGTTCTTTTGAATGTAGACAATCTGTGGAATTCTGGGTCATTAAGTATGTTTAAGACTGAGTACGAATTTTCAATCAGTACGGGAATCAAGAGTTATGGGTAAAAAGCAGGAAAGTGGAATTGAGGTTTATCAGATCAGTGATTATCTCATTGAATGGTTTGCTTCTGCACCTACATCTTATGATAGGAGGCACAGAGTAATGTAGAGTATTC
This sequence comes from Stegostoma tigrinum, assembly GCF_030684315.1. Taxonomy (NCBI): domain Eukaryota; kingdom Metazoa; phylum Chordata; class Chondrichthyes; order Orectolobiformes; family Stegostomatidae; genus Stegostoma; species Stegostoma tigrinum. Next base: position 12,841,241 of record NC_081379.1, read on the forward strand.
ACAAACAAAAACAGAAACTGCTGGAAAAGCTCAGCAGGTCTGGCAACATCTGCACAGAGAAATCAGTTAATGTTTTGGGTCCAGTGACCCTTTCGTTCTCTCCACAGGTGCTGCCAGACCTGCTGAACTTTTAATGAATACTTTGTAATCTGTGCTACATTTAAAAAATGGACAACAGTTAACCATCTCAGCAATGGCAATAAATTATTTGAGTAGCTTAAAAACCAAGGACTGAAGCACCCTTTAGACACAAATTTGGTCTTTATGAAGATGGTAGGTAATGACAACTGGGAGACGCTCGACTGTGGCTTGACCTCTGAAGGCTGACTGATTGGAGGTACTTTGGAAGAGGGGAGGGGGCAATAGAAAGCTCAGTCGAAGGCAAGCCAGAGAAGACAGAGGCCAACAAATCCTGCACCTTCTCAGCCCACTATCATCATCTACAGAAAATGCAACAGAAACTGCCATGCTAGAGAGAGGCTACTGAGCCACACCAGGCAATCTTTAACAGTGCTGATCATCAAAGTACAAACCATTGTATCACAAGACAGAAGGCTACCAAGCTAAATTACTTGTTCCCCACTTGATTCAGGTTGTGTTAAGTAAGCAGGTAACGTGAAATAACAAAGGCATGTAAGTATGAGATCATATCTATGCCTGCAGAAACATGGATTGTACGTAGATCTGCTATTTGTAACAATGCACTTAATAACATTGCATCACAACTTTTATGTGACAACAGCTCAGATAATATTTGCAGTTACAAATAACTCTGTTGACTTGCTTGAAAATTTAGTGAATAAATGATTAATATAATGGAGATATTAAAGAAAAAGATGATAAAAATCTTTGATTGGGATTTGATGATGCTGACCAGAGCAATCATTGGTATGTTAGACTAGATTTCAGACACTCGGTTAGGGTGGTTGAAGCACGGTTGTCACTGCTGTTTTCTATTCAGTGAGCTGCTGTTGGAAAACTTACTTATGGGGCATTAAATGAAGGAACATCAGAGCTCAGCTGTAAGGACTGGAGATGTATTGCTGACTGGCAATCACCATCATATTAAAGGGTGGTATTTGAGCAGATTACTAGAATGTCTTGTCATGACTGAAGCTTGCTCCAAAGGTCAGTTTTAACAGACATAATAAGAAAGAAAATTGAAGAAAAATAATATTGGGCCATTTTTGAAAATTCAAATTGTATAATGCAAATTTTTAATGTCATTTGCCACTACATTTAATTTGACTTTATAGATCCCAAGATGGCTTTACCTACAATCCCATCCAGGTGGAGTAGCCGAAATAGAGTGCTGGAACAGCAGATTATTCGTCAGCGGGATCAGGAGGAACGCCTTCGCAGGCAGTGGGAAATGCATCGTCAATACTTCAAAAATCAAGACGTGCGAAGCAATAAGCAGGCGCAATGGAGTTCAAGACAGTCTTTCCAGAAAAGGTAGAAAACAATTGTCAGGATTTTATTAGGAGACCTCTTATTCATTAGAACCTGGAGTTGGACATCTCTTTGAATGGGAAATATCAGAGTTGTTTGTTTAGCAAGATAGAGGTGCTTGTATACTAGCTAGTTGGCTTGTATTGTATTGTTTTCTTCCCTCTTTCTGGACAAGTTGACTGCTGCTGGGGTATGCAGAGATACTAGATGATGATAGTTGTTCATGCATGTACCAAGGAGGTGAATGGGCTACTCTAACTTAGTAATGACACAATCAAGATCAGTTTGCACAAACACAGAATGCTGGAGAAATTCAGATCTGGCAGCATCTGCAGAGAGTAAAACTGTTAAAGTTTCATCCATTATCGCTCTTCAGGACTCTAGACTAGAAATGTTAACTCCATTTCTGTCGCCGCAGATGCTGCCAGATCTGCTGAGTTTCTCCAGCATTTTCTGAGTTTGTTTCAGATTGCCGATGTCTGCAGTATTTTGAGTTGACTTAAGATTGATTGCATCTTGACCCAAAGGTCTTAAATTTCCTATCTTGAAGCAGTAAGATTGAGAATGCAGGTATGATTAAGTGTGACCAACAGGAATCAGGGTGACTCCTCTTCTCTGTCTCTGTTGTCTCTTAAGGTTTTGACAAGGTTTGTAGCTCGAATTGTGAGATGAGCGGGACAGAACACCAACATTTCACTTGAGACACACTGACTATGTTACCTAGCAGGGTGACAAAATGTCCACAATCAAACACCCCGGCTCAGCAAGCAAGTCTTCAACCTCTGTCGTCTCCCTGTCTCTCTTCCCCACCTGCTCCACCCACACAAATCATTGCCCAGGGTTCTAGTATCACTGTAGAATCACTATTGCTGCTCAAACTAGGATCAGCTAAGTCAGTGTGGAGTAAGGATCAAATCTGTTACTTCTACGATCAGTATATCTTTATGTCAGACTACTTCTGCATATTTACCTAATAAGCCAGATGCATGGTTATTTTATTAAAATGTATGGGGTAGGTTTCGTAGTTGTTTTGAATGCTGTTTGGAATTCAAGATCAAATACAGGCATTGCTGATGTCATCTATATCTGAAGGCCAGAAATGTCCAGTTTTCTAATGAGTAGAGATGGGGCAGAATAAAGCTACACCTAGTATATCATTTAATTTCCAATCTTATTGTGAATACTGGCTGGCACTAGGAAATAGAAATGTCTTGATGACAGATTGGGGATTTTTTTGAGAGGCAGTTAACAGGTTGGTACAGGTGAAACTGTTTTAATTTGTGTGCTGTGCAAACATATGACATTAATCAGAATTTAAAATAAATGAGGAAATCATGTATTTTCATAGCTTCCCTTGATCAATACAAAAATAATCCTTGAAGTATAAATATCAGGTCCAATGTAAATGTCAAGATCAGTTTGATCTTGACTTCCAAAGAGGATTCAAACTAGTCATGCTACCCACCACATACCCGACCAAAATAGCTATGCTATTGGTTCTATTGATCTTGTTCATTACTAATTAGTTAGTAATTAAGGGCAAGGCTATCAGTGCTAGAACTTTGTGAAATGAATCATTTGTTCATGGCTGTGAGAAGGGGATGTTTAAGTAACTTCCTTTCTTTGGCAGTATGACAGCATACCACCAAAATCGCCAACAGCAGGAAAAGTTGTGTAACCTAGAACAACGACGGAAGAAACTGCAACGCTTACTGCAAGAGGAGCAAGATCTTCTTGAAGCAGAGCTTCGTGAACTAAAGGTGGACACGAGATCTGTTATCGAAGATGCAAAGGAGAAGACTGAAGAACTGAAATCAGCCCGTGAGGACCGAAGGAGAAAGGTAGGAATAGTTTCACAGTAAAATGTTGGCTTAGAGTTCCCAGGTGGCCTAGGTAAATGTATTAGCTGGTGTGAATTTGAGCTGTATAGACCAGAAAAGCCTCTGGTTTGCACTAAGTTAGTTAATTGCAGTAAAACAGGAGTTGGGCATTACAGTTACAATTGGCATCGGTATGCTGCGACTTTGCAGGTGAACAGGTTAAGGAGATTGGCCAGGTTGCCATTGCAGATTCAGTGGTGCATGCTGGGAAGTGTCTATGCATCAGGCCTAGTTGTTATACTTCCATAATGGAATACCCTGATGACATTTATTGTTAAGATATACAATTCAAGGATTACAAGCGGCAGTGCATTACTGCTTGAATATCTGGGGATGGATTGCACTTTGTAGATTAATCAATAAAGAATAGTGGATACCTAGGAGTAACTTACAGCATGTAACCATATCTATGCATTCATGTGCTTTTATATATAGAATAATGGATGCCAAGGAGTGAGTTACTGGTTGAAATTTGATAGATAGTGTAGATTTATGATATCCCTTCAAAGATAACAGTACTTTACATTTATATAACAAATTTACTATAATAAAAACGCCCAAAGAGTAACATTGGACTGATATTAGACAAAATCTGATGTCTTATAATATGTCACACGTAACACTTCAACTTGTACTTGAAACAAAATAACAGATTGCAGGTATTTATGGGAGGATTCAGTAGTTGGTTGAATTATTATGCTTTTATTTCTTTTATACGATTTGCTTCTGTAATGAAGGTAATGACTCAGTTCCATTCAATGCGAGTGAGAGTCAAAAATTCTTTCATAACAAAAATAAAAGAAAGTTCATTGAATCCCTACAGTGTGGAAACAGGCCCTTCACCCCAACAAGTCCACACCAACCCACAGAGCATCCCATCCAGACCCATCCCCCTATAGCCCAACTAATCAACACATCCCTGAACACTATGGGCACTTTAGCATGGCCAATCCACCTAGCCTGCACGTTTTTGGACTGTGGGAGGAAACCGGAGCACCCAGAGGAAACCCACACAGACAGTCTGAGGGTGGAATCGAACCCAGTCTCTGAGAGGTAGCAGTGCTAACCACTGAGCCACCATGCTTCTCTATGCTTATTTTAGTGTACATTTATTAACTTGTCTAAGTTTCAAAGCTCTGCATTCTTTGTAATTCCATTCATGGGTAGTTAGTTGTGCTATAAACTTTCTAAATTAGAAATTGAAAGCCTGGAAACATTATCAACCTGGATGTTTTTTGAGCAGATCCATGGACTCATGCTGCAGTTGTTCAGGCACTGCAAGAAATTGGGAAGGCGTTATCTCACTTGATCTTTGAACTGAATTAGAGCTTAGTGATTGACAGGGGAATGGGGTGTTTGTGTGGCATGAAAAAAATGCATTGTGAGGTTATAAGTACACTCTTTCTGTATTTATTTGTCTTTTTATCTGTTTACTTCTCCTTCAACCTCTCTCTTTGTCTTCAACATCTGCTTGCCCCACCACCTCTGCTTTTGCAGAGGCACAAATAAAGCAATGTATGGAGATACCTGTTCCCTTCATGTCATTGGGCATCATTTTAGTACAGTGCCTAGGCAGTACAAACATGGAAGATATGGTATTATAATAGGTTAACTAATTTTTAATTACTGCTTTATAATAATTTTTCACTATTGTATGTTTCAGGTAAATGATTCTGTTTTTAATCTGCTTATGGTGAGGCATTCTAACATAATTTCAATAATCTAGAAAATTCTAAAATCCAGATATGATTGAATCCCACGTGGTCAAACAGATGTTATCAGAAATGAGCCATAAACCACCTTCATCCGAGGTTGGAATTTAGTACTCTTTCTAGTAAGAGTATTGTTATAGCTGTCTGGTAGCAATCTTAGCTGACTGCTCTTCTTTCAGGTTCAGGGGCAGTGTGATAAATTAGGAGGTCCTTATTAACGTCTGCTGATGTCAACTAGCTCAGTATATATAAGGGATAAGACCTTGAACCATGTGTGGTGTGTTAGAATGTGAATTGTTTTGTGACTTTACCTGCTGAGCCAGAAGGGGACTTTAAAATGAAAATCCTTCATGTTTATCTTGCAGGTGTTTGGAATGGGTTAATGTATAATTGTATTACAACTGGGATAATGAAGCTTTGCACAAAGAAGTACTACTGCTTGACTTTCTTAAGAGTAAAATATGAGAACGAAAGAACTTAAGGAGCAGGAACAGTAGTGGGTCTAGATAACAAAGTGTGGAGCTGGATGAACACAGCAGGCCAAGCAGCATCTTAGGAGCACAAACGCTGACGTTTCAGGCCGAGACCCTTCATCAGAAAAGGGGGATGGGGAGAGGATTTGGAAATAAATAGGGAGAGAGGGGGAGGTGGACTGAAGATGGATAGAGGAGAAGATCGTTGGAGAGGAGAGTATGGGTGGGGAGGTAGGGAGGGGATAGGTCAGTCTGGGGAGGACAGACGGGTCAAGGGGGTGGGATGAGGTTAGTAGGTAGGAAATGGAGGTGCGGCTTGAGGTGGGAGGAGGGGATAGATGAGAGGAAGAACAGGTTAGGCTGGCTGGGCTGGTTTTGGGATGCAGTGGGGGGAGGGGAGATTTTGAAGCTTGTGAAATCCACATTGATACCATTGGGCTGCAGGTTCCCAAGTGGAATATGAGTTGCTGTTCCTGCACCCTACGGGTGGCATCATTATGGCACTGCAGGATGCCCAGGATGGACATGTCGTCTGTGGAATGGGAGGGGGAGTTAAAATGGTTTGCGACTGGGAGGTGCAGTTGTTTACTGTGAACCGAGCATAGGTGTTCTGTAAAGCAGTCCCTAAGCCTCCGCTTGATTTCCCTGATGTAGAGGAAGCCACAACGGGTACAGCAGATGCAGTATACCACATTGGCGGATGTGCAGGTGAACATCTGCTTGATGTGGAAGGCCATCTTGGGGCCTGGGATAGGGGTGAGGGAGGTGGTGTGGGGCAGGTGTGGCATTTCCTGCGGTTGCAGGGGAACGTGCTGGGTGTGGTGGGGTTGGAGGGCAGTGTGGAGCGGACAAGGGAGTCGCGGAGAGAGTGGTCTCTCCGGAAGGCAGTCAAGGGTGGGCTGGGAAAAATGTCTTTGGTGGTGGGGTCGGGGCCTATTAGCTTTTTGTGCTTACTGCACCATTCAGTAAGATAATTGCTGATGTAGCTCAACCGCACCTTTCCTAGTATTTTGTCATAGAATTTAATTGTACTTGTACCCAAAACCTATTGATCTTAATTTTGAACGCACTCTAACTGAGGATTCAAAAATCTCTCTGGGTACAGAATTATGAAGTTTTGGAACCTTTTGACTGAAGAAATTTCTCTGCACCTTAGTTCTATATTACTTAAATTATATTGTGTATAAATTACCTCACTTGTTTTGAGGGTGTAACTCCTAGTTCTAAACACCTCAATCGGGGAAACCTCCTCCTAGTACCTAGCCAATCAAACAATTGAAGGAGGTTGGCGAGCAGAGATGGTGGTCCAGTAGTAAAGTCACTAGGCTAGTAATCCTGAGGCCGAGGCTAATTCTGTTCACTATATAGTTTTGTGCAGTTTCATGTTCATTTTTTAATCTTCTGCTCCACTTTTGCTACTTTATAAATTGGCAAAATGAGACAGCCAAGTAAATTTGTTGTTTCTGCTCTTTCTTTCTGTGCCTGGCATCTGTGCGAAGTTCAGTTAAGAGCAACTCTACTGTTTAGGAAAATGTAAACATTGTCATAACTATTGGCCTGTACCTTCACATGGAGTGCAGTAGAGCTTCATAAGTGTTCACATCTGCTCTTATCTTACCAAATGTGAATGTCATCTGCATTGTAAAAGTTGAGGAATTGTAGAAGGTACAAATTTCTAGTTCTGCTTATGAGGGAAAACTATTTTGCGCCAGAGTTATATTATCAAACAGTGAAATATTGGGCAATACAGACACACCCTTAAAATACACTCCTCCAGAACAGATAATATTAAGTTGCTTATGGAAATGACAAGCACCACTGTAACCTGAAAAAAATAGCTAAAGCAAGGCCCTAAACTTGTAATCAGACCTAAAAACCCCAACCTGTATCTACATCACTGTAATATGCATTCACATCTCACCTCACAATTGAATTCAGTTGATTCCTAACAGAATTTCTAGATTCAGTTAATAAATCTTGAATTTAAATTGTCTTCATTAGTCAGAGGACTGAGCATAGGAATTGGGAATCCACGTTGTGGCTGTATAGAATGTTGGTGAGGTCACTTTTGAAACACTGCTATAGCAAGGACATTATAAAATTGCAAAGGGTGCAAAAATGATTTACAAAGATGTTACCAGGATTGGATCATTTTGAGTTATAAGGAGAGGCCGGGTAGGCTAGGACTTTTTTTTCCTGGAGGTTAGGCGGTTGATGGGTGACTCAATAAAAGTTTATAAAATCATGAGGGGCGTGGATAAGGTAATAGCAAATGCCTCTTCATTGGGGAAGGAGTGCTCAAAACTAGAAGGTGGAGGTTTAAGGTGATAGCTCCCTTTTAAGTCATTCCCCTATGGGGCAGCTTTTTCATGCAGAGAATGATGTATGGAATGAGCTGCCAGAGGAAATGGGAGATGCAGGTACAGTTATAACATTTAAAGGGCATTTCGATAAGTGCGTGAATAGCAAATGTTTAGAGTGATATAGCCAAATGTAGGCAAATGGGACTAGTTTAGTTTGGGAAGCCTGGTCGGCATGGACAAATTGGATTGAAGGATCTGTTTCTGTGCTTTATGACTCTGACTCTAAATCTCATATCAGTATTGGTGATAATGAAGCTATCATTGTTGGAAAAACCTATCTGGTTTCCTAATGATCTTTTAAGGAAAGAAATCTGCCATCCTCACCTGGCCTGACTTACACATGACTTCAGATCCTCAGCAATGTGGTTGACTTCTAATTGCCCTCAGAACTGGCCTAGCAAGCCATTGAGTTCAAGTGCATTTAAGGCCAGTAACTCCAAAATCATGTGATGAAAGAATAAAGAAAAGAAAGTAAATTTACGTGTTTCAATCTTCTAGATTCCTATGTGTGGGTATGTGTACAAGATCTTTTCACAGGAGAATCCCCTTAACCCAGGAATCAGTCTAATGAACTTCTGTTGTCCTTCATCAAAGGTTTTTGGTAGTTTAGTTTTACAACTGTGAACACAACAATATTTGGCTTTGGAAAAATATGTAGAAATTCCTATGCAATTTACACTAAACATTTCTATTCTCAGGTGGCTGAACAATTGTTGTATGAACACTGGAAAAAGAACAATATAGAACTGCGTAAGGTGAGTAGTGAGGCTATCTCTCTTGTATCTGTCCCAAATATCAATTAACGTCTGCACTAGTAGTCTTGTTGGATAGGAGCTTCAGTCCCTTTTGAGGCAATACTGAGAAAGGGCAAATGAGCATTTAAAAGCCTTTTTTTCTGTGAGAATAAAGTCCCAGTACAGATATATTACATAGATCCAACAGTTCTCCTTCATTGTTCAACAATGAAACAATAGAACTCCTGCACCTTGTGTGAGATTCAGAACGAAGCTATGGGGTGCATTTTTGTTAAAAATAGGAAGTGGATGCAAGCAGGTGGGCATCAAAACATTGGTCCAAATCATTTGTGCATTCTCAATTGATCTGATGTGGTATACCTTCTGTGAAAATTGATAGTAACAGTTCTCAATGAGAAGAATTTTGGAAACTCTTAATCCAGTCTTAGTAAACATTGTTTATACCTAAGAACTTTCCCTCAGGTTTGTTCACATCCTTTCCTCAAGACGTTCATGTCGAATTATGGATCCACTTACACTGACTGCTGCCTAGTATCTCAAGCAGCTTACTATTCTACACTTCTGAGCCAAGATATTGAATGTTGATAGGTTTTTCAGACTTGGGATAATGCAGCGTGCGTAAGACCTAACCCATTCCTTGTCAAGTGTTTCCTCAAGTATATTTTCCAGCAAGAGTTAATGGATTGTGACAAGGAGTGAAAACTTTTGACACTGTCTGGTTTGGGGATTCTGAAGTAATGCGTTAAGTCACTATATTTTGTGGCTGAAAGAACTGGTCAAGAATAAATTAGACACTTCAAGGCTTCATTGTAGTTTTTTTTGTTTCACCTTGACATAGCTGCACTGTCCCAGTTCTCCTGCTCATCAAGATGAACTTTTTTGTGTTTCAGTTGGGTGCCTGTGTTGCTTATGATGAAGAATAGGACTGAGAGTTTGGAATTGGACTTCTGTAAAATTCACGCCAACAAACCAAATGACACAGACAGCATTAAAAATGGATGTATCTGATGAAAAGTCATACTGGACTTGAAATATTAACTCTGTATCTTTCTCCACAAATGCTGAGTTTCTCCAGCAGTTTTTCTTTTTATAACACAGAGCAATATAGCTGATATTTTAGACTCCATCTGAAGTTAGAACTGGGAGAATCAGGCTAGTTTTTGCAGTGAAGGTTTATCACTAGAACAGCTGGACTTTTTCATTTTTCATCTCATTAATAATGTTGAAAAAGCAAGAATTTCTTTTAACTCTGCAAAGTCCAATATGTGTGCTGATGTGCTCTGAAAATAAGCTTGGAACACCTGCTATGGTTGTATGTGGAGCAGTATAGAGTTTAGTACTTTGGACCGTAATTAGAGAACTGAGCGAGCTTAACATTAGAGTTCATTAAAGTAATTGCCTCAATTAACACTTTTAGGGGCTTTTTTAAAATTGTAGTGCTTGTGGGAACATAAGAACTGCTAGATGATAGAGGACCGAAATCGGCCCCAGGTTGCCTTCTATCGTCCTGTTAGTTGCATGACATAAAATGGTGGCGCTATTAATCATGAGTCACTTTGTTTGGTTATTTATTTTGGATACAGATCGAGTCGGAATTACATAAGATGCATGTGACAGGCAGCTGGTCTTCGCAGATCACAGAAAAACAGCAGGTAATTAAACCACTTGTTGAAATTTGAGCTTAAATTCAAGTGAACATTATGGGGATGTAAGTGCAAGTTGCAGATATGGGTTTGATTGCAAGTTTAAGGCTTGCCTGAGCTTTTTCCCAGGTGCTGTCGTGCTAATCATTCCCATAAGCAATCCAGTCTCTTTTAGGGGTGTATTTTCTAAGGATGTACTACCCAATGTCTGGCAGTGTGATAACCAAACCCTGGTGTGTAATAGTATTCCCTCATAATCAGATGTGTATTTGTAATGGATGGTTAGGAAAACATGAATGTAAAAAGCAATAGTTATTTCTATATTTACATGTTCCCAATTAGTAGTGTTTTAAACAGAACCTTGATGAAGTTGTTCCTAACTGAATTTAGCAGAGATGCTGGGGTAGAGAAGGAAAGAACAGAAATTTAGGTTCAAACAGATGCTGACAAAATGGTAACAACAAATTTATTTGGCTCTCTTGTTTTTGCAAATTTAGAAAGAAGAGGCAGAGATGGAAGAGAAGAAAAGATTAGAAAACGAATATGAAATTGCACGAAGGCAGGCCATAGAACGAATGAAGCAGGAAGAGGAGCGGAGAAGACAGGAAGACCTGAAGCAGGCAGAAATTCTGCGACAACAAATGGAGGAGCTGCGTTTGCGGGAGATTGAGGTGAGAACCAATCTGCTTCATCTTGAATCAACAGTTTTAGATGCAAAACCTGGAGCTGCGTCAAAGATCCAGTAGTGTAATGAGCAGATTCAATCAAGTAGCATATTGTGACTTTGTCACTTCTGTGTGATCATGATGGATGGGTAAATTGAAGCGGATGAGTGACATGATGAATTGAGTGTTGTTTTGCTATGCAATGGCATTAAGAAGACTGATTATAAGTAAAGCTGACACATCTCCACTTTCAGCGGCTGATTTAGTCAGCCACTCTGCTGTGTTGCACTAATCTATGATTTACATGCGATCCTTGGGAAATAAGAACGCAGAAGGAGAGAAGAGAATTCCCTTAAAACCGTTAACCTATTTAATCAATGGGCATGAAATGAAGTAATGAAATTGTTTTACTTATCTATGAGTTTAAAAAAAGTCCAAAATTTAATAGGCCTGAAGACACTGCTAAAGACAGATCCTGCATATTAATCGAAGGAGTATTTTAATTGATCAGTATGGTACGTGTTTACTGTTAGATTGATGACTGTTTAGTTGATTAGGATTGAAATGGACCTGACCAGATCCACTCAAAATATTTTAATAAGATAGCCCAGAGCCTAACATTTTCTACTTTAAAGGCAAATGTAGTGTGTGTTCCCGATGCACTGTGGCTGGTTAAACTACATGATGTTAAGCAAAACACAATTTATTTATCCATTGTAGTTAAAATATAAACAAAGAAAGGAATTTAGAAAAACAACTCAATTTGGAAACATAACAGACCCCTTGTCAAAAAGGCAAACTTGGACACAGATTCTCACATGCAGTTCTCCAAACCAGAGAAGATGAAGCCAGGAGATATTCACTGAAGCTTCCAACAATTTTGAGATTCCCAACAGCTTCTGTTTAAAGCTAAACCTAAAACCTAAAACAAATACTAGAAAATCTAGTCTGTGAGAGTTGGCCAGGCTGCATCCATTGATCCAACTTTATAAAAAAAAAAACCCCAAGCTCTCTGATGAAGGGTCTAGGCCCGAAATGTCAGCTTTTGTGCTCCTGAGATGCTGCTTGGCCTGCTGTGTTCATCCAGCTTCACACTTTGTTATCTCAAATACTAGAAAGCCTAGTCTGTGAGAATTGGCCAGGCTGCATCCATTGATCCAACTTTTTAAATAAAAACCCCAAGGCATCGCAAGTTTTTTCCTCAAGTGGTATTCAGTAGCTACTTGGTACATCTGCCTTACAACCTCTCTTCAAAATAAAGGACAAAATAACCTCTTGAAAGCCACAGCATCATCGTTGGATGTATTAATATAGGATGCGTTTTACAGTGCTGTGGAAGGCCAAGTGGGCAGTTTCAGTTTACAATTCCATGGGAGTCCATGAAGAGAATTGTATTTCTGGATGCCTTCAGTGGCTAAGTAACTGACTGTCTAAGTTTCTGTACAAAATAGTAATACTTTGGGAAGATATGTGGGCTAGAATTACATGAAGCATACCGAGAAAAAAACAGTCCATTTGGCCAAGGTAGGTAAGGCCAAAGATTATGCTTGAGCCTCTTCCTATTTTTCCTCCTTTAACTGTAAGCAAACCCTGTATTCACATCCTGCGTATGTTCTGATCAGATCTCCCCTTAAATGCACCTACACTCTACGTCAGCTACTTCCTGTGATTGCAAGTTCAATGTTGGGGAAAGAAGCTTATTCTGAATGCCCTGTTGCATTTTTGATGACTGTTAAGTATTGATGGGCTTGTTTTTTTGCCTCAAATATAAAGATTTTTTCTGTCTCTACACTATCAAAATATTTACTACTTTTAAATACCTCTTATTTCATTACTCAAAGCTTTCAGAAGCAAAGAGACCAAGCGGTTCATCCATTCCTGTTAAATATCATCTTGTACTTCTAGTATCGTCTTATAAATAATTTTTACATCCGTCCCAGTATCTGGTTGACTAATGTTCAACACACATTGAGCGTATTGTCTCTATTTTGAAATTCTGTCCTTTTACAAAAAACCTTGGGACTGGGTTTACCTCAGCCTTTCTGAGCTGTTCTGTAATTTTCAGTTATTTGTACTCCCAGATCGATTTGGTCTGTATCTAATTTATTTTTTTACCTATCTTATCTTTCAAGTAATAATTACCCACTTTATTCTTCTTATCAAAAAGCAATACTTCATTCATACCTGTATTGAATTTCATTTGCCATTGATGTGCCCATTCTTTAAATTTATTGATGTCTTGTCCTATTGTTATTTTCTGCACACCTCCTTCATTTTGACTGTCTTTTCTAATATGACAACTACAAATTTAGAAAGTTACGTTTTTGATTCCAAACTCTAAATTGTTTGTATAATTGGTACCAACAATGGTCCAGTGCTGATCCTTAGAGAATTATATTTTCCACCATCTGCTATTCTGGATAGCCAGCCTTTATGTCTACTCTGTCTTTCGCAGCCAGCAGCTTTCCATTCTGCTGCACTTTCCCAGTTCTGCATGCACTAAACTAATATGTTAACAAATTTAGTAATGCTCTTACAAAAGCTTTTTAGACATCTGGGTAGATTACATCTTCTGTGTTGCCCTTGTCTGTTGGCTCTTCAAAAAAAAAGCACTGAAGTTAACCAAGCAAAGTTTTTACTTTTAAAATCCATGTTGACTCTTCATGTGTTAAATTTTTAGTTTTTAGTTGATTTTTTATTTTCTTGATTATTATGGATTCCATTATTTCTCGTATTACCAGTGTTAAGCTGAGTGCTCATAGAGTCATACAGCATGGAAACAGATCCTTTGGTCCAATTTGTACATGCTGACCAGCTATCCCAATCTGACCTAGAACCATTCGCCAGCATTTGGCTCATGTCCCTCTAAACGTTTCCAATTCATGTACGCTTACAGATGACTTTTAAATGTTGTAATTGTACCAGCCTCCACCACTTCCTCTGGCAGCTTGTTCCACACACGCACCATCCTTTGTGTGAAATAGCTACCTGTCAGGTCCTTTTTAAATCTTTCCCCTCTCATCTTAAACCTATGCCCTCTAGTTTTGGACCCCCCACCTTACAAAAATGATCTTGGCTATTCACCTTATTCATGCCCCTTGTGATTTTGTAAACCTCTGACACTCCAGGGATAAAAGCCCCAGCCTATTTAGCCTCTCCCTATAGCTCAAACCCTCCAGTCCAAGATGCTTGGAAATCTTTTCTGCATCCTCTCAAGTTTAACAACATACTTCCTATAGAAGGGCAACCAAAATTGCATGCAGTATTCTAAAAGTGGCCTAACCAATGTCCTGTACAGACAAAACATGACAAACCAACTCCTACACTCGGTGTTCTGACTAATGAAGACAAGCGTGTCAAGTGCCATCTTCACTACTCTGTCTACCTATAACTTCACTTTCAAGGAACTATGCACCTGCAACCCAAGGTGTCTTTATTTGGCAACACTCCCCTGGGCCCTACCATTAACTGTATAGTAGCTCCTGAACATGTTCTGTCTGTCTTCTTAAAAAATTGTCCTGAAGGTTGATGGTGCAGGAGAAAAAGGTCTCCAGCAGTAAATAGAATCTTCAAGAGGGGATAGGACATAAATTGAGAATGAATTTGTAAATGTGGATGATCGTCTCTATATAGCTATTTCCGTCCAATTTGTCTTTGGGAAGTTTTACCTTTGGTCTCATTCGTTTTGCATTTCAGTAGCCCTTGGTAATGTGTATAAATACCAGTCCTTTTCAAGGTGAACTAACTGTGACATTGTGAAAAACGGAAACTTTTTGGTTCATGTAAAAGTTCCAGCCTTTGTGTTGGTCCAGTATTACTTTTCTCCATCAACAGACATTAGTATTGCTAGAAGGTGTTTGCTGAGTTCTGCTTTAATACAGGCATGCTTTTTTCTCAGGCCAAGAATCTCAAGGCAGAGCAGGAAAAACTGCTGAAACAACGATGGGAGCTGGAAAATCTGGAAGAGGAAAGGAAACAGTTAGAACAGCGACGAAAGAAGTCTGAGCTCGGGTGAGTAGTAAAGCAGGATTGCAATCCATTAGTTGGCTTGTTGCTTATTATAGACTGTATTGAAGATTTTAGTAATTTTTAAAGATTTTTTCCTGGGTGTCACTTCTTCCCTCCTGCCCAGCACCTTTGGATGTGGCGTGTTTCATTTGCTCCTTGACGTCTTGAAGTGGCCCTTAAGAGCTTGCAACCATTTTGAGGAGGGCTGATGAAGTGCATTCTTTAATTTGCAAGTTATGTTTTACAATCTTTTATGGATCAACCAGCATAGGAAATGTGGGGATTTCCAGTGCAGGCTTGTATTGGAACAGCAACATGCGACTCCTACCCATACCTATTCTCAAAAATCTTCTACAAGAAAAGCAAAATACTCCAGATACAAAAGATCTGAAATTAAAATCAAAGTGCTGAAGCTTGTGTGGAGGGAAAGGCACCATTAACATCAAACAGTCCTATTGACTTGTAACATTAACTGTTTGTCCTTTGACAGATGCTGCCTGATCTGATGGTTTCTACTGCACTGTTTTTAGCCCACTAATTCTCTATTCAGTTCTGGTCTTCATTTCTATTAACCTGATACTTTATGCTTTCTAACATTTCTAATAAACCATGTTTAAATAATATTCAGTCTCCTCAGTTTCTTCAGTATTAAATGAGAGGGACCATTGTAGTTTCTATTTTCTACATAACTTGAATAAATCGTCTCTGAGTAATGTAATCAGTTTCTTTTCATAAAATGGATGCAGTGGACATTGGGGAAACAAACGGTTATTGAATGCCGATAGGTTTATGCTGACCATTCTGGCAACCATTATCTTGCCCACTTTAGGTGTCTCATCCTTTCTCTCTCCATACTTTTTCTTGACTGTATGCATGAATTGTTTTGTTCTTACCGTCTTGAACCGGCCTCTTAAAACTTCTTAAGTCGTTCTTTCCCAGATTTCCTTGGTTTAAGATTTGTAATAGTAGTAAAAGTTATAGAAGCATCTAAGGAGAATCATCACTTTCTTGGAGACTTCCAGCCTGTGTCGTGATGGATTTTGATACAGGCTTTTCTAATTTGATAACATTGTGGTTTCTATTTTTGCTTCAATGAATTAATTCTCATATTTTGTCTTTCTTTCCTTAACAGAAAGTACTGCACTTGTTCACATTCTTTGTTTCTTTTTACAGTCGGATACTGAATCGTCAGTACAAGACACAGATGAGAAGACGCGCACAGCAAATCCAAGAAGAATTGGTAAGGGTTCCTCTGCTGTAGCATTTGAAAGTTCAAATATTTCAGTAATAGTCTTACACCAATAGGCAAGTATAGGCTCAAGCCTGCTTGTGATGCCCAATGTTATTAAATAGTTTGAATCTACTTGGTCAGAGAAAAGGACAGGAGAGAGGGAAAAAATTGGAAATTTTGAATTTCAGACCAAGTGAAGCACTGTAATGAGCAACTAACTTAGTGTATTCATGACTCAGAGAAAACAAATAGCTCGGATTTAGGAAGAGTCTGGAATTGTTTACAAACAACTGGGGTCCTAAATTGATCCCTGCGGAACAACAATGGTCACAGATCTCTGGTTAGAAAAACCTACTTCCAACACTACGAGATAACAAAGTGTGAAAAGGGTCTGGGCCCAAAACGTCAGCTTTTGTGCTCCTGAGATGCTGCTTGGCCTGCTGTGTTCATCCAGCTCCACACTTTGTTATCTCGGCTTCTCCAGCATCTGCAGTTCCCATTATCCCCCACTTCCAACACTACTCCCAATCTTTTATGTCTAAGCCAGCTCTGTGTTCATCTTACCAGCTCACCATAGATCCCATGTGACCTCACATTTTGTATCAGTCCGCTATGGGGGAACCTTATCAAAGGCCTTGTGAAAGTCCATTTGGACAGCATCTACTGCACTCGTCAGTCACATTTGGCACTTCCACAAAAGATTCGATCAAGTTTGTGAGACACGACCTTCCCCGCACAAATCTGTGCTGCCTATCGCTAAAAAGTCCATATTTTTTTCAAACTTGAGTAAATTCTATCCTTAAGAATCTTCTTCAGTAATTTCCCTACCACTGATGTAAAGCTTACAAACTTGTAATTTCTCAGATAATCCCTGTTGCCCTTTCTAAACAAAGGAACAGTGTTGGCTGTTCTCTAGATGTTTGGGACTCGCCTGCAACTAAAGAGAATACAAAAATTTTATGCAAGTCCCCAGCAATTTCCTCAGCTGCCTCCCTCAACAATCTTAGATAAATCCTGGGGACTTGTCTGTCTTAATGGTTTTCAAAATGCCCAAAGCCACTTCCTTTTTTTTTTAAAATGTTGACATGCCCCAGAATATCAATGTACCACTCTCAAGGCTCACCATCTTTCTTGTTTATGAATTCTGAAACAAAGTATTCCTTAAGGACCTCACCTGCTTTTTCTGGTTCCATGCAAGAATTCCTTCCCTTGTGTACCCTTTTCCCTAGCTGCCCTCTTGCTGCTTACATATGTGTAAGATGCCTTGGGATTTTCCTTAATCCTGTTTGCCAAAGACATTTCATAGCCCATTTTAGATTTCCTAATTCCTTGTTTAAGATCTTTCCTGCAACTTTGTATTCTTTGAGGACTCTGTCTGTCTTCATTTTCATAAACTTTACCTATGCTTCCTTTTTCTTTTTGATTAAGCTGTAATTTCTCTTGTCAGCCAAGGTTTCTAAATCTTTCCATCCTTGTCCTTCGTTTTCACAGGTTTATGCTTGTCCTGAACTCTAATCAGCGGGCCTTTAAAAGATTCCCACATGCCAGATGTGGATTTACCCTCAAACAGCTATACCTAATCTACATTCCTCAGTTCCTGCCATATATTATGGTGGTTAACCTTCCCCAGTTTAGTACTTTCACCTGAGGATTACTATTATCATTATCCATAAGTTATTTAAAATTCACAGGAAAGTACGACCACTGTTTCTGAAATGCTCCCTGACTAAAACTTCAATCACCTGGCTGGGCTTATTTCCCAACACTGGGTCTAGTATGGCCCCTTTCCTAGCTGGACTATTTACACATTGTTTCAAAACCGTCCTGGACATACCTGACAAATTTCCCCCTTTCCAAACCTCTGGTGCTGAGCAAGTCCCAGTCAATATTAGGGGAGTTAAAATCACCCACAACAACAAACCTATTGTTTTCACATTTTATTTTCATAATCTGTCCACATATCTGCATCTCTATCACCCACTGTCAGTTGGAAGGACTGTAGTACAATCACAAAGATGTGATTTGCACCTTTCCTATTCCTGAGCTCTACCCATATGGCCTCACTGTATGAGTCCTCCATCGGGTCCTCCCTCAGTACAATTGTGATGTTCTCCCTTACCAGTAATGAAACTCCCCCACTTCTTTTAAATTCCTCTCTATCATGCCTAAAATATCTAAATCCCAGAACATTATGTAAGATGCCCTACTTCTCTTGGAGAAGAGAAGATTGATCTGGATATTTAAAATCATGACGGGTCTATGTCAGTGGAGAGAAACTCCTTCCATTGGTGCAAAGATTGATTGTATGATTCTTACTGTCCTTCCATCGTCCTCTCATTTCACCCTCCCTTCTACTGCATGCTTTTCTAATCTGCCTCACTTGCCATCCTCTTCCCTTTTTCATTCTCCCTGTGTGTCAGCAGGATATGGTCTTCAAATCTGAGGGGTCACAAAATTAATATCTCATTGTGAGGAGTTAACGTGAGATGTGTGTCCACATGTCAAAGTAACCTGAGCCATCATGTCATGAGATGAGAATGGAGATGTCTGTTCAGCTCACGTGCTCCACAATGACTCAGTGCTTTCAACTCATTTCATTGAGAATGGCCAAGCTCATAGGCAGCACCACTGAATAGGAACAACACATTGATAGGCACAGGAGGCATGCCACATATAGTCGAGACTAACCGCATCTGGAATCCAGGGAAACATGGCGAGATTGAGCAGAAACTGTCTTAGTATTAGGACACAAAGGGTAGTGGTACAAGGCTGTTTGAGTGACTGGAGGCCAGTGTCAGTTGGTGTACCAGAAAGATCAGTACTCGGACCCTTATTGTTGGTTATTTATATAAATGATATGGATGAAATTGTTGGGGGAATGTTAAGCAAATTTGCGGATGACACCAAGTTTATAGAATGTTTAAGAGGAAGGAAGATGTTTGTAGGTTACAGGAAGATTGGATGGATTGGTCAGATGGGCAGGCCAGATGGTATTTAAACCTGTTAAAGGCAAGGTGATGAACTTTAGAGGAAGGAATAGAAGTGCAAAGGGATGTGGGAGTGTTCGTCCAGGGTTCTCTAAAGGTTAACTTGCAGGTAGAGTCTGTAATTAAGAAAGTGAATGTAATGTTGTCATTAATCTCAAGAGGGTTGGAATATAAAAGCAGCGATGTGCTTCTGAGGCTTTATAAAGCTCTAGTTAGACCCCATTTAGAATACTGTGTCCAATTTTGGGCCCCACACCTCAGGAAGGACATACTAGCCCTGGAGCGTGTCCAGTGGAGATTCACACGGATGATCCCTGGAATGGTAGGTTTAACGTATGATGAATGGCAAAGGATCCTGGGATTGTACTCATTAGCGTTTAGAAGGTTGAGGGGAGATCTAATAGAAACTTACAAGATAATGTATAGTTTAGAAGGGGTGGACGCTAGGAAGTTGTTTCCGTTAGTCGGGGAGACTAGGACCCGTGGGCACAGCCTTAAAATTAGAGGGGGTAAATTTAAAACTGAAATGAGACAACATTTCTTCAGCCAGAGAGTGGTGGGCTTGTGGAATTCATTGCCACGGAGTGCAGTGGAGGCTGGGACGTTGGATGCCTTCAAGGCAGAGATCGACAAATTCTTGATCTCAGAAGGAATCAAGGGCTACGGGGAGAGTGCAGGGAAGTGGTGTTGAAATGCCCATCAGCCATGATTTAAATGGCGGCGTGGACTTGATGGGCCGAATGGCCTTACTTCCACTCCTACGTCTTTTGGAACAAGATGAGGGAGTATTTAATGAATGGCAAGGCACAGGGTAGCTTAGGGGAACGTCAAGATCTTGGGGTAATTGTTCACAGACCCCTGAAGTTGGCAGAGCATGTGAATAGGATAGTTGAGAAGGCCTGTGAGACGCTTGCTTTAATCAGTCATGACATAGAGTATAAGAGCAAGGAGGTAGTGTTGGAGTTGTACAGTGTTGGTCAGGCCACAGGTGGAGTACATGTGCAGTTCTGCTCATCCCACTACAGGAAGGATGTGATAGCACTGCATGGGGTACAGAGGAGGTTCACCAGGATGTTGCCTGGGTTGGAGAACTTGAGCTATAAGGAGAGACTAGGTAGGTTCTGATTGTTTTCTGTAGAGCAGAGAAGACTGACTGGGGACATGATTGAGGTGTATAAGATTATGAGGGGTATGAACAGGATGAGTAGACAGCAGCTGTTCCCATTGGTTGAGGAGTCAGTCATGAGAGGGCATCATTTCAGGGTAAGGGACAGGAGATTCAGAGAGGATTTGGGGTGAAAAAGACTTTATAACTCAGCAAGTGGTGGGAATCAAATGCAATGTCTGGGAAGATAGTGGAGGCCGGCAACCTTAGAACCTTTAGAAAGGTTTTGGATGAGTACTTCAAATATCGTAACATTCAAGGATATGGGACAAGTGCAGGAAATTGGCATTTGTACGTTTTAGTGTTAGCTATTGTTGGTACGGACCCGATGGGTCAGTGGAACTTTTCTGTACAGTGTGAATCTAAAAATAATGCAGGACTGAGGTATGAAGTAAAAATCGATTTAAAAGTGAGCAACTTCTTCCAGCAATTATCTGGCGGCTCTTCAGTGAAGGTAATTACCTAATGTGATTAGGCTTTATTTTATTTCTGTTCTCTCAAAGTATTATTTATCTTTTTCCAGTGTCTTTTGCTGTACATTTAATGGGGAAGGCAGAGAGTGGAATGTGTGACATGTTACTGTAACTGCCCCTTTAACAGGACTAAGGGCAATCTTAGTGACTGTTCCTCCTAATGGTAGCTTATGTTGACTTTATCAATACCACAATGGGATAACATGGAGCTTGTCATGGAAATTTGGGAGTGTAGATCTGCCACCTGCCCTTCCTTGCTGTAACACTTCAGACCTCAAACGTGTTGTGCTAGCGTTTGTGGGGCTTTTTTAAGCAGAGTTCTTCAGAGACCCTTGTGACTCACCAGGGACCAGCTTAAAATCAACTGGATAGTTGATGGCTGTTCAAGAGGCAATTGTTACCTATCATGCGTTGACAGACATCTAATGAAAAAATAGGAAAGGATCAAGTGGGTAGGGGAGCAGTCTATGTTTTTCCCTTTAACCCACTGCCTCCTGTTTCAAACAGCTGTCTGGAGTAACTGGAAATGTGAACATTACTCTTGGAACCAGTTGCACAATGCCGTGTATTTTTTTACGATTGGATTGCAGGATTAAGACTGTTACATATCATTGTACTGTTGAGTGATTTTATTGCCAGTAATGGTCTATCATTCATCTGAGGATTCTTTTCAGGAATACCATGTCCAACTTTTTATGGATTTTAGTACATTTTGCACTGTGCAGCTCCCTTGTACTATTTTTCTGTTTTCAGGAGATGGATCGCCGATTTCTTGCATCCCTGATTGAAAAAGATGAGGCAGACCAACAATTGCAGTCAGCGAGGCGTGAACAGGCCGTAGCAAATGCTGCCTGGATGAAGAAAGTCATTGAGGAGCAGCTTCAGTTGGAGAGAGAGCGTGAGGCGGAATTGGACACTATATTTAGGTCTGACATGATCATTTGAGCTGATAATCCTCCATTTATTTGGTTGGCAAGCAATTGTATTGGAAGGAAAGGGATTGAGGGATTATTACATCCTTCTTTCTAATGTAGGCAGATGAATTATTTGAACCTTCCACTTGCTTATGAGCATTATATCTATATGATATTGTCATCAGATGTTGGGTGGTTTCTGGCAAAAGAGTGCTCTAATTGTAATCCATTATTTGCTAGCAAAATACAAATCAGTGCAAAATTGCAAAATAGGACAATTTACAAACAAGTATTTTTATTAATTTTATGATTAGTGTTTCAATCTGTTGCACTTTCTGCAGCTTTTCCCAGGGAACTTTTGAAATTTTTGTTTACTTTAACTTTTAACGTTTTTTTAAATCCCCCTCATGTTCCATCCTCTATCACCTTGTGATCAGCAGCACAAATCTAGAGTCGGAAATGCAGCTCGCAGAGCTTTCAGAGCAAACAGATTTTGAGATAAATTCCTATTCGAGTATATTTAGCAGACATTAAAAGGCCATTCCCTAGAGCGTACATCAACATCAAAATCTATATTCTGTTTAATGAAATTTGTACATTTACTTTCTCCAACTCAATGGAAGGAAAAATCTAATTGGATATAAAAATCATCAGAGATAATGGCCTGCTCCACACTTTGTTATCTTGGAATCAAAAGTCATGTCATGTTTCCATTTATGATGGTGCAATGTAAATTAGAATAGAACCTTTTTGGAATGGAAGTAACTTTAATGTCCTTTTCTTCTGAGAGCCTTTATAAATAGTATGCGACTTGGCTCTGGTTGTGTCATAGGAATAAATCTGTGGGATGGGAGCAACTGCTATGGAGGTGATTTTCTCAACTTCCAATGTAATACATTGCTGTTATAATGTGTATCAGTTCACTGCAACAGTTAAAATGTGGATGCAAAATGGGCTTTTAAATTTGCAACAGATCTCTCTGATTCCAGGGAGGAGGCTCAACGAATGTGGCAGAAACGAGAAGAAGAGTGGGAAAGAGAGAGGCAAGCGAGAATGCGTTTAATGCAGGAGGTATGGAGGTCACATTCGTTACTTGACTTTGCAAAGATTAATTGTTTGAAAATGTCAGATTATTGCCTTAATAGATATTGGCTCAGCTATTCGGATTACCATTGGAACAGATTCGTCTGCGTTCCTCTTAAAATTACTCACTCACCGGTCGGCCAAGATTCCGAGTCTTAGCTCTCCTGACTGTATCCATCAGAGGAAACCACAGAAAAATCTATTCAGCACAGGAGTGGGGTTGCAGACCAAGAAACCCCACTTTTTGCAACAATTGTTGCCATGGTGTAGGAGTTAAAGGTCTGAAAGACACTTTGACAGTGAATGAGAAAGGAAGTGGTGTCAATTCCTGTAGGCTTGGGGTGGGATTTCGTACCAAGCTGGGGTTTGGCTGGAATGAGGATGGGTAGTGTCAGGTTGAATGGAATAATGCTGGGTTTGGGGGGTTGATTCCATCAGGGGTAGGGGATAGATTCAGCCAGCCTCAGAAGTTAGTATGGTGTTGATGTACATTCCACCTTGCATTTTTGAATGTGGTCCTCTGAATCAGGCATATTATTTAAAAATATTAAATTCTCCAGAACAAATGATCGGTTCTGATGAGTTTGCTAAGTGTCTTTTGATCAATACTCCAGGGCAGTTGGTGAGACAAACTGCATATCTGGCATAACAGCTTTTCACAACAAGCCAGATACTGACCAAACCCAACCAGCCTGTGCTTGTGAAACTTACATTGGTACTCCGCTTCAGAGAGCATTTACTAGATGATCCTGTGTGTGCAGAATTATGCTGACAACCAATTTTAGAATGTCAGTTGGACTCGCATCGTGGTGCACATGGGTCTCCTGAAAGCTACACATATGAATGCACAGGGCACATATTTTTGCTAATCATCCTGTTATAACACATCTGGAACAGGTGAGACTTGAACCTGGGTCTCCTTGTTCAGGTGTAGGGATGTTGCCATTGTGTCACAAGTGGGTACCTCCTTATTTTTCTAATCAGTCTATGTACAGATGTTATTACACACCTCTGGATTAGGTGGGATGAGGGTCCATTTTCGTTTTTTTTTGCAGACAGAATATGTACATGAACTGAGATAGTAGGAACTGCTGATGCTCGAGAATCTGAGATAACAAGCTGTAGAGCCGGATGAATACAGCAGGCCGAGCAGGAAAGTTGAGGTTTCGGGCCTGAACCCTCCTTCATCCAGCTCTACACCTTGTTATCTTTTATACATGAACTGCACCTGTTTCAGTTCTACAAAATACGTGACAGCCATTTTACGGGTTAATTTCTCAAATCAATGTCCTCGTCAATCAGAGTCAACCTGCTTGATTGAAAACGTAAACCCTGGCAATTAACTGTCAATCATAATCAACCAGCGCATTCTCCAGTGGCTTGTCAACCAATCAGCATTCTCTTGTCGTGCAGTGTAACTGTTGGTTTTCCTCTTAAATTGATATTCTTGTGAATTGCTCTGATGAGTGTAAGATGAAAATCTTTGATAAAATGTCTTTTTTTTAGTAATACACTAGTTCTGTACAACAAACTGCACTTACTACCCCAACAGCATCCACATCCAAAGGATCATTAGCCACCATTTCTGCCACCTCCTGCAAGATTTTACCACCAGGCTATTATTCTCCTCTCCTCCCTTGCCAGCCTTTGGCAGGGACTGTTCCCTCTACATTCTTGAATTTGTTGTTTGAACCCAGGCCTCTTGGCTCTGAGGTAGGGACACTACCACTGCACCACTACAGATCATGATTTATATCCTTTATCCCAACAATGGTTGGGAAAGAATATGTACTGGATAAACAAAATCCTGAAAACCTCAAGTCTAAATCATAAACTGGAAAGTTCTGACAGCTTTTTGTTTTGTTGCAATGAGAAGGTGTTGTTGTCTGTAGAGTGACAGTCGGCACAGTGGCTCAGTGGTTAGCATTGCAGCCTCACAGCGCTGGGGACCTAGCCTCGGGCTTCTGTCCGTGCAGAATTTGCATGTTCTCCCCGTGTCTGCGTGGGTTTCCTCCCACAGTCCAAAGATGTGCAGGCTAGGTGGATCGGCCATGCTAAATTGCCCGCAGTGTTCAGGGGTGTGCGGGTTATAGGGGAATGGGTCTGGGTGGGATGCTCCAAGGGGCGGTGTGGACTTGTTGGGCCGAAGGACCTGTTTCCACACTGTAGGGAATCTAATCTAATCTAATCTACGTTGTCCTGGTGCATTCCTCCTCCACTCCAAACACCCTCCCACAGTCCCAGGGAAACTTCCTATGCAGTTGTAGAAGGTGTAAATCTGCCCATTTATTTCCTCCCTCCTCACTGTCCAAGGACCCAGACATGCCTTTCAAGTGAAGTAGTGATGTACCTACATTTCACTCAATCCAGTCTACAGTTTTCATCGCTCACGATGTGGTCTCCTCTACAATGGGAAGAAGAAGTGCATACTGTGTGATCGCTTTGCAGGACACCTATGTTCTGTTGATAAAAATGACCCTGAACTTCAGATTGTCTGCCACTTTGATCTGCTATTCTGTTCCTTGCCAACATCTCTGTCTTGGGCTTGCTGCAGTGCTCCAGCAAAGCTTCATGCAAGGGGAACCTGTAGCCTTCAGGATTGAATATAGAGTTCAGTAATTTTAGGGTCTGAGCACCTTCTTCCATATCCTCCCATCCCCCATCGCCACACAGCAGGCCTTGACATCATATGGGCTGCCACCACAATCAACCCACTGCCAACTACTAATGGTGCCTATTAGCAACTGTTGATTCTCCCAGGCTGATCTTTACTGTTTTCTTTGCCTGTCGAATTATTATTCTCTCTCTGGCCCCATCACTACCTATCGTTTACTCTTCCTCCCTTCCCCACCCCAACTTCAGTATACCACCCTTTTCCTCACTACTCTCAGTTCTGACCCAAAACATTAACCCTGCTTTCTATCCACAGATGCTGCCTGACCTGCTGAGTTTCTGTTTGTGTTTCAAGTTCATAGGTGGTGATGACCTGTGTATCTGTTTCTCCTGTCCTTCTAGATGGTAGGTCACAGGTTTGGAAGATACTTTGAGGATGTCTAAGACAGACTCTTGAGACAAAATCCACAGTTGACTGCTCGCTGAGCTGGCTTGTTCTCGCTCATGGACAAGAACAAGTCAGCTCGGCAAGCAAGTCACAACCTCACCCATAACATGAGCTACAGATCCTTATCAAAACTTTGAACTTTTCCATTTGCCTGAAGTTGTTTGAAAGATTACTAGATGTTAGTCAAAACTACAGCTCAGCTGGCATCTGTAGACTCTTTCTTTATAGTCGTCCTTGAGACTGTTCCTACATGTGCTATTTCTCCTTGGCATGTTGGCTTGAAAATTCTTTAGGAGCTGTCATGATTTTTGATGTTACTTTTCCAGGAGATTAATGGAACCCTTGAAGAAACTGTGTAGATGGCTGGAAATAATCAGACATGTTTACTAATGATGCAAAATAAGGATGAGCCAAAATTTCCCAGAGTTTGTAGGGAACTAGATAGTATTAGATGGTAAAATTGCTCAGAGAGTTCATAGAGTAACTGGTGTGAGAAGAGGAAGAAATCTCACATGCGTAATGAGGTTAGGCTTAAGATATAAATTGTCCAGATGGATTAAAATAGGCATTACCTGACCTTAAAGCCTAAATTGGACAGTTTACAAAGAGTATTTAATATGAATATCTCTTTAGGTACTTGTAGGACGACAGCAGCAAGTCCTGGAAAGGCTTGACATGAATCGACGTGCTCAGGAGGAATCGGTTCAGCGTCGCGAAGATCTGATCCGGGAGCTAGAGGAACTGAAAGAAACGACAAAGCGTGAGAAGGAGGAAGAGGAGGAACTGAAAACTGCCCGCAAGCAGGAACTTGCAGCACAGGTTTGATGTTAAAATCTATTAATTAACAAGGATTAATCATCTGAGTGTGGTCCTGATGAATGTTCTTTGGCGATTAATTATTTAAGTGAGCCAGTGTATAGGGTGTATTGATCCTTGGAGATACTGAGAACACCATGCACCAAAGATTGTTTAGATGGTCAGTGAAATTAGTTGATTTTTGTCACATTCATGCTAAGTTTGGCTTTGGTGTGTGAACCAGGGAAACACACTGTGGTGCAAATGACAGTGAAATGTAGGTTCTCTCCTGTGTTTCTTTACACAATGAGTTGGTGGAACAATCAGGAGAAGCCAAAGCTCGCAGAAAGAAAATAAAAATATGCAGTAAATTTCCATTGCCTACCTTCCTCCCACCTTTTAGCATCTTCAGGAGAATGGGAAATCAGGGTGGACATATAGTCAATGATCAATGAGGGTACTCTAATGTGACAATAGCAAGTCCTACAGGTCTATTTTAATTCCACTGAGATCTTGTAATCTCTGTTGTAATCTGTGCAAAGCTCTTTCTTGCTGTTGATAAATAATGAACAAAGGTACGGGACAACATAGGACTGGCTTGGGGACCGCTTTGCAGAACACCTATGCTCGGTTCGCACTAAACAACTGCACCTCCCAGTCACAAACCATTTCAACCACCCCTCCCATTCCTCAGACGACATGTCCATCCTGAGCCTCCTGCAGTGCCACAATGATGCTACCTGAAAGTTGCAGGAACAGCAACTCATATTCCGCCTGGGAACCCTGCAGCCTAATGGTATCAATGTGGACTTCACAAGCTTCAAAATCTCCCCTCCCCCTACCGCATGCCAAAATCAGCCCAGCTTGTCTCCACCTCTCTAACCTGTCCTTTCTCCCACCTATCCACTCCTCCCACCTCCAGCCGCACCTCCATCTCCTACCTACTAACCTCATCCCACCCCCTTGACCTGTCTGTCCTCCCTGGACTGACCTATCTCCTCCCTACCTCCCCATCTACACTCACCTTTAGTGGTTCCATTCCCACCTCTTTGACCGGTCTCTCGTCTCCACCTATCTTCTCTTCTATCTATCTTCTATCCACCTCCCCCTCTCTCCCTATTTATTTCAGAACCCCCTTCCCCTCGTCTATTTCTGAAGGAGGGTCTAGGCCCAAAACATCAGCTTTTCTGATCCTCTGCTGCTTGGCCTGCTGTGTTCATCCAGTTCTACACCTTGTTATCTCTTATAGGACTGGTAAATGCAGTTTTTAATAACCGCTTCTTTAATTTTTATCATAGGTTGAAGAGCGGAGGAGGCAGGAGTTGGAAGAGCTACAACGCCAACAGGAGGAGAAAAATGATGAAAGGCTTGTAGAAAGACAAGAAGAAGAAATGTTTCAACATGAGGCCAAGCTGATGAGGCAGAGAGGATATGAGCCAAAGGTAACTATACACAATTATAATGGATGCCCGGAGCACTGCAGTGGCTGAGTTGGCAAAATGCTATCTAATGTGGTGCTGATGCTCTAAGCTAAGCCGTCTTTTAAAGAAAAGTAGAAACCTGATTTTTATTGCTCTTGTTCTTTATTTTATTAGATGTTCCACCGACCAAGAATAGCCTGGACATAGCTCAGAAGCTGAGATATACAAGAATGGCTTGTGAAAATAGAGTCTTGCCTTGGAATGGATTGAGTATCTGAACCAAATCCTTGATACTTGATTCTATTACTATAACCAGATAGAGCAAGTTTTCATTCCCTTTGTGATCGATTTGGTTGTAGATAATTTGCACTTAGGAAAAGGAGAAGCTCAACTCAGATTTAGACTGGAGTTCATGTAAACCACAGAGCTGATTAAACGTCTAAGGATCTCGCTTGCTCTATGGCCTGTGATTATACACATTAAATATAAATGGTTCACGGGACTTCGTGCTTGCTCATTTCCAGGAGGATAGTTTGTTCTCTAGTGGGTGTTTGAGTGATTTGTTCACATATTTGTGTTATTCTGCTGTCTAGAATCTAGAAATAATCCTCAATCCCTTTAATCTGCATTCTGATTCACTGTGTATTCCAACAGTTTTGCAGCAAGTAAATAAAGTTGTGTCCCACATCACAAGTAAGAGTCATGTCGATAGATCATCTCAAGGACTTAATATGTTAATCGCAAAATTGGTTAATGGACTCTTAACCAGGGAGCCCCAGTCTTGACTAATATTTGCACCAGGGTGAAATGAGAAGCCTAAAATTTTCAAACTTTGTCCAATTCATCCAGTAAATAAGTGAAAAAGAAGGATCACAGAAGAATAAAGAACTCTCTATGTGTTTCAAGTGCACTTCATCCAATGTTGACCAAGCAACACGATTCATCATGTGGAACTGAGGCACAATTCAACAGGAAGTAATGTGCGTGAAAATTTGACCAGTAGGTAGATATGAAACTTTGAGGTCGGGCAGCTGAGAAAACATTACCAGATAGTAAAATCTTCAATACGTAAAGCTCCCTGATCCTTTTATGTATGCAGCACTTTGTTCATTTTTGCAAGACTATCCTAATGTTGTTCGTTGTTTATGGCTGCAATAAGCTGTTTAACACCAAATTCAAATGGCCAGTTATGTAGGGCCAAAAGATTTCATTACATTGTCTTAAATTTGAAGGCTTTTAATTCTTGTTGAAAGTATGCACATGAGCTTTACATTAGCAGTCTGGGTACGCTGGAGCACTGTTGACGTCAGTTTGATATCCCAATTGCCTTCAGTTTCTCACTCACTTCCCAGAATAGGGATTAATGTTGTTATACAGCAACAGTTTTATTTTTGAGCTGGGTGAGCACATTAGTTATCAGGTGACAAGATTTTTGCTTTGTTTTATGTGACCCTGATTCTACTCTCCCAGCTGTTCCCTCACCTTTTTTAATGTGGAAGGGAAGAGAAAAACAATTGGAGAGATTGAGGAGTGGGTTTGGAGGACTAGGAAAGGAGATAATCAGGGATTGCAAGAGATGGAAGATTGACGTGAGTACTGTGAAATAGGAATGAATTGGGAGGCTAAGTATCGAGGGAGAAAGTTCAGACTTGGTGAGTCAACGTGGTTTAACAAAATTTAATATAGTTGGAAATTTCAGAACAAGAATAGTAAGCTTGTTGGTAGATATCTAAATATTGATGCAAAATATTAATATTTCTAATTTAATGATCTAGGGGACACAGCTGATTCTAGATAACATTCCTCAATGTAAGGTTAGTGATAATGTTTTTATGAATTTTAAGCTTTTTAGTTTACTTAGTCAAGCTCTAAGTCTTCAAAAAGTAAGTGACCACATTTCAGTAGAGCCAGTATCCTCATCTGGAATTTCCTGCTGTGCTGTTTAATCCCTCAAATTAAAGACTATCAAACTGAAACTGTTTAACGTTATTCATCCAGTCAATATCTATACATTGACTATCACACAAACTTTGCTCTGAATATTTTTAAAATGATTTCTGACTTTCAGTAAGCAGCTTCTGACCATTCCTGTGTGTAAGAAGGTAGAAATACTACGCTATCAACCGTCCATTCCAGCACAAGGCTGCTCCATTGTAATACATTGCTAAATAATTTGCCAGTTAAAACTGGGGAGGTAAGATGTTGACTGGATAGGTCACAGTTGTAGGTTAACTGGTCACTTTTGTCATAGGAATACATCAAAGGCCCGGAGTGAAACAGGGATCAAAAGTGCAGATGTTAGTTGAATTTTAATGTTGCCCATGTGAACAGCTCCATGTTATTACTGAAAAGAGACAAGTTACTGAAACTGTTTGTCTTGATCTGAACAGGACAATGCCAAACATTCAAATGATCACAGCAATTTATACTATAGAAGAACGACTGCTTGGCACGTTGATTCTGATTGACTGAAGTGTTGTGAAGTATCAATTTAGATTAAAGTAGCTGCTTTGCAGTTGAAGGTAGGATAGATTTCATTTGGCATGAATCCTTTCAACATGGAAAGGGCATTTGGGTCATGCCTCTGGAAATATCTTGGAATCTTGCTTCAGCACACTTTCACAGGCAAAATGCAACACTAGAAAAAGATTTTAAATCTTTTGCTGAGTCAGAATTTAAAATAAACCAGAACTGATGCAGAAATTAAACAAATCTTTCAGAAAATAGAGCAACTTGAGGCTTTGAGGTCTTAGCTCTTTGTAAATAGCAATGTGAGACTTAAGTGTTAGTTGAATCTTGTTACAAAAATGTTCCCATCGCTCAGTCTATCCACTTGGTGTTGATGGAACTAATGTGTGTGAAAGGTGACTTTACTTAATTAGAAACAGTGACTGTTACTAGCCATTTATTTAATACAAGACTCGAGTATTTTATAACCATTTAAATTTCAGACTGTTAAAACCTTTAAAAGCTCTTCTAGTGTAACCATTCAACTGATTAATTGCCAATTCACTTGTACTCTTGATGGGTCTGAAATCGAGCCTGGGAAGCCAACAAGTGTCTCTTTACTTGCTTTGACTGAATTATTGATGTTTGTAATATAGCATTTAAGTTTATTAAAAGCTTCCAGCTCTTGTTTTCTATGCTTTGTACTTGCAACATTTCATTTTAGGGCAATGATCATGAAACAGAAAAGCGATTACAATTTGAAGCTGTGAATGTTATTTATATTTTAGCTATTTTATGAATAAAAGCACTGGTGTGAAGTAGTTTAATGTACTTTTTTGCCACATCTTTTTCCCTGTCCCATTTATTTGTGCTGATTCATTATGTCTCAGGCTTAGAATATTTCGCCAAACCGGATAGTGTACCTCTACTCTGATTGATTAATATTTGCAGGAGGATTTCCAGCAGATAGAAGTCAGGCAATCCACCCCTCAAAGGTTGTTCTTCCCAGTCTCAAGGTTGGGTGTTGCGTACCCAGTGCCACCCTAACTCTGAAGAATCATCATACTGGACTCTATGTTAATTCTCTTTCTCTGTCCATAGATACTACCAGAGCTGCTGGGCTTCACCAGCACTTCATTTTTCTACGATCTGCTGGAGATCGGTTAACAACCAAATCAGAAACCCTTCTTAACTGTATAACTCAATAACATCTTGCATTTTATGTAGTGTGGAAAAATACCTAAGATGCCTCAGACGTCCATCAAATCAATAATGCAGGTCACGTAAATGTGATATTAGGAGTAGTGAATAAAATCTTTGTTGCAGGTGTCAGCTTTAAGGAGAATCAAAGGAAATATGTACAAGTTAAGCAAGGGAATTCTGGAGCCTAAATGGGAGTTTGAACGATCACTGAAGAATACACAAACAGAATCAGTCAAATGCCAAGTTCCGGGGTAGTTAGAGCTTAAAAAGGTTATGATAGGGGTGGGTAGGAATAAAAGACCTTGAAGGGATTGAAAATTCTACTCCACATGCTTTTATTTCAAAACAGAATGGACTATAAAAGTCTTGTTAAAACTATACAAGGTACTAGTTAGGGGCTTTTGTGGCACAGTGCTAGTATCCCTGTCTCTCTGTCAGAAGGCCTAAGTTCAAGTCCCACTTGCTCTATTGTGTATCATTAACACATCTGAACAAGTTGATTAACTCATGCCTTGCAGATAATTTTAGACTGTGAACAAAAACGATGTTGCTGGAAAAGCTCAGCAGGTCTGGTAGCATTTGTGAAGGAAAAGACAGTGTTAACATTTCCGGTCCAGTGACCCTTCCCTCGGAACAGTTGAGGAAGGGTCAGTGGATCCGAAGTGTTAACACTGTCTTTTCCTTGACAAATGCGGCCAGACCAGCTGAGCTTTTCCAGCAACTTTATTTTTGTTCCTGATTTACGACATGCTGCAACAGCACAGAACTATGCCAAAAAGAAGAATACCTCTTCCAGGTATTCAAAGATAATGGATATCCAACAAACTGGGTCAGAAGATGCCTACACAAACAACACCAGGACGATACTACACGCCCTGACATACTTATCATGCTACATTACATCAGGAACACCGGAACTAACCACAAGAGTGCAATGAGCGGTGAGCATCAGAGTGGCACATAAACCCACATCAACCCTACAACAACTGCTCACTTGAACCAAAGACCCACCATGGACAGGGCCAATGTCATCTAACAGATTCCCTGAAGAGACCGTGACAAACATTACATCGGACAAACAGGAAGGAAACTAACAACAAGGGTACATGAACACCAACTGGCTACAAAAAGACAGGACCAATACTCTCTCATCTCTACTCACATCAATAAGGAGAATGACCAATTTGACTGGGACAACACCAAGATCCTGGGATAAGCAAAACAGAGACAGGCACAAGAATTCCTATAAGCCTGGTAATCCACGAAGAAAGCCATCAACAAATATAGTACTCGACCCCGTATACACTGCACTATGAAGGAAAACTGGAAGTAAGGTAATCCAGCTCAATGGACTCCAGAGTTAAAAATACCAGGCAGGAAAACACAACGGCGCTTCATCGGAGGCTGCACTGAGGATGTTACCCAGTGGGGGTAATGAAATGTCTGCGGAACAACAAACCAGTTTGGTGAGCCAACCAACCTCAACACCCACAACCCAAGCTACAAATCTACTCCAAAATCACCGGAGTTCTTTGGAGGGGTCAAGTACCCTTTTGGAATTGTTAATAGTAGACAACAATCCATTTAAAGGATGGACAGATCTGTGGTGCTTATCGACATGACAAATCATGTAGGTCTCCTACTGTTTAAATTTTGATGAAGCAAACGGTTTGCTGTCTCACAGGTGAAAAGAAAAGCTGAGATGCTTCCAATTTCAATCGTTGTTTATTGACACAAGCCTGAGAACTTAGGCCATACTTTATAGAAAAATCCAGGGCAGGTGATAAGGTGACAGTGATAACCAATGATCTCTCCCATACCAACACTGCTTCCTCCTTCAGCCCAAGTCTCTTTAGAGTCATAGAGGTGTTCAATATGGAAACAGACCCTTCAGTCCAACTCATCCTTGCCAACCAGATATTTTAAATAAGTCGTCCCATGTGCCAGCATTTATCTCATGTCCTTTGAAAACCTTCCTACCCATATCAATCCACATGCCTTTTAAAATCACGTAACTGTACCAGTCTGCACCACTTCCTCTGGCAGCTCAATCCCCAGACATACACACCACCCTCTGCTTGGAAAAAAGGTTGCCCCTTAGGTCCCTTTTAAATCTTTCCCCTCTCACTTCTGGGGAAAAGACTTTGAGTGTTTGCCCTCTCAACACCCCTCCTGGTTCTATAAGGTCACCTCTCAGCCTCCACCAGACTAGGGAAAATAGCCCAGCCTATTCATCCTCTCTGTAGCTCAAACCCTCCAGTCCTGGCGACATCCTTGTAGATCTTTTCTGGCCCTTTCAAACATCCTTCCTGTAGAGAAAGACTAGAACTGCATGCAATATTCCAAAAGTGGCCTAACCAATGTCCTGAACAGCTGCAAAATGATATTCCAACTCCTATCCTCAATACACTGACCGATAAAAGCAAGTATACCAAACACCACTTTCACTATCCTATCTACCTGCAACTTCACTTTCAAGGAACTATGAACATGCACTCCAGGGCCTTTCCAATAAGTGTGTAAATCAGGAACAAAAAAAACATAAGTTGCTCAAAAAGCTCAGCAGATCTGGCAGCATCTGTGAAGACAAAAAAAAAGTCAGAGTTAACATTTTGGATCCAGTGACCCTTCCTCTGAAGTGTTCCAAGGGTCACTGGACCTGAAAGGTTAACTGATTTTTTTTGTCTTCACAGATGCTGCCAGATCTGCTAAGCTTTTCAAGCAACTTCTGTTTTTTTGTTCCTGATTTTCAGCATCCGCAGTTTTTTTTTTAAAGTGTGTAAGTCCTGCACGTATCTGCCTTTCCAAAATGCAGCACCTCACATTTATCTAAATTAACCTGCATCTACCACCCAGCTTTTCATAATCAGTTAATTAGCAGACCTTCAGCTTCCAGCCCCCATTAATGCATCCCCTTAATCTAGGTTTGATAGTGAAACTCTGTCTATGATGGCAACTGGATTCAATTCCCAGTTGAGACTGGGTTTCCAACATTCTGTGTTTGAAGCAGCAGCAGTTAGGTGGCTTTCACTTCATTATAAACCTACACAAAATGTTGTGTAGAATATGGTGACATGATCACTTGGTTGTTTCAAATGTTACAGCTAAGATCAAAGAATCTTGTGACATGATAGACAATGGCCATGACATTAAGCTTTTGTATAATCTACAACCTGCAAATAGACAGCAGAGTATACACTGTGTGGCCCACACTGCACATACAAATAGAGACACTGCAACAAATACAGCTGTCATCCAGTTGTTGCTTTGCAGTAAGTTTGGAATGTAATTGAAGCGTTATGTGAAAGGAGAGGGTACTCAGTTCATGAAACCTGATAATTCATGATTGAGGCGTGTGGCCTTTATAAGTTCTACCTCTTATAGCAAGTTTTTGGTTGTCTGACCTGACCCAATACACGTCATTTTGTTTTAGTTTTCCTATCACTCACTCCTGAATTTTTATTTAAACAATAAAGATATATAATAAAAGTTGTTATACTTCTGAATTTTTCATATTTAAATAAACAATTCTATCATGAGCAGTGACATGGCCTTTTGCAAGGTTCATCAAGTGTCTGAAGAACAGGAATACAGGAAGAAAACAGAATCTGGATGTTGTATGTACATATAATGTATTTATTAAATCTGAGTAAACACATTACAAACTGTACACAGTTCCATGCTTAGCTGGTTTCAACATACCCATTAGCTGCTGAAAGTAACAAATATTACACAGCAAGAGCCACATGACAAAGGTATGGAGGGATTCACTCATTCTGAGAAGAGAAAAGTGAAAACAAAAATTACATACCTGCTTCAAAGGCTGCAAGTTTTTGGAACAGAGAAAACAGACATACACTGGAACTAAGATAACAAGGTGCAGAGCTGGATGAACAAAGCAGGCCAAGCAGCAGAGGAGCAGGCAAGCTGATGTTTCGGGTCTAGACCCTTCTTCATAAATCTGGAACTAATCTGTTAAATTCCATCCTAGGACTACATTGGTGCCTAAATTTCATGCTGTAGTCTGTAATGCCAATGCCCGTAGAGTCATTTTTAAGGAATATTTAATTCATATTGCAAAACAGTACCACAAAATCCACCCTTGCCCGAAAATAATCTCTCCATTTTTCATGTTCAAAATAAAAAGGTCCTGAGTACAACCTGCATAAATATACTTAACTGTTTGCCTCAGTCACAAACATTAACCCATTTACATCATCTTACTGACATCTTCATTCACCCACTTAAATCCTAACTGCAAGTTCATTAACTCTGCCATCATGTTCCTTTACATGTGACCATAATGACCTGAGAACACTCCTTCCCCAACACAGCTGCTAACAATGATACTTGCGAGTTGCTGGCAAGAAGTGCACTTCGAGACTGGTCCTGCCAGTTCAAATCCACGCCATATTTTGCATTGAATCTGCATCATGACTAATGCAATCAATACAAAGTTGACTGGGATGCCCAGTTTAACCATTTCAAAATCACTTGCACAAAAATTTGGTGACTTCCCAATTCCCACATTTCTTAATTCACTTACCATCAAAAGGATTTCGAAGCCACAGCTGCATAAATCCAAATTAGGTGCTAGTCTCAATCGCTGTAGGTTCCAAAGGTTGAAACCCCACATGCTTTATGAACAGTATATAGTATGTCTGTCTGAGATGCAATTTTACAGAAATCAGGTTTTCACATTCAAGAATTTAATCTGAAAAGTACATAGACTAAGTTTCACTACAGTTCTGCTAACCGAGTTTAGTCAACATTAGAAATTTACCGACCAAAAATAAATGAATGACCTTCTGTAAAATTAACTAACCAAAAAATGCTGTCCGAATGACAGGTGTGGTATCAACAATAAAATAGCTTCTGCGCACACAAGCAAAACACAAAAGATGTAAAATATCTTCCACGGAAAGAGTATAATCAATAGTAAAGGATTGGCCAGATATTGCATAAATACATACCGTCAGTCATGTAAGTCACAAGCTGTAATATTACAAAGTACAATTTACACAAAACAACAATGAATATGGCTTTTAGGTTATATGCACTTTAACCAATTTGATTTACCGATTCACACAGCTGCTCATTTAAAAAGTTGTGCATATGGCTGAATGAAGGAATATGTTTAAAATTACTCATGTAAAAAAGCATTCATTAGCAAATATTTAAGCTATTCTAATGCTCTTTTGAAACTCTTAAGAAACCAAAATACTTATCGAAAAGTATGCTGGTATAACGTAATGTCAGTGATAACAGAGCTCAGTTTGCTGACCAAACAAAAAAAGTGAGAATTAAAAAAAAATAGATACAGCCTAAATGCTAACCTGTTTTACAAACAGTCCATAATTCATTGAATGGCCTGCTTCTGTTTGCACCAATCAGCTCATCAAATCAACACTAGATTTACCAATTAGTCCCATTGCTTGGCTCTTTCTCCACAGTCCTACAGTCCACCTCTCCACTTTACATAACAGTCTTGCTTTAAATTCTTTCACTGGATTAAAAACAGTGCGCTCAGCAATCCTTTATAGTCTTTTGGTTTCAGCTAAAATCTTTGTCAATTTGATAATCCTAGGTAGTTGTACCACAAATAGCAGCCTGGTGCGTAACATGTAGATTTTAACCCACTCTTGTATCCCTCTCCTTACAATCCAAGACTTTCTAAACCCAAATTTGATAGTGCTTTCCAATATACATTTATTTTTGTGATCCACTATCATACCCACTTCAATTTTAGTTTACTTCCCTTACTATGGACTTTGCACCATAATCAAACCTGCTTGGTAATTAAAATCTTATTTATAGCTTTGGTGAATACAAAATTTTCCACCTCCCATCCCAATGCAGCAACTTTAAATATTTACCCTTACTTTGCATCATGTATGAAATATGTTGGTCTGTAATGTGGAAGAAATGCAATTTAAGTTTCTATACATTTCTACTGTTACCAATATACTTCAGTTATATTCACAATACTAACCAACTGTAATCAGGCTTATACAAACTCCCAGAAAGCAATATATTGCCAGTAGGTGTTGATGTCAAACAACGAAAATAGCACCCCGAGAAACGAGCCTAACTCTGCTGCCAACATACAGGCAGAAGGAAGGTTATTTTAATATCCAAAAATGGTAAATAAGATTATTAAAAAGCATGCAAACATAATACTGACAGAAAGCCCAGACCAATTCTGGTACATATCCATAACAATTTTCTTCCTTATAAAAAAAATTCTGCAATTTAAAAAAAGGAAAAAGCTGTAATCAGTTGCTATTTTCTTTTGTTGTTATTGTAACAAGTTGTTTCGCTGCCTTGGCAATATCATATGCACACTGGATCACTTGCTGTGTAATTAGTTGAATGTCGGTTGTAGGACTGGGTTCCATCGGCAGTGCTTTCTTGCATTCTGACTGCAGTCTGTATGCACTCGAAGTTAATAGCCTCAATGAGGCTCGAACCATCTCTGAACGAGGCTTCTGCACAATAAGAGATAAATAACATTCTTCATTTATCCCCCCAACACAAATAAACTGTTGATGTAATCAACAGAACAACTTTCACATTGTTTTTAATGTCCTGATAAGATGGTTGAAAGAAAAGTCCAGCAAAATATTGGAACATATAAGAGCTTTAACTTTATGCATATCAGCCCATCTGACTAAAAATTAACCACCATAATTTCCACACCAAGGTAGTCAATGATGTTTTGTTGGAACAGGAAAACAAACCGTTATTAGGTTTTATGGATGCACAGAGGCAAAGTGAAGACGAGATTGGAGGGAGGGTCAGACTTCGTTCAAGTTAGTATACCATAATTGCTGTTCACAATGCAAGTCTCCTCTATTGTGGGGAAACAAAATGCAGATGGTTTGATTCCTTTGCTTTCCTTTCAATTTGCAAGCATAACCTACAGCTTCCCATTGTTTGGAATTTTAGCTGGCTTTCCCACTCTGACTCAGACATCAGTCCTCAGCCTCTAAAACTGTCCTAATGAGCATCAATACAAGTTCAGTGGATAACATAACCTCTGACAGATTGCAGACTTAGATGTCACTGGCTAGATCAGCATCTACTGCCCATTCCTAAAAAAAAAAGTGATGGTGAGCTGCCTTTTTGAACCTTTGCAGTCCATGGGGTTATAGACACCCATAATG
Organism: Stegostoma tigrinum; assembly: GCF_030684315.1. NCBI lineage: Eukaryota > Metazoa > Chordata > Chondrichthyes > Orectolobiformes > Stegostomatidae > Stegostoma > Stegostoma tigrinum. The sequence continues at coordinate 12,880,139 of NC_081379.1, forward strand.
ATGTTAAGGAATTCCAGATTTTAACCCAGTGACAGCAAAAAAATAGCAAAATAGTTCTGAGTCAGGAAGGTATGTAGCTCGGAAGGGAATTTGGAAGTGGAGGTGTTCCTATTGCGTCTCTTGTCCTCCTTCATCTTGGTGGCAGAGATCAAGGATTTGGAATGTGTTCTCAGAAGAGTCTTGGAGAGTTGCTGCAGGGCATTTTATAGATGGTATACACTGCTGTGTGTGTCCTGGCAATGAGGGAGTAAATGCTGAAGGTGGTGGATGAATGCCAAACAGGCTACTTTGTCCTGGATGGTGTAAAGATTCTTTGGTGCTGCTGGAAATGTGCTCTTCCAGGCAAGTGAAGGGTACTCCATCACACTCGTGACCTGTGCTCTGTTACACGGAGGACAAACAGTGGGGAGACTGTAGGAGAGTTAACTGCCACAGAATTCCTAGCCTTTGACCTGCACTTGAAGCCACAGCATTCATCTGGCTGGTCTGGTGGTGTTTCTGGTCAATGGAAGCCCACTACATCCGCTGCCGACCCGCCCACAATGTTGATAGTGAGGGGTTTAATAATGATAATGCTATTGAATATCAAGGGGTGTTAGTCAGATTCTCTCTTGCTGGAGATGGCAATTACCTGGCATGTGTGTGAAATGAATGTTACTTGCCACTTGTCAACCCAGGCCTGGATGTTGTCCAGGTCTTGTTGCATATGGAGAGGGACTGCTTCAGTATTTAAAAGTATTGTAAATAATGTTGAACATTGTACAGTGAACATGCCCACTTCTGACCTCACAATGGAGAGCAGGTCATTGATGTAGCTATTGGAGATGGTTAAAACCTAGGACACCACTCTGAGGGACTCCTATAATGATATCATGAACAGGGATGACTGGTCTCCGACAGCCTATGTCATTTTTCTTTTGCATTAGGAAAGCTCCAAACTATGGATAATTTTCTCAGATTCCCAATTATTCCAGTTTTGCTCATCCTCTTTGATGCCATTCACAGTCACTCTTATCTGTTTCTCCTTCTATGTAGGTTGCTGGACCAAAGCATTTTCATTAATTTGCTTTTATGCAGAATTCACATTCTCCTGAACAAAATGTGAATATGCTGGTGTTGGGCTGAGGTGGACAAAGTCTGAAGTCAGATGACACCAGGTTATAATCCAATGGGTTTATTTGAAAATCAAACTTTTGGAGCGTTGTCCCTTCGTTAGGTGAATCCTCTAAACAAGACATCCCATTAACTTCAATCCACAGGGCAAGTTGGCTATATTATTGGTAAGAATCAGTTCCAAACACACAGACTACTAGAATAGCACTAAGTTTCAAACCGCTTTCCAGTCAGGACCACCTTATCCATTAAAGCACTGACTTGCAGGATGTATCTGGTGTCAAATGGGAACTGTATCAACTCCTAGCTGTAGATTTGCCACTCCATGTTTGATACCTGTCATACTGGCTGGTCCATCATTAAAGGTAATAATTGGGTAATTTATAGACCCTCCCAACTTTGTATTAGACCAACCCATTTGACACAAGGAAGTTGCCTTAGTTCATTATTTTCATTGTTTGATGTACGTTGTCAAATCACTCAAACATTAAATTGTGCTTTCTCTAGGACACACTAGATTCCACACACAGAGCACCCTATAACATCATAAAAGGAATGGAATGAGTTATCTTTCAGATTTTTCACTTTCTAGTCTTCACTAGACTCATGCTACCCCCCTCTTCTTTGCAGTTGTTTCCAACCTGAGCTAACTACTTCTAACCTCACACCAGCTGCTGTACGTACTTGAAGTTTTTAGTTATCAGATTTAGTGGACAAGCTATTAATCAAACATTTTGATTGTATTTTTTTCATTTTGGACAAATTTACACAGTTTCACACAAACTTGACATCAGTGGAAGAACAAGATTTTGGTTTCAAGGAAGCTAAAATAAACTTTAAAAGCTTACCTTTGGGAAAAGCGCTGCCATCTCAGCTACAGCAACATGTATCCTTTCTGAGCAGGGCATAAAGCTAATGGATGAAACAGCAAAATGGCAACATGTACGTGGAAAATGGGAAGAAAATCATTAATTATTCAATTAATATACTGGTGTATGATCAAAATTAAAGCAATATTCAGACAAATCTACACTAATAGCATAAAACACTGCACAAATTAATCCAAAAATTGAGGTGAGACATGCAACGCCAATGATTCTTTATGGCAGGTTGCCCAATCTGGCCCTCAAGCATTCACACTGGGATCCAGAAAGCCCATGTGACACAGGTTTACTTGTACTTAAATTTCTTAATATCTGGTCTGTACTGATTGAATTTTATATATCCAGAGGTTTCAAATTGGTTGCTTTAGTGCCATTTCCTCACTGGAAGATAATTTTAAATAGTAGGACTTAAGGAAACACAGATTTCAATTTGTGGTGAAGGTTCAACAATATTTCCAGCCGAATAGCAGGCAAAAGCAGAAGATTTAGACATTCCTACTGTGTTACATATTTAATGAAATTGTGGTAATGGCCTCCGTACTAATATTCACTTTCTAAATAGGATGAACATTCACGTACTTTTCAATTTCTTCTCCAATAATATCAATGGATTCTGATAGTTTTGTGACTAAATGACTGTGTGACATTTCACTGTGAAGAGCCAAGTTGGATACACCAACCCATGTAGAGTGGTTGATCTAACCGAACATCCTTACATGTTCCTTGATAAGGGTTCTAAGTTGCCATCCATTTGGTCAGTTTTATTTTTGTACATTGGGCAAGGATAGAATCAGGTATGATTCAGAGTCCCTTTGCTCATCTTCCTAGAATCATATTAAAAATAACCAGTTCTTCGTCAAGCATATTCCAGAAAAGCAGGCTGTCATATGAAAATGCACAAGCGTATCAATGCATTGCTTTGCTATCAGATTTTTCCCTTCTTTATACTTCTTCCGAGGAGAATAGGAATTACCAAGATTTAAAACTTATTGAAAAAATACCAAAAGGCATTTTAAAGAGGGACAGGTTTTTCTTAAATGAAGTATTAACAACAGTTTATTCAGTAAAGCGACATTAGGTTGCACACTAAACTCAAATTGAAAAAGTCAATCTTTTATCACAAACATTTTCAACCAAACTAAAAATTAAGATAAATGACTGGTCTACAAGAATTGGTACAGGGTGATCTAAAATCAGTAAAGAACAAAATAAATAAGTAATTCATACCTCAACTTCCCAGTCCCTATTTGTAACATGACAGACTTGGTATTCAGATTAATTGCAAGGATTAATGAAGGGTTTAAGAGAAACTTTAGTGTAAAACATTTGCAATATCCTGATTTTGACCCACTAAACTCTCCCTTTTTTCAAATTAATTTCTTAAATTACCATCTTCATCCAAACTCAATCTTTAAACTCAATTTATGCAATATAAAGATCAGATCAGACAGCAGAAGACTTGTTTCCAAGCATGTTTCACTCAGTGAGAGAAATCTGACTCGACACAAGCCACCGACTGGAGTAAATCTTTACTGTCATGCTACTAGATACTCTCCAAAAAGAGAAACTAACCATGTTTACATCTAGCTGTTCAAATAAATCTTTGAGTATGGGTGCTTTTTGAATTCAAAACCCAACGTTGTGTTGGTAATAATGCAGAAAGTCAAAGCTTAGAAAATGCTAGGAGGCATATTTAGGATTGACAAGAGTTAAACACATTGTAAATCTATTTAAGTACATCTAATTGGTTATTTTAAAAACAACTGGGCATGGATTCCTTCAGACACTTTTCTTTAAAAATCCTATTTTTTCAATATAAACACATCATGCCTTTGAGTTCCATCAACTGCACAACACTGCTCCCATATCGCCAGCCATTCATCATGTGCAAGTAGTACTGGAAGTTCTTGGACCATCAGGGCACAACATTGATCAGTTTCTTGTCTAACATTCAATATACAAAGTTTCCAGCAAGATCTCAGAAATCTTGTTGATATTCCCACCTTACCCTAATTTTGTGAGAACAAAGTTAGTTGAAGAACTCCTATTGTTGTTATAGCTGAGATAAGATAACAAAACACAGGAGATCTGATCGAGGATCTTCTAACTCTGTATGGTTTAATACTTTACCAGACGATTCATTTACTTATTAGGCTAACAGGGGGGTACACACCTTTAAATCCAAACAAGTTACATTGACTACCTAGAAAGTAGGCAAAGTCATATTTTTCAGAGGTCACTGCAATAATTAAAGGATGTGCATATCTATTTGGGAAGGTTTTGGAATCTGACGTCCAGACAGTGCCAACGCTTAAAAAAAGGTACACTCCATCACAAAATGTGGAAATAAATCACTTTGATTGATGGTAACTAGACAGAAAAAGGTGTTCAAGTAAAAGTTTTCCCACCTCTATTGAGATATCTCATACAAGTGACCATATTTGACTCAGACTGTAAGCAGACATCACAGCTAAATTCCATCTTGTCACCTGACAATAACAAGTACACTTCCTAGAGACCGCTGTATGCAATCAGGGTGAAAAACACTGCCGATTTTGGTTTCTTCCTTATTGAAAGGCCTGGAGCCCATTTTATATAGGGTGAGCCAAGTCAGAACAGACCAGAGAACTAGCTCTGAAATTTTCTTGTTTTATTGCTCAGTTATACACTACACACTGCACTTATGAACTGAGTGGAAAGCTGCAACCAAACAGACTCTCTTTGTAGCCATTATAATGTACACAGCTTGGCATTTTAATAGAGTCAACTCATTATGCAAATCAAATAGGGATGAATTGTTTTATTATGATCAGCATCCACACATCATTTTTGTTGCAGCCAATTTATTTCAGTTTCTTTCCACTAGGCTCATTACTTTCGTTAACAAACCACAATGACAATCATGCAGGGAAGAAGAGAAAAGATGGAGTGCCTGGGAGGCAGAGACAGAGGTCAGAGTACCAGGTGGTAGGGTCAGGCTGCTGCTGCAGGGTCAGAGGCTGAAGGGAAGTTTTGTCGGCCCGCAGAACCAATGTACTGAAACAGCCAAGGCTGTGCCTGAATTTGCGCAGGCTCTCCCGTTCAATCTGTCTGCTGGAATGAAGGGAAACAGGGGGATTGGAAGCAAAAGGGGAAGAGAAAGGGGAAGAAGAAGAAAGAAGTGATTGTACAAATGAAATCAAATTACACGTGGAATGAAAGCAAAATGAAAGACTTCAAGTGAAAACCCAATGTGGAAAGTCGCAGACAATGGAACACAGACCAGTCTAATAAACCCAATTTACCCAGACACACATTGAAAAACTTAGGTGATAGATTCAGACCCACTTTGTAAAATGTTTCTAAAATAGCTTTAATAACGAGAGAGAGTCGTGAATGTGAACTCCTGAAACAACTATAAAAGACGCTGATGGAACAAGACACATCTGTGCCTCATGTCAACATATACAGACTTAAAAACATTGAATCAGCAATCTTCATTTTCTGAAAAAGGGTCTAGGCCCAGAACGTCAGCCTTCCTGCTCCTCTGATGCTGCTTGGCCTGCTGCGTTCATCCAGCTCTACACCTTGTTATCTCAGTTTCTCCAGCATCCGCAGTTCCTACTATCTCTGATGGGCTAGAGTGTTAGTTTATACATGTTTAGTGCCAAAAATTGATGATCACATGCTTAGGTGAAGCTAATAATCTGTTCAACTACCAGAGAAATATTATGCAGATGCTAGAAGTTTTAAATAAATACAGCAAGTGCTACAAGAACTCTGACAGACTCTGTAGACAGAAAGAGTTGATGTTTCAAGACATATAAATGTTCTTTGGGAAGAGTCATATCAAACTTGAAGTGTTATCTCTAACAGCTTATATTTTTATTATATGTTTATTCTAATACCAGTTTAGTTCCCTCAGGCTAGGTTCGGTAGGTTCTGAAGCCATTATTCCCCAATATCATGAACACTACATTTTTTTGATGATTTAATACATAAACAAATTGTGTTCTTGTTGTAAAAACCACATAGATGTGAACAATCTTGGGTTTGTATCCCACTTAAATGATCTTAACTTGGGAATAACGTAGAAACAGCTACACAGTTAACCAGTGGGTTGGGAAGAATAGAATAATAAAAGCCACACAGCTTGCCTAATGACATGGCATGATTATTTTGTGACTAGATGAACATCCAAGGAGATCTAGGCCAATTCTTCTGTACAGTCAATTCCCTCTCCTGTTAAGTATCCAGTGATCTCTGGTAAGAGTATGTGCACTGGGCTGCACCCAGCTTGAGAAACAGAGGCTTAACTTCACAGCAATTCACTTTCAAGATTGATATGTAAATTACAGTTATTTAGATGAGGTACTAGAAATAATTTGTGAAAGCACAATCTAACCAGGAGTCCATTCTCAGCAATGAAGCTAGGAGCAGTAAACAGGTACCCAGTTGTGTTGGAACTGCTAGTGGAGAGCCAGCATTTTGTACATTCAAGCTGATGTCCAAGTTCAGGGAGAAATATTCAAAAACCAAAATAAAAGATCAAGGAGCAAAGCCCATAATGTGACAACATTTCAGAAGAAAAACACACAATGAATATTCATTTGGGTAAAGTCCTGGGGTAGTCAAATCTGTAGAACTCTTTATGAGAGAGTGTTACTGCGGCTGAGATAGATTTTTAAACCAGTAAGGAAAAGTCAAGAAGGGGGCTTTGAGGATTATCAGATCAGCCATGATCTCATTGAATGGCAGACCAGTCTCGACAGGCTGATTGGCCCACTTATGTTCCTTTGTCTTATGATCATCAGTACTGGTAAAACTTTTCATGTCAACCAGCACCTCAGGTGAAGAAGGGAGGAGAAAATTAAGGGGGTTTAATTCTTTTATTGAGCTGGATGATTTTAAAGAGTAATGATGACAATAGCTCCTTAATACTATCTTAAGGCAACTATTAAATCACAAAACACAGTGGCATTACTGGGCTGAAACTTGGATATTGTGTGCACACAAGCAAAACTAATTCCACTTTTCTCAATGATATACATAGGAAATACATAAATTACAGACAAAATCCTAAAGGGTTAGGTGACATTAATTTAAGCTATTACATAAATGCAATGATTTGTTGATTGTTTTAGTGATAGTACAAAACAATTTGAAACTGAATGAAGGGTCTAGGCCCGAAACATCAGCTTTCCTGCTCCTAAGATGCTGCTTGGCCTGCTGTGTTCATCCAGCTCTACACCTTGTTATCTTGGATTCTCCAGCACCTGCGGTTCCTATTATCTCTGGTCCCATCTCCACCACCTTTGGGTTGTTGCCCACAAAATCCTTGCCTGAAACTCTATTTGAATTTCGGCAATCAAATTTCTCTCCTTGAAAAAGATCCAAAGGACCCAAGTAAATTCTCAGACAACATTGCCAGTTTGTTGTATTCCTCAGGAGATAACGGGGACTGCAGATGCTGGAGAATCCAAGATAGCAAAGTGTGAAGCCGGATGAACACAGCAGGCCAAGCAGCATCTCAGGAGCACAAAAGCTGATGTTTCAGGCCTAGACCCTTCATCAGAAAAGGGGGATGCGGAGAGGGTTCTGAAATGAATAGGAAGAGAGGGGGAGGCGGATCGAAGATGGATAGAGGAGAAGATAGGTGGAGAGGAGAGTATAGGTGGGGAGGGGATAGGTCAGTCCGGGGAGGACGGACAGGTCAAGGAGGTGGGATGAGTTTGGTAGGTGGGAAATGGAGGTGCGGCTTGAGGTGGGAGGGGGGGATAGGTGAGAGGAAGAACAGGTTAGGGAGGTGGGGACGAGCTGGCCTGGTTTTGTGGTGCAGTGGGGGAGGGAGAAGAGATTTTGAAGCTTGTGAGTCCACATTGATACCATTGCGCTGCAGGGTTCCCAAGCAGGATATGAGTTGCTGTTCCTGCAACCTTTGGGTGGCATCATTATGGCACTGCAGGAGGCCCATGATGGACATGTTGTCTGAGGAATGGGAGGGGGTTAAAATGGTTCACGACTGGGAGGTGCAGTTGTTTACTGCGAGCGGAGGTGTTCTGCAGAGCAGTCCCCAAGCCTCTGCTTGGTTTCCCAATGTACAGCAAGCCAGACCGGGTGCAGTGTATACAGTATACTACAGTGGTAGCTGTGCGGGTGAACATCTGCTTAAGGTGGAAAGTCATCTTGGGGCCTGGGATGGCTGTGAGGGAGGAGGTGTGGGGGCGAGCGTAGCACTTCCTGTGGTTGCAGGGGAAGGTGCTGGGTGTGGTGGGGTTGGAAGAGAGTGTGGAGTGGACAAGGGAGTCATGGAAAGAGTGGTCTCTCCGGAAGGCAGAGAAGGATGGGGATGGAAAAATGCCTTTGGTGGTGGGGTCGGACTGTAAATGCCCGAAGTGTCGGAGGATGCTGCGTTGTATCCAGGAGGATGGTGGGGTGGTGTGTGAGGACGAGGGGGATTCTCTTAAGGCACCTGCATTCCTCATGCAGATGGCCTTAAGGCCCTCCGCTTCTTCCTGTCCCGCAGGCCTGAGCAGTCCCCCTCCACCGACACCCTCATCTGCCTAGCCGAGCCCGTCCTCACCCTCAACAACTTCTCTTTCGATTCCTCCCACTTCCTACAGACAAAGGGGATGGCCATGGGTACCCGCATGGGCCCAAGTTATGCCTGCCTCTTTGTAGGTTACGTGGAACAGTCCTACTTCCGCACCTACACTGGCCCCAAACCCCACCTCTTCCTCCGTTACATTGATGACTGTATCGGCGCCGCCTCTTGCTCCCAAGAGGAGCTTGAACAGTTCATCCACTTCAACACCTTCCACCCCAACCTCAAGTTCACCTGAGCCATCTCCAACACATTCCTCACCTTCCTGGACCTCTGTCTCCATCTCAGGCAACCAGCTAGAAACTGATGGCCACCTCAAGTCCACCGACTCCCACAGCTACCTAGAATACACCTCCTCCCACCCACACCCCCTGCAAAAATTCCATCCCCTATTCCCAACTCCTTCGACTCTGCAGCATCTGCTCCCAGGATGAGACATTCCACTCCCGCACATCCCAGATGGCCGCATTCTTCAAGGACCACAACGTCCCCCCCGCAGTGGTCAAAAACGCCCTTGACTGGGTCTCCCGCATTTCCTGCAACACATCCCTCACATCCCGCCCCTGCCATAACTGCCCTAAGAGAATCCGCCTCATCCTCACATACCACCCCACCAACCTCCGGATACAGCACAGCATCCTCCGACACTTCCAGCATCTACAATCCACCCCCACCTAAGACATTTTTCCATCCCCACCCGTGTCTGCCTTCCGGAGAGACCACTCTCTCCAATGACTCCCTTGTTCGCTCCACACTCCCCTCCAACCCCACCACACCCAGCACCTTCCCCTGCAACCACAGGAAGTGCTACACTTGCCCCCACACCACCTCCCTCACCCCCATCCCAGGCCCCAAGATGACTTTCCATATTAAGTAGATGTTCACCTGCTCATCTGCCAATGTAGTATACTGTATCCATTGGATCCGGTGTGGCTTCCTGTACATTGGAGAAACCAAGCGGAGGCTTGGGGACTGCTTTGCAGAACACCTCCGCTCGGTTCACACTAAACAACTGCACCTCCCAGTCGTGAACCATTTTAACTCCCCCTCCCATTCCTCAGACGACTTGTCCATCATGGGCCTCCTGCAGTGCCACAATGATGCCATCCAAAGTTTGCAGGAACAGCAACTCATTCTGCTTGGGAACCCTGCAGCCCAAATAGTATCAATGTGGACTTCAAGCTTCAAAATCTCTCCCCCTTCCCCACTGCATCCCAAAACCAGGCCAGCTCGTCCCCACCTCCCTAACCTGTTCTTCCTCTCACCTATCCCCACCTCCCACCTCAAGTCGCACCTCCATTTCCGACCTACCAACCTCATCCCGCCTCCTTGACCTTTTTGTCCTCCCTGGACTGACCTATCCCCTCCCCCACCTATACTCTCCTCTATCCATCTTCAGTCCGCCTCCCCCTCTCTCCTTATTCGTTTCAGAAATCTCTCCCCATCCCCCTCTCTGAAGAAGGGTCTAGGCCCGAAACGTCAGCTTTCGTGCTCCCGAGATGCTGCTTGGCCTGCTGTGCTCATCCAGCTTCACACTTTGTTATCTTGGTGTATTCCTCTTCCTTGACCTCTTGGCAGTCTTTAATACTGTCGACCACAGGCATAGTCTCCAAATCAGTTTCCACCTCGGTCAGATGGCCCTCACATGGTTCCACACACTTACCTATTAGGTCACAATCATAATGCTCTTCCAACTGATGTACCATCACTTCTAGAATTCCCAATACTGGATCCTCTCTGCTTCATCAACATCTGTAAACATGGCATCAGCATCCACATATGCACTTTCAACATATAGGTCTTCATCCCTACCAACTAAATTACCAACCACATGCTCCTTGAGCATAAAATTTCAGACAAAATAAACACAGACTTACCTATCGTGCTTGTTTTCTTGTGCAGCTCGCAGCAACTCCTGAATATTTTTGGTGATTTGTTCTGTTTTTCGAATTACATCCTCTGTGCTTGGGAGTGTGGAATCTGGTTCTGCATCTGGATTGTCCAGGTCTAGTATTGGGGTTTCTTCATACCGTCCTATGCTTTTTAGTTTACCCTTTTGGCCAGAGCTTACATTAAGCAAAGAGAAACAAAATAGGGAATTTGTTTTAATGGAGGTTGATACTCTCCTCTCAGGTAGAAACTCAAATATACTGATCATCTTTCAAAATGAATTATTCATAAATATTCTCATTTACACTTGAGTTGGAGAACACTAATAAAAATGGAGTAACATTCTATTCACATGAATAGTGTGATCCTGTTTTGATAGTGCCAAGTATGTCTTGATTACATTGCAAATTTTGATACATGAACTGAAGTTTTCTTAGAAGAAAAGGCAGTAATGTATATTAGCATCTCATATTAAACCTAAGACAGCAGTCACCATCAACTAAACCACCTATTCCTGCCAACAACATTGCTTTATCTTCCCAAGAGGCACTGAAAAGGTACATTCTGACTCAACGGATTTTTTCTAACCTAGAGGCTTGGAGAGGAGGTCATTTATCATCAGCAATAGCTGCAACATTTAGGAAGTGGCAGCTTTTTGCAGTGCTTCCTAGGCTGAAGGTCATCTCTTAGGAACCAACGATCATATTTGTAGTTTGAAAAGTGGGCTTTACTCTACTCGTACCTTAACACTCAAGTATATCACCTTTATTTCTAAAGAATTATTTATCTTGAAAATATTCTAGCACTAAGAATCAAAACATTGAGACAATATTTAATCACCATTACCCCCAAAACACTGTTTGGCCATTAATGTTACCAAACAGATCCAGATTCTTGTTGTCTCTACGTATAAAAGGGCAATTTATTTTTTAAACCTGGCTTCTTCCTTATCTTGAAGGTAGTCTGGTGATTCATCGGGCTTTAATCAATTCCACTCTAATTTTGAAAGGGTACAAAAGGGTGGCAGTGGTTAGCACAGCAACCTCACAGCACCAGGGACTTGGTTTTGTCCCAGCCGTGGGTGACTGCGTGCAACCACCCTTCTCCAATATATGCGTGGTTTTCTTCCAAGTGCTCCAGTTTCCTCAGCACAGTCCAAAGATGTGCAGATTAAGTGGATTGGTCAAGCTAAATTGCCCCTTGGTATCCAGGGATGTGCAGGCTAACTGGATTACCTGTGGGATATTTGCGGGGGCATGTGTGGGGTTATGGGGATAAGGTGACCTGCTCTTCGCAGGGTAGGTGCAGACTCAATGGGCTAAATTTTCTAGACTGTAGGGATTCTAAGAAGCTTCACATACATTATTTCCTCAGATTCTTATCTTTTCCAGTGAGTCACACCCTTATCTCCAACTGTTGTTGTCTGGTTACAAACTGGAACTTAATTTGCTGATACGTACATTTCTATTGATAGCCCATTACACTGATATGACACATTGCACTTCAAACATAGCATTAAAAAAAACATTAAAAATTCAAAGAGGAATCTGAGGCATAAAAATGTGGGTCCACACAATTACTTCACTAATTTGACTACTACAGTTGGTTCTGATATAACGCAATCTTCCATTCTCGTGTAATCTTGTGTTATAAGAAAATCATGCAATAATCATGACATTTAAAGTGATGGGGACAGAATCGCATTAAAGCCAATTTGGAAGGGAAAGTTTGTGTACTACAAGCAGCATTTTATAATTTTTCAATTGCATTAAAACCGATTTCTGTTAAAGAAACATGCGTGATATCAAAACCGACTGAAGAAGTTGTTCAAACTGGTGTTTCTGATTGAAATCAGAAATTCAGTCTCACTCTAAAATTCAATCACCTTAAGGATACCTTAAATTATATATATTTCATATCTAAAAATTATGTAGTGGACGCTGAACTGAAAAATCTTTTGACAAATGTTATTAGCATTTCAATGGAATTTCCAAATAGGCTAAAAAGCATAACATTCATATTGTTAGAGACTCAGAATCTCATACATGGATTTATTACCCCACAAGAAGTTGTCCTTTAGCGTAACCATCATATATTCAGACATTATTCCAAGAGGGGTGGCGGGGTGAATTACTTTCACAAGACGAACATATAGGGTTTGGTTATTATCTAGAAGCAATTTTGCACCTACTTATTATATGTAGACAATCACACAGATTTTCTCTATGGTACTGTGCTATACTTAATCCATACCCAGCCTCATCTGGCTCCAAGTCATTTGCTGCGTTATCGTAGTCACTGTCGGGCATGCTGTTCTGTTTCTCGAGTTTTGATGCCTAAAGATGTTGAAACAAATCCCAAGATACAAAAAGTATAGTGATTCCTCAAATGTTCATATACATTGATAACTATTAGGTGACACAAGGTCCTGATTCAGACAGGAACTCAAGAAATATACATGCAAAATATTTGCAGTCAGTAACAAAGAAAAAGTGCTGGAAGTTATTAACTAAGCAAAAGTAAAGCAATGTATTTATGATTAAAAAGACAATAATTTCATTTTTCCATCTTTAAATTACAAACATGAAACAAAACTATTTGTTATTCTTTTGAATTAAGTTTTGGTGTTGCAATTTGAATATAATTAGATAAAGCAGGGTAGGAGCTGAGCTGGGCCCAAGTGAAAACATCATGAGGCAGTGTAAGTAAGGGGGAATCTTCGCTTCTCCTATCTACCATGAGTTTGCATTGTATTCAAAGGATCTATTGTGTGCTCCACAACATAAAGGATAAATTTTGTAGTGGTACATTTCTCAACAGAAAATTTTCACAAAGATTACAGTTCACACTTGCAGCACAAATGATCCTCAGTAAATCAAATCAATATAAGCAATGAAAGCCAAAATGCAGTTTGCACTTGAACAACATGCATGTATTTAGCACTTTTAACATAAAACATCACAAGGTACTTTGCTGGAATAGTACTAAAACAAAATTTGACACCCAAGCTACAGAAGGTATTGATATAGGAGCTGGTGTAGGCTTTTGAAGGAGTTTTTTTAGAAGAAAGTGATGTAATGGGGCTTTGAGCAAACTTTAGAACATCAGGAATTGGCAGGTGAAGGCATATTCGGCAATGGTAATATGATAATTGGGATACACAAAAATCCGAACTGGAGGAATATAGGAACTGCAGAGGGTTGTAAGGTTGCAGGAGAATCTGAAGATTTGAGGGGGGCGAGTTTAAAACGATGCTCAACTTGGAGGTTTACACTGCCCCTTAAAATTTGACCCTCATCCCTTCTCATTTTAAAACCCTTTTTAAATTTGTATAATTAAGATTGAGACCCTCTATTAATCACAATAGATATCAACTTAATCAGGGGATTTTTAAAATTCTAGTTGAATTCAAACTATTTTTAAACAAATCTTTTGAAGAGAAAATTATTAAACTAGGACATTTATTATTGGACTCAACTGTGCTCATGCTTCTCAAACTTATACATAGCAAATTTTATTTGACACACACGTAGGAATCGACAATATTAGCACTGTTTGATTAACACATCGTTCCAGCACACAAAGAAAAACAAACATTCAGCATGAATCAGTTTTCTATTCAAGTATTAAATGCTTAAAACAATGCACAATCTGACTTTGGAAGAAAAAAAATTTATTTTTGTTTTGAGCCAGTGGATTTAAAAAGTGAATACATGCTACAATGTGAGGTAAGTTAGACCATGCTCAAGACAGGATGCTAATGACTCTGTGGCTGGTACCGTCTTCACAAAATAGACTGCCCAAAAACGAGTATTGAAATATAACTCATCTAGACAAAAAAAATTGTCAGTTCATCCGGGTATCTGCTTGGAAACTATAGTGAAGTTCAGTAGCTGATGGCAATTCAATTTTCACAATACTCAGATCATTAGAATGAAACACTGAAAACAGTTACATATCTGGTTTAAGATGCCACAATCACCACCACCAGGGTAATGGGTTATAAAATCTTCGGTGGATAAATAATTGATACTTTCTCAAGGGCTCCTTCTGTTCCACCAGCAGCCAGTCACAGTTCATTGAAAGCATTATTAAAGTCCAAAAACACCTTAGTGATGGAAGCATCATTAGAAAATGGAGCAAGCTTTTGAAGTCAATGATGATCTTCTTCTGAAAGCTCTCATCTCATTGTACAGCAACCAAGTTGCACAAAGATCCCAATTCACATGCACTACAGAGCATTGCAATTAAAAAAAAAATGGATTTCCTTTATTTTAATTTTAACCCAATGGAAAAGCAATGTGATTTCCAGGTTAGCTTGTGAGGGTGCAAAAAGAATGTTGAACACTGAAAATCTGTACCCTGCATTCATTTTAGACCACTATTTAAATTAATTTCAGAATGTAATATATAAGCCACCAGGAACATATCCTTTATTTTATGAAAAGACACATAACCCTTCCAAATGCAGCCATTACTTGCTGAATCAGCATATTTGGTATAAATAACTCAATGTTATTTCCCTTTTACAAGTGCAAACCATTGCAGCTGAGCTCCTCTGAAGGCTGTATGTTAATCCAGCGCGTAGAGAGACATTCTATCCCTGAACTATAATTTGGCTGATCTCAGCCAGCATGGAGATTGGGTGCTAAGTGTCCTCAGTGTCTGGATTTGGTACCACCTAAGGTTCTTGCTTCTGATCAATATCCAACGATCCATGTTTGAAGTGTGGACTTTGGGTAATGATAGGATTGGTTTGGCTGCGATGCTTGCCAATGTTCAACGTCAAGGCTTACACGTGTAAAATGGCCATGTGGTACTAAAAAGCGACCAGTGCTCATGGATTCATACGACATCAAGGAATCAGAGCCTGCAGGAGCGGGATGGGGAGAAAATTGGGAAACAATTATAGCCTCTATACTTATACTGAAAGCTTCTTATTCAAATTTCTCACATCCCTTCTCAAATGTGCTGATTCTGGCTCCATGGGCACAAGTAGTGTTTCAGTTCCTTGCCCAAGTGGACATTCTTCATTTTTGAACTCAGGCAGTGTTTGCAGTCGAGTTTAAATCCAGTCATCATCCAACACTCTTCATCCCCATAAAAATATATATGCCAGCTAAAATGCAGGATTTCATGCCTTTTATTTTCACTTTCTATCCCATGTGAAGGTCAGTTGTATTCTCATTGAAATGAGCTAATTTGAGAAGGGCCCAGAGATTGGACTCAGGATACGCCTACTCTATATGGTCTACACAGCACTGTGCAGTGAGTTCACCAACTAATCATCAAGATAGCTTGATAGTATTGTTTGAATAGAGATCTGATACTTGCACTTATCAAAGGGTCAAGTTTTGATTGTTGAAAGACTAATTAAGCTATGTGCGCACTGCAACCTGTGGTTTCAGAGCAAGCAGGATTAATAAATTGAAAAATTTAAAGTAAAAGTAGAGAAGAATAATTAGAAATATGCAATCAGTAAGGAAACTCCAGTGAGAGTGACTATTCATGCGGAGGTGACGCAAAAGGAGCAGGCCAAATAAGGGGGAAAGAGGTAGCAACAGACACTGCGATGGTCACCACCTCCCCGCATACAGACCAAGTGAGAAGGTACTTAACCCTTCGGGTGTTCTCATCCCGGGACCAGGAAAGCGTGGAAGGGAAGGAAGGTAAAGATGAAGAGGAGGTCACAAAGGCACTCCTCCCAATCTGAAAGGGGAAAGAAGAAACATTCCGGCAAAAATTAAATGCAAGAAAAACACAACAAAAGAGAGACGGACTCCATGAATTGCCAAATTATAGGTATGCCAAGTTTTTACCAAAGGAACTTTATAAAGTTTTCACTAGGTTTTAAAGTGTAAATAAATTACAAAAGCACAATGAACAAGTTGTCTTAACTGAATAAGCAGTAAGCATGGTTACCTGTTCAAATTGTAACATTGCAAAAACAAATACCAACACACTGTAAATTAAAACACTAATGACAGTATAAAAGTTTCACATCCACCCAAAGTTCTTGCCAAATATATTCACTAAAGTTCATTGCTCTGAAATAACTGAATGCTCTTACAAGATTATGCAGTTGCATTTGCTGACTTCTTCCTTGCCTATTTAGTTAGAAACAGGGTCAGAACACAGTCTGTGTGAAATCTTTTATTTGGCACCATCGTGGTTGGCTTTATAATATCACCGATAGGGTAAATCACACTGCAACTGAAGCTAAGATTCAACATCTTTTGGAAGAATAACTACTTCATTAAATGATCAAATTTAACATGACTCAAATTTGAGATTAATTAAATCAAAATGTGCGCATCTATTTTTGTTTTAAAAACAAAATCAACATTATTTTTAAAAATTACAGGAGTACTAACAATAACGAATTCAAGAAGGGCACACTTCCCATTACTGCAATAAAGCTTATGAACTCAAAAGACCACATGCTCCCTCTACTGAGGGATGAGCAAAACCAAGATATTCAAATTGTGACATGTAACTAGGATTTTGGGTTAACTTCGCATATTTGTGGGACAAGTCACGACAAAACACCTAATACTATGCTACAAATGACAAAATCTAAATTTATATGAAATAATGATTATTGAACATGAAACTGTTGAAAGAATTAAGATTTTACTTGGCATACCTACAAACCAAATAATTCAGTAAGTCAATGTTTAAAAGTAACAAGACTTCACTGAAAACAAAATCTCTCATGCATCTCCTAAATTAAGTTAGGGACTAAGAATGACACTTTGGTGACTTGTAGAAATGATTATTTAATAACTCAGCCAGACTTTCAAAGAGAAAGTTCATGTATTTCATCAATAACCATTTACCTTTAGTTTACTCTGGTTCAATTCAAAGATGGGGACTTCAGTGGCATTTGGATCTAACTGCCTCAGATGACTAAGTTTTACACTGGGCCACTAATGTGCCTTACAACTTTATTAATTTATGGACAATAAAACATAAAACACAACTTGTCTTTAATTTAAAATTTTACACCAATCTAAAAGTGGAAAAAATATTGTAGGGCTGGGATTAAAATACGAATGAGATGGTCTCCCAAGCGCTGGCAGAGCTTGCACAGTGGATTTTAACATGGTGTGTAATTTTACACCAAGTACATGTTCAAATATTACTAAATTCATGATCATTCTGTATTTGAACATAAATAACTTTTTTAAAAAAGCGTAGTTTGAAAAAGTGTAGTAAAATCGATTCTTACTCAAAGCCTGTGGAACAGAAGCTTCAAAGAAGTATGGCA
This sequence comes from Stegostoma tigrinum, assembly GCF_030684315.1. NCBI lineage: Eukaryota > Metazoa > Chordata > Chondrichthyes > Orectolobiformes > Stegostomatidae > Stegostoma > Stegostoma tigrinum. Next base: position 12,897,879 of record NC_081379.1, read on the forward strand.
AGGATATTCCATGCTCAAACAAATATCCAAATTAAGCATAAATACAGATCTGATCATTTTTCCATTTAGTTCAACAATTTATTTTATTTTGAATATATTTCAATCTTCCCTGCTGAACAGTCTGAATTCAAGCAAGTTTCTCAAAAATGGTAAAGGCAGGACCACCATTGTCCTACTAGTACATGGGGCAGCTCCCTCATTTTAGAGAGATGTTTTTTTTTACCCTGAGCGTTACCATGCTTCAGGCAAGGGGAAAAGTTGAGGAAAGCCTTTTGTAGTGCCCTCAGCTGGTGCAGAAATTGAACCCATGCTGTTGGCATCACTGTCAAAAACCAGGAACCTAAACCAAAAAACACGAACACTCCTCTCATGCCCCATTAAATTTTAATGTAGCCTTAAAATATCATTAGTGGAATTTTTTTCATTTAACATTTAAAGCTTCAATAACTAAGGATATATTCTATCATGCAAAAAACAGAGGTACCAACAACTACGTTGATTCCCTATTTGCACAATAATGTAGCAAGTTTACAGGTCATCCCAGAGGGGATTCAACCTGCAACATTAGAAACATAAATAGGAGCATCAATGAAGGTAACATTTTGACAACCTTAAACTTTCAAAGCATTTTGTCATACTTTCCAGACTGAAAGATATCTTTAGTATTTATATTAGAAATATTAAATGAGATGTTACACTGATTATTTGCAAAAACAGAGACGTGTCAGTGGATTATTTAACGAAGTATTTCATTGTATACAGTTTATTTTGAGGGCTTTTCAATATTTTAGATGATTAAAAATTAAGCTGTGAAAATTAGACTTGTTTCCTCCTCTTCAGCTTTCAATCTTTCTGTCATTTCTCTTCTGAAGACACAGATTCTAAACCTTTGCCCAATTTATCACTGCCCACGCATCAAATATCCAAAGTGAGCACCGGACCCAAGTCCGATTCAGTCCTCAACCACTGAAGTTTGCAACACACTGACTCAATGTTGGGTAAGGGCATGTGATATGCAGCTGAGGCATGTCTGGTCTTATTTGCTCAAAACCACCCTAATGGTTAACGGACAAACTGAAATCGAGTAGCTTAATCTTTGATCTGTCAAAATGACCTATTTGTTTCAAGATCATAATTCATTGAACATTTGTGATTTTAACTCAATGCCACAATACTTGCACAAACATAAAGCATGAAAGAGGCTGGAAATCTGGAATAAATTCAGAAAACCGATGAAACACTGAGCAGTTCAGGCAGCATCAGTGGAGAAAACCAGCTAATGTTTCAGGTCTATGACAATTCATAGATGTTTCTAGTGAAGTGAACTGACTTGAAATGTTCACCATCCCCCCAGACCTCCCACTGACTGAGGACGAACGGTCAGTCCTGAGCAAGGGGCTCACCTTTGTCCCCCTACAACCACACATCAACGAATACCAGTCACGGTCGGACATAGAGCAGTTTTTCTGCCGTCTTCGCCTGCATGCCTACTTCTTCAACCGGGAACCCAACCCTCCTTCCACTGACCCCTTCACCCGCTTCCAACACAAGTCCTCCTCCTGGACACCACCCCCAGGCCTCCTACCCTCCCTCGACCTCTTCATCTCCAACTGCCGTCGAGACATCAACCGCCTCAGCCTCTCCACCCCTCTCACCCACTCCAACCTCTCCCCCGCAGAACGGGCAGCCCTCCGCTCCCTCCGCTCCAACCCCAACCTCACCATCAAACCCGCAGACAAGGGTGGCGCAGTGGTAGTATGGCGCACTGACCTCTACATCGCCGAGGCCAGACGCCAACTCTCCGACACCGCCTCCTACCGCCTCCTCGATCATGACCCCACACCCGAGCACCAAACCATCATCTCCAACACCATTCATGATCTCATCACCTCAGGGGACCTCCCACCCACAGCCTCCAACCTCATTGTTCCCCAACCCCGCACGGCCCGTTTCTATCTCCTTCCCAAAATCCACAAACCTGCCTGCCCTGGTCGACCCATCGTCTCAGCCTGCTCCTGCCCCACCGAACTCATCTCCACCTATCTGGACTCCATTTTCTCCCCTTTGGTCCAGGAACTCCCCACCTATGTCCGTGACACCACCCACGCCCTCCACCTCCTCCAGGACTTCCAATTCCCTGGCCCCCAACACCTCATATTCACCATGGACGTCCAGTCCCTGTACACCTGCATTCCGCATGGAGATGGCCTCAAGGCCCTCCGCTTCTTCCTGTCCCGCAGGCCCGACCAGGCCCCCTCCACCGACACTCTCATCCGCCTAGCGGAACTCGTCCTCACACTCAACAACTTCTCTTTTGACTCCTCCCACTTCCTACAGACTAAGGGGGTGGCCATGGGCACCCGCATGGGCCCCAGCTATGCCTGCCTCTTTGTAGGTTACGTGGAACAGTCCATCTTCCGCACCTACACAGGCCCCAAACCCCACCTCTTCCTCCGGTACATTGATGACTGTATCGGCGCCGCCTCTTGCTCCCCAGAGGAGCTCGAACAGTTCATCCACTTCACCAACACCTTCCACCCCAACCTTCAGTTCACCTGGGCCATCTCCAGCACATCCCTCACCTTCCTGGACCTCTCAGTCTCCATCTCAGGCAACCAGCTTGTAACTGATGTCCATTTCAAGCCCACCGACTCCCACAGCTACCTAGAATACACCTCCTCCCACCCACCCTCCTGCAAAAATTCCATCCCCTATTCCCAATTCCTCCGCCTCCGCCGCATCTGCTCCCACGATAAGACATTCCACTCCCGTACATCCCAGATGTCCAAGTTCTTTAAGGAGCGCAACTTCCCCCCCACGGTGATTGAGAACGCCCTTGACCGCGTCTCCCGCATTTCCCGCGACACATCCCTCACACCCCGCCCCCGCCACAACCGCCCCAAGAGGATCCCCCTCGTTCTCACACACCACCCTACCAACCTCCGGATACAACGCATTATCCTCCGACACTTCCGCCATTTACAATCCGACCCCACCACCCAAGACATTTTTCCATCCCCACCCCTGTCTGCTTTCCGGAGAGACCACTCTCTCCGTGACTCCCTTGTTCGCTCCACACTGCCCTCCAACCCCACCACACCCGGCACCTTCCCCTGCAACCGCAGGAAATGCTACACTTGTCCCCACACCTCCTCCCTCACCCCCATCCCAGGCCCCAAGATGACATTCCACATTAAGCAGAGGTTCACCTGCACATCTGCCAATGTGGTATACTGCATCCACTGTACCCGGTGCGGCTTTCTCTACATTGGGGAAACCAAGCGGAGGCTTGGGGACCGCTTTGCAGAACACCTCCGCTCAGTTCGCAACAAACAACTGCACCTCCCAGTCGCAAACCATTTCCACTCCCCCTCCCATTCTCTTGATGACATGTCCATCATGGGCCTCCTGCACTGCCACAATGATGCCACCCGAAGGTTGCAGGAACAGCAACTCATATTCCGCCTGGGAACCCTGCAGCCATATGGTATCAATGTGGACTTCACCAGTTTCAAAATCTCCCCTTCCCCCACTGCATCCCTCAACCAGCCCAGTTCATCCCCTCCCCCCACTGCACCACACAACCAGCCCAGCTCTTCCCCCCCACCCACTGCATCCCAAAACCAGTCCAACCTGTCTCTGCCTCCCTAACCTGTTCTTCCTCTCACCCATCCCTTCCTCCCACCCCAAGCCGCACCCCCAGCTACCTACTAACCTCATCCCACCTCCTTGACCTGTCCGTCTTCCCTGGACTGACCTATCCCCTCCCTACCTCCCCACCTACACCCTCTCCACCTATCTTCTTTACTCTCCATCTTCGGTCCGCCTCCCCCTCTCTCCCTATTTATTCCAGTTCCCTCCCCCCATCCCCCTCTCTGATGAAGGGTCTAGGCCCGAAACGTCAGCTTTTGTGCTCCTGAGATGCTGCTTGGCCTGCTGTGTTCATCCAGCCTCACATTTTATTATATTGACTTGAAATGTTAACTGTTTCTGTTCAGAAATGCTGCCTGACCTCTATAATACTTGTATGTCATCTAGTGCTTCAAGCATGTATTTTGTCCTCCACTGTAACTTTATTTGACCAAACGGTGATAATGTTTAAGCAAAGACCTTAGTCTTTATTCCTTTCCATTTCAAATGCGACAAATGATATGAGGACAACAGGGCTGGGATAACAGTATTGAAAGGAACAAAGTCTAAGGGCAAAAGACCAAGGTGCAGTTGGGTCATTTATATTCAACTTGGTGTTTTCAATAATTAAAACAAATCCTAGCTTGGCAATAAAAGGAATAAAACATAAAAAAAGGACAAAAATTCACAAGACAGTGTTTGCAAGCTAGAAAAGAAAATTAGAACTTAAAGACAAAGAGGAAAAGGAGAAAAAAAAAGCATAAGTTGCTTACCAGAGCTGATGCTGATTTACTTACGTGTTGAGGGAAGGGCTGAAGTCCTGCAATACTGTCCTCTGGGTATGTGATGTCCCCAATTGGGAGATAGGGTTTCTGACCAGAGCCAGTCTCATACATGGACATAGGCCGGCTGCCACGTGCAGACGGGCGCCGTTTTAAGGACGAAGGATTGGAGGGACCTGGGTATTCTGAACTGGGAACTTGATAGATATTCGTAGTAACCTGCCGCCTGAGGGTGGTGTTTTCACTCTGCAGCGTTTGAAGCTGAAAGAAATTTTGTTTTAGCCAATAATTTTTTCTTGCATCAAGCAAAGCGGACAAATTTTGGCGTTTACTGCAATGTGGATCGTGCATGCCAATAAATGAGTCAGAGAGACAGATAGAAGAATAAACAAATGAATGTCTCAGTAGGAGCAGCAGAAGCATGGACTAAATTGCACACGAACACCATAAATTGCATCTGGAGGGCGAATACTTTAATGAACTTAATCCCATAAATAGACTAGTTACTCTGGTGCAATGGATACTGCATAATAAACTTACCATTCATTCACTTTTTGTAACCCCACTTAACAAGGTACATACAAGTTTGTATTAATGGGCATCCGCAAAAAACACACAGCTGATGTCCCTCCCTTCAGTGTCCATAATTTACAAGTCTCAATATACTATCTTAAGATTTTCTATCTTCAGTCTTATGCAAAAAAATTAAATAAAGTGCGTGCTTTGATTAATTGGAATCAAAAAGTATAATCTGTAATGTAAAAACTGTAGGAGTTCTATACCATTTATTATGGCTGAAAATGGCAATTTTATCAGTTTAAGGACATCTGCTTCTCCTACTCACCTTGACAATCTTTCTGTTTTATGTCTTTGGGACCATAAAGATCCTGCTTCAGTAAGGATTCAATGCTGTTTTGCCTTGTGTGTCAAAAGTTCAACCTCAACATATCTTGCACAAAATCTTGCTCACCTATCAATCCCATCCTCCTTAAACTCTGAGGTTCCTGTTTGCAAAGTGTTTGCCTTCTTCAAAAGCCCCTCACAGACTTGTAGCCCATGCTACATCTTGATCCTCTCTCTGTCTGTTTCTCTCTTCTCCCCCTTCTCCCCACTCCTCCTAATCAAAACCATCACCATCATCACTATATTGGGTATTTTAACCTTGAAAAGGTGCTATGTAAATGCAATTTGATGTCACGGGGCTTTCTGGATCACCAGGAGAATGTGTCAAAAGGAAGTTGGGGAATTGCATTTCAGCCAAGTAGGTGAAAAGCTAAAAAAGATATATTTAATAGAATAGTTTGTCCAAGATATGGGCCAAAGAATATCAGTTAGATAACTAATCAGTTAGTGTCTTTTGTTGGTGCAGAATGAGGAACAAACAATGCCTGGATCAATAATTTGCTCTTCAAGCAGTACAGCGAGATCCTTTGCAAGAAGGTGAGAATGTTCCATTATTTATCACAGCAAAACATAATGATTCAAGATCTTTATGCTTGTCAGTCTTCATATTTACTAAGCCTAAACTGCAATATTAAATTAAAATGTTAAGACTCATATTTGCCTATAACAGCACAATCAGGAGTTTAAAAACAGAAGATGCTGGAAATATTCTCCTACTGTCTGCATGAGTTTCCTCCAGGTGCTCAAATTTCCTCCCATAGTCCAAAGGTGTACAGGTTAGGTGGATTAGCCACGCTAAATTACCCATTATGCCCAGGGATGTGCGGACTAGGTGGATTGACAATGGGAAATGCAGGTTTACAAGGAAAGGGTTTGGGGAGCGAGGAGGGGTGTCTTCAGAGGGTTGGTGTGGATTATATGGGTTGAATGGCCTACATCCACATTGTAGGGATTCTATGATTGTCAGCGTTCTAAGCAGAAATGGGAATTTCTACTGAAAGATCATATGCTTGAAATATTAAATCTTTCTCTCCCTGCAGCTGATACTGCTGGATCTGAGTATTCTCAGCAGTTTTTGTTTTCATTTCAGATTTCTAGCATCCACAGTATTTTGCTTTTGCAAGAGCTCACAACTACTCACTCAAACTCAAGGCTTTATGCAGAAAAGCTTTTTTTTTCCCCTGTCCTACTCTTCTGAAGTGATTGCTGCATTTTTCCCCATATTGTTGGTCTTCACTGGTGAATGCGGATAACAAACATTAGCTTTATCATCGTGGTATTAAGGGAATTACAGATAAGTCAAAACATGTATTATACCAAAAAATGTATATGTGCACTTTCTAGTGGGAGATTGGGAAATAATTTGAAGCAGGAACGCTATACTATTTTAATCTTCTTAAAGTATCAGATTGGCCCAGCTGGTGACAGACTTATTCACTTCTTGTGGTTTCAAACTGCAAGGACTTGAACACGGTTAAAAGTTACACTTCTCATTAGAATATTGAAGAAATGCCGTATTGTCAGCTGGTTCTGTTCACCTTGTAGCTACATTTTCTTATTCAGGCATTGCAAAGGATTCTGTAACACTATTTAACAGGAGGAGTTCTTTCAGATCTTTGGCCCAGGTCAAATTCATCCCTCAATTTACATCCCAAAAGTAGGATAAACTGATCATTAATTGCAGTTACTGCTTCTAGGATCTTAAGTAAATTGCTAATGCCCTCCTAGACCATAACCCCATCAGTGAACATCAAACTGTCCAATTACCTCATCTCCTTAGGAGATCACCTCTATAACTTCTCACCTCAGACCCCATCCTGCACAGCTCATTTCAACTTTCTTCCCAAAATCGACAGACTGCCCATCCCACCCAGTGAACAGTGCCCAGCCCACCATCACCCTCCTTCACTTGGCTGGGCTCAGCCTCGTTTTGAATAACTTCTCCTAGAATTCATCTCATTTTCTCCAAGTCAAAGATGTGACTATGGGTACCTGCATAGGTCCCAAGTATGCTTGTCTTTGCGAAGCATGTTGAACATTCCTTGTTCGAGTCCAACTCAGGCCCCTCCCACAACTCTTTTGCCAATATACCAAAAATGTCATCAGTGCTTCCCCTCTCATCTGTAATTGGAAAGAATAACTAATTTTACTTTGAATTTCCATCCTTCTCTTACCTTCACTAGCTCCATCTGACTCTTTCCTTGACTGTGCTGTTTTCATTTCTGGGTATAAGCTATCCACCATATCCATTACAAACCTACCAACTCCCACAGTTACTTTGACTGCAGTTCCTCACATTCTGCTATCATAAAATTCTGATATCATTTCATTTCCCAGTTTCTCAGTCACTTTTGTCTGATAATGTCACCTTCGACAGAACTGCCTCCAACATGTCCTCCTTTTTCCTCAAACAAGGATTCCCCTCACTGTGGTAATCAAAGCTCCCAGCCATGTTTCATCCATTTCCTGCACTTCTGCCCTCACCCTTCTGTATTTTCCTTCCCAAAGAAACAAGATTTCCCCTTATGCTCACTTTTCACCCCATCTTCACCATCTCCAGCAGATACCAAGGACATCTTCCCCTCCCATCCACTCTCAGCATTCTGCAGAAAGCATCCTTCCGACACCGTGGTCCACTCCTCCATTACTCCCAAAACATCCTCACACCTGGGCACCTTCTCATGCAACTACAGGTGGAAAACATGCCCTATCAACCCTCTCCTCTTCACTGAAGAAAGCCCCAAATGTACATTCCAGGTGAAGGAGCATTTTACTTGTACCTCTTGCAATCTAGTTTATACCAATTGCTACTCAAAATACAATCTTCCTTTACATTTGAGACACAAAATAAAGATTACTTACCCAATCTCTGACCACAAGAATGACCCTGACCTTGCAGTTGATCCCATGCTAACATTTCTGTCCTGGGCTTGCTACAGTGTTCAAACAAAGTTCAATGCAAGCTGTAGGAACAGTATCTAATTTTCTCTTAGGCATTTTACAATCTTCAGAATGCAACATCAAGTTTACAATTTTAGCATATGACCATTTTGGTTACAACAGTTCCCACCCTTTCATCTCATTTGTGTGCAGGTGACTGCAGTCAAGGGAGCAGACTCATTTTCTCCTTTTCACGGCTCTTACACATCTCAATCACTCCTTTACCACTCCCTGTGCTTTCTAGGTATTTTCTGATCAACTTATTCAGTGATGTTATTATGTATCTCTGGAGCAACTAGGAGTTGAACCTGGGCCTCCAGACACCCTCTCTGTTCTGGTCTCTACTACTCACTCTTTGTCAACAGCATAAAATCTATCATTTTTTAGTCCCTTTCAGTTTGGAAGAGTCATATCACACTCAAACATTGCTTCTCTCTTCATAGACACACCTATTGAGATTCCCCTGCGATTTCTATTTCTGTTACATTTACTTACCGAAAAAGTAAACATACTTTGTGAAGCGCTTTGAGACTTCCAGGGCAGGTAAAATACACCAGATAAAAATGCAATTACTTTTCTTTCAGGAACAGTAAGTTAGAAAATGGGCAATTCTCTATTGCTACCCAACTCACTCAGTAGAGAGTAATAAAACCTGGTGCTTCTAAAGTGCCTACTTCAATTTTGATAAAGTAATTTGGCACGAATTATGAATGGCTACACAAAAATGATGCTTACATTGGGTGGGGATCATGTTCGGATAAGATCTCTTGCCAATTACTTCAAGCCTAAAATGTTTGTTTTTGATTAGAAAGAACAACATAGGCTGTTCACTCAAGAGAAAATGCACATTTTAAAATATTTTACCCACAGCTAAATAATCTGTCAGCTTCAACCCACTATTTTTTCAAATGAGTTAAAATAAACCAGATAAAATTTCAGTTCAGGGAGAATTCTGGCTGTTTAACTTTTAACCATCAAAACAAATGAACATGAAATAACAATCTTTCTGTACAAGGATGGTCCAGGGTTGTCTGCACATCCATTTAAAAAAAAATGTTGCATTGGAAATGTCATTTAATACCTTGTAAACTGCTCTGACAATTTCATGAATCACTGAGTTGAATTGCTCAGGTTACACCTCCCTCTCCTTCAGAGACCGTAAACAGCTTCTATTACACTCTCAAGCGCACATACTGTAATTTCAGACCTCGCTACTGTTTGACAGTCATTGTAAAATAGTTATTGTGTTTCCTTCTTCACTGAGTTTCAAGTCCCTGAACAGATCATATTTGCATCAGATCATGATTAATTTTTAATCACCACTCAGTGAATTATCACTATTGAGATTTCACTTTCTGACCAGCCAGCTTGTGATTATTAACACAGCCTTCTGTAATACACCATACAGATTACAAAATGTGGCTCATTTATTTTGTGGGATCATATAAGCGGCATTGTGAATGTTACAAGTTTGGGAATCAGATTTATAATTTTCTCAGCTTCAGCAGTGCTACTTAGTTTCCTTCAAAAGCAACTTCCAAACATGCAACTTCTATCACTCAGAAGGACAAGGGCAGCAGACAGGTAGGAACCTCACCTATAACTTCCACTCAAATAGACCATCTGGCCAAACTAGCATTTCTATTCCTTCATTTCCACCAAACCAAAACCTGTACCCCCTAATGCAACTGTAGGTGTAACTATATCGCATGAATTCCAGCAGTTCCAAAAAGTGGCTCGACAATATCTTCAAAAGGCAATTAGGGTTGGGCAACAAATGCTGCCTTCCTCAGTGATTTTTTTTTAAGTTAATGGCTGTGATGTTAGCGTTGCATATTCATGAAGCTCAGCATGCAACAATACAAGAGAATAACTTTGGGATTAAGCAACCACACATTTGAATAGATAAAGTAAATATTTGTCATTTCCAACAAACTCTTCTCTGATCTCTTCAATGAAAAGATAAGCTTAAACTGTTAGTCAGTGTTGTACAGCACAGAAACAGACCCTTTGAACCAACTTGTCCATGCTGATCAGATATTCTAAATGTCTATTCTAGTCCCATTTGTCAGCATTTGGCCCATATCTCTCTAAACTCTTCCTATTCATAAACCCAACCAGATGCCTTTTAAATGCTGTAATTGTACCAGCCTCCAGCACTTCTGCTGGCAGCTCATTCCATGCATGCACCAACGTCAGTGTGGCAAAAGTTGTCTCTTAGGTCCCTTTTAATCTTTTCTCTCTTATCTTATACCCATGCCCTCAAATTTTGTACTCCATTACCCTGAGAAAAGGCCTTTATTCACACTATCCATTGCCCTCATGACTTTATAAACTGCTATAAAGGTCATCCCTCAGCCTCTGGCACTGCAGGGAAAATAGCCCCAGCCTATTCAGCCTCTCCCTTTAGCTCAAACCCTTCAACACCGGCAACATACTCGTAAATCATTTCCAAACTCTTTCAAATTTATAAACATCTTTCCTATAGCAGAGTCCAGAACTATACATAATTCTTATATAGCCATAACATGTCATCCCAACCGCTATACTCAATGCACTGACTAATAACAGCCAGTGTACCAGGTGCCTTCTTCGCTATCCTGTCTACCTGTGATTCCACCTTCAAGGAGTTATGAATGTGCACACCCATATCTCTTTGTTTGGCAACATTCCCCAGGACCCTGCTATTTATTGTCCAAATCTTGTCCTGATTTGCTTTACCAAAATGCAACACCTCAGATTAAAGTGAACTCCATCTGCCACTCATCAGGCCATCAGATTAAATTCTCATTGTACTCCGAGGAAACCTACTTCACTGTCCATGACACCAATTTTGATGTCGTCTGCAAACTCACTACCCATTCCTCCTACATTCACATCCAGATCATTGATTATATTTAAATTATAAAATTTACATAAAACTCATTGAGTTCAATTAGCACATTTTTTTGCATAACAAAAAGAACAAATATGTCGCACCTCCCCGCACTGGTAAGCCATCTTGCTCAGCCTAAACTCATCTACCTCCCGTATTCTAATCTTCAGTGTTGGTTAATGTCCCATCACTATTGTTGCTTTCTAAAATAAAATCTACCATTGCAAGATTTTGTTTTATTTTCTTGCTCAAAGGGAAGGTCTTATGAGAGTGGAATGTTGCTGAATTCGAACCAAGGACCTTCTAAAACAACATGAAGGATGGTTAATGAGACAGACTAACAAATTGATCCGGTTATCACTTTTTAAGAGAATTACTTTGTTTCAACAGGAAATTTAATACTTTCCAACAACTGTCACAAAACAATAGTTTAAAAAAATTTCACTGGAAGGTTAAACATATTTTTGATTTTTGAACATTCATTTATTTTCCATTGGTTGAGAGTCAAACTAGGAATGTCTCCAGCCAGAAACGCAAAACCAACTGCTAGAAATCAGTCTTATAGGAACAATAAGATGCCCTATAAGCACGTCCCTCTCTGACCAGATGCCGAAAATAAGAACGCAAAGGCTTTGCAAAATAAAGAATGAACTTATTTTGCAAGTTATTTACCTTTCTTGCCTTTAAAGAAAAATGACTTTTTGAAATAAAATTCAAAGGAATCTAGTGACAAATACAGGTTGGATATGCTTTATCTGCAGTTCTGAACACTGAAAAGTCCCCAAAATCAAGGATCTTTTCAAAAGTAGATCAAACAGATCTCTAGATAAGAGAGAGTTTGGGCCTTTTAGCAAAAAGCATTGCCCAGTTCAAACAGATCTGAAAAAAGGGAAATACTTTCGCCTAAAAGGGCCCTAACTCGTGTCTACAGATCCATTCAGGCTAAACAGAGGGTTTTTTTCCCCTCAAAGGGTAAATGAATCCAAAAACCAAAAATATTCATTATCCAAAATAAAAGCAAACAGTCAGTCCTGAGGATGTGAGAAAGGATTTCAGATAAAGATTTCGCGAGCTACAGCTTTTTTTGAAATTATTTGTTCATGGTATGCGGGTTTTGATGGTTAGGCCAGCATATCTTGCACATTCCTAATTAGCCTGGAGACGACAGTCCTGAGCTGCCTTCATGAACTGCTTTAGCCCTTGGGTGCAGGAGCACCCACAGTGCTGTTGGGAGGGGTCTGAGGATTGTCACCCACACCTAGCAACATGAATGGAATAATGACTGACTTCCAAGTCAGGAAATAACTTGGAACAGAAAACTGTGGGTCGCCGTGTTCCCATGCACGTGATATCTCTGTTCTTTTGAGTGGTACAGGTTTTGAAAATGGTCTCAAAAGGAGCCTTGATGAGTTGCTGCAGTGTACCTTGTGTTGACAGAGACCATTGTTATTGTTCATCAGTAGTAAAGGGGATGAATGTTAAAAGTAGTGGATGGGGTGTAAATCTTTAACCTGGGTGGTGTAAAGATTTGAGTGTTGTTGCAACTGCAGTCATTCAAGTGACAGTATTTTATCCCACTCCAGACTTGAGTCTTGCAGATAGTGTACAGGCACTGGGGAGACAGGAGGTGGATTACTCGCTGCAGGATTTCTGGCCTCTGACTTGCTAAGACATTTACAAGGCTGGTTCAATCAAGTTTCTGGTCAATGGTCAGTCCCAGGAGGTTGATAGTGAGGGATTTATCAATGAGAGTTCCATTGAATGCCAAGGGGAACTGGTTAGATTCTCTCATGTTGAAGGTGGTGACTGCTGAGCAATGGTGTGGCATGACTGTTACTTGCCACTTATCAGCTCAAGCCTGGAAGTTGTCCAGACCATCTTGTTACAGATGCAAACTGCTTCAGTATTGAAATTGTGGATGTACAATGTTTACCACCAGTGAACAATACCATTTCTGACTTTATGAAGGGAGAGAAGTTCATCGATAAAGTGGCTGAAGATGGTTGGGGGTTATGATACTATCTGAGAAATCCCTGCACTACTAACCTCCGATATGAGATGATAGATCTCCAACAACTACAACCATCTTCTGGTGTGCTAGGCATGACTCCGATCATTAGAGAATTCCCACAGCCACTCTCCAATTCCTACTGACTTCAATTTTTGTTGGGTTCTTTGATGCCATAATTGGTTAAATCTCAGAATCCCTACAGTGTGGAAACAGGTCATTCGGCCCAACAAGTCCACACCAACCCTCGGAGCATCCCAGCCAGACCCATCCTTATAATCCATCTAATCTACACATCCTTGAACACTATGGACAATTTAGCATGACCAATCCACCTAGCCTGCACATCTTTGGGCTGTGGGAGGAAACCCACACAGGGATGGCGAGAATGTGCAAACTCCATACAGACAGTCGCCAGAGGGTGGAATCGAACCCGGGTCCCTGGCACTGTGAGGCTGCAGTGCTAACCAATGAGCCACCGTGCTGCTCCTAATGGTGTCTTGAATATCAACATCGGACATTCTTTGTTGAGCTCTTTTGTGCATGCTTACACTGAGGCTATAATGACTTCAGGAGCAGAGTGGTCCTGGCGGAACCCAAAAAGACCATGAATGAGCAAGTTGTTTCTTTGCAGGTTTTGCACAATAGCACACATGGCAACCCTTTCAACGCGCTGCTGATGTTCTACAGAAACAGGCTTGACATGTTCCTAGGCAATTTTCTACATCATCGGGTAGATGACAGCATTAAAGCTGTACTCAGCTCAACCCAAGGTTCAGAATTATGTTCTCCTCTCAATAGGATGACATTTGGCACAATAAATAATTGTTAAGATAATACTAATCAGCACCACATTCCTCAAGTAGATTTAAATATGGTGGGAAAGAGGACCCACAATTGGCAGATGGATTTTAATACAAACAAATACTGTCATAAAGCACATTAATGAAAATAAAAGAAAGAGAACACAGCACAGTTTTAAGATTTTTATAAAAACAAAGAGGCAAGTGATTGGTAACCACTCTCACAAAGCACAAGAATTATGTCAACAGGAGGCAGCAGCCAAGGAAAAAACTGGTTCAGAGCTGTAATGCACTACATAAAAGATGATGCAAGTAGATTTAATGGTAAACATGGCAAACTGGAAATGTACTTGAAGGAGAAAGAAATTGCAGAGCTATGAGAAACAACAGAGCAGTGGTAAAAAGTGGCAAGATCTTTCAGAGGCTGCATAAACATGGTGGATTGAATTACTAGCTTCTGTGCTATATGGTTGTATTACTCAACAGAAGAGCAGGGCCAAAACAACAGGGTTCTTCAAGACTTTTCTAAAAAATCTAATCTGGGGAATCATATTCAGCTTCTCCCCACCCGTCCACCTCAAAAAAACACTGCAGCCCTCTAAAAAGCAAGAGAAACGGAGAGATAGATGATCTTGACTTGAAAGTTTTGCACTATGAATGCAACCAGCAAAAGCTAATGCAATTGTGCTTTGCTGATGACGTTCTCAGTAATTTTAAAATTAGAACAATACTCTGAAGCATTTGAAAGCTCAAACAGAGTCATAACTAACGATTTTCACCAAGTCAATTCCCTCCAAGCCATGTGTGATGAAAAAAATTGGTCTTAATGGGGAGAGGGAGAGGAGAGGAAAGCCCTTTTGACAAAAGGTGGCCAGAGATCCTCAGTACCAGCACAGGTTCAACTCAACAAGAAAACAGAAAGAAAAATAAATATGTAAAATAAAATGAAAACTATGAAGTATAATCTTGATATTTGCTGTTACATCGAGAATAAAAATCTTCAACACCACAATCACATTACCCAAAATAAAGAGTCAAAAAAAAATACAATAATCCACACAGCAACAATAAAAAAAATGTTGAGATCCTAGTCTATTAACTGTCAAAATTTACTATTGCTCCCAAGACTGTAGAAAACATTGAACCTTTTAAGCAGCACCTGGAAAAAATCTTACCTTTTTTTGCATCAAACGCAGCTCATCACTTAAGTTGCTGTTCACCTTCATCAGCTGCTGTATCTTTGCCTCAGAAGCACTGAGTGCATTTTTCACCTCCATGTATTCCTGCAATGTAATTGGCCCATCTGACAGATCAGAGTCCATGCTCTACAATAAGAAATGCAACTGATAAACAAAAATTTCTCTTTCTTTCAACATAATGGTTAAGAAATCAAAATGTTTGGAACCTAAAGTTACAGTAAACTTCTCTGCTGTCCAAAATCATTTTTACTTATTAGTATAGCTATCTTTAATTACTGAACTTGACTGTTAGAATAGTTAAACAAGTCCAAAAAAGGAATTAGGCCATGATGTTAAATGCTGCCACAATGAGCTTCAATTCAATTGTGATAAGATCTGGATTTTTCAGTTTTTAAACAGTTGAGTTATAACAATAGTAATCACACTGAAAAGGTCTAGGTCAAGCTATGCTAAGAAAAATCTGAGATGTTACCCAAATTTGAAATTACTGTCTTATAATCACTCGCACTTAACCTCAGGGTAGTACAGCAGTTGATTCCTCCAAGGTACTACCCACAAAGTTGGCCATATAACCTTTGACCTTAGAAGATGCATGGCACTGAAAGTTGTCATCATTTTGGTGAAGCTTGGTGACAGCCAAAGTTTGAACTGGCAACATGATGAGTCTAAAAGACTCCCATTTGCAACTGCAACCTCATCCTTTACTGCTTACGATAGAGCTGTAGGTGGACGTGACCAATCATTCTCAGCAATTAATATTGCTAGAATCACTGAGCAAGCATGGAAGCTCCAACTTGGAATTTCCTACTGAAAAATATTGCACTTTCAGACGTAAGTATCCTGGAGAACATACTTGGTTGAATAAAAACAGGTAAGTAATCGCAATTCAGAACACTCAACTAGTTTTCCTTCCTTTGTAATATTCTGTAAATAACAAAATGTGTATCATTGTAAACTTTAGAAATGAACTGGAACTTAAATATTTGTTAGTATAACCCAGGACTATACAATCAGTGTTACGATATCAACTATTTTCAACATCATTCAAATGCAACATTAGAGATACCTTTGCTCTAATTGCTTTAACTGCTGGTTCCTGGTCCGTATCTTCATCTGAAGCAACGCTATCATAATCTGGCTGATCATTCTCATGGCTCTCACTGCCACAGCGATCATTAACACTCTTCAGTATAAGTTCCACATTTTCTGTGTTAACAAGAAAAAGAAACCGAACAGTTTGCAAACTGATTGGTCCAAAAATTAAGAAATTAAACAAAACAGGAGATAACTTAAATATGGCAATAGCCCTTGCACAACTACAGGCAACAGGAACTGCTGAAAAGAAGGTCAGAGAGCATGCCAGACTGCCCATGATTACAAGATAACAAAGTGTGAAGCTGGATGAACACAGCAGGCCAAGCAGCATCTCAGGAGCACGAAAGCTGATGTCTCGGGCCTAGACCCTTCATCAGAGAGGGGGATGGGGAGAGGGTTCTGGAATAAAAAGGGAGAGAGGGGGAGGCGGACCGAAGATGGATAGAGAAGAAGATAGGTGGACAGGAGAGTATAGGTGGGGAGGTAGAAAGGGGATAGGTCAGTCCAGGGAAGACTGACAGGTCAAGGAGGCGGGAAGAGGTAGCAGGTAGGAAATGGAGGTGCAGCTTGAGGTGGGAGGAAGGAATGGGTGAGAGGAAGAGCAGGTTAGGGAGGCGGAGACACGCTGGGCTGGTTTTGGGATGCAGTGGGGGGGGGAGGGGAAGAACTGGGCTGGTTTTGGGATGCAGTGGGGAAAGAGGAGATTTTGAAGCTTGTGAAGTCCACATTGATGCCATTGGGCTGCAGGGTTCCCAAGCGGAATGTGAGTTGCTGTTCCGACAACCTTCGGGTGGCATCAATGCAGCAGTGCGGGAGGCCCATGATGGACATGTCATCTGAGGAATGGGAGAGGGGAGTTAAAATGGTTCACGACTGGGAAGTGCAGTTGTTTCTTGCGAACCAAGGGAGGTATTCCGCAAAGCGGTCCCCAAGCCTCCGCTTGGTTTCTCCAATGTAGAGGCAGCCACACCGGGTACAATGGATACAGTAAACCACATTGGCAGATGTGCAGGTGAACATCTGCTTAATATGCAAAGTCATCTTGAGGCCTGGGATGGGGGTGAGGGAGGTGGTGTGGGGGCAAGTGTAGCACTTCCTGCGGTTGCAAGGGAAGGTGCAGAGTGTGGTGGGGTTGGAGGGGAGTGTGGAGCGGACAAGGGAGTCATGGAGAGAGTGTTCTTCCTCTCACCCATCCCCTCCTCCTACCTCAAGCCCCAACTCCATTTCCTATCTACTACCTCATCACGCCTCCTTGACCTGTCCATCTTCCCTGGGCTGACCTATCCCCTCCCTACCTCCCCACCTATACTCTCCTCTCCACCTATCTTCTTTTCTCTCCATCTCCGGTCCGCCTCCCCCTCTCTCCCTATTTATTCCAGAACCCTCTCCGAAGAAGGGTCTCAGCCCGAAACGTCAGCTTTTGTGCTCCAGAGATGCTGCTTGGCCTGCTGTGTTCATCCAGCTTCACACTTTGTTATCTTAGATTCTCCAGCATCTGCAGTTCCCATTATCACTATTGATTACATAATGTATTCATGGGAGTCAGTTCGCAATGCACAGCAATGCCAAAGTCTTGGGTTCAATTCCCACGCTGGCTCAAGTTACCATGAAGGACTCTTCTTCACTTACTCCTCACTTGTGGAGCAGTGACCCTCAGGTTAAACCACTACCTGTCATCTCACTCTAAAGAGACAGCAACACTTTGGTCTAATAGAACAATGAGAACTTTATTATCACGCATTGGAAATTTTAATAATTGTCTCTCTCAAGTAAAGGTCACCTTTGCACTTCAGTTTTGTTCACAATTCAAATGAAATGGTACCATTAACTAATTCAGACTGAGAATCAGAGAGTGTGACACACTTCTTTGAAGGTACTGGAAGAAAAGAAAGAATTAAGATAGTTTTACATAAACAGTTTATCCACGAAAGCCCATCTTTGCAGCCATCCAGTTGCATTTTGCTAGTCCCAACATCTTGGCTCATATCTTGTCCTGGTATGTGCTTCAAATTGATTCTCACAGTTGCCTGCATAGTTATAACTTACTTCCTAATACCATTTAATACTCTGATCTGAAGCAATCTTAATCTAATTCTCCAGGCTACACAATTTAGGCTTCTGCTAGTTAACTCATCCATTAAAAACCGGAATCATTCCTTAATGCTCCCTTTCATTTCACTTGTCAACACAAGTATTAGGAACACAGAAACTATAGGCCATTCAATACAATCATGGCTGATTAAACAGTTCAATGTTCTTTTCCATCCAATTCCCATAACAGTGGATGCCACTGCTAATCATAAATCTGTCAATCTCCACCTTGAACATACTCACGGAATGAGCTTCCACAACCTTTGTGGTTGAGAATTCCAATGGTTCACAATCCTGATTAAGAAGAATGCTCATTTGAGACCTAAGCAGTACCACCCTTATTTTTAAAATTGTGCCCCCTGGTTCCAGATTCCTCTACCAGAGGAAACATTTTACTTGCCTCCACCCTGCCTGTCCCTTTAATTATTTTGTAGGTTTCAATGAGATCATCTCCCATTCTCTAGAGGCCAGTTTTCCCCAAGTACTCTTCATAAGAATCAGTCCCACCATTCAGGAGCACGTCTGGTCACCCTTTGTTATTGATGAGTATTAAGTGCATTCAGGATGGAGACAGGCAGAATTTTATTGGTAAGAGAATCAAGGGTTATGGGAAAAGGGCGGGCAAGTGGATTTGAGGATTAATCAGATCAGCCATGACCTCAGTGAATGATGTAGCAGTCTCAAAATGAGCTGAATGGCCTACTTCTATTCTGATTTTTTTTATACTGGAAAAAAGTTTGATTACAATAATGGGTTATTTTCTAGTTGATTATAAAAATTTGGTGTGCAAATTTTTAAACGCAAATTAGACAATTTAGTAAAGTTAGGCAATTCAGTGGTTTAAATCAACTTTTCACATTTGTAACAGCTCAGAAACAGTGGGCACAATTTCCAGCATACTAACCTAGTGAGCCATGACACCTTTGATACAAGATGACAGTGAGGTGACAGTGAATGAGAACAGCACATTAAGATTCTGCATTTTTGCAGACTGTAGTCCCACTAACAAATGTGGAGATGACACTTCCACTGGTAGTAAGGACTAGGACCCGAGGGCCCAGTCTCAAAGTAAGGAAAGACCCTTTAGAACTGAGAATGAGGAGAAATCTGTTCAGCCAGAGGATGGTGAATCTGTGAAACTTTCTGCCACTGTATCTCTGAGGGTATATAAAGACAGATAGCCAAGTTTTTGATTAGCAAGGGGATCAAAGGTAATGGGGAGAAGGCAGGGGAATGGGATTGAGAAAATTATCAGCCACTATTGCATGGCAGAGCAGACTCAATTGGCCAACTGAACTAATTCTACTCATTCTTCTTATTCAATAATTTTTAAAAATGCTGATATTTATTAGTAAAAGGAAAATATACTCACACACCTTTGGGACTAGTGACTGGATTCCCCAGTTGTCTTCGTTTGGCATCACTTAAAATATCAATGACTAAAGTGGCAAACTCATGAGCATTAAACCTTGCCAGCTTCTGTCTTCCCTGCAATTAAAGAGTGAAATACAGACAAAAGTCTGAATCTGTGCATCACCTTGGCAGCAGAGAAACTATAAATCACTTCCGTGATTATCCTTGAACTGAATTTCATTATTTCAAATGATGAAGAAAATAATGTTGGCTTGCAGGCTACCTCCAGACAACAAATTAAAAAACTCGTGCAGGAATCAATTCATACTAGAGATAGAATAAATACTTAATACTGAGCTTTCAACAGAAAATGTCACTAATGTACTGCAGATCCAATAATATCCGGAAAAAAGGAGTATACAGATATCAACTGGATTATACAACAATTTATTCATTTTTTGCAAGTTTTGCGTGCTTGCAGCAGGACTGTTGCAGTGCAGTTGTAGTATATCTACCTATGAACCAAAGGCCTGGGTTCAAGCCCCATCTGCTCCAGGAGGTACATTAATAATATGTCTGAACAGGCTGATTTCAAAATATGTATTGCTTGCAGGAACAGAGCAGTCACTTAACACTTGCCTGATTCCTCGTTGACGAGTACTCTGGATTCACGGGGAGGAAAGGAATGACTGTTGATTCGGTTACCAGGGTGCTGTGGTTTTGGGTTGTCAGCCAAACTGTACATTGAAAAATAAGTTAACTCAAAAGCACTGTGAAAACTATATAGAAACTTGAGGTAACTAATCAGATTATAATAGGTAACAATAATGGATATATTCAGTTCTTCCAACTTGTTGCAAAATCATACAACTCAACTGCTGCAACCGTGCCCGATGCCAGATTGTCCTGGAAGTATCTCTGCACGAATCTCTATACGGGCTTCTCTTTTCCATATATAATGTTCGTCAAGCTCAAAATGTTGTCTGACAGCCATCCTATTTCATGTTACTCCATCAATTTTTTATCCTTACCTCCTGCCCTATTTCATGTACCATAATGACTTATTACGACCAAACAAGTGAGACAGGTATTTTCTCTTACTCATACACCCCTCCCTAGTTTCTAGCCCAGCATTCTTCTTTCAACCAGCAAACAGGTTAAATCATTCAACTCATCGTGAGTTATGTAAAACCATTGTTGCATTTGCTTAGATAGGCATAAAACACCTCATTTCAAGTTAATTCATTAAATGAGAAAAAGCTTCCATACAATTGAGAGAAGTGACGTTCAATAGAGACGATGTGGAAAAAATTGTATTTCATTTCTTTCTGTGAAGGGATATGATCTACTGGTAACCTTTAATCAAGCCTAGGTTCCTAAGCTATCAAGCCCAGTTAAAAGGAAAAATGAGCCATCCAAGAACAAGGCTCAGATTCTTGGAGTAAAAGTTTATTTAAAAATTAGAGGTTCTAGTTTGACAGGCCTATGCTCTAGCTACTGGCTGTTTCCCCTGAATTGTGATGTTCTGTGCTATCAGAAAAACTTGCAGATCTTGAAATACAGGTTAAAAAAATAAAAAAGGCAATTTCAAATGGATTGCTTAAAGTAGAATTCTTTTTTCCTGAGCAGGGAGCATGTTTGCTAGAATATTACAGTTTTCGCTTGTACTTCACAGCTGAATCCTTACCTGCATCGGTTTCCCTTCGATCCACTTCATCATATACGTCCATAGCTAGTTCCTCAAATAAGTGATTACTTAACTAGAAATAGAACCAGGAAGAGCATTTTACTACAATAAAATAAAAATGTGATTGAGGTGCAACTGTATTATCCATTTGCTGAGCTTTGAAAGCATTTGTAATGATGGAAAGTCAATCTGAAAATACCAAACAAAAAGAAATTGTGAACTAAATGAAAAAACTGCTTGTTGCATTATAAGATTCTTATAAAAACTTTAGTTCCAAGTTCACTTTCAAGGCTCATCAATCTACATCTACAAAATATCAGAAAACAAATCTGGCAAGATGGAAATCTTCCTGTTCTCAAAAAAATCTTCATATTTCTCTCCCTCCTGTTTCCTTTTTGAGCCCAATCCAAGTGAGAAGTAGTTGTTTCATAGGTTTGTAACTTGAAGATGAATTTCTTCAATCAGACGATGGATCCTCTGTAGAACTCTCCGCCTCAGAGGACTGCAGAGACCAAGTCAGTGAGGGTATTTAAGACAGAGATAGATAGGTTTTTGACTACTAAGCAGATCAAAGGTTATGACAGAAGGCAGGAGAATGGGGTTGAGAAACACATTGGCTACGATCAAATGGCAGGGCCAACTCAATGGGCTGAATGGCCTAATTCTGCTCCTAAATATTAAGGATTTATGGTCTAACAGCAGTAGCAATGGTATGGTGTTTTGGCAACAAGGCTACCATGCTAACAGACATGCTAAATGGCATAAATGATTAAGGATTTTCGTGTGAATGGGAACTAAATCAGACAATCTTACATCAGGACTCAAATATAATGCTACAGAAATTGAAAATCCTCAGACCTCAGCTACAACTGTATCTATTGCTATATCACAAGTCAAAGAAAGTTCATATTTAGTTTTAAACCACAAAAGCTGCACTTAAAAGGTGTTGAACTCTGTCTTGGGATAAGCATATTAATGGCTCAGTGCAAACTACTTTAATATAAATTCATTATCTTTTCTGGATAAGGAGACAGAAGCCCATAAAGGATGTCCAATTGGTGAAGTTATCACTGCATATTTAAATCCAAGTGGGAGACCGACTGAGAGACCCTCTTTAGAGATTGTACTCAATGCACACAGACAACTGCTCGAAAAGGTGACATCCACAAATCCTGTGTCCAATTAGTGAAGCCAAATCCTCTGGCTATGAGTACAAGTCAGTTCTTATACATTGCTAAGTGCTAGAGAGTATTCTTTATAAAAAAAATGTACAGAAAAATGAATTGTGAAATTATTTTTAAATACGCTGTTCCACATTTCTTTATTGTTTGATATTGTTGTGAAGGAAGTTGAAATTCCCTTTTATTCAGGTATGCATGCTGCGCACAAGATGAAAGGGCAATCACACACATTTAAATTATCATCACTGAGGCACCATTTGTGATAAAGGCAAATTTAAACAGGCCAAATGAGAATAAGTGCAATAAAACTACACACATCACTGAGTTTATATCTTTAAAAAAAAACTAATATAGCTATTCATTTGTACCTTCTCAGTCGGAGAACTGCAAGTGCTGAAGAGAATGCACAGTTTTGAAGAGTAACATGCAAAGAAGGCAAAATGTGCCAAGCACCTACATTTTAGTATCAGAGATATTCATCAAGAGAATGGGAGGGGGAGTGGAAATGGTTTGCGACTGGGAGGTGCAGTTGTTTGTTGCGAACTGAGCGGAGGTGTCCATCATGGGCCTCCTGCACTGCCACAATGATGCCACCCGAAGGTTGCAGGAACAGCAACTCATATTCCGCCTGGGAACCCTGCAGCCATATGGTATCAATGTAGACTTCACCAGTTTCAAAATCTCCCCTTCCCCCACTGCATCCCTAAACCAGCCCAGTTCATCCCCTCCCCCAACTGCACCACACAACCAGCCCAGCTCTTCCCCCCCACCCACTGCATCCCAAAACCAGTCCAACCTGTCTCTGCCTCCCTAACCGGTTCTTCCTCTCACCCATCCCTTCCTCCCACCCCCAGCCGCACCCCCAGCTACCTACTAACCTCATCCCACCTCCTTGACCTGTCCGTCTTCCCTGGACTGACCTATCCCCTCCCTACCTCCCCACCTACACCCTCTCCACCTATCTTCTTTGCTCTCCATCTTCGGTCCGCCTCCCCCTCTCTCCCTATTTATTCCAGTTCCCTCCCCCCATCCCCCTCTCTGATGAAGGGTCTAGGCCCGAAACGTCAGCTTTTGTGCTCCTGAGATGCTGCTTGGCCTGCTGTGTTCATCCAGCCTCACATTTTATTATCTTACATTTTAGTATAACTGCTTGAAGGCTCATATTAAAATTCAAGCTCTTGTGTCAGTCTTCGATTATGCCAAGAAAAAGAAATAACTTACTGACTGCAGTTTCTTCTTTGCTGCTTTTGCTAGTTCTGACAAATCTAAACTGCTGAAGACAAAAAATAAAAAGCATAATAATTAAATGTACCAATAACACTGGACAGATTTTTAAAAACTGCTTTGTGATATTGCTTTCCAAACCAGTGTAAGCAAAACATCTTAATTAAGTAAAGTCACCTGAAGTTACAAAATAGGTATTCAGGAAAAGTAAGGTGGTACTCCCAGACGGTTCTCTGTACAAATTCACAACTTGGTCCAGTCATATTGACTACGAACATCTCAGTTCAAATCCTTTATCTTCTTTACCCAAATTTGGCTGCAGTGGTGCTACATTTTTGAATTGTAGTGTAGTATGATTCCAGTGTATTACATAAATGGCAAATAGTTCTGTCGTATACAACCAATTCTTCCTTGCAAATCATGCTCAACAATATTAAAGATGCAACACCTCCCTTTGTTGCTCAGTTAGGAAACCAAATATTGGAGTAAATTGGATGGTTATTTGATGCTGTGATTTTGTTTTGCTCGATGGGTGTTGACTATGTTCCCTGAAGTCTAGGGATGGTGTCAGTATGAACATATGCTGCAGGAGGAAGTAACTGACATACCATAATGGTTCAATTTTTAAAAAATTATACTGATCCTCTGTTAGCAGGCCTTAAAAGTAGCTATTTTATTTTGTATTACTTACAGATGCCTTTTATCCCAAGAGTTGCATTCAAAAAAGAAGTGCATAAATATTTATCGATTACAAGTTACTGTTATAGCATCAACCTCAAAATCAAAATTACACAATCACTAATTAATTTAGAACATCTCCCACAGACTTTACAGATCCATTTCACCATAAAAATGTCATTTGGCACCATTATTCAGCTAGTAAGTACAACACATTGCATAAATTGTGCAATAATAACAAAGGATGACGACCATTGATCAGAAATATGCAGTAAAACTACCAGATCAAACAAGGGCTATACGTTGTAAGTGACCTGAAAGCCTGACATGCCTAGTGGAAAGAACACCAATCAAAACAGCACTCATAGCTGGTAACCATTGGGCAGTGAGTGAGGGCAAGCTCAATACTGTGTCTCTGGTGATTTCAAATGTCAAATATCTCATTCATATTGACTCTTTGAACGGATATTAAAATAGCCATTTGCTGACAGACCAAAGGATTGCTGATATTTGCGATACTACCCCCTTTTTTAGGGAGAAGGAAAGTGAGAACACAATTGAGTAATTAAACATACATAAAAGTAGGACTGTAACATTTCACAGCAGTTCTTATTAAAACTGTATTTTCAGCTAGTTGGTGACAATGGGAAATATTTCCATCATCCCACCAGAAGTCGTAGAGCATCTGAAACTCTGGATGACACCATTCAAGTAGGTCAGCTTGTCCATAAAAAGAACTAAAACTGTACAAAACCTAAGAAAGTATCCAAAGAAAAAATTCAGATGGGAGAATACATATCTTGTATTTCACAAACATTGATTTTTGTCAGGGTGTCTTCGCTACTTTATCCAGTGGATTTCTCTGAATCACTTTTCTATAAATTTTCAATGTACGTTAACACGAAGGCACTGGGGCGTAAGGTATTCTGGGGCATGATAGCTGCCTTAACCAATTAACTACACATTTTTCTTCTAATTAAAAAAGGTACCTTTGAGTAAAAGCACCAAAATGCAAGTTCTGATACAGTATTAACCTGTACAAATTATGATGTCTCAATTTAGATTCATGGACTGGGTTTCAACCAGTTAATCATAGTAAGGGTGGCAATTAGCTCAGTACCACAAAATCAAGAGCAGGTGGAGCAATCCATTTCACATTCTCATTTCAATCATTACCTGGATGATTTCCTCACTGTAAAATTGATCTGCATCTTTGATGGGAGGGAAAAAAAACTGATTTTGCTACAACATTCTTCATATTTGAACTGTCTGCTGGAAATCAAAGTGCAAAGACAAAGAGTGACCATGTGAGAGAGATGGTGCAAGGCTGCCAACGAGTATAGATAATTTGAGCATTAAGCGGCAAATTCGTAGGGAGATGGTGGTATAATTGTAACGTCTTTGGACCAATAATTCAGAGGCCCCGGATCTGGGTCATGGGTTCAAATCCTTCAGTCCTTATTTTGACTTGCGACATGTGACTCCAGACCCATGGCAATTTGGTCAATTCAAACATACACAAGATGCTAGAGAACCTCAGCAGGTCTGGCTGCATTTGAGGAGAGAGAAAGAGTTATATTTAGAATCCAATATGGCCAAGGAAGGCAGTCATTTCAAACTCAAAACGTTAACTCTCTCTTGCCACAGAGGTGGCCAGACCTACTGAGTTTCTCTTCCATCTGGCATTTGTTTCAGATTTCCAGCATCTGCAGTATTTTCCTTTTACACAGTTGACTCTGAACTGCCTCTAAAACGAACCAGGAGACTACTTGGTTCAAGGGCAATTGGTGATGAGCGACAAATGGTCTTGTCACTGATGGTGACATTCTGTGAAGAGTAAAGGAAACAAAATTAAGGGTCAGTATTTTACTCCAAGTAGCCAACTGGTGACAGAACAAACAAAAGCAAGCCTTTACTTGGTGTAGGCCTATTTGGTGAAACATTTAAGTAGGAAGAAATCTTCAGACTCTATTTAACTGCGTCAGTAACTGGCTCTTCAGCTGTGCTCAACTAACTCATTCAATCAATGCCCTGGACTTGTGTGTACTTTACTGTTAAGTGTGTGTCAAATTGAAGACTGACGACAGAGTTAATGATACTGCCAGGGTGCCTGACATTTCTGATGAGGTTGTGATTGACCTCAATGAGCATGAGTGCAAACAACAAATGCAATCAGCCTATCGATCCAAAGGGTAAACCACGAAGTCAAACTGTGACCTGTGCCCAAAAATAATGAAGCTGTTGTACCAAATAGTAATTTATCTAGTGGTGAGAAGTTTATTTTTTAAAATCAAAACCAAATACTTAGTGGAGAAGTAACTGATTTTAAATGTTACTTTTGACTTTGTAGAAACGGTATGTGTGAAAAAAAATGTAAACGATCACAATCCAGTACACACTCAGTAAGGTAAAATAGGCGGACATAAAATGAGGACATAGCTGAACAACTTCATTTCAGCATCTATATCTACACCTGACAAATGACAAATCAAAGTGTGAATAGTGTCAGCAAGGAACTGACTTTGGAAGAGGAAGCAAGAAAACTGGAATGAAAACAAATCATCTACAGCCATTGAATTTGGCTGTTTCTTCTTTGGCTTTGTAACTGAGATGTACAGACCAAAATATCCAGCAGGTGGCAGCCAATGGTATATTATTTAATTCAGTGAAAGAACAGAACTAATGCTGTTTACAGGGTGAGGTATATCAAAATAAAAGCATTAATAAACCATGGAAAAAACCCTAAAGTTCAACACAAACAGAAACAGTACTGACAATTTCAAGCAATGAAGTGGAACATAAAGATTTAAATTCCCACAGGATCAAGAGGGTGAAAATGCACCACAGCTGCAATTTTTATTAAAAACAAACAAGTTCCCATTCAAAGGATAATCTTCAATCAAACAAAATCCTAAATGTTGTGCACATCCAGGAGCATGCCACTCTTGACTGATTTGATTGTAACCTCAAAGCCACAAACCTATCTACCCTGACAACCTTTCACTCCTTTGCTTAACAAGAATCTAACAAAGTCTACCCAAAAATATTCAAGCAGTCTGCTTTCACCATGTTTTCAGGAAGAGAGTTCCAAAAACTCTCAAGTCTCTGAGAAGAACCTCCTAGTCAGTCAGTTTTAAACTGACAACCCGTGATTTTTAAAGTATAACATTTAGTTCTAGATTTTTCCATGAGGGAATATTGTCTCCAAATCCAGGCTGTCAAGACCTGTCAGGATCTTCTTTTAGTCAAGTCACTTCAGATGTTTTTAAACACCAGCAGATAGCAGACAAGCCTGTCCAACCTTTCCTCATAAGATAACATCGCCATTTCAGTTATTAGTCTTGTAAACCTTCTCTGAAATGCCTCCAACACATTCATACTTTTCCGTAAATATGATGACCAGTATTGCACACAGTACTTCAGATGCAGTCTCACCTGTGCCCTGTTTAACTTAAGCACAGCTTCCCAACTTTTATATCATTTATTGTAAGGACAATTGAATAACATTTTATTAGCATTCCTCATTGCTTCCTCTACCATACAAATCTTTTGTTGTTCAAGAGGTGCACCCAGATCCCTCTGTATCTCATCTTTGCAATTAAACACCATTTAGATAATGTTTCTTTTTATTCTTCCTGCCCAAATGGACAAGTTCACATTTTCCCCATATTATACTCCATTTGTCACTTACGTAACCCATCCAAATTCTCTTTAGGCTTATTTCTCTTTCTCATCTTACTTTCCTACTTATCAGTGGGTTATCAGTAAATTTGGCAACCACACCTTTCATTCTATCATCTAAGTCATTTGAATAAATTGTAAGCAGTTGAGATCCCAGTGGCATACAATTTGCTGCAGATGCCAACCTGAAAAAAGACCTAATTAATCCACTCTCAACTTTCTGTTAGCCAATCCCCTTCCCCTGACACCACATACATCTGACGTGGCACCTCAAATGCCCCTGGAAATCCAAGTGCAATATCCACCTGTTCTCCTAAGCCACAGCATGTGTCACATCCTCAAAGAATTCCAATAAACATGTCAAATATGATTTACCATTCACAAAATCTTGACTTTGCCTAATTATTTTGAACTTAATCAAGTGACTTGCTATCACTTCTGCAACAATAGCTTCTAACATTTCCTTATAATAGATGTCAGGCTAACTGGTACATTGTTTAGAAAGGGAACAAGACAAAAGTAGGAAGCAAATGAAGTTAAATTCATAAATGAGATTTTCCAATTCGATAAAGAGAAATGCACATTTTTACTTGCAGATCTTTTAGTTTTTATTGCACATTACTACTAATAGGTATGCTCCCATAAGCAAATTTTACACATATTAATTGTTCTTCGTAACACAAGGAATCGACAAGTTTAAAGTTTGCGAAGATTTGCAGCTCAACTTGTGGACGAGGCTAGTGTTTGACTGCAGGCATCTTGTCACCCTGCTAGGTAACCTCGTCAGCGGGCCTCCGGCAAAGACCAGAACAACAGAAACCGAAATAATTAGTTGACAACACTATCCACTCCATCCACTTCTCCCAAGGAGACCAGAATAGAAGAGGACGAGATAATGATATCCTTTGACGTAAGTGCACTATTTACATGTATAAACATTGACCTAGCCAAAGGCAGAACTGCCACACTGCTGGCTGAATCAGGAAAGCAGGTAGCCTATGAGACCAACAGCATCAACAAGGACAGGACCCTGAAACTGCTGGATCTGTGCCTCACAACCCACTTCACCTTCAACGACAGTACATTCAAACAAATCAACAGAACACCGATGGGATCCCCAACCTCAGGTCCAATTGCGGAAGTGGTAACGCAAAGGTTAGAACGAACAGCACTCCCCACTCTACAACTCAAACTCTGGCTTCACTGTGTAGATGACACCGTCGTGATTATAAAATGCACGAGACTAGAAGAAACCCACAGACACAAACATCCTCACCGGAATAAAATTCACATACAAGAGAACAATAATTGACTACCCTTCCTAGACATAATGGCAGAATGTGAGAAAAGCAGGGAACTCCAAACAGTATACACAAAGACCACAGATACGGATCAGACACTTAATTACACCAGCAACAACCCCAACATTCGTAAATGGATATACATCAGCACATTATTCAAACAGGCCACAACACACTGCAGCAACCTGGAATTGTGCAAAGCAGAACAGGAGCACTTGTATGGAGTTTTTAAAAAGGAATGGATATGAAAAAGCACAAATTTGCTGTCACCTCCACGACAGACCACGACAAGATGACACAACACAGTCATACACACTAGTCACCCTACTGTACACTAGAGACATAGCAGAAGTGACCACAAGCCTACTCAGACCACTAGATATCAGGTTAGCACACAAACCAACAACCAGCCTGTGACAGCTACTGATGAACATGAAGGATCCCATAGCCACAACTAATAAAACTAACTTAATATACAAAATACCATGCAAGGACTATGAGAAACATTACATAGATAAAACTGAAAGAAAATTGACAATAAGGATACACGAGCGTCAACTAGCTGCCAAAAGGCAATAAGAATACACGAACAGCTACTAACCACCAAGAGACGTAACCAATGCTCACTGGTCTCAATACCCATGGACAAAGAAGGACACAAATTCAACTGGGACAACACATCCATAATAGCACAAGCCAGAGACATGCCAGGGAATTCCTGGAGGCCTGGCATTCCAACCAGAACTCCAAACACATTGAACTGGACCAGATACATAAACCACTGAAAAACAAAACCAGAAGTAATGCCAACCACCCCAACAAGCCGAGGCATATAAATAGCAAGCTGGTCAGAACACCAACGCTGTTACCTAGCAGGGTGATGAAACATCTGCAATCAAATATACTAGCTCAGCGAGCAAGTCTACAACCTAACAAGTTCATGGCCCACAGGACCAATTCTCGTTTTGTTAGATGCTCTATGTTCACTCTCATTGGCTATTCAACTAGATTAATTAGATAGCTTATGGATTGTTTTTGGGTTTTTATGAATCCATCATCATCCTTTGTCTTACATCATCTTCTGTTACTTAATCAATCCCGTCCTTCATAATTATTGACCTCCCCGCTGATCCCTTATGTTTCTCTTTTCCCTGGTTCTGTACATCCTGAAATAAAAAGTAAACTCCAACATCTCCTAGTTTTGATGAAAAATCATCACACTGCTAAGTCAAACAAGTTCCTGTCCAGAGGTGTTGGTCTACTAAGTATTTAGCAGCACTTTCCAATTTTTTTTTACAAAACAGAAGTTGCTGGAAAAACTCAGCAGGTCTGGCAGCATCCATGAAGAAAGGCCAGAGTTAATGTTTCGCGTCCAGTGACCCTTCTGGGGGTTTCCGTTTTTTATATCAGAATTCCAGCATCTTCGTATTTGGATTGTGAATCAAGTCCAAGGGTGGCAGTTAAATAATAATCTGAATATTAGAGACCCAAGAATATTTAGATCAGGGAATGGAGGTGTAACTCAGTTTCCACTCTGAAGTAATACTTCATATTTGTCTTTGACTTCATATTGCCACCGTAAATTTGAATCATATTTATGAAGAAAACAAGAGTCAACTCGGAAAGGTGTAATCACATCTTCTGTCAAGTAGTGATCCCATAGCACCTTTACTGGGAAAGGCAGAATTACAAAAGCTAAATTATTATAGTGGATATCTGAAACAAAAACTGAAAAATGCTGGAAACACTCAATAGACAGCATGTATGCAGATAAAAGCAATTAATGCTTCAGGTTTATAACCTACCAGCATAAGCGAGGTACAGAAACAGGAAAATAGTCGTGCAACAGGGAAGGATTGTAAATCAGGCAGGACTCACGAAATAACAAAAGGGCAAATCTTACAAGTCAAAAAAGGGGAAGGCAGTGTAGTGGAGTAACAGGACAAGTTTACAAACAAACGACAACTCTAGAGGAGCTGCAAATGGCAATAAAGGGCTGCGTCAATACAGCCAGGCAAGATAAAAAGTAAACACAGGAGTAATAGTCAATGCACATATTGCTGTCGTATATTTAAAATTATATGTAGTAATTTCATAATTGCACTTTCATTGCAAGGTTTGCACAGTTCCATAGCCAGTTATAACCCTTACAGTCCCCACCACTTTAAAGATGCTTATTAGCATTAACAGTCTTTTAGGAGCACCAAAAAGACCATTCGTACAGAGATTTGTCAGAAGTGAGCAGTGTGTACAAAATGCACACTTTCTTTAAAATTCATTTTTGGGAGGTGGGTGATGCTGGCAGGCATATATATTCATTCCGAATTGCTCTCAAAAGCAAAATAAATTCTGATTTTTCCATAAATAAACAAAAATATCTCTGCCTCACCTATCAGCCATCTGTGGAATTATGAAATGCTGCCCATTCTTGTGATCTGGAATGGAAGGAGTTAGCTGAGTCATGGTACATGTTAAATGAAGCATAAATGCAAAATCATTAAAAACGATAAGCAAATAACTCATTCAGAAGTCGATCTCACTACATTACACAAAAGTGTAGATTGGGGAATGCGTCTCATTCAGTTTAAAATGGACAGGCATCATTTTCATTCATGGTCTGGAACTGCTAATGTGGAAGAGCGTAATATAGTCTCTTCAAGGAAATACTTAACTAGAATCTCGAGACATACGTCATTGAATACTGATAAGTTTTGAGAATCGGCGTACAATCAATGCTTTGCATTGTAAACATTCAAGGAAAATAGTGCTTTGGAGATGAAAAATAAGCAGTGAAGAGTGACAGTACCACGTGGAACAAATTCATGAAGGGTACAATTTTGTGGTAGTCTTAAATGTAAAATATTATAAACGATTGTGCCAGCTTGCATTGGAGCTTACGCAATTATAATTCTGTCCTTGCTACATTTGTATAATGAAACAAAGTAGTCAATATCTCTACTCAGCAGACATCACCAGACATAGCATATAAGCAAACAAGAAAGTTATTACACTTGTAAGCACAAGTCAAGCTATTGCCAGAGCCACAATTACAACAAATTCCAAACGACGAAGAAATTCAGGTTTAGTAACAGTTAGAAACAACCTTTTTTGAATATGCAAATATGGGGACATTCCACAAAAGATGATCATGAAAAATGCATTAACAAATATTCAAATACAAAGAAAACATCACAAATTGAAGAAAACAAGACTCTCACGAGATCATGTTGACAAAATTGTGCAAATGGAAACCATTCAGATGATTCTTTAAACTGTACAAATGATCTGGCCTCCTATGAAGGAGGAATGCTGCACTGCATGAAAATAACAAGCAAGGGTTTTCCATTCATAACAGTTATTCTGGAACTGTTTTTCCCCACATAAATTAAAGAAAGAAAGCCTACCCTTCACAGAAGGAACGGAGTTAACTAACTTGTCTCCGTTTTGAACTTTGAAGTCAGGTAATTAGTTCTTTCCCAAGTACTGTATTAGTCTCTAGATCAATGGCACTTATAACATGATTTCAAGTGTGAACAGGGAGCTATAGTCTAGTTAGCCTGATATCAACCACACGGACGTGCTGGAATCCACTATTAAGGAAATGTTAACAATGCATTTAGAAAGGCATAAACATGATTGGAATATGCATCAACATGGTTTTACAAAAAAAAAAATTTATAAATTTACTAGAGATTTTGAGGATATAACTAGTAGGATAGGTATTGGGGAACTAGTTTATGTAATGTACTTGGATTTCTAAGAAGACATTTAGTAAAATGCCACAGAAAAGGGCCATTTGAAATTGGGGGTAATATTATCGACATGGATAATGAACTGGTTAACAGACAAATGGGCAGTTTTAATTTTGGCAGGCTTTGACAAGTAGACAAAGAACAGCCAACTGTAACAATTAGTTACTTAGATAAAAAGGCAGAAAGTATGGTATTCAAATTCTTTAAAGATTAAAAGTTATGTGGAACTGAGTTGACAGGAAAGAAAGGCTGCAAAAGATAACTGGCAGTTTGTGGCCAAAAAGGTGGCAGATGGATTATAACATGGAGAATTACTATGTTATTCAATTTTAACAAACTAGGAAGCAGGATAGCCTTTTAAAAGACATGAAACCTGTAGGGTGTACTTGTACATTGAACACAGAGTTAGCATGCGGGTACAGCAAGCAGATAGAAAAGAAAATGGAATGTTGATCTTTATAATAAAAGGTTGGAGTACAAAAATAATTTAAGTCTGCTGTAATTGTACTGGGCTTTAGCGAGAACACACCTGGAGTACTGTGTGCAATTTTGGTCTCCATATTTAAAGAGACTCCAGCGTTGGAATCAATACAGTGAAGGGTTGCTTGATTAGTTCCTGGTATGATAATTGTCATACGATGAGAATAAATTCAGCATATTCTCTGGAGTTTAGAAGAATGAGAGATGATTGCTTTGAAATGTTCAAGAAATTGACGGGGATTTACGGAATAAATACTTAGATATTGCTTCCTGGTGCTGATTAATCTCGAACCAGGGGACAGAGTTTCAGGATTAGGAGCCAATTCATTTCGGACCAAAGTAAGAAATTCCTTCATCTAAAGAATTGTGGACCACAAGAATTCTATTCCCCTGAGGGTAATGGATATGCCATCATCTTAACTCTTGGATACATAGATGTTTGATCTCAGGGAATTAAAGGATATAGGGAGCAGACAGGAAAGTAAAGCTGACACGCATGATGAGCCATAATCATACTGCATAGCAGTGCAAGCTGGATGGGTCACATGGTCTCCTCCTATTTGTCATTTTTTTGTATTATTTCCACCTTCATTCACTTCCAGCCTTGGACAGATTTATAATCCTATGCAATTTGCACCCATATTTATCTTCTTCTCAAATGAGATGGGGACCAAGCTGGAATCAAGTTGTATTCTCCTTCCTCTAGCAAAACGTAGCAAAAGAACAAAATTATGAAGTTGGGGTTCATACTCTCTGGCACTGAAGAAATATTACAAAAATGAG
Source organism: Stegostoma tigrinum (assembly GCF_030684315.1). Lineage (NCBI taxonomy): Eukaryota > Metazoa > Chordata > Chondrichthyes > Orectolobiformes > Stegostomatidae > Stegostoma > Stegostoma tigrinum. Next base: position 12,932,325 of record NC_081379.1, read on the forward strand.
GGAGAAATATTCAATGTAAGAATTGGTCCATAAAACTTTATGGTTTTCCTTTTGGGTAAATAAACAGCTTCCATCTGGCAGGTATCCATAGAATTTGTCTGACAAATAGGAGATCAGTATCTTGTAAGTACAAACGCATCAAGTAGCATCCTCAAGAACAGCCATATGCAAACCACTGATTAGCTCTGAACATCTCAATAAAACATTGCCATCTCCAGCAATCTTCTTTCATACCCACCTGGTTTTCTTCCGCAAAGAAAGAAGGCGAGTCTATCAGTGAGTTCATACTGGATCTCCACTAAACGGTCTGCTAGTTCATGGTGCCCTGCTTGTCTGCAAAACATTTTAGTGCCAAAATAACGTGGAGAAATAAAGTCAGGACTTTGATCTCTTCACAATACAAAACATGAGCTGAGGTAAAGATAAAAATGGAAGAAACATCATGAAACTTTAGTGACCCAAGCATCAACCAGTGGGATTATTACAAGATGAGCAATGCTACCTCGGATACCTTGTCTATAATCACCAAAACAGTGCCACAGATTTCATTCTTGCGTGGCTTGTACTGTCCAAACAGTTATTCAATTAATGATTTAATAGAGGTGTACAAATTTTTTTTTGGGGGGGGGGGGGGAGGCAGTGGTGGTTGTTAAAATAAATAGGGAAAAACTGTGCACTCTTGACAATCAGTAACCAGAGGACATAGATCTAAATTGATTTGTAAAAAGGGAAGATAAGGAGACATTTTTCAAATGGCAAATTATTTTAATGTGAAAAATCACTGTCTAAAAACATGGTGAAAGTAGCCTGAGAGCAGTTTGCCAGAAGGAGTTAAACATATACTCGACTGAGAAAATACGCTATGATTCTTCACGCAAAAAGAATGTTTCATCCTCTTTACAAATGATAATAAATAGATCCAACCCTTGAAACATTTGAAAAACACCAAAACACTTTACAAAGTCACCAGAGTGAACAGATTGGCAGTGCATTTAAGAAGCTGAAAGACTGCAAAGAAAAGAAGAAAATTTGGCTTAAAAACATCTAATATCTATGTCACTTGTATTAAAACTATTAGGGCACACTTTAATTTGAATGAAGTTAGTTATTTTAAATATATTTCAAAAAAAGTACAAGAAGACTGTAGTAAATCAGTGATAAAAATATTTTGTTTTTGCATAATTTGACCTGAGCTATGAATAAGCCATCGCGGCATCAATACTTACATTTTCTGGATGTCAGTTTGCTCGCTGAGCTGGAAGGTTAGTTTTCAGACGTTTCGTCACCATTCTAGGTAATATCATTGGTGAGCCTCCAATGAAGCGCTGGTGTTATGTCCCACTTTCTATTTATCTGTTTAGGTTTCCTTGGGTTGGTGATGCCATTTCCTGTTCTTTTTCTCAGAGGATGGATGAAAACTAACCTTCCAGCTCAGCAAGCAAATTCACCTCCAGAAACTCAACCTGAGGTACAAATCTTCTCAAAACTCGCTACTTATATTTTCCTCGATTGTAAATGGATTAATAAAGAGGTACCTCTGGCTTTTTCGATTTCTAACCTTGCATGATCACTTGGGGTCTTGCCATTGGCATCAGGAGCACCAGGGTCAGCACCGTATACTGCTAACAACTCAGCCTGTAGAATTTGTCCTCCTTTGCTTGCCACATGAAGAGGGGTGTTTCCTTTCTCCTGTAATGTAAATGGAGTTTAAAATCAAGCACAGAAGTAGTGACAGTTTTGCATTAACAGTCAAATATTTGCAAAAAAACTACAGAGTCATAGAAATGGCAAATTCTTGCACAGTACTTTCTTCTTGAAGCTGTGGATGGCATTGGAATATTGACATTTATTGTTTATTTATAATGCAGAAGCCTTTGGATTAAGGGAGCATAAATGGAGGACTTCTTCAGTGTTGTTCTGTTTCATTGGAGTGTAACTGGAGATTGGTGAAAGAGGGGAGGTGGTAACCAGTTCCTCCTCCTCTCCCTTCGGTGAATACTTAAGCTCTTTATTATACAAGTGACATCTTAAGGATTTTGGGGCCTCAACAGAAAGAAGAGCCAATGGGAAAGGAGATAGAAACAGAGCACCAAATAAAAATTGAGACCAAGGCTTACAAGTTTACCTGGGAGCAGGGAAAGGGAAGCAATTAGGGGAGGAGACTCAGACCAGAAAGTTATAAAAATGTGACTTCACAGGAAAAAGCTGCACATTCATTGGCTGATAAGTAACTGCTAATTTGAACACACATTGTGAATTGGATCTGGGACTAATGTCCCAGTGGAAAAGCTAAATAGGGTGTCACAATTACGTTAAGCTTGTAAACTGGGGGCTTGGGGAGGTCAATAGCATTTCAAAAATCAAACATCACAGTTAGAGAGAGCTAGGAATTCTACTTCAGGTGGGGCAGAGAATGACAAAGCTATAAGTAGTATATTGATTAAAGAGAACAAATTAACAGGTTAATAAAGTATCAGCGCATTACTCATAACAGTTTTATATACAAATTCATAAAGACCATAAATTGAATTAAAGTTCAAATTGAAGATGACATTGTGGCCTTTACTGAGACATGGCTGCAGGGTGGTCAGGATTGTGAGTTAATTATACCAAGTTATATGGTTTACAGAACAGACAGGGAATTTGCAGTTGTTATATCCTTACTGACTAGAGAAAAAAAAATTACTTCAATGGTGAAGGGGAATAAAATGAGGGCAAAGCATTCAGTGAAGAGTACATGGGTGGTACTGAAGAACAGTAAATGATCTAAAACCGTAATAGGTGTTAAGTGCAGGATTTCACAAATGCAAAAGTTGAGCAAGAGTGCAATAAAGCTGGGGTAATATTTTAATAAGAATTGGAAGAGACCGACAAGCACCTGTCAGAAAGGTAGTGCATTTCTGGAGTGTGTCCAGAATAGTTTCCTACAGCAAAATGTCCTGGATGCAACAGAGGAACAAGCAATATTGGATTTAGTAATGAGCTGGATTTAATTAGCAACTTAATTATGTGATGAGTTCAATGTAATATTTGAAAGCAAAGCATGAATCAGTCATGGCCATGGGCAACTAAAGAACAGCATAAAATTAAAATGGCTAACAAAAATGCAAAATAGCATGGATCCTGCTGAATGGGAAGGATACAAAGACCAGCAAAGCAGCTTACAAGTGCTACAATCAGTTTATGAAAGTCAAGTTGCCAGTGACAGCAAAATCAAGAAGAAGAAATATTAGTGACAAAGGGAAGCAGGTGATTAACAGCAAATGTTGGACCACTAAAGACCGCACGTGAGATTATTGTTTTGACTATGAAGAAATAGGAGACATATTGAATAATTACTTTACCCCAATATTTCTGGTAGAAAAGAAGGATAGCTGGTCACTCATCAGAACTGAATAACACAAGTAAACATCAGTAATGAGGAAATTAATGGAATTAAGAGTGACACATCACCAGAACATGATAGTTTCTATCACATGTTCAAGGAAGCAAGGGAGCACATTTTAGACGCCCACAACTATAATCTTTCAGAGTTCCCTAGATATAGGAGTCAGCCTTCTGGATTGGAAAATTGAACATGTCACTCTGACTTTTAAAAGTCAAAGAGGAAAACTGGAGAATTAGAGACTAGGTAGCCTAACATCTGTGGTGGGAAAATTGCTGGAGTCTCTAAATCACAGATGGAGTAACTGATGCCTTAAACTTTCAGTTAATCAGAGATAACTAACATGGATTCATAATAGGTCAGTCATTCTTGACAAACCTCATTGAATTTTATTTTTTTGAAAAGGAGACAAAGGTTGTGGACAGGGAAATGTCTATGGTTGGGAAGACTGGGCAACTGCTTTGCAAAACACCTATGTTATGTTTGTAAAAATGACTGTGCTTCTAGCTGCCTAGCATCACCAAAGTTCCCTGGCCAACATCTGTCTCTCAGGCTTGCTGCAGCGCTCCAAAGCTCATATTGTGCTTGGGAACTCTGCAGCCATCTGGGCTCAATATTGAGTTCAACAAATTTTAGGGCTTGACTATGTTCTCCCATGTCCTTATCCTAATCCCATGAGCTGCCCCAATGGTCTATATTAGCAGTTATTTATTCTCCCAAGATGACCTTTATCCCTTTGTGTGCCTGTTTTTTGCTCTCCGGGCTCCATTACCACATGTCATTTGCTACTTCATCCTCCACCCCCGACTCCATCTTTAACAGAGATACCAATCTTTTCCTAGGTACAATCTATTCTGAGCAAGGGTCGTTGGAACCAAAATGTTAACTTGCCTTTTCTCACAGATGTTGCCAGACCTACTGAATTTTCCCAGCAATATTTGTTTTTGTTTGTCAGTGTCTATGGATGTTATTTTATATGGAATTCCAGCAGACATTTGGTAAGGTTCCAAGAAGGAGACTGTTAACTAAAGGGGAAGCCTATTCCTTAGAGGGCAAACTACTGACATGGCTATAAAAATTGGTGAAGTGGCAGGGGACAGAATAAAAATTGGCAGGCACTCTAATTGGCCTGATGTGATCAGCACAGTCCAACAAGGATTTGTTAGAGCCTTAATTAGCATTATTTAGAGAACTTTCCTCAATGACATGAAGATAAATACCAACAACAGAAATGGAAATTGCTAGCAAAGCGCAGCAGAGCATCTGTGGAGAGAAATCAGAGTTAATGTTTCAGATCCAGTGAAGCTTCCTCAGAATTAGTTCTGGGGAAGGGTCACTGGAACCAAAATGTTAACTGATTTTCCTCCATAGATGCTGCCAGACATGCTGAGCCTTTCTAGCAATTTCTGTTTATGTACCTGTTAATGTAGCAGATACCTGATTCACAACTCCAGGTAGTAATTACCTAGTTCCCTTCCTTGTCTGACTTAATGAACGAGTGGGCTTTTAAATGATCTGGAAGTTGCCATTATTTTCCTAATTGCCCAAAAATCTCAGTTCTTAAGTGTCATAATTTTAATGGTGAAGCTTGAATTCTCAACCCCTGGATTGTCAGTAGGGTACCATACCCTCAAAATACATGGCAACTGAGAAGAAAACATTGGGTTATGTGTGTTCCTTAAACAAAGACATTTTCTCTCATTTTGCTTCCCAAGTCAATGGAGAGTTAGGGTAATCTATGTGCTAGACACACTGGAAACGTTATACCATTGCTAATCACAGTTCACATTGGAGAGAGGAGGCACATTCAAAAACTTGCATTTTAAGATACTTGCACATTAAGTGGCAAAGAATTACTTCAAAGCATTTTGCTTAGTTATTTGCAGAGATTACACTTCCCAATACTTTGGCACACATTAAATTTATAGAAAAGCCCAGAAACAACAAACAGCAGCAGAAACTCTATTAGGAACATTGATGTTTAAGACTTACAGGGTGAAAGAAGTTTGCTTGAGCTCCTAATGACAGCAATCGCAAGCAGGTCTCCAAGTTCCCTGTCCGCACACTTGAATGCAATTGCTGAAATAACAAAAGACGTTAACAATGGGCATAACAGCTGGGAGTATACTTTTAGCCTGGACTTTTAAAAAGTTGTGGAACCTCCTCATTGTAGGTGAAATTGTCCTGAGGAGAAAGGATTTGATATTTTAATACCATCACTAGCACAAGTTTGGACATATTGTGAGCAATGCTGAAAGACAGATGACTTTTGGTAACACCTTAAACCATATATAGGGAACTAATTCAGTTCTTGTTATTCCTACTATTTAAAAAAATTCTTATTGCAGAAGAATGGAAACATTCATTCAGTTCTTTTTTACTTGTTCACTGCTGCATTTCCTTAGATTTCTACAGTTACTGCACTCAATAGTAATGCATGTGAAGGTATTCCGCATCTTAGTTTTATAAATGTGAACAAAAGGAGACTAAAAACTAAAGAATTTGCTTGGCAGCGTTCAGATATTCACTTTTTTTTTTACTCCTTAAATCTCTTTGCTAACATTCCAATGAAAATCAAAATAACAAACATATCCACCGCTCCTGACTGCTCAGGTAGTATGTCATACAGACCCAGAAACAGCTTAGCTGCCTCACTTCAATCAAGGAGAGCAATTAAGCACACTTCAAATATTCCCCACCCTCTGAAATAAAATTGAGTGTCAAAATTAACTAGTCATCTGCTGGACAGCATGTACATAATTATCAGACGAAGCCAGTCAAAGATCCTGTTGTTAATTTTCCCCACCACAGTAATTGCTATATTGGTTGCGTACAGCATCAAGCTTACACAAAAAAAACCTAGTAGGGGTATCAAAGTGCGTTGGACTGGCCGAACCATATTCTTGCTTGAGACAGCAAATAGAAAAAGGCACAAGGAGGAGCCTGGCAGAGGAATCCAATCACCTCACTTGCTTTCAAACATATACTTGTAACTCACTATGCACTATTATCAGATATTTGAGGGATTATCGCTTCTAAAAATGTGATATGGAGATTAGATTATTTCACTTCTTTTGACACAAATATCCCTAGCAGATTTTAAATAAACTCAACTTCTCAAGTACATTATTCCCCAGTCAAGGTGTTGAACAACCAATCCAATCTCAAAACTTTATCCAATACAACTGGTGGGTATATAGTAAACTCCTCTCCAAATGTGATACTTCAACATAAGGAGTGTCGACTATTGTCTAAGAAATAAGTTTGTGGGATTTCAGTCCTCAGGAAAGAGGCATTATTGCGCCATTTTTCTTTTGTAATAAATTAATTCCAAAATCATGCTTGTTACAAAAAAAACTTGCACATCCCTAAAAATCAGAAAACCAGGATCTTCAAGGATACAGATGATATAGTGCCTAGCGTACTCTTCGGTGGTGCTGTGGCTTTGTGTCAAAAATTAATCTCAATGGAAAATCAAATTTCATAACATCCACCTACCTACTTGACAAAAATCGGTATACATGTAGGCATATTTGCTGATTTAATAGATTTCTGCTAATAATTGGTTCAAACTTCAAGCACCACAATCAGTGCATTAAAACCTGTGTACTGAAGCACATCAAAAAACAAGTCAACCTCCCATTCAAAGTATTTGTTTAGCAGTTCCTTCATCTCACCTTATAAAATGCCTGTGTTATCTCTCTTTAGTCTTAAATGAGAAAAATCCCTCACTTACTTTGTTCAAAAACCTCCCCCAATGTCAGTGTTAAACTAAAGTAACACCTAAAAACATGAAATTTAGTCTTTCACGTCATAAATTATGGTGTGCGCGCTTATTGTCTTTAAAGTGATTTCATTCATCTGGCTCTTTAGATCTGGCTCAGTGGTTAGCACTGCAGCCTCACAGCGCCAGGGACCCAGGTTCGATTCCGGCCTCGGGCGACTGTCTGTGCAAAGTTTGCACATTCTCCCAGTGTCTGCGTGGGTTTGCTCTGGTTTCGTCCCACAGTCCAAATATGTGCAAGCTAGGTGGATTGGCCATGCTAAATTGCCCATAGTGTTCAGGGGTGTGTGGGTTATAGGGGGATGGGTCAGGGTGGGATGCTTCAAGGGGCAGTGTGGACTTGTTGGGCCGAAGGGCCTGTTTCCACACTGTAGGGAATCTAAGCTAAACTGATCAGTTTGAAGTGAAATTAAAACTACCTAACTCTAGGAAAAACAAGCACAATTCTGCCCACAAATTATAGGTAAAGGAGTTCCCAGCGATATATAATTCTCAGATTATCCAAAGTTCTGGCTCCACACTGGCACGATCCGAGACTAGCAATCCTTGCCCGAGGTCACCTTAGTTTTCAAGCTTTAGAACTAATAAATTAAAAGATACTTTTTAAGCACTTTCTAATATCAGCACAGTAGTGCAGGAAATACTATGAACAAAGCTGCTGCACCTACATTATAACTATATTAATAATGCTATGTAACCCAGCCAGTGAAAAATTCCACTTCATCTTCGTATCAGCAGCATTTCTAAACAATTGAACAAGTGCATTCATAGTTACTAACTGAAGTACTTAATACAATAGGTTACATGACTATAGTGGCAACATTAAGCATTACTATTGCAACAACTCTCAACTCATGTACACTAAGTAACTTAAGTCAAATTTAGTAACTTTCTTCCAAAGAAATATTTTAAGGTTTTCATTGAGCTAATGCTTTTTGTTATGCTTACTTTGCTCAGGTCTTTGGCTGCAACACTGTCATCCTCACGACATGGCAAGCGATGGACAAAAGCCAGCATCGAATATTTGGCTCTGATAAATTCTGCTTTATTGGGGCTGATTGGTGGAAAACAGTATGAGTAATTTGTCTGATAAGGCAAACATGTTCTAAAAACACCACAATGTACTTTATATGGAACAATTAAGAGTTTATTTGTCACAGTAATGTCGCGTTATGAGAGATTTATGGTCATTTCAGTAAGCAGTGTCAGCACTGGGAAATGAAACACCTATTTCAGACAACCGAAGATGTACATGCTGAAGAACTGTTAACATAATGCTGTTTCTACCCTGCCTTAGTTGTCATGACTCCATCTACATAATATGGTTCAGATGCAAGTTTGAACAGAACACGTGGTTCTCTCAGGGTGACTTTCTTTCGTTTCATACCAGTCATTGTCCAGTACTGGGATAAAGGCGATATTCATATATCCTGGATTGACACAGCATTGCTCCGTAGCAATTTCCAGTCCAAAAGTGCAGCAAAACACCCTTGCTGAAGCATAGCTTTGTGCATGCAAGCAACTCACTAAATACAAACTTATAATGTGAACTTTGTGAATAAGTGTGGCTAAACTATCATGACATCATTGACACACCCTCTCCCCTGCACCAACCGCTTTTAAAAACAAGACATGCAAAAACTTGTGGTGGGATATACCAGAAGTTAAGTGACACCCATGGTACAAACCCAGTAAAAATCAAAGCTTTCATGTTTAAACAAGTGGTTTGGCATCAGCTGTGCCCAGTTCTGGGAAACACATTTAGAGAAGGAGCACAGAGGCAAATTTACCAGAATGCTTTCAGGGATTACAGCTACATAGTCAGATTGGGTTGTCTTCTTTAGCATAGGGAGGACAGAGACAGCTTATGCAGAATCAAACTGTGAAGGGCTAGAGGAAACGAAGAGAAACTGTTTCCTGGATCACTAAACAGAAGGCATAGATTTTAAAAAAAGATGTTGGCAAAAGAACGAGAGTTGACATGAAGTTAAAACATTTTACTATGTATGACTGACTGTAGCATTATCTGATCAGGTGCCACTGGCAATTTCAATAAGTTTTTAAACTGAAATTGGATATGTATTCAGAGAAAAAAAATGTAGAGAGAGATAGGAAAGGGCAGAAGAATGGGGCTAATCTTACCTCTTCTAGAGAGCCAGTGCAGACTCAATGGGCAAAATTTCTGTGCTATAATATTCTGTAATTCTCAACCAGCTACATTCACAAACACTTTATGGCCTTTCAACAATGAGTGAAGATGCTGTACAGAAATTTAAGTATTTACATGATTCGTTCAGAACTTTTATAAACAGAAGACATAGAAGATAGCAAACGATCAGACTAAGTTGAAATTGAAGCCAGATCCAGCAAATGAAAGACCAATATGTAATGTGTCTTATCAGCAATTTTCTGATTTTCAAGTGGAGATATTGACTAAGAGCCACATTCTGAAAGCGTTTTGATAGTGGGCCCCAGCACAAGGTTGGTCACCATAATATTACTGCAGTACATCTTTTCTGCAACTAGAGATTTTGAAAGGCAAGATTGGAACCGTTAATAGCTCATTCCACTAAACAACTGATGCAGTTTTGCTCATTTTTTGATTTGTTTCCTTTCACAAATTAGTATGTGGCACCATAAATATCCTCCCAATTCCAAAGGTTGGTTTATGGTGACAGTGACATTCAATTTTAATTCCTGCAAATTGTTGCTATTTATCAAGAAGTTAATTCAAATCATTTCACAGCTTGATTTATTTTCCCTTGTGAAATATTAAAAAATGCAATTGAAATAGAAATCTGAAACTTAATTGAGTAACTAAAATTAATCTAAATTTTTCCAGGTAATCAGAAAGTAGCCACTATCGCACTATGAATTGGTAGCATAAAGAGACTATAAGAAACATGAAAGGACACTGAATTTTAGACCAGTTCCAAAACAGAATAAGAGTTATAACATGGGGTAGTCTAAAACAAGCTTTCTATTGCATCTAGTTAGCATATCTTGCAGCAATTGTGGAGAGACAGTTAATATTTTAAGTTACATAAGACTCTTCTCAACAAATTGTGTCAAATATGATTTTGAAATGAAAGTGTTAACTTTGTTCATTGCACCATAATACTGGCAGACCTGCTAGGTACTTCCAGCACTGTTTTATTTCAGAGTTTTAGGAGCCGCATTATTTAATTTTGATTTCTATTGTATCTGACCACTATCATGCATGTACAGATTGATAAATATACTGGAAACATCTTTCATTCTTCAACTGTGGTAACATGGCTCAAAAGTTAAGTGGAGAACCACAAGTCAAAAAGTGACCTGCCAGAAAGTACATCATGTGCCTTACACAAAAATTAGTTTGGAGACAAAAGTTCCAATTCACTGGTCTAATAGCAACTGAAATGCTCGATATACTTATTGTAAATGTAAACTCTGTATCAAATAGAAGCACAAAGCAGGGTTTGATATACTTACTGCACTTTATCTTGAGGGCTGGCCTTGCGCTTTCCACTCATTAGAGAAGTAGGATCCAGCAATGAATGCTCCCAGATTGAATTGGCACCATTGCTAACAAGAGTTTGTACCATCTGAAATTAAAGACATGTTTTTAAAACACAGAAAACAATATTTACCGTAATGCTTTTACAACTGATGGCACTTCTGCCATGGGCATTTTCTTTCCATCTGAAGAGGTTAAACAATTAGATTATGAGGAAATGGTGGCTAAGTATGGCCTAAAATATCTCAGGCTGGATTGAAGGACTAGGATATGGAATAACCACAGTTCGACACATAGGAATTTAATAAATTAATCCTTTTAACTTGCAATAACAGCACGATGTGGGTTACAGTAACAATCCTAATCAGCCACAATTATGTTAGAATGATCTACTAGGTTAAGGCCTCATGCATTTTTACCAAGCTTAAAGTGATCCAGCAAACTAATGAGCTAAGATAACTGCTGAAAGTATTCACTTATAGAATGTCTACCAGTCAGACACAATATGAATTGAAAAAGGCATGTCATCAGTAAGGAATGTCCAGTTTTAGCACTTCAATAAGTTACAAATGATCCGAGCACAGTAAAAGTTAGGAAAGTGTAGTAAAATATGACAACTACTCTCTAATCAGGATCTATTTATTTTCCCTGAAGATGTTTCCATCTTTGAGGATCCTTTTTCTCCTACCCATTTTCCTATTTTACTTTTCTGTTGGGTTTCAAAGATACACAGTAATCCCACAGAAACCACATATAATGCTTACATCATGTTTCCATTAATTTTCATTCATCTCAAGTTACTGCTGAAGGATTATCTATCAATGAGACAATGGCACTAAAAACTGCACCTTCTAAATGGTGAGGCCCACAAAAGTCAACAGGTCAGAAGTGGCAATATAAACACAAATAGAATGAAGCAATCTAAAATTCCCAGTTCATTGAAGCTATGTGACTCAAGTGAAATAGGTCTAATCCTTGGATGTGTCATCTTAGTCCACCTGGGTGAACAGATAACTTGTTCTCTGATCAATGTTAAGAATGCTGCTTTGCGAATACATAGGGACGAGCCCAAGTAACTCCCTAATTCAATTTTCATGCATTTATCGGGAAATGGCTGTCCTTTTCACAGAGGGAGAGATCAGATAGAGCAAACAGATTATTATGGCCATAGAAATGCATTTTATTATTCGTGTGGCTAGAGGTCTCATTCTCAGGGAGGTACTGAACAGAACTGACTTCAAAACTTCTTTGCAACTTGCACTTCTCAGAATATTACATGGCTTCTAACGGATGGACAGCATCATGAGTCATGGTACTTAGCTACAACATGACAATGTTGGTCAACCTTCTTTGACTAGCTAGTCCTTTGCAAAGACATCAGGCAAAACCAGGAATAAATCTAGTTCCCCATTGAACCTATGCAACAAACCTATACTCATTAAAGGGAGTAAGATTACAAAATTTTCCTTACCTGCAGCAGTGTGGGAGGCCACGGTGTGTGTGTCAGGTGTCGTACCTGAGAGATGTGCCGTCCCAGACTGCGGTGCACACTGCAGCAGTCATCACAGATCAGAACACCCCTGTTTATAGATGCCCAGCGAGGATCTGGAAAAGAAGCAATTCATACCTTTTGTTTTAAAAAATGCATTATTTTTCAAATGTCTTGACCACACCTCAAAACAGCAAAATGCTCCAACAGCAATTAAATGAACTAGCTTTCCATCTATGCCATAAAACTGATCTTGCAGATTTGAACGCCTCATTCTGAAGAATGCAACAGAATATTAAATACAATACTTCAGAGATATATTGTTCCATCATTATTTGGATAATCATAAATGCCAATTTTTAAGAAGTTTTTTTTGGCAGTTGGGGTAGGGTAGGGGACTAAACAAAATGATGGGAAGCCAGTTATTTAATGCCCTCATGTCCCAAATTGGCAGAAACTGTTGTTAACAGGCATATTCTTTAAGTAGGCCACAACATAATTTCATAGTATAGTACAAAGAGCTTTAACCTGCATCTACTATGTCTCATCTACAAACATTGCTGGAAATAAATCTTAACCCAGTCCCTAAGGTGACAATTTCACAGCAGAGAACTGCTAAATTTGGGGTCAGTTAGCCCACAGAAAGAGAACTAATATAAGCAACCATTAAATAACAGGAATTAAATTAAGTTCTGCTTTTAGTTGATAAAGTATATTTTCTTAAACATGATGAAACTCAATTCGGTGTGTACTAGTGAAAAGGCTCAGTGTGAATTATCATAAGCTTTCTTTGTCTTCTAAACAATCTGACATTGTTCTTTGCCATTGTGAAGCATTTTAATAATAATCCATACAAACAATATAGCATATCATTAGAAATTAATAGCCAGGAAATCTAAAAAAAATTTTCAAAACTGCATTAAATTTTCCTATTACCCATGACACCACTCATCTCTATACTCTTCACTTTATTGGAAGAACCTTTACAATACAACACCTCTGATAGAAAGCATACAGAACACATCACTGTTAACGAAGGGGGATTAAAAGACATGGTACATTGCAAAAGTGGAAGTCAGTATCATTGCTCAACACAGTCAAGTCAAAACTTGTGATGAATGACTCAATACAGCTTCAGAAAAATATAATTCCAAAAGAAGGGGAAAAAAATCTATTTGAACCAAAGTGTAAATCTCATGTTTAGTTTTCAATTGAAAAAATTCTGCAGGTTTTGGAACTGCTGAGAAATGAAATATGCACTGTACAAAACAAAAACAAGTTCTGCAAACAGACCCCCACCTCCGTTCACATACTAACTCCAATAAAAAGTGGATGAGGCAGGTGCCTGATGTCATAAATTGCACACGATATATTTTGGATTTGGTGCTGTACACTCAAATTTATGAGGGCTAGCAAATCAACTTAAAACGTTGCAGTTGGAAGGTTGCATTTTTTTGTAATAAAAATGTACACAGCTCTCTCATCTCTTCCTAAGCTACTTAATGTAAATTTGAACATGGCAGTTAAAGGTCACCAGAAGTGACACAACCTCATGCTGAGAACTGGAGTAAAAAGACAGAAAGACAAACAAACAAGGAGGTCATTCTTACTCCCTACTCTCTGGTGATTCCTGCTGAAAAAAGTGATTTGCAAAACAGAACAAAAAATCATGACAAAAATTCTGAACAGGAGGTAAGTGCTTATGCAGATTTAATAAAAGATTTGATTTATGTAACAAACCATAACTATAAGCATCCAAACTGGGTTCACTATATTCACTACAGTTTAACGTGAGTTAACTGCGAGAATAGGGGAAAGAGAGGAAGCGTAATTTAGTTGACTTAGTTGCTAAACAGAATCACTTCAAAGTAGTACCTGGGAAATGCAGTGTTAATTTGAATATTTTAAAATTATAGATGTTGTTTTGAACTGTCCTTTGATTTCTCAACTTCTAAGTGTTATGTTTCTGCTACTAAGATGATGAATATAAGGGACTTGCGCTCAAATTTGTCAATTATTGCTAGCTAAGTGATGAGGATGGCTGCGCAGTGTTTGCCTCCCTTCCACTTTCATATCAACTCATGGAATTAAAGTTATTGGCCTGCTTAAGAAATTAACTAATTACTAGGCCTAATAAGGCTGTGAGCAGGTATTGTGTAATTATTCTGAAGGAAAGAGTTAAATTGTACCTGGATTAAATACCATGAAACAGCTCTAGGGTTCTAAAGAACATTTTCCATTTCATTGGAGTAATACTTTGGATTGTTTAATTTGGATAAACACCACAACCACTTGTTTTGTCAAGAATTTAATGGTTTATAAAATACAAATAAAACTGTTTAAAGGTGTTAAGAGTTAGTTACATAGTTGTGAAAGCTACTCATAGTGGTCAAGGCAACTAGGAAATGGGCTACAGACTAATCATTTTGGAGCCAGATAGTTTAGGATTTAAGTTGGGAAACATTTCAACTTGCAGAGGGTGGCAAAACTTCGAACATTCTTATATCAATAACAGCAATAACCAGAACCCTAGCATACATACTATTTTGTTACTAGTAGACCTAATCTAAAATGCCAGCCCATGAGAAACCTAGAATTATCACCAACCAAAACAAGTGGAATAAGCAGGTTATAGGCTTGTTTTAACACCATCTTGTGATCAGAATTTATTCTTGCATAACAGTATAATTAATGTTTTTTTTTAAATTGTTCTCAAAATGTGGGTGTCACTCAGAATGTGGCTTTCATTGCCCACCCCTAATTGCCATATAAAAAAAAACTGATGAGCACCTTCTTGAAGCTCAACAGTCCATGTGAAGGTATTCCTGCAGTGCTGTTCAGAACAGAATTCCACGGTTATGACCCAGCAACGAATAATGACCATCTATACATTTGAGTCAGGATAGTGCACTATTTGGAAGGAAACTTGAATTTTACAGTGTTTCCATGCATTTGCTCTCCTTGCCCTTCTAGGAAATAGATGTCGCAGGCTTAGGAGGTAATTTTGAAAAACATCAAGTTGGTGCAGTGCATCTTGCTGCTACAAAAATGTGTTTAACTTATTACCTTGCATCTCGTTCTTTTGTTAGTTTTTGTACAAATGTAGATTGTTACAGCAACATCTCATAAGATGTCCAATGTAGCTGCATCTAAGCTGCGATTAGGGGAGTCCAGTTAGCTTTCTTATATCTTTTCAAACATCATTTATTAAACCCGCCTCATTACACATCATTAACTCCACAAAAGCTTTATCCCTGGTTGGATTCACAATTTATTATTCATGAGAATACACTATGAATTCTTCTTCATGATTACCCCTGCCAATTTGATTTACCCACTTTATATGAAGATTAAAGTCACCAATGATTAATGTACTACCTTTTTCACATGCTTTCATTATCTCCTGATTTATTCTGTCACTCTGTATAGCTACTAATCAGGAGCCTGACTACTCCCACTGATGTTTTCTTCCTTCCACCCAAATGGATTCTACACTTTCCAATTCAAGACTATTTTTTGCTACCGTCTTATTCCGACCCTGACACACAATGCTGCCCAACACCCTTTCCTTAACGCCTGTCCTTTCAAATATTTAGATATTTTAAATATTTATCTCCTTATAACCAAATCTCTGTTGTTGCTAGAAGATCATAGCCATAACTTGTATTTGCACTGTTAAATAGTATTAGGAATAAAATAGTATGTATGTATTCAAAAGCGGGGCTATTAATTTTTTCTTTTTACCATTTATCCCTTTGACTCTATTTACTGCTGTTTTTCTGTATCTGTAAACTGTCCCTTCCTATCCTACCCTGGACATCATTAAGCATATAGCTATCCAGCCTTGCTGACGTAGGGTCTAGGCCCGAAACGTCAGCTTTTGTGCTCCTGAGATGCTGCTTGGCCTGCTGTGTTCGTCCAGCCTCACATTTTATTATCTTGGAATCTCCAGCATCTGCAGTTCCCATTATCTCTCATTGCTGATGTATCTTGTGTGTTCCCCCGCCCCAAATTAGTTTAAGCCCTCTCTATAACTCGAGTTATTTGAATAGTTTAGACACTAGTTCATGCTCAGGCCACATGAAGCATGTTATACTGGAAGAGTTTCCTTCTACCCCAGTACTACTGCCAATGTCCCAAGAACTGAAATCCATTCCACTTACACCTATTTTGGAGTTATGCATTTAACTCCTTGACTTTGTTTAGATCTGTGCTAATTTGCCCTTGACTCAGGTGATAATCCAAAGATTTACCTCGATGATTCTGCTTTTTAAGTTTGGCTCTTGGCCGTTCAAAATCTTTTCAGCAAAATCTCTTTCCCAGTGCTGTCAATGCCGTTGGTACCCACGTGAATGTCGACAATTAGATTCCATCGCTCCCATCTAGAATTTTTCCGCAGATCCCAAAAAATATCTTCAACACTGGCACAGCCCAGGCAACACAACATTCAGAACCTCACAATTACTGCTGCACAGAACAGTAAACTTCAATGCCTTTAAGTACTGTTACCTATCACTACTACACTCCCATTTTCTACCCCAATGGCTCCCTCTACCAAAGTGCCACAGTCAGTTTGCTCACCCTCCCTGCAGTCTCCACTCTTGTCTGCATAACTTGCAAGAATCTCTTAACTGTTGGAGAATTGCTGGGGCCCAAGCTACTCAACTGCAAGCCCTGACTCCTCAAATCTGCCTCACTTGCAGTCACACACACCTGTCCCTGATTACAGAGAATTTTGAATTATCTAGTTTGAGGGACATCACCACCCTTTGGAGTAAAGTGTTCAGGTCATCTTCCCCTTTTCTGATGTCACACAATGTTTCCAGCTCGGATTCCAGCTCCTCAACTAAAACGCAAGGATCCTTAAGCTGCATACATTTACTATGGAATGTGTTTGCTCTGAATCACATTGGTGTCCACCCAGCTTCTGTATGCTGCAGCAGCCGTTTCGAATATGAAACAAGACAGCGTTTTGGTTAAGAAACTAATTTAGTATTTCCACTGCATAAAAGAAAAGATTTTCACAAACACACGGGATCACAATGTTCAACTCCCTTTATTAGATGTCTCTTTCAACCTCTAGACAATCCCAGCATATGAAAATACCTCTAATCTTCAAAACCCTCAAAGACTCAGCTCTATCCCACCACAATACCACACAATATTTCATGCTTACTCCTGCAGTTTGACACCTCAACAGCTCTGAAGAGAAGTGTTGCATCAGAGACATTGTATTTCAATGAAGTGTTCAACTGAGGTACCATTAGCCTATTCAGGGTCAGGAAAAGTGTTGTAATGTCAGTGATGCTGTCTTACAGATGCCATATTAAACTAGACACTTCCTGGTTATCGCTCTAACCGCCGCCACCACCACCAATATAATAAATTAACTTGTTATTTTTGTGTGTGAGAAAGACAATTTGCTGTGAGCATTCTGCATTTTCTTGTAGAATAAGAGTGATTACATTTTAAAATAATTTAATTGACTATGAGATGCCTTTCAGACACCAAGAGGATGCAAAACGTATTGGATAAATGCCAGTTTTATTAGCCAGGTCAGTCTGAGCAATCCTATTAGTGAATCCAAGAGATTCACAACAAAGTAAGTACAGAGTTGAATAGAGTTACAGCAAATCAGTAGAAGCAAGATTACATTTCCCAAAATCGTCCCAATTCAAAACAATCCTTTAAACTTTGTGGAGTAAAATGTGGGTCCACTTAAAATCTTGTGCTGCCATACAACTGCACTTGCATTCATTGAAAATAATTTGTAAGCATGCCTTTTGATTTAGCATACAGTCAAATTCTGGTAAGCGCAAGCCTATTGAAGATGTTGATATTATTGATCTGAAGTCACACAAGACCAGATTATAGTCCAACAGGTTTATTTGAAACCACAAACTTTCACATCATAGACCTTTTGTCAGGTGAAGTGAGAGAGAAGCACACAGAACACAAAATTTATGGGCTGAGATATCAAAAGACCATACAAGTGGTGTGAGGCGTGTCGAATAATAAGTCTCCGCAAATGATCAAAAATGTTAGACAGTGTAAGTGAAGTGTCAACAGCTGACTATCAAATGAAGGAATGACCTATAATCTGATTAAATGAGGCAGAGACGTGACTACAAAAAAAAAGGTGGTGCTGGAGACAAAGCAAATGCCTGGAATAACATTAGAGTCACACATCAAATATTATACCAAAAGAAAAAGTAATCCAAAACTGTGCAAGCTAGAGAGCTCATCACAATTCATCAAGGTGACTGTGTCAAAAACAGGACAGTAAGAAACATTTTACAGATACAGGAGAGTGTGGTGGAGTCACATGTAGTGTGAAACTCAAAATCATGGATGATGCTGTCTTTATGGGTACCGAGCTTGGCTATCAGTTTCTGCTCTGCAATTTTACGTTGTTGTGTATCTCAAAGGCTGCCTTGGAGGACACCTGCTCGAAGATCAGAAGCTGAATGTCCTTGACTGCTAAGATGTTCTCCTGACTCACACCATTTATATCATCTTTTGCTCTCTCTGCCCTTTATCTCCGTCTACAAATTCTGAATTCTGTGTGCTTCTCTCTCACTTCACCTGACAAAGGGGCTTTCCCAAAAGCCTGTGATTTCAAATAAACCTGCTGGACTACAATCTGGTGTGATGTGATTCCTGACTTTGTCCATCCCAGCCAACACCTCCATATCACGGTATTCTTGATGACAAATATGCAGGACTACTGTTGATTCTGATTCTGAAAATTAATGCCAGTAACCTATTGACAGTTTAATTGAGCCCTGAGCACAAGATCAGAAAGACAGTAAGAAACAATTCTCCATACAGCTTATTTGACTAAAAACACACGTTGCTGCAAAAACTAAAATCAGAAAAGTCCCAGACTGGCTATCCAGTCTGTGCTGTTAAATCAAATCAACCAACGTTACATTATTTGTGCTGCAATTCTGTGCCCTCACGAGAGCAGGGAAAACTGCCAAGATACTTGCTTTTCGATCACTTCCAAGAGTGCTGGACTTCGAACAAGGTATTAAGCTCAGCAGCAATTCCCATTTGTTAACGTCCTCTGCTAATACTCACAGATCACTTGACTGAGACCCGAAATATCACAGGTAGCTCACATGACTGAATCTCAGTCCATTCATGTTTGGATGGGAGGAAATAGTAAAAAGAAATGAATGATGTTGGGAAGTGACATGGTTTCTTAGGTCAAACACCAGTGCCAGTGTGATATGGTCCAAAGGCCTTGAGGTATGTTAGCTCACATAATAAAGATGTTGAGACAGATGTTTTGGAGTTTTTAACAACCTTAAACTGTCATGATACCTCAAACATTCATGGTCTGATTTCTGTGCTATTTGACTATTCCTATTCCATTAAATAGTTGAGTGAATGACGAACATTTTACTGACTCCATTGCACTGAAAGGGAGTGAGTAGCTGAAGGCAAGGACCTTTATACCAAAGTATCACGTGTGATGATACTTGCGTGCCTTGCTTGAAATCTATGCAAAATTAGAATTGAAATTGTTTTTGCTTAGTTCCATTCAAACAAGATACCAATTTATCAGATGTATCAGAAATCTTGCCAGTTTTTAAGGTCAGTCCTACACACCAGGGCATGAAAGCATCTAGTAGTGTTCAATATCCTAAAGTTATTTTCAATTTTGCGAGCTTACCATTTCCATGGCAAGTCTCAATCTCCTGCCCCGTTATATTAGTACAAAAGGGATGGATGATGAATGTCAGGTAAATAATAACTTAGCCCAAATCTATAAAAATATTTAAATCCACATTTAAATAAACTCAAGGTACTCAATAAGTTTCTCTAGTTTTTTCTGTTGTAGCTCAGCAAGTGTGACAGTATCAATGCAGAGAAAGCAGAGTCAACACATTGGGTTCAGTGAGTCTTCTTTAGAATTCAATAAGTTAGCCAGGCACTATTTTTAAATGCAGTTCTGCCAGGGAATTTTGGTTGAGAGACAATTCTACCTAACTGCACCTTTGGAGACCACAAGTGATATAAACAGCTATGAACATAAAATGCTGCAGTATGTCAAGTCATCTTTTTACAGTCAGAATAGTGATTGATCTCAGACATGTTGCAGAGGATTACATCATCCTCCATAACTTTTGTCAATAGCTTCATTGTCTGACTAAAATCAACAAGTGGCATTTTGCTATACTTTTGGCAGTATACAAGTTCTTAGAAGCTAAAACTTTAATTGAAAGATTTTATCTAAAATCTCATCAGCTGCAAGTTAACACATGCAGCAAGCCTTTACTTGAAGTGAATTTACTGATATAAACTGTTTTATCTTTCAATTCAAAGCAGCGCAGAAACACCAGATAAACTGAGCTCAATAAAACTGTATTTAATTTGCACATAACAGACGTACCATTTATCCTACTTACCAGAAAAATAAAAATACTTTGCCAGTATCTAGCAGATGCATACGAAGACTAACACTTAGAAGTTCCACTCTAAGCCACACATCATTCTGATTTGGAACTGTATTACAATTTATTCATTGAATGGGTCAAAAATCAGGAATCCTCTCCCTATTAGCAATGTGTACACCTACAGCTCATAGTATGTGGCATTTCAAGATGCTGATTCCCACCTTCTCAATGGCAGATAAGCTACAAATGTGCATATCCAATGAATGATTAAAGGAAGGAACTTGAAAGAGAGGGGTGCATGACATAAATGTTAGCACTAGCACCAGGTTTATTTAACATAATAGAACAAAATGCAATGGGCATTGTGTAGAGTAAGGCAGTGGGCTGGGGGAAATTAATTTAGATCAATATTTTCTAATTTAGCCAACACCATTCTTAAATCAAACTCATCACAATATCAGTGGTAACAAAGCGTGGAGCTGGATGAACACAGCAGGCTGAGCAGTATCTTAGGAGCACAAAAGCTGATGTTTCAGGCCTAGACCCTTCATCAGAAAAAGCAGGGGGATGGGGAGAGGGTTCTGAAATAAATGGGGAGAGAGGGGGACTCAGATCCAAGGTGGATAGAGGAGAAGACAGGTGAAGAGGAGACAGACAAGTTAAAGTGGCGGGGATGGAGACTGTAGAGATATCGGTGGGGAGGTAGGGAGGGGTAGGTCAGTCCGGGAAGGATGGACAGGTCAAGGGGATGGGATTAGATTAGGAGGTAGGGAATGGAGGTGCAGCTTGAGGAGGGAGAAGGGAGGAGGGGATAGGTGAGAGGAAGAACAGGTTAGGGAGGTGGAGACGAGCTGGGCTGGATTTGGGATGCAGTGGGTGGACCTGCCTCCCGAACGTGTTCTTCCTCTCACCTCAAGCCACACCTCCATTCCCTACCTCCTAATCTCATCCCACCCCCTTGACCTGTCCATCCTCCCTACCTCCCCACCGATACTCACCTCTACAGTCTCCATTCCCGCTCCTTTAACTTGTCTGTCTCCTCTCCGTATCTTCGATCTGCCTCTCCCTCTCTCCCTTTTTATTTCAGAACCCTCTCCCCATCCCCCTTTTCTGATCAAGGGTCTACGCCCGAAACGTCAGCTTGTGTGCTCCTAAGAAACTGCTTGGCCTGCTGTGTTCATCTAACTCCACACTTTGTTATCTCAGATTCTCCAGCATCTGCAGTTCCCATTATCTCTGATATAACATCAGTGGTAAGTCAGTTTCCAACAAAAAGTTCAGAGATTGCAAGAACCTCAAGATACTGCAGCTAGCGACAACAGTGAGGAGCTGGAGGAACACTGCAAGCCAGGCAGTATCAGAGAAGCAGGAAAGTTGATGATTCAAATTGTGACTGAAGAAGGATCCTGACATGAAACGTCAACTTTCAAGCTCCTCTGATGCTGCCTGGCCTGCAGTGTTCCTCCAGCTCCACACTGTACTGTAGCCAACAACCAGCTTTTGTGGACCTCAGATACTTACTACATTTTTGACCACAATTTGGAAGAAGAGCAGTTAATAACCATTGCTTAATCCCTTGAATTGTGAAAAGAGCCATGATATGAAAAGTTCACATGGTCATAACTATTTATTGAAATCCAAGTGAAACACTGGAGAAACAAACCACAGCAAGTTTAAGTCCAACATCAGAGCCTCAGCATATATTAAGACTAAAACTGCAGTACTGAAGGAGTGCAGCAATGGCACATGGCGTCCTTCCGTAAATTTTAGAAAGGAGGTCCAACTATTTGCTCACTTGAATGTCAAAACCCCGTGTCCTGGTTAATCCCAAGAATCCACACCACAGATTACCTGGCCATCATCACATGCTGTAGCACAGAGCTGACAGAGCACAAATTGATTGCTTTAGTTCCAAAATTACAGTGACTACATCATTCATTGGTTCTAAAGTGATGTGTGACAGTCATCAGGAAAAATACAACATAAATGCAAGATTTCTAAAACATGGTTGCCATTTTGGAGAAGAAATTGACTTGCTGTGTAGGCGAACAATGTAGGTAAAGTTAAATTCAGTCAAGGCATCTTAAACTTTTTGTTGAAAGTAGGCTTATATTTATGTAGAGTTTAGTTTTAAAGAATTAAAGATAAACACTATAAGGTATCTATGGACATTGGGACAGTTAATAGGGAGGCAATAAGCAATACAATCATAAAAGAGCAGTTTTCAGGAGACTTTCAGAAAGGTTACAAATGACTATGATCATAAAGCTGTACAGCATGTCCAACTCGGCCATGCCGTCCAGATATCCTAAATGAATCTGTTCCCATTTGCAGGCACTTGGCCCATATCCCTCTAAATCCATCCTATTTATATAACTATCCTGATGCCTCTTAGAAGTTGTAACTGTACCTGCCTCCACCACTTCCTCTGACAGGTCATTCCATGTATGCACCATTATCTGTGTGGAAAAGCTGCCCCTTAGGACCTTTTAAGTCTTTCCCCTTTCACCTTAAACCTATGCCCTCTAGTTTTGGACTCCCCTGCCCCAGGGAAAAGACCTTGACTATTCAACCTATCCATGCCCCTCATGATTTTACAAACCTCTATAAGGTCACTTCTCAGTCTCTGATGCTCCCAGGAAAATAGCCCCAGCCTATTCAGCCTCCCCCAACAGTTCAAACCGTCCATGCCTGGCAATATCCTTGTAAATCTTTTCTGAACCCTTTCAAGTTATACAAAATCCTTCCTATAGCAAGGAGACCAGAACTGAATGCAGTATTCCAGAAGTGGCCTAAGCAATGTCCTGTACAGCCGCAACATGACATCCCAACTCCTAATCTCAACGCACTGACCAATTGTAAAGACGTTTAGCCGAATGCACTGATTTCACATGAAAACGTGTTGCATACACTTTCAACTGAAACTTAGAAGGTAAAATCAATCTCTCTCCTTTGGTTAGTGTAGATTAACAATTCAAATGTAAGTCACATAAACATAAGAAAAACAGAAGTACATTTAAAAATAATAACCACATAAAATATAACACATTGTTATTGATAAGATCTTCATCGATTCATCTTTCTCCTTCAGCTGCTGGCTGGGCTGGCATGCTTTTTCAGCTTCTGTCATTTCACATTTCCAACATTCAGAGCATACTTTACTTGGAGATCTGGCATGGCCATATCATAGAACAACAATCTGCACTTACATATTGCATTTAATGTAATAAAAGGTCCCATGGTGCTTCACAACAAAATTTGACCAGACGTAGTACTAGGGCAGCTAGTGAATAGCTTGGTCAAAGAGATAGACTTTGCAGGCCACCTTCAAGGAGAAAGAAATAGAAGCAAGATTTGGGAAGGAATTTGAAAACTTAAGTGCCTTAGTAAAGGAAAGCAGAGTCAATAATGGCGCAGCAATTAAAATTGAAGATGCTTGAGGAGAAAATAAAATGAATGCAGTCTTCATGGAGGGCTGTGCATCAGAAGGGCATTAGACAGATATAGATGGGCAAAGACAAGGATAAAAAATTTAAAATTGAAATGTTGCTTGACTGGGAAACATTGTAGGTCAGCAAACATAGATGTGATCGTTAAACAGGACCCAAACAGGAGTAAGAACCTTGGGCAGCAGAGTTTTAGATAAACTTGAGTTTAGGGGGGTGTACAATATAGGAGGCAGAAATGCATTTGAACAGACCAGTCTTCAGTTAACAAGGGCATACAAGGGTCTCAGAAGTATTTAAATAAAAACAGGAACAAACCTAGCAATGTTTTGGAAGTGCAAACTCATTCTTAGCAAGGTGGTGGAAAAATATTTAAAGCTCATCTTGGAGTCAAATATGACACAGAGGCTCACGTAGTTTTCAAGGAGATATGGAGTCTGTAAACTAGGGAACAGTTTGCAGCAGGGAGCAAAGAAAATTACTTCTAAAATTCAGCGTGCAACAATTCTTCCATATTCTACCTTATTACTCAATGCTATGCATCATTATAGACCTAAAAGCAATTGCAAAATATTAGCTGCTCTCTACAAGTTACAATATTAAGTTCTGTAATTGTAAAGTCTTGACAAAGCTATCACAAGTTAACATACTACCAGCACAAAAATTACACTGCAATTGCTGAGGAAAAAAATGCTGTACCCTATTATAATGAAAATTACATCACTACAAAATAAATTGTTGAATTTCTAACTCATAAAAAATTACTCCATGTACAAAGAAACATTGAAGCAGCCATTGTACAAGGGATCACTGTAAATGCTGCTCCATTTAGAGGAATCCTCACCCACCAAAAAAAACACCAACTACAGAAGAAAAAGAATTGTCAAGTTTACAGAAAAATAAGTACAAATGAGCAAGTGAATAACAGAAGAGATATGCACAAAATCTACAAGTGGATGCATACAGTAAACTGTATTAACTCCGACAAGCAAACAGTAATACGGCATACTAATCAGTCTATGAAAGATTAGAACCCACAGCTTTAATATAAAAAATTGGTTAACAAACTAAAACTTGAATTGTGCAGACGGGATAGAGGCCACAAGTTTGAGGAAGTGGGTGCTACGAATGATTTTTATGCTGAAAATGTGCTGCTTTTTTTATAAAGAGAAAGGAAGAGCACGGTTGAAGGGAGTGGAATGAAAGAACACAAACCGGTTGCTGGATATTTCCTGGCTGCGTCCTAGTTGGCTTGCAGCGTTTCTGCATCTTTTAGCTCTCTCTCACTTCCTCCGTGTCTGTGCGCGTGTGTCAGACAGAACTGAAGCTTGTTTGAATTTCCTCTCCCAGTCCCAGTTAGCAGCACGATAAGTCTCAGCATTTTTAAACAAAAAGCATTTCTAAAGGGCCCTTCTTTTGCCCCCAGACCTTTACCTCCCCCACAATCACTTACCGGGGACGCTGCAGTCGGCGCAGATGTCGTTACTCCTCAATCTTTTCGACATGGACAGAGGCAGTTAACTAATAATGCCGTTTAATCGGGATCTTAAATAAAAACAAAAATCACACGACACACGCTAAAATTTAACGGGAGACGCGTTTTAATTCTAACTACAAACTGCCGTCAACATGAAGTTTGCACTCAGGTTACAGTTCCTGTCAGACTCGCCTCTGGCTCAAGCAGCTTGGAGACGTCGAATGGTATGCCGGGATCTTGGAGGACTGCCCGGGCGTCACGCATGCGTATACAAGCCAAACCAAACGCAGGCGTCGGAAGACGAGGAGCGCGAGGGGGGGAAAGCTGAAGTTATAAAAATGTGGTTTCCTGAACAGAAACTTTTCACACATTACTTTTCCCCCTTGCAAAATATTTTTTAATGTTACCAAATGCGACATCATGTTGAATGGAACATGTAGACCTGTCACTTTATTCGTGAGCCGAGAAAGTAATCAGCTAGTGTTTACCTGCCGATCCACTCGATACTTTAGTTTGGGCTGAACCACAATTAAAGGGAAGAGGAGGGGGGTTCCTGTAGTGTCGAAAATGGTTGATAGTGGAAAAAAGTGAAGCAAAGCATCAAGTCGTTCGACAAGTAATAATTTCACTATATCACTCTTATAAGCATACAGATCAGCAAATATGCCGACATTTATTGAAAAGGGTGCTAGTGTGCTTATTATAGACCCCTCCTCTAGGCTGGATGGATTGTATTTCCTTGTTGTCCATCTCTTCCTGTAAAGTTTTTTTGGAAAGTTTCAGAAGTTCTGTTGTTTTCTCTCCTCACCCTCCCGCTGTCCTCTTTTCACTTTAGAGGGAGGGGTTTATAGAGGAAAGGGCGGAGGTCGATTGAAGCTGAAGAACTAGGATGTGTTCATTGGAAGACGTCAAGAACAAATATAAACTTCACCTGTTGGTCTGGCGCAACCAGTATAGAGAAGTTGAGGAAGAACTGAAACAAGTAAGTCACTGATACTGGGCAAGGTTTTATTCAGCGTATGATTGCGCTTAGAAACGGTTTAAACTTCACAGTAGGTGGTGGAGAGCTTCCCTGAGATGATGTTTATAGGTGAAGATATTTAAAGTCTGTTACTGCTTTGAAGATCTAATTTTCTTCAGCCGAAAGAATCCAAAATCTTCACTAGTTCCAAAGCAACGTGTTTCCCCTTTCAGTTTAGTTAAATGGTTGAAATAGGGCGTGTTGTAAATGTTCCAAGGTATTCACACAGTTAATTTTAAACATTATTTAGTTGGAATCTTTTGAGGCTACCATAAGTGCAAAAAAACTCAAGGCAAAACTGAAAGAACTACTGTTTCCTCAAGTTAAATTGTTTAAGTTGGATTGGAATTTTTCAATATCTGATTTCAAGATTGGAGAT
The DNA here is from genome assembly GCF_030684315.1 of Stegostoma tigrinum. Classification (NCBI taxonomy): domain Eukaryota; kingdom Metazoa; phylum Chordata; class Chondrichthyes; order Orectolobiformes; family Stegostomatidae; genus Stegostoma; species Stegostoma tigrinum. The sequence goes on from NC_081379.1 coordinate 12,959,210, forward strand.
GATTAGTTGATATGTGAGACCGACAGTTACCCTTGTCTTGATTTAATATAAAATATAGTTTTTTTCACAACAGGAAAGATGATGCACTGTTCGAGAGAGGAGCAAACTTGATAGTTTGAATTACCTTTACTCAATTTACATTGCATTATCTTGTCACTAAATAAATCTTTATAATTTTTATGCTTTATATATACTTTACAATGGTCAGAGTGAAGTGGGAAGGAAGAACAGTCACTAAAGTTGTAAGTTCCCTTCACCATGAGGACTGACATTTATAATTAGTTCTACTATATTATAATGTGACACCTATTTGTTACTGAAACAGATGGCAGAGTTTGCAAGTATAATTTCTTTTTAAATGTGTGCAATTGGTACTTCTGTATATTGTCTTATTAAAGATTATTTTATTATGACAATATACAAAAACATTAAATGATACATTTTTTCCTAATTTAGGCAGAGTAAAAGCTAGGGAATGTGTATTTCCTTTCTTGGTGGCGGTGGGGGGGAAATCAACACTTAAGGGGTCAAATCTGCATTTGCACGATTGTTTTGTTTCCCACAAATTTTCCCCATTCTAACTTTCCTTGGCCCTTTCAATAACTGGAGGGTTGAGGAATCAGTCCAAATTTGCAGTGAAGGCACTGAAGGAGAATATACTTTTTTGGTTTCACCATTTTTCCCCAGCTCTATCAGAAGGCACTGACAACTTCAACCTTTAGTTGAGAATTATACGGCATAGGGGGAGGCTGTTTCACCATCACACCCTTGCCAGCTTCCTGAAAGAGCTTTTAATGTTTTAGTACCCTGGATGTCATCGGCATTCCTGCAACGTTATTTTTCCTCCTTCAATTCTTTTTGGAAAGTTACTTTTGAATCTCTTCCACCATCCTTTCAAGCAGTGTGCCATGGATTATTACAACTTGTTGCATTTAGTAAAAAACTTTAAATCTCCTTTGGTTCATTTGCCAGATATATTAAATTTCAAACATGCCATTGGCATAAGAACTAGAATCAGGAGTAGACCATCTGGCCCCTCAAGCATGCCCTGCCATTTAATAAGATCATGGCTGATCTTTGAGACTCAGCTCTACTTACCTGCCCACTCACCATGACCCTTAATTCCTTTACATTTCAAAATTTTATCTAGCCTTGCCTGAAAAGCATTCAGCAAGGTGGCTTCAACCACTTCACTGGGCAGGGAATTCCACAGATTCACAACCCTTTGGGTGAAGAAGTTCCTCCTGACCTCAGTCCTACATCTGCTTCCCTTTATTTTGAGGCGATGCCCTCCAGTCCTAGTTTCACCTGCTAGCAGAAACAACCTCCCTGCCTCCACTTATATCTATTCCCTTCATAATCTTATATGTTTCTATAAGATCGCCCCTCGTTCTTCTGAATTCCACTGAGTATAATCCCAGTCTACTCAGTCTTTCCACATAATCCAACCCCCTCAACTCTGGAATCAACCAAGGGAATCTCCTCTGCACCCCCTCCAGTGCTAGTATATCCCTTCTCGAGTAAGGAGACCAAAACTGCACACAGTACTCCAGTTGTGGCCTCACCAGGACCCTATACAGCTGCAGCATAGCCTCTGTTTTTAAACTCCATCCCTTGAGCAATGACCAGACAAAATTCCATTTGCCTTTTTAATCACCTGCTGCACCTGCAATCCCACCTACAGCGATTTATGCACAAGGACACCCAAGTCCCTGTGCACAGCAGCGTGCTGCAATTTTTTACCATTTAAAAAGTAGCCCATTTTGCTGTTATTCTTACCAAAATGGATGACCTCACACTTATAAACATTGTACTCCATCTGCCAGACCTTTGCCCCCTCACTTCGACTATCCATATCCCTCTGTAGACTGTCTTCTGCACACTTTTCTCTACCACTCACTTTAGTGGCATCTGCAAATTTTGACACACCACACTTAGTCACCAACTCCAAATCATCTATGTAAGTTGTAAACAATTGAGGTGCCAACACTGATCCCTGAGGCACACCACTAGCCACCACCGCCAACCAGAAAAACACTCATTTACCCTGACTCTGCGTTCTATTGGTCGGTCAACCAAGCCTCTCTCCATGCCGATACATTACCTGTAATTCCATGCAACTTTATCTTATGTAGCAGCCTTTGGTGTGGCACCTTGTCAATGCCTTCTGGAAATCCAGATACACCACATCCACAGGTTCCCCATTGTCCACCATGCAAGTAATGTCCTCAAAGATTTCCACCAAATTAGTTAAACATGACCTACCCTTCATGAACCCACGCTGGGTGTTCCCAATGCGACAATTTATAGCCAGATGTCTCACTATTTCTTCCTTAGTGATAGATTCAAGCATTTTCCCCACGACCGAAGCTAAGCTAACTGGCCTAAAGTTACCGGTTATTTGTCTACTTCCTTTTTAAACAGTGGCATCACATTGGCTGCGGGAACTACCACAGAGCCCAGTGAATTTTGGTAAATAATTATGAGTGCATTTGCTATTTCCCCATCACCTGTTTATCAGGGCCAAGAGACTTGCCTACCTTTAGCCCCATTAGCTTGCCCAGCATTGCCTCCTGACTGATAATAGTTTCTAGGTCCTTACCTGCTGTAACCTTCTTGCCATTAGTTTTCGGCATGTTATTTGTGTCTTCCACTGTGAAGACTGACACAAAATAACTGTTTAATGTCTCGGCTATTTCCTCATTCCCAGTTAGTAAATTGTCCTTCTCATCCTCTCTTTTACGATTTACATATTTATAGAAACTTTTGCTGCCTGTTTTTATATTCTGAGCTAGTTTACTCTCATCATCTATCTTACTTTTCTTTAAAGGCCAACAGAAAGCCACAAAAAAAGTTAAAGATTTCCCAGTCTAAAATGAGAACTTTGATTTTAAAAACTGCTGCTTCTCACAGTTTGCCAAACTTAAAGCCAATTAAACAATTGCTATTGTGATACGTTATCTATGTAACTAAAGAAAATATACAACCATGACAATGACTGATAAAGAAAACAGGCTGCTGACAAATGTTTTGGTCTTGCTAAAGTGGTGGGGGCAGTAGCCTGCTCTCCTTTCTCCTTCTTGAATATTTTGCTCAGAGCCTGCCCCTGACTCATTAGCCAGCTTTAAAGTGATGCAAGGTTTCTTCCCTTCTTGCCCTCCTTAGTTCCCTGTGCGCACTCCTATGTTCTACCTTGCAATGCTTTTAGCACTTTCTGCCTAGTGTCCTACTGTGTGGATTTCACTTTCCCTGTTCAGCTGTGGGACTGTTTTACTGTCCCCAGGATGAACTAGGGTCACTGTCCTCTTCCTGTTCAACTGTGGGGCTCTTCACCATCCCCGGGGTGAACTAGTCTGTTGAACATCTGCCTCACACAGGACAACTCCCTTCTCTCCCTTCATTCTTTTAAATACTGCAGATTATAGCTGGGGCCAACTACGAGGTTTGTTAAGGGTGATATGTCAAACATATTCACTTAATTGACACTCACATAGTTGCAGTACCCACATTGCTGCAACAGTTGTTAGAGACGAGTCTTGAGTCCCGTGTTCAGCAGTACAAATCAATCTTTATTCAGAGAGTTTCCTACCACATATCCTGGAAGAGGTCACTGGAGACAGATTCCAAAATAAACCCCTCCAATAAAATACAGAATATTTGTACATTCCACATTAGAATGATTGCATGCAACGTTGACACCAGCACTTGCCACCTCCCCTCTGACTGTTATGCCCCTTCCTAGACATTTGCCAGCTGCATCATACTGACTGAGTGCTGATTGTTTATTTCCCCGAGAATATGAAGAAGTCATGTTGTGCAAATTCCCCCTTGCAAAGCTATCTCATTTGTTTCAGTTTCCATGATCCTTTCAGAGGTTATCTGTTTATACCCTTCATTATATGTCATTCAGTCCTTGGTGTTCATACTATTTGTCCTTCAGTCCCCCTGCTGACAGAATGGGGGCTTCTCTTTTCTACTCATTATCTTAATCTTCACTTCATTATCTTGTTGGCATGAGTATAGGATATAGAATCATAGCATCCCTATAGTATGGAAACAGGCCATTTGGCCCAACAAGTCCATACCGACTCTCCAAAGATCAACTCACCCAGACTCACCCCTCTTCCCCCCCCCCCCCCCCCCCCAATCCCTGTAACCCTGCATTTCCCATGGCTAATCCGTCTAACCTACACGTCGCTGGACACTATGGGATATTTAGCACGGCCAATCCACCTAACTTGCATATCTTTGGACTGAGAGAGGAAACTGGAGCACCCAGTGGAAACCCACGTAGACATGGGGAGGATGTGCAAACACAATGTTTTTTTGACTGTGGAAACTGCTACCTCAACTAACAGTTCTCTTCACCCATGGGCAACTCCAACACTCACCTGCCTTCTATTATGGCATTAAGTAACTCACTAAATTTGACTTGAATAAATCGATTCCAATTTTCATTTTCCACCATGCTTCTCCAAGTGGCAACTATCTGTAATAATGGGAAACTTTTAGCAAGTTTGTCCCAACTCCTTTTCAGCACAACTGTAAAATTTGCAGTCGTCCATTCCCTTGTAGGAATCGGGCTACAGCCACTGATATCCTCTTCCTTAAGAAGTTTGGGATGTTATAGAATCCCTACAGTGTGGAAGGAGGCCATTTGGCCAATCAAGTCCACACCTGACCCTCTGAAGAGCATTCCACCAGACCCCAATTCCCTACCATATCCTGTAACCCTGCAGCTCCACGTACATCCCTGGACACGATGGGCAATTAAGCACGGCCAATCAACTTAACCTGCACATCTTTGGACTGTGGGAAGAAACTGAAGCACCTGGAAGAATCCCGTGCAGACAAGGGGAGAACATGCAAACTCCATACAGTCACCCGAGGCTGGAATCAAACCCGGGCCCTTGGCATTGTGAGACAGCAGGGCTAACCACTGTGCTGCCCACGTCTACCATCTGGTAACTTTTTTTCTCTTGAACACAGCCAACATTTTTAGGTTTCTCCTCTTTGTTTACTACTTTGTTCTTTCAATATCATTGTCAAAAAGTCCCAAATCACATGTGCGCCTAAGCAGGAGTGTGAACTCATTTAGTGGAGAGCAAAGAAATTTGTAACTCAAATTGGTTGAGGAATTGATCAGTGTTAGCATGCATTTCTTTTTGTTTGAACAGGAAACTGACCAGGCATCAGTACTCTAATTATTACTTGTTTAACTCTTCTAGCTTGAGGACAATAAGTTTTGTTCATTCCTGCTATACTTCAGGTACTTTTGCCTGTTAACGCAACAGAGACTAGGCATCGTACCTCAAACTTTCCTGATCCACAAATCATCACCACATTGTAATACACATTGAGCTATTTTGAAAATCAGTTTTTAGTATTGTATGATATCAGATAATTATCAGTTTGCCCTTGCAGCATGATATTGAAGCAGTTGATCCACGGGGTCGGACGCCATTGCATCTCGCTGTCTCACTAGGACACTTGGAATGTGTCAATGTACTGCTTCGAAATAACGCCTCTGTCGACAAGGAGAATGCCAAAGGATGGACAGGTCAGGAGTGCTTAGTAACAATTCTGTATAAAGCACAGAACAAATAAATGTTGGGTAGGTGAGAAGAGCCTCTAAGGAGGATAGCACCTATTTTCCCAAAAAAGAGAAGAATAAGATCTAGAATTAGTCTGGGAATTTTTATTATTTAATTCAACCCTTGCTGCTTTTTGGGGGTGCTCTGCATTTCTCTTCCTCTTTGTTTTCTCCCAGGCTGTGAGGAAGTGCTTAGCCGCTGACATGACAGGCAGACCTGAAGCTTGTGTGAGGTACAGAACATGTTACACCACATCCTATTAGTCTGTGGTCAAGTGGCAGTACTGCAATAAGCAGCACATCCCAGGAAGAGGAACATTTTCTTCAGTAAAACAGTTTAACTCTAGAGTGAAAGTAAAATGTCACATTGCTGCAAATCTGGAACAAAATATAATCTGATCAAATTGGCTTCGCAGACCTGTCTTTAAAAGCAAAGTATTACAGATATGAAAGTTTTTAAAAATTGCTGGAGAATCACACCAGGTCTCTCAGCATCTGTGGAGAGAGAAGCAGTAATGTTATGTTTCTTCTGAACTGAAGGCAACTAGAATGTGTTGATTTTTATGTTGTTTACATGGGAAGTATGATCAAGTGAAACTGACAGTGAGGGTGTCTGCTGCAAAAGACAAAGAAAGTGCTAATGGTAGTAGAGCAAAGACCAAGGAGGAGTACGTGTTAATAGTAGTTGTTATTAGCAGAAAGTAGATCAGCTCTGCTAAAAGCAAATCAACACAAACAAGACATTGGAGAGGGATGGTGGTGTAATCATCATATAGGACTGTGTTCATAATGTCAAGTTGTTAAACTCAGTGTTGAGTTCTGAAGGCTCGTAGAATGCCTAAGCAGGAAATGAGATGTTGTTCCTCCAGCTTGTGCTGGGCTTCCATGGAAAACTGCAACATCCTTAGGACAGAAATGTTAGCATGACAACAAAATGGTAGACTGAAATGGCAAGTAACTGGAAGGTCAGTGGATTCTTACTACAAATCCTTCTCTCTATCATGGACATATAATCCCTCTGATCATAATCATCAGGATAGTTGAAGATTCTCCATTTCCTCTTTGAAAGGAGGCCTGAACAGTCCTTATTTCAAACCACCCTCCTTCATCCGGCTGAACTTGTCGCTTCGTGAAGAGTTGAAGAAGAAATTATCCACCTTTTCAAAGTAAAAGCTGTGGCTATGGATACCCACATGGGTCCTAGATATATGTGCCTCTTTCTGTGATATGTGGAACATTCCTTGTTTCAGCCCTAGTCGGGGGTCCCTTTCCACAACTTTTTCCCAAGCAAATTAATGATCTGATTGGTATTGCTTCCTTCTGTTGTCTGGAATTGAGGGGAAAAAAATACCAATTATGCTTCATTTCCATCCTTCACTCACCTTCACCTGGTCCATCCGACTCTTCCCTTCCTTTCTTTGATGTCAGTTTCTATTTTTGGGACAGACCACTCCCAATCTCCACAACAAACCCACCAGCTCTGTTATTTTGATTACACTTCCTCACAGTTTGCTTTCTACAAAGATTCTATGTCGTTCTCCTCATTTCTGTCTCATCTCATCTCTCTCCCCTGTACACTGGTTGCCAGGGCATTCATTATGCTCATTTTTCTCCTGCCCTCACCCCTTTTCATCCCCCACAACAATGATAGAACTCTCTTGTCCTCACTTTCTGCCCCGACCCCAACCCCAGACTCTGCATTTGAAGGATCATCCTTCACCTTTCTGCCATCTCCAGCAGGGATACCACCATGAAACACATCTTTCTCTCCCCTTCCTTGTAAGCATTTCACTGGAACTGTTTCTCCATGGCACTCTGATCCACGTCCTCTGTCGCTTGTTTTAACTCTCGTGGCACCTTCTCATGTAATTGTAGATTTGCCCTGTTACTTCTCTCTCTTTCATTGTCCAAAGGCCAAAACTAACCTTCCAAGTGCAGCAGAAGTTTACTCGTACTTTAAATCCAGTCTACTGTATTCATTGCTGTCAGTGCAGTCGCCTCTACTATGGCAAGACTGAGCACAGACTAGGAGATCACTTTGTGGAACGTCTCCACTGTGTCCTTTAGAATGACTCTGACTTTCCAATTGCTTGCTACTTCAATACGCCATCTTGCTATCATGATAATATTTCTATCCTAGGCCCACTGGACTATTCCTATGAAGCCCACCACAAGCTCAAGGACCAGCATCTCATTTTCCACTTGGGCACTTTTACAGTCTATTTTGAGTTTAACAACTTTAGACCAGTAATACTGTAGTCTATTTTGATCTCCTCAATGATTGCGTTTTCTTTATTTGGATTTGTTGTTAGCAGACTTGACTTATTTTCTGTTATTAATACCTGTTTTTCATCTATATCCTTCCTCTTCTGACACTCCTATGCCTATGCACTCGCACCATCTGTTCCACTGGCTCTACCTCTCTCTTTGTCAACAGTACAAGAATCTTTATTTTCCCGCCATTTCAGTTCCATCTCAAAAAATTAACTGTGTTTCACACTTCACAGAGCCTGCCAAACCCATTGGGTTTCTCTTGCATTTTTGTTTATATTTTAGGTCTGAATTTAGATATTTCTTGCAAATGACCAACTTGTTTCTTTGGATTTGTCAAATGACCTGTTGTTTTTGGCAACCCATTTACATAGAGTGCCAGGTAGTAGCATAATGTCAAGTATAACTATGACATCTTGAGTTTATATATTATCTTCAAGGTAGATGATTTGGAGGTGAGAGAGTAAAATAAAACAGATGGAAGGGAACAAACAGCACATACATAAATATGATGGGAATATTAACAGCCATCATGGCAGAAAAGCTGAGTTTTAAGAATTGTACGAGTGAGATTTATGAAAAGGCTGAGGTCACACATGGTTTTCCTGGCAGGAGAGGTTTTCAAGGGAAGGGACTACTCAATTTTGACATCAGAAGACCCAATGGTGGGGAGAGGGCTGGAGAAGGCTGCAGAGAATTTTTTTTTTCCATTCATTAATGGGATGAGGACATCGCTAGCTGGGCAGCATTTATTGTCCATCCCTAATTGCCCAGAGGGCAGTTCAGAGTCAACCATATTGCTGTGGGTCTGGAATCACATGTACGCCAGACCAGATAAGGATGGCAGTTCCCTTTCCTAAGGGACATTAGTAAACCAGTAGGTTTTTCTGACAATTCAGAATGTATTCATGGTCATCATTAGACTCTTAATTTCAAATATTTTATTGAATTCAAATTCCACCATCTGCAGTGGCGGGATTTGAACCCAGGTCTGAAGAACATTATCTGGGTCTCTGGATTAACAGTCCAGTGATAATACCACTGGGCTGTTGCCGCCCCTAAGGAGGGCAAGAACATAAGGGATTTGTACAAAACCATTTTAGGTTGAGGATGAGGAGAAGGGCAACTAGAACTTGGTTTAGCACATGATGAATTAGGCTAATTTAGCATAATTTGGAGGGCACAGCAAGGTGTACATTTGAAGAAGTCTAATCTAAAAAACCTTTTTGAGAACCTAGGAAAGGATATTCGGGTGTAAAACTGGCATTGTGGATCAGCCACCTGTCTTCTCAATTCAGTGGAAATGAGATGAGTACAAACCTGTCTGACCAGAATGATTGACCTATTCCCCAATCAATAGGTGCAGTCTGAAGCATGCCAACTGCTGCTTCAATTGTGATAAACTAATTTGGTGCCGGCCAGCTGTGAGGGACATAGGAAAGATATGTCACATTGCATAAGGCTGTCCTCACCACCTTGTTTCTGGAAGTTCATCCAGCTCGCAATTTCTGATAATTCTGCACTCCTGTAATTCTGATACTTTTTGCATTCCTGATTTAAATTACCCTACCATTTGTGGCTGTGCCGTTAGCTTTCACAAAGATTTTGGTCATCTGTCTGAATATTCCTTAGTGGTTTGGTTCACACTTTGTTAGTAATGAACGCTGGAGTGCTTTGCTATTTTAATGACAGTAAGTTAATTTTGACACATTGAATTTTTAACAGTTACATTGTCTATATGTTTTCTAAACAACTCATTCAGAGATGTTATTTCACAGTTCTGGAGCAGCTGAGCCATGAACTCAAGTCCCCTGGCCCCGTGGTGAGGACAATACCATAAGAGCCCTCTACTTTTCGTGTCTATCTGATCTTGCATTAGTGAATCTTGTAATCAAATTCTCAATTGCTAATTGACACTTCTTATTCTATTCAGTTCTACAAGAGGCAGTCAGCACAGGAGATCCTGAGCTGTTGGAAAAAATTCTTCAGTATCGAGATTATAATCGAATGAACTCCCAGCTGAATGGAGTTCCAGAACTACTCAACAAGATACAAAAGGTAACGACTGTTCTTGCATCCAAGTTTTTGCAACAAAAATATAAATCTTCAGATATGATAAAGACAGTTTGACTAGGGCATATCTTTGAATTATGACTATTTAGAATTTAGACTTGAATTTGGAACCTAAATCTGACCAGAATTCGTCGTCATGTCCAAGTATGTACTTCTTCACTTTCCTAAACACATCCATTTCGAGCATGATTCAAATCTGTTTCTTTTTGCTCCCTCAAAATGGAAATCTGGCACTCCTGTTGGCAAAATCAACAAATTTCACATTAGTGATCAGAGTGCCAATTTATTTCACAAATTAAGAAACTGTTTGTTCACTTCTGACATCTATTATATTTGCCAATGATTTTACTACTCTGTCTTTCCCTGCTCACCTGAAGGTACTATTCCTAGCTTTGGTATGTATTGCAAGCAACAACAGCCCTCCAGTAACTGGCTCAAGTAATAATTCTTTTTTTAAAAGCCAGGCTCACACATCAAGTTGGCTGTTCAGATGTTGTTTGTAACACAGCTGAATTCTCACTTTCTCTTGATATTCACGTCTCTTCAGCAAGATTTGATATATTGTGGTCAGGAACAAGTGTCCAGGAAAATATTATCTCTCCTCTCTCTTCCTGGTATTAGGACACTGAAGGCAATTTTGGAGTCAGCTGCTGAGATCTGTTAGTCCTGCATAGTCTGAGGACTTTTTGGATTTATCTGGCTCAAGTCCAGTTTTTCATGGAAGTTGCACAATAAAATAATTGTAACTGTGACTAGTTTCCAACCTATCTATGTAATCTTAAACATATGCATTGTGTCCCCTCTTACGTATTTCCAGTTCCAGGGAATTGAGTCCTCTGAATTTCACAATAATTCAAAACACTCTGTCTTGGGATTACCGCTCTTGCCTTTCTGTACCTCTGTCTGAAATCTCAAAGTCTATTTAGAGAGATTGGTCTGGAAAGATAGATATCACTCACTAAACTTCTTTGATACCACCTCTCAAAGCTGCAGCTTCTAACAGCTAGAGAGCAAAGAATCAGACTCATGGGAGCAAAACACCATCTTGACTTAGAAATGTGTCACTATTCTTTCATAGTCATTGGAACAGAAACCTGGAACTCCCCAACGGAACAGCATTGTGGGCATAACCACACCACATGGACTGCAGTTGCCAAAAATTGTGGCTCACCACCTCTCAGAAGTGGAACCATAGGTGCACAGTAATTGCTGAATATGTCAGCAATGTCTCTGTCCCTTAACTGAATATATTAAAAACGTACTGCAATTTTAAAACACTAAGATATTGACATTCACATTGTGGACAGCATTAGGCCTAATCTGCTTAATTTCACCTATTTTAGTAGTAGATGAGATTAAAGAATACTTAGTTGGAACAATAAAGAGGACGTGGCAAATGTAGCCAGATTGGGAAAATGAAAATCTTGTACACTCGCGTAAGGTGCTTGTGAAATTCAGGCATTGTTGAGTTTTTATGGAGAAACCTTTATTTTTGTTTGTTCCTGGATGTGGCATCATTAGCAAGGCCAGTCTTTAGTGCTTGTCCCTAATTGTTCAGAGGGCACTTAAGAGTTAACCACATTGCTATCAGTTTGGAGTCACATGTAGGCCAGACCAGATAAGAGGTCAGATTTTCTTTCCTAAAGGGTGTTAGTGAACCAGGTAGACTTTTTATGACAGTCAACAGTGGTTATATGGTCGAGAGTAGGCTAGCTTTATATTTTAATTACAGATTTTTATTGAGTTCAAATTACACCATCTGCTATGTGGGAGTTCAAATCCGTGGCCTCAGAACCACATTCTGGAGTTTTGGAATATGAGTCCAATGATACCACCACAACAATAAAACCTCCTTATGTCAGTGCTTCCCCAACTTTCTTTTCCAATGTGACCCCAGTTAGAGGTTTTAAAATTGTCATGACCCCATCAGTGAAAATGGAGAGAGGTGGGTGCTGGCCATGGGGCCTGGCTGTCCGAGAAGGAACATAGCTGTTATAATTCTTTCAGAGCTGTGTGGGAGCCATTGCTGCCTTGGAGCTCATAACCGCAAAATTTTGGCTCATGATCCCACTTTAGGTCCCAATCTCAATATGGGAAGCACTTCTTTACATTTAACCAATGCTATATTTAATCCAGGAACGCTTGCTGACGAGATAGTTAATTTCTAAGCAATAATATCCCTCTCCAAAAAAATCTTAATCTATGCTACTTAATAATAACTGAGGATAGGCTAAAGGATTAGTGCTGCTGGACTAACTTTGGCACTCTATTATCTTAGGCATGCCTCTTCCTTGATGACCTCTCAGCAGTTACTACTTAAATAAAAGATTCATTTTCATGTACACGACAGTAAAGTGTAACTGTATTAACTGGTTTAGGCCTATTAGATGTTGAATTCACTATTAGCAGAGGATGCAACTTTTGTTTTCTACTTTAAAATCCTTGTCAATCCTTAAGACTTTACCTATCTAATCCCCATCCATTTTAAAACCTTTCTTAACAGACTTCTGATTTTTACGTGGAAATGAAGTGGGAGTTTACCAGCTGGAGTAAGTGTTCTTTATTTTTACATTAGCTAATTATTGGTGTGCCCAAACTGACAGTGAATTTAATGAAGATTTCTTATTTTTAATGTTCGTTTGCTCCCAGCTAATGCTACCCTAGTAACATGCTTAAAGATAATGAACTATTAGAAATGATTCTCACCAGCCTCTTTTTTTTTAAAATGTGGGATGATACATGGATTTTTGCCGTGATTATGGTGTTTCTAAGGTTGAGTTTAATGTCGACATTAAGTGTGCACCCACCTACTGTTTGAGTTTCCAAGATGTAAAATATATTCTGTATTTGTATTGTTTCTGTTTATTTTCCCTGCCACCATGTGGAATCAGTCAACTAAGAAAGTAGGCACGCAACCTACTTAAGCCTACTTGTGATGGATGCAAGGAGATGTGCTAGAAACCTTTCTCTACGATAAAGTGTTTGCTTTTATACAATAGTATTACTTTTGATTTTTGGTAGTTGTCTTTTTGCTTAAGGCCCCAATACATAAGAAGTAGTTACGAATTCTGTATCACCGGCCTAAATTGATACAGGTTGTCAGTCACCTTCACTGCCGCATTACTCCTCTGTCAGGTTGTTCATTGAGATTGTGAGGTTTTGATGTATCACCTTACTATATGCTATGGTGTCACTGGATTTGCATAGAATATAGTGTCTTTTTCACTGTGAAATATCCCAAGGTGCTGAACATAGTCAACGATGAAACCACACAAAAGGAGAGAACAGTATGATTTGAAACAGTATCCTACAAACATGAGAAAGGATTGACGCTGAAGAAATTTGATTGGATCCCGTGTTAATATATATCTTGTTTATCTGGGCTGGGCTCAGCTTCTGCTCTTCTCAAAAATTGAAATTGTCAAGATCATCCTGTTGCCTTAGGGCAAATATTGCAGATGCTGGAAATCTGAAACGAACAAATAATGCTGGAGAAACTCGGATGGTCTTGCGGCATCAGTGGACAAAGAAACAGAGTTACTGTTTCAAGTCCGGTATAAATATTCTTCAGAATTGTTCTGAACTGGAACTCTGTTTCTCTGTCCACTGATGCCACAAGACCATCTGAGTTTCTCCAGCATTGTGTTTATTTTACCTCTGTCGGTTTCAAGTCTCCTTCAGGCTTCAGCACATTTGAATTCCTTCTGATTTGAAAGACTCAATATAATCACCCTCAAATGATTGTGAGGATTATTTGGATTTAAATAATAACTCTATTTAAAGAAAAAGCCACTGCCATTGTTAATCACAGGTTATGTGAATCGCTTCAAGTCTGAAGCTTCCAACCTTGAAAACAATCATCAAAACCTCTCAAAATTTGTCAATTTAAACTGGTGTCACAGAATTGACTTAAACTTGTGTATTGTGACTAGATGGAAGGAGAGAGCCACCAAATCTAATGTAAATTTTCCATAACATTTCACAATAGCTAAGGTACCATGAAATGTTATACTATAAGTACAAGGAAAACAAAACTTTTGTCTTGCAAATGTCTTTTAAAAATCGTCTTCTCACCCCTACATATTTCCTCCTTTCTTCTCACTTTTCCCAGTTCCCCTGGTGTCAAAGATGTGCCCAAGTGATGTGTACCGTGTATGGAAGAGTGGTGCCAATCTGCGAGTGGATACAACCTTACTGAACTTTGAGAATATGAAGTGGGAAAGGGGCCATCGCACCTATATGTTTCAGGGCAAGGGTGAGTATTATAGTTTTTTTTAATCTCAAGTAGGTCTGAAGTTTCAAAATTTATTTTCTCTTCCACAAATCACCACCTCCCCTGCTCCCTAAACAATAGTTGCAACCACATTGTAAATCAAAAAATTGATCAAACAAAGTTATTGGACAATGTATAGGGTCTAGGAAAGGCAATTGGGCCCAATGAGGAAGGCTGATTTAGCTACGCAAGGAATGCAATGAAGATTTAGCAGATTGATGTATGAGGAGAATTGGATTGATCAGGTCTACTTTCACTGGCCCCTAGAAGAATAAGGGGGAATATCGTAGAAACCTATAATATTTTGACTAGACGAGATCTGTGAACGCACGAAGGATGTTTTAATGACCAGGTAGTCCACAACCTGGGGTCTTCTCTGCCACAGTGTGATTGAGGGCAAAACATTCAATGTTTTCAAGAAGGAGATTGATCTAGTCTTTGTGCTAAGGGGGTCAAAGGATTTAGGGAGAAAATGGAACAGGATACTGAGTTGGATGATCAGCGGTCATGTTGAATGGCAAAGCAGGCTCCAAGGACCGACATGGCCTACTTCTGATGCTATGTTGCCTCCTACAACTCAGTGATAGGTCTCTGGTGCCATCCTGATATTAGCTGGAGTGGCACGAGTCATGTTATGGTTGGCTTCCCTCCTGGGAGATGAAAGGCTAGGAGTGGGAAAAGGGAAACAGAGGACCTCCTCTCTAATTGCTACACCCATTTGCCAGCTGGAAAACAAGGTCAGTTCAAGTTTACCCAAGGTGACTCTCATTACTAAATTGTCCAAATTCCCAATGTTTGAATTCATGTGATAAAAGTTACCTTTTGTACAGGATGTTAGCCCTTATGAAGCTGTATTGTCAATGTGAATTAGTGACACGTGAGTAAAGTTCTTAGCAAAAATATTTGAACTCAACCCATAAGTATTAAACATGTAAATATTTTTCATCACATTATTATAAATTATAAACGATTTATTGTGTTTTGTTAAGTTCCTCATTACAATTAAGATTGCCATGATTTTTCTTTCTGATGACAGCTGACTCAGCAGAATTTATAGAGATAGACCACGATAACCAAGTTGTAGACCGAGAACATTTTACACTTTCAGAAGAGCAACAAGGCCTCGCTTTATCTTCCATAAGACCAACAAAGGACCAGATTGCAAATCGCCTTACATCCCCTATCGTTTCTACATGCCTTGACACAAAAAATATATCCTTCGAGAGGTAATGCTGACAATACTAGCCATTTGAGGTTCAGTGTACAGTGTGACAAGCAAATATTAAGGTCATGAGGAATCTGGTGGGTCTGACTTTTTTTGATTTTTGGAAGATTGATGAACTACAAGAGATCATGTAATGTAGATGATTTGCTATAGATGATAAAACAGCCTTTACCCTCCCTCAGGACTTAATGCACAATTATAATAATTGATGTAAAACTATTAGATTTCAGCCATATCCAAGTCATTTCCAAGACTGACAAAATAGGAGCAAGAATGAGACAAACTGAGTTGTAATTAGTGGGCCATAAATGTAGGGTATGACATATAGGAGAAGCAGAAACTGACTGAGTCAAGGAGTGCCACAATTTTGAGATTTTGGTGACAATTAAGTGTAAATATGTCAGGGGTGGTCACCCACCTGTGTGACCTGTGGTTTTAGTGAATGCTTTATACCCTACCTGTGAATCTCTGTTGTGAGAAATGCAAAAGTACCTAATGTGATTGACAACAAATGAGCTGACCTTGCATTTTCTGATCAGTAGCCAATTTCATTTGTCTTTTGTCATTATTTTGATAATTGGGCATTTTTTTTCAACAATGGCTTCAGTCACATTGTAAAACCAGACAGTAAATCATAGTCAGAGATAATGGGAACTGCAGATGCTGGAGAATTCCAAGATAATAAAATGTGAGGCTGGACGAACACAGCAGGCCAAGCAGCATCTCAGGAGCACAAAAGCTGACGTTTCGTGCCTGGACCCCTCATCTGATGAGGGGTCCAGGTCCGAAACGTCAGCTTTTGTGCTCCTGAGATGCTGCTTGGCCTGCTGTGTTCGTCCAGCCTCACATTTTATTATCAGTCAGCAAGCTGACATGATTGAAAATCAGATGAATCGCCAGGTGTGATGTGCA
Source organism: Stegostoma tigrinum (assembly GCF_030684315.1). Lineage (NCBI taxonomy): Eukaryota > Metazoa > Chordata > Chondrichthyes > Orectolobiformes > Stegostomatidae > Stegostoma > Stegostoma tigrinum. The sequence goes on from NC_081379.1 coordinate 12,975,557, forward strand.
TGTAAGCTCCAGACTCACTTTTTTTCAATGCAATTAAGGTCAACATTCATGCTGTACACACTTGGTATTTGTGATACTGCAGGACCCTGACTAGAAACTGCAAGCTTCCAACAGCGGAGGAAGTTTAATCAGCCACCCATGTCACGCTTGGCCCTGTAAACAGCTGCTAGGGACCACCAATTTTTTTTTTAAATGGGTTATTTTTGAGGTTCGTGTTCTTAGTAATGAATTGTATAACACTTACACTTGGTAGTAATCAGTTTGACTTCATTTTTTGGAAAGCCTGCGTGCAGAATGGAAATAATTTATTCTCAAATGATAATGATTTGGCGTGAATATAGCAAAAATCTCTCAGACTCCCAGTTATGATCCTCTAATGTAATGGACAGTCTGTTGTACTTTTGAGGGTGATCAGTCGTTAAAGTAGGTTTTCTGGCCCAAAAGGGAAAAAGCCTTAATTGCCACTAGGAATAAATGTGGCATTACAAGTGTTACATAAATCTTGGCAGAGGAAATTTAGAAATCATTAGAGAATTAAATTTTCTTTTGGTGGAAGAAGCTTGCAGAAACGGAGTGGCTTCTAAATTTTTAATTCTACCTCCATTGAAAGCAGCATGAAGAGACTGCTGTTTTCCTTAAATACATTTGACACATTGAAGTGCAAAAAATGCAGAGTTGTCACATTTTTTGCTTGTGTGTAGTAACAAATAGTGCCATCTTCTGAATTTCATAATATTGTCATAAATACAGTTGCTTAAGACATTTCCTTCACCTCTGTCCCTTTTGTGTTTTAAGGAAATACACTCCCTTGAATGTCTCTATTTGATTGAAAAGACAAGATGAAAATTTCTGTGTTATTATATTCCATATTTCAATAGGCGCATGAACCTTTTCGTAGTGGGGTAATTTCTTCACAAATTGATTCTTTGGAATTGAGATTTTTAGGGTAGATGAATTATCAGTCTTTTTAAATAAATTTAAAGAATGATGCTGAGAATGAATGAACAGGGTGTAGAGCTGGGTGAACACAAATTTTCTGAAGAAGGGTCTCAACCTGAAACGTCAGCTTTCCTGCTCCTCAGCCTACTGTGTTCATCCATCTCTACTGCTAGTTATGTCAGATTCTCCAGCATTGACAGTTTCTACTATCTCTGCTGAGAATGAATGGCTTGTCATTATCAGGAGCAGTTTAGGACTCTTGGTCTGTACTTCATTTGAGTTTAGAAGGATGGGGTGAGGGGAGATTGCATTGAAACGTACAGAATACTGTGAGGCCAGGATAGAGAGGATGTGGATGAGATCTTTCCACAAGTAGGAGAGACTAGAATCCAAACCTACTGTCTCAGTGAAGGAGTGACCCTTCAGAGGTGAGGGCGGTTAATCTGTGTAACCTATTCCTATAGAAGGCTGTGGAGGCCAAATTGATGAGTGTATTTAAAACAGAGATAAGGTCTCGATTCATAAGGGTTCAGGGGTTACTGGTAGAATGCAGGAGAATGTGACTAAGAGATATATCAGCCATGATTGAATGGCAGAGCAAATTCAATGGGCCAAATGACCTAACTGTCATTGTGTCCTTTTATGGTAGCTAATTGGAATATTTGAACTTTTTCATTTTGAGTCATGAGATTTGAATTACATGTGTTTTCTGGGGTGTGAAGGTTCTGTGGGCTGTGTCCATCAACAGATGTATTTACAGAGTTATTGCTCTCATGCTCTCGCTCGCGCTCTCGCACAACTTCATTTGTTCGGTTCATTTGTTCTCATTCATTTGCCCTTGTAACTTCTCCCATTTCCTGCTCTTCATATCACTTTCTTATTCACCTTCAGTCTCATTCACTCTCAAAGCCCACAGAATGGTGATCCGAGATGTTAAACAAGCATCTGACTGGTGTCACACAAATGCTACATTAATTAAGATGGGCCAGGCTGTGGAAAATCGACTACACAGAAAAACTCAAGTTTTTAAAAATCACATGCAGTCTTTATTTTGTGAAGAATTCTTTTAAGTGTTGAAGCAAAATCCTTGTTTGAAAAGCTTTTTTGAATGGGGTAGGAAAACAATTTTTAAAAAAACAACAGCATCAACCTTAGCTAAAACATAGTTGGTTTTTTTTGAGAAATTGCAGTTATTTTGTCATTTTTTTTAAAAAAAGCTTCCAATCTGCTTTAATTCTGACTACATGGAGGATTGGAAAGTGGAATGGTCACAAGTGGTTTTCATTTCATTTGAATTTGAAACTAAACAAGAAACATTCCATAATGATAGCTTATTTGAAAAGGGTGACATCTTTAACTTAATATAACAAAGTGTGAAGCTGGATGAACACAGCAGGCCAAGCAGCATCTCAGGAGCACAAAAGCTGACGTTTCGGGCCTAGACCCATCATCAGAGCCCTCTGAAGTGTCTAGGCCCGAAACGTCAGCTTTTGTGCTCCTGAGATGCTGCTTGGCCTGCTGTGTTCATCCAGCTTCACACTTTGTTGTCTTGGGTTCCCCAGCATCTGCAGTCTCCATTATCTCTGATCACATCTTTTAACTTGTCATTTGGAGATGGAGTATGGAAAATTCTTTAAAAGTTGCAACTTTTGCTCATCGTCATCAACAGTTTCCAATTTTTAAAAAAAAATCAGAATTATGAATAGACTGCAACGTGATAAACTAACTCACCTGTGGATGTGTGTCCGGCTCAACACAACTTTAAAGTAGCTTTGCTGATAGTTATCAGGTATGTGATCTAATTTCTCAGCTGTTGAGTTCTGAGGTTGACCAAGCTGAAGGAGTAAAAGCTGGTGGTGCTGTATCTTTGGACTTGGGATTAATGAGTGTGCTGTCTTGGGGTCAGTATTTAATGTTATCCTTTTTACCTTTTTGTGGACGAGGTAAGAACACAAAGTTAGAAGAAATTTAAGAGTCCCAACCCAGATATTATGCAGTATGTATTGTCATAAGGACAATGACGGTAACAGTCATTCTTTGGAGGATCTTGCAAATACAATTCTTTTTTAATAAATGACTGGTGATCAAATTGCTTCAGTAACCAAGAGCCAGCTGTGTTTTTCTGACAATTGTACTTGCCAAAGATGAATGGGAGGAAGAGGTGTGGTATTAAGAAGGTGAAAAATATTGTGCTTAACTCTGCTTGTTCCATAGGAACAAATGTGGATTCTGGGGCTGGCGAACAGACAAGACTGATGTTGTTCAAGCATATGAGGCCAAGGTACAGCAAAATATGTTTCCAGGTTTTCTTCCTTGCATTTCAGTCCACTAGGATGAAAACTCTTGAGGGAGGCATCCTGGGCTTCTCAGGATCATCTCCTTTTCTCTTAAGAAATAATCAGCTCATGATAGAGATATAGGTCATGTTCTCAGACACCAGCAGAAAGAGGAAAAGGAAGTGAAAATAGATAATCAACATCCAGATAAACATCCAAAAGTTCTAGATACATATTCTTGTGTTGGGGAGAGAACAGGAGTAGGGACGTGGTGGTGGTGATAGAGGATTTGGACCTCAATTTCTATACTGCAGAGTCGAGTTAGATAAACATGTTAGCAGGTCCACCTGCAGGAATGTGCTCTACAAATGAGTGGACTGTTAATAGTTTTGCTAAAAGGTCATAGCCTGAAATGTTACATTTGTTTCTCTCTGCACAGATGCTGATTTGCTGAGTGCTGAAAGCAGTTTCTGTTTTTATTTCAGATTTCCAGCATTTGCAGTAATGAGCTTTTATGTTGGGTCTGTTATTAGTCACTAGTTAGTCTTGTACATTCGATGTGAAAACCTTTTAGTATTTCAATGTGAATTTCCATTTCCAGGAAGTAAAGGAGAAAAGTAAGGAGTGAAATGAATGCTTAGATCCACGAGTGTTTCTGAATTTATTTTTCTAGGTTTTCACTGTGAACAATGTTGATGTGGTAACCAGAAGCCGAACAGAACACCTGACTGATGATGAGAAGACCAAATATAAAGGTATAGAAATAAACCAATGTGGAAATGTGATATCTGATATTTGAGAAAGATCAGTTGGTCCAGCCTGCTACTTTGTCCATATTTAACTTGCAAGTGAATATTTTTCTTTATATGCCCTCCCCAATCCCATGAAAAAATACTGTTGATGATCTTTGAATTTGAATAAAACGTAATTTTCTCTTCACGTATAGATGGAACACAAATCCAAGGATATAGCTTTAGCATTACAATTCACATGATTTCTTAAAAATCTAGTCACGTTTTAACTATGCTTCATTGTACACCACAGCTGATCTTCATTTGGCTCATGAGGCTTAATATATTTGATAGAAAATAGGACCATGTTTTATGCTAGTGCATTCCAATATAATTTCAATGTTAATCATATTTGCTCCACAGTACAAAATATGTGCAGTATTTTATTAAACAAAATGCACAATCTTTGGAAAATAAATTTAAGGTTTTAAACTATACCATCAAGACTGATATATGTGCTACCAAAGGCAAGAAAACAACTCCTATGTGTAACTGTTCTGCGAAGGAAGGCGACTCTGTAAACTCGCATGGTGGTGACAGTAGTAACTGAATTGTACTGTTTCTGTTTTTCACCCAGAGGGTAATGGGAATCTGGAACTTATTGCCTGTAAGGGTGGCAGAGGCAGAAACCTTCATAATATTTTAAGAAATATTTACATGTGCACTTATGATGCTAAAACATACAAGGCTAATGGCCTAGTGCTGGAAAATGGAATTAGAATAGTTAGGTAGTTGTTTTTAAGTGGCATGAATATGATGGACCAAAGGGACTTTTTCCATGCTGTAGATCTTTATGACTCTATTGCTATTTTAACATGCTTGGGAAAAGAAAAGAACGTGTAAATCTTAGCTGCTGTACCTTGATTTTTGCTTTGCTTACACCTACCATGTGCAAACACAGCATCTGGACATTTTACTTATAACCAACCTGCAGTAATCTCAATTTTTTATGTTAAAGCACCTATTCCTTTCTATCATTTATTCCAGATCTATTGCATTGAGGACTGAACATGCACTACCCCAGCTTGCCAAAATTGCACATTAACCCTCATTGACATCTATGTGGTGCAGTTTGTCATTCACTCACCTTTAACTGTCTTGCTTTTAAAACTTACAAACACCAGCTAAGAAAAATGAAGCCCTTCAGCAAGTATCTTTTAAGATAATAAATTCCTTCAGAAATTGTAGAGAGCTGTCAAATTGTTGCCCGTCTGAAAGCTGACCCCTATTTTCAGTGTTTCACTGAGCAATCCCACCAATCATTTAGAAACGCCCAGAGAGAACAAGAACTGTGAAGGTAACGAACAACTGGCTACTTCCCTTGTTTCATTGAGCAAGTGGTTAATTGGCTTCTACGTCACTAGAAACCAAACAACTGAACTACATTCTGATAAATATAGTTGAGCTCTGTCTGACATGTGACTGTCTAGCAGTAATATGTTTGATTCTTGCTTGTTTAAGAGTGGGATATACAATGATACCCATTGTTGTACTTAGTTACAACTTTACACAACTCTGTATTGTGTGACTCTGAAAGTAGACAGCATTAATTTGCCACATGTCTGGCTTCATTGGGCCAGTTATTTTAGTTCCAAATTTTTATCGAATTCAAATTCTACCGTGTGCCATGGCAGGATTTGAACCCAGGTCCCCAGAATATTATCTGGGTCTCTGGAATAATTGTCCAGTGATAGTGCCACCAACTCTAACGCTACTCCCCATTGCCATTGTTCAATTAATAATTGAAAACTTGTTGCAGTAACTTTGACCATGAAACTATTATAAATTGCCCTTTATAGAAGGAAATCAGCCATCTTTTGCATGGTCTGTCCTAGATGCAAAAATGTGGCTGAATCTTAACCAACTTCTGAAATGGCCTAGCAAGACACTCAGTTCAAGGGCAATTAGGGATGGGGAATAAATGTCCAGCTTTATCAGTACGCCTACATCCCATGAAACAATAAAGGAAACAAAAATATAGAAGAAAGCATAGGATTGGCAAAATCGGTTATAGGGTAAAATAGTCAAATTTCAAATTTCATTGTTACCCGTGGAGTGCAGAGACTAAAAATAATGTGTTCCTCCCATCTTAATGATGCCAAAATCATCTTCAGTTTACTGGTTTAGAGTAAACTGACAGTGAGTACCACTAACTGTCAGTGTTAGCTCATCGCTAGGTTTTTGCCTCTAAATCAAAAGGTTGTACTACAGATTCTCAATCCACTTCAGCAACTTGAATATGAACATTAAGCTGGCATTTCTGTGTAGGCCAAAGAGAGCTGTATGTTAGGGAGAGAAGTGGCACAGAAGCTCTGTCTGACAACTTGGGTGGACTGAAAAGATCTTGTAGCATTAATCAAAATGGCCTGGCCAATTCCTAGCCTGCAACCAACAATTAAAACAGTTAACTTGGTCATTTGTTCCTGTGGGAACTTGCTCTTTGGAAATTAGCTGCCACAGTACCTACACCACAGCAGTGACTACATTTCAAAAAGTGCTTTGTTACCTGTGCACCACTTTGGGATGTCCTGAAATAGTGGAAGGTACTATCTAAGTGCTAGACTTTAAGAAAACAGAATAACTGAATTTTTAAATGAATTTACTTTTTTTAAGAATATAGATGAGCACTTCAGTGGAATAAATGACCAGGCCATTGCATACCTGTTCTAGCTGATCAATCCCATTCATACCTGCCGGTTCTTCAATATTCAGTACTTTTATAAAATGTCAGTTTTCAGAACAACCTTTTTGCTCTGGCTGCACAGTGAGCATTGAGAACTCTGATTTCTAGTTCATGTTCTTGTCTATCATGTTTCAACAGATTTGTTGTTGGATGCTCTATATTTAACTTGAGCTAATGTTCTTACTCCTTTATCTGCTTTGATTCCAATTTCATAAGATCAGTTATTTATGGAGAAGCTTCCCTTTCAATTTGAAATACTTGAAAACACTGCCCAATTGTTTTCTAACTTTACTGTTTATTTTATTTCACAGATGATAAAAATCTGCTTGAATCTCTGCTGGGAAAAGTGGAGGAGCACATCAGCCCACAGAATGGGGTAAATTAGAGAGAACAGTTCCTAGGCAGCCTTTCGTGTTTCATTTCTCTATTCCAGATAACTAGAAGCCAACATGACAGCTGAAAATTGCTGTTTGCTTTTCTTTTCCCACCAACGTCTTGGGTCTCAGTGCTGCACTGCACTGCAAGTACTCCCATCTTAATAAATACCACTGATTTAGTCTTTATACCCCCATCTCAATGAAGACAGATACTAATTGGTCTTTAGACAATGGATTGTGCTTTTGAAATCCAGACAGGTCATAGATTTTAAGAATTCTAATAACCATAACTCGTTAACATTGAGTGCATTGTCTACTTCACTTGAAAGCACAAACACACAAAATACCCAAGTGTATATAGTGAAAATTGGATGGAAATTTCATAGTTTGATTGTATGACCATTCATAAAATTGAGCTGAATGTGTCCAGATATAATTATCTCCTGGTTTGTGCAGATACATACACACCTTTTCTTGTATAAGCTGATGTGTTTGAACATTTGCTAGCATAGACATGATCTCTATTACTGTCTTGTCTTTATATTTGCAGCACCTCATTACAGAAACTGCAACTATGAACAATGTGACATCCATCACACCAGAGGAATATTTCAACCCAGAGTTTGACCTTGGAGACCGAGATATTGGTCGACCTATGGAGCTCTCTGTCAAAACACGCAAGTAAGATCATTGATAGTAACCCAAGAATACTGATAGAGGAAATGTATTTTATATGAATGTAATGTATTCCAACAATGTGGAAAATCTAGCACATAAAAAGCAGAAGAAATCCAACCCAACCAATTACTGCCCCATCAGTCTACACTCAGTTACGAAATAAAGTGATAGAAGGTGTCATCGATAGTGCTATTAAGCCTCACGTTTGGTCATGAACAAGCTGCTCAGTGACATCCAGTTTGGCTTCCGCCAGGACCACTCAGCTCCTGACCTCATTAAGGCCTTCATTCAAACATGGACAAAAGAGCTGAATTCCAGAGGTGAGGTAAGAGTGACTGCCCTTGAGTTTATAAAGGCTGTATTCGATTGAGTGTGGCATCAAGGAGTCCGAGCACGAGGTGGTTGTGGTTGTTGGAGGTCAGTCATCTCAGCTTAAGAACATCTCTGCAGGAGTTCCCCAGGGTAGTGTCCAAGGTCCAAATATCTTCAGTTGCTTCATCAGTGACCATCGCTCAAGCATAAGGTTAGAAGTGGGGATATTCAGATGACTGCACAACGTTCAGCACCATTTGCAACTCCTGAGATGCCAAAGTAGTCCATGTTCAAATGCAACAAGATCTGGACAATATCCAGACTTGGGCTGACAAGTAGCAAGTAACATTCTCACCACACAAATGGGCTTTGACTATCACCTGTAAGACACAATCTAACCACTTCTTCTTGACATTCAATACTGTTACCATTAGTGAATCTCTCACAATCAACATCCTGGGGGTTACCAATTACCTGTAACTCAATTGGACTCACCAAATAAACAGTGGCTACAAGAGCCGGTCAGAGGCTATGAGTACTGTGGAGAGTAGCTCATCTCCTGACTTGCCCAAACCTATCCATGTTCAAGGCATAAGTCAGGATTGTGATGGAATACTCCATACCTTGCTGGATGGATGTTGCTCCAACAACACTGAGGAAGCTTGACCCATCCAGGACAAGGCAGCCCACTTGTTGGCACTACGTCCATAAGCATCCACTCCCTCCACCACCGACACTCTGTAGCAGCAGTGCGTACTATGTACAAGATGCCATGCAGAAATTCAAAGATTTACCACCTTCAAGTTTACTGCCAAGCCGCTCACCAAACTGCTGTTCCTTCACTGTCACTGGTTGAAAATCCTGGAATTCCCTCCCTAGTGGCATGGTAGGTTAACCTACAGCAGGTAGACTGTAACAGTTCAAGAAGGCAGCTCACCACCTTTTGAGGGCAACTAGGGATGAGTAACAAATGTTGTCAGCAATGATGCCCAGCTCTCTCAAATGAAAAGCTGAGTAATTAGAAGATGGTGCAGAGTGGTAGGCAATCATTGGAGCCATACAGCACAGAAATAGACCCTTCAGTTCAATTCATCCATGCTGACCACATTTCACAAACTAAACTAGGTCCATTTACCAACATTTTGGCCCATATCCCTCTAAACATTTTCCTATTCGTGTACATGTCCAGATGTTTTTTTAAAGTCTCGTAGCTATAACGGTATCCACTACTTTCTCTGGCTGTTTGTTCCCTGTATGAACCACACTCGGGTTTCTTTTAAATTCTTCTCCCCTCGCCTTAAAAATATGCCCTCTCATTTTGAACTGCCCACCCCAGGGAAAAGCCTTGACTATTCACCTTATCTATGCCCCTTATGATTTTATAAACCTGTGAGGGCACCCCTCAACTTCCTATGCTCCAGTGGAAAAATGTCCCATCTTATCCTGCCTCTATTTTAATCAGATTTTGAGAAGGCTGCTAACTGAAGGCAAGTAATGTGGGTGAAAATTACAGTTTTTAATTTAAATTTATTCCTTCATGGAATATGAGCGTTATTGGCTAGGCCAATGTTAGTTGCTGTTCTCTATTCCGCATCACAAGGTGTAGGTGAATTGCTGCATTAGGCCCAGACATCATCACCTACTTCATCAATGTTCCCTTCACCATACGATCAGAAGTCAGATGTTTGCCAGTGACTGCATGACATTCATCATCATTCACCACTGTTTAGATGTTGAAGCTGTCCATGTTCAAGTGCAGCAAGACCTGGGTTGAAAAGTGGCATGCGACACTCGCGCTACACAAAAACCAGACAACAGCCATCTCCATTAAGAGACAGTCTAAACGCCATCCCTTGACATTCAATGGCATTGTCATCACTCAGTCACTCATTTTCAACATCTGGGGGTTACCATTGACCAGAAACTGAACTGGACTGACCACGTAGATTATGTTTTGCTGGCTGCAGGTTCACCTATTCCACTGTTCTCCTGGTTGACTTCCTGCCTTCCACTCTCCATAAACTTATGCTGAGACAAATCCTTGTGTCTGCTAAAGCTACCCTGATATCTGTAACCTCTTCCAGTCCTATAACTCTCCATGACTTCTGCTATATTTCTGTATATCCTATGCATCTGTAACTCCCATTTTCTACAACATTGTTGGGTGTGCGTTTTGCAATTCAAGTAATGGGTATTTGGTCTTAACCCAAATTTCTTTGCTTTTCTCTCAGCCCTCTCCTTTTCGAAGAGCTACTTTTTATTTACTCTTACTAAAAGCTTTCTTTTGTTTGGTTTTAACCTGTTTTATCTAATTGCATTCCTGTGAATCTACTTTTGGAGCTTGGCACCCCAGTAATAGCTTCCCTGCATCGTAACCAGAAGGGTCTGTGTTCAAGTCCCACTGCAGGACTAGATGGCCCTGGAAGGTGTATTCACAAATGCACTAAGCCAATTGAGTATCAACTTGTAAATCCTTCCAGCAAACGGAGGGCAAAGAAGAGTGGGAGACATTCCTAGTTAGCACATGATGAAAAGAAATCAGTCTCGACTTTCCACTGTTCAAGGCTGCACCATGCATGTAGAAGTGTGTGTATCTTTGGAAAAGATTGATCCCTCTTCCAGGAAGCATCTTGATCAGAGAAGTATCACCTGAAAGGAGTATTCAAAACTTTTACCCAGGAATTCTTCCCTTGTGTGACCGATAAAAGGAAGAGATCCAACTCTGAATTCAGTTATCGAGTCATAGAATCATTCAGCTTGGAAACAGACCCTTCGGTCCAAGGAGTCTACGCCGAACATTATCTCGAACTGAACTAGTCCCACCTGCCTGCTCCAGGCCCATATCCTTCCAAACTTTGCCTATTCATATATCCATCCAAATGTCTTTTAAACACTGTACATAGAACATAACAGCACAGTATAGGCCGTTCTGCCCTCTATGTTATGCTGACCTGTCATACCAATCTGAAGCCCATCTAACCTACACTATTCCATGTACGTCCATATGCTTGTCCAATGATGACTTAAATGTACTTAAAGTTGGCGAACCTACTACCGTTGCAGGCAAAGCGTTCCATTCCCTTACTAGTCTGAGTAAATAAACTACCTCTGACATCTGTCCTGTATCTTTCACCACTCCATTTGAAGCTATTAATTGTAATTGCATCTGCATCCACCGCTTCATCGGGAAGTTCATTCCACACACTATCCACCCTCTGTAAAAAATTTGCCTCATGTCTTTTTTAAATCTCTCCTGTCACCTTAAAATGCGCCTCATGTCTTTGAAATCCCCCATCCTAGGGAAAAGACAACTACTATTAACTCTATCTATACCCCTTGATATTTTAGAAATTTCTATCAGGTTACCTCTCACCCTCCTACGCCCTAGTGAAGAATGTCCCAACCTAACTGGCCTCTCCTTATAACTGAAACCGTCCATACCCAGCAACATCCTGGTAAATCTCTTCTGAACCCTCTCTAGCCTGATGTTATCATTCCTATAAGTGGCTGACCAGAACTGGTATTCCAGAAGAGGCCTCACCAATGTCCTGTACCACCTCAACATAACATCCCAACTTCTCCTCAAAAGATTGAGCACTGATGGCAAGTGTGCCCAATGCCTTTTTAGCCATCTTGTCTATATGTGACGCAAACGTCAAAGAATTATGTTGCTGTACTTTTTTAACTCTTTAGGTACTAATAATTAGTATAAAACATGTGTTCATTGTGACGTTCACTTCTTATTTTATCTACCTTAACTTCAACTTGAACTCACTTCATTTAACCACTATCTTATTTGAACTTAATTCACATATAACCCTACTGTAAGTTTGGCTCAGTCAAACACTATCCTAATTTGTGTGAAGTGGCTAACTTGGCTATCAATGTAGATCTTGCCTAGTGGTTACTTGTCTTCTCTGAAGATAACTTCAGGGCATGTACTTCTCAAATGTTGGTCTCAAAGGCTACTCCGGAGAAATGTTTTGCTGTGCTGATTTTTATCTGAAAAATCTGCTCCTTTCCAGAAACTTCCATGGCACTCAGCCAATGAATTGACCAAACCCAGATCACATTGTTTGATCCCAACCAATGGAGTTTATCTGGTGTTAAACGGCCACATTCGGTGCGCTATATAAGGTAGTACAGTGCCAATCTGTCTAGCTGAGTGCCGTGACACTTGCCTTGTTTAGTGAACACAGGAAACTGCATGAGTGATTATAATGAGGTCTGCCAGGTGGACCTCCATAGATTAAGTTCCCTGATTGGGGCCATTAGTCTGGTCTAATCAGGGAGCCCTGGCTGATAAATAAGACCAGCAGTGTCAAACATCCTGTTCGTTCTAAAACACATGGATCAGTGTCAAGTACTCTCCATGCCTAAATAAAGGGTGACTTGGTGACAGCACACCATCCACTGGAGTTATTTCAGTTACAGCTTACAGAATAGGTCACAAGATGTCCTGACTGCAATTTTATCCAAGGTCAGTGTTTAAACTACTCTGACCAAGATTCCCAGCATGCTTGATTATAGCTCTTAACCATTTCTGCTGCTGGCCACCTGACCACAGAAAAATCTTCCGACACATCTTCCAGTGTTAATTTGGATGAAATTTGGGGCTTTTTGTCCTAATCAGTCTATTTTACATCTCATTGATCTAAGCAGATTTAAAGCAACACTGTGGCTGTGTGAGGAATACCCACTGTCCTTTGTGGAGCAGGTCATTCCAATCATTGATCTGATGGCAAGGAGCAGCATACACTTTGCAAAACTCAGAGACTTCATCACATTACAGCTGCCACCAGGATTTCCTGTCAAAATAGGTAACATTCAAATTACTGCTTTTTTTTGTCTTTGCTATCCAGTAATTTCTACTTGAATGTTGTGTTCAGATCTGGTGAGTAGCAATATTGCCTTTTGCAGTAAAAAAAATTCTTCAAGTTAGGTCTGATCATAGGTCTGATCATATACAGTCAGTATAAGTCATTGCTTATAAATTATTGTTTGAGGTAATGGAAGCCCTGGCAAATGTAGAGCTCGACCTCATCAAGGGCCTTTGGTGAAGGAGGAGAAAATATTGGAAAAATAGAAACTAGGCAAGTAAACTGGCCTTTGGCCTTATCTCATGGTAGCATGCTCACCTTGTGAGTCAGGAGGTAACGCTGTCAAGCTTCACTTGGCGACCTCTGTGCATAATCTCAATTGACGCTTTAGTGCAATATTAAGGGAGTGCTCCACTGCCAGAGATTTCATCTTTTGGATAAGATTTTAATTGTAATACCATCATCCCTGACAGCTATATGTATAGGATCCAAATAAATTGTTCATTGATGAATGGGGAGTTATTTCAATGCCCTGCTAAAAACTTTTATTACACAATTAATAAAAAAAAGCCTTGTTTACTTCTGTTATTTGTGGGTCCTTATATGCAAGCCGGCTGCTACATTTCCGATATTATAACCGTGATCACACTTCAGTTAAGATATCAGTTGTGTTTAAACCCATTTTTCCCATCAATGACTATGCTTCCAGAATAGTTTGCACGGCTAGCAAAGTTTGAGTTAATATCAGTAACTGTGCACTTTGTAAAGGGAAATTGAACAGTTCTGAACATTTTAGTTATCCATTGGGAAGATAATTTGAAACCAAGAATGGTGAAGAAACTTGGCAGGTTTGGCAGCATCCATGGGGAAGAGAAACCAGAGTTCATGTTCTGAGTCCTATATGACTGTTCAGGACTATAGGCACAGCAGTTTTGTTGTTTAAATTGTTTCTCCAAAATTATCTTATCTTCTGTCCCAGAAATTCCACTCTTCTACGTACTGAATGCACGAATTACTTTTGGAAACGTGAATGTATGCAGCACCGATAAGGCACTGACTCCACAAGCACAGAAAGGACCACAGAACAACTTGGTCATGTCAACATCTAAAGGAGGTTTGCAGATTGTATAATATCACCATGCTACGTAACTGTTTAAATTCCCAGTTGGGACTTTTTTTCTTTTTTTTGTTTGTTTACTAAAATATTTCTTTCCACTAACGATGATCACAAGCATTGTGCGTTTTGATGTCATGAAAAGCATTTGTACTGACTGGTCAGTCTGCTGCGATGTTAGAACAAAAATGTAAATTGGGAAGAAAGAAAGGCTATTAAGACTCGATAATTCTATATTTCTTCCAAAAAATTGCATTCAAACTGAATTAACTGTTTCCAGGGATAATTACTTTGTGAAAGCTGTTCACTGTTAATTATAGCACTCCAGTCTGTCATTCCTAGTGCATAAATGTAGAGTCAAACCGGTTCCATTTAGCAGACACTGACTGTGTTTAATTCCCAAATGTGTTGTAGCCAGATAAGACCACCCACTACTGCACCAATGTGGTCGTATGTTCTCAGACATCAGTTGCAACGTCCTATCTGTAGGTGGTCAGTTGGCTCTATACCAGGTGCAGTGAACCAAATCCAATTAAAATTAATTGAGATTAGTGATATTAAGTAGGGGAAAAGTCAACTTTGTACAATATAACTAATTTAACAATACTACTCAGCAAGTCTTTTTTTAAAGCTCCAGGAAATGTATGATAACGAAGTGTGAAGCTGGATGAACACAGCAGGCCAAGCAGCATTTGGGCTCCTGAGATGCTGCTTGGCCTGCTGTGTTCATCCAGCTCGACACTTTGTTATCTTGGATTCTCCAGCATCTGCAGTTCCCATTATCGCTATCCAGGAAATGTATCTTGTCTGGAGCAGTTAATTACCAGTAAATGGGCCAATAATTTCCTGTTTCATAAAAGTGACTTTAAATTTATGCAGCACTTGTCACTGTTCTTGAACAATGTGGTCAATCCTATCTGTATTAGTGAGATTTTTAACTTATTGAAGAAGCACTGTTTTTACTAGTATATTTAATTCTAAATGTTCCTATGCAGTGTTTACCTCAAATAATTAACATGCCATTTGCAGCTTATTATCATAGAATCTCTACGGAGTGGTAACAGGCCATTTGACCTGTCGCGTCCACACTGATCCTCCAAAAAGTATCCCACCTTAATCCTGGACACTACATACAATTTAGCATGGCCAATCCACCTAACCTGCATGTCTTTGGACTGCAGGTGGAAACCCACGCAGATACAGAGAATGTGCAAACTCCACAGACAGTCACTCGAGGTTGGAATTGAACCTGGGTCCCGGGTGCTTTGAGGCAGCAGTGCTAACTACGGTGCAACTGTGAGCTAATGGAGTTAATATGTACTTGTTTTTACTCTTTCTGTCAGGTTCTAATTTTAAAGTGGATCCATCTGTTTTCACCATACCAGAAAATTACCACATCCGTGGAATGGGCAAGAATATGGGGCTTTACGTTGAGGATGAGAATGATCAGTTGATCCAGTTTGCAATTCAGCAGAGTTTGCTGGATTCTCACTCTGGTGAAGTGAGTGCTCCGTTTAAAATGAAATTATGCCTTAACGTGTAATGAGATACTGCCTTTCTTTTCTCCTTCAATTCATTCCAGTCCACCCCCTTATTTTCTCCTTAGCACTTTTCATACTTAAATGCTGGGATGTGGAGTTCATTGGCTGGGCCAACAGTTATTGCTTATCCCTTGTTACCTTCTGAGAAAGTGAAAGGCTGATGTCTCAAACCACTGCAGTTGATTTGAGTGCAGGTACACCCATAATGCTTTTAGGGATCAAGTTCCAGGCTTGTGACTTAGCCCCAGTGGCATAATGGCAAATATGCCTCCAAGTGAGGATGGTGAATGGTGTGGAGTGAAAATTAAAGGTGGTGATATTCCCACGAGTCTGCTGTCCTGTCCTTTTTAGATGGCAGTAGTTTTAAGTTTCAAAGGTGTTGTCGAAGGTGAATTTCTGCAGTAACTTGTAGATGAAACACGCTGCTGCCACTGTGCATTGATGGTGATTGAGGATGTGATGCCTGTCAAGACTGTTGAGCGTTCTTGGAGCTGCAGTCTTTAATCAAGTGAGGTGTATTCTGTCATTCTCCTGGCTTGTGGGGTGAGGAGAGGAGTCATTTGCTCCAGGATTCTCTGACCTGCTGTTGTATGCAGGTAGTATAATAGTATTTATATGGTTTGTCCAGTTTGGTTTCTAGTCAATAGTAACACATACGATGTTCATAGAGGGGATTCAGTGTGGTAATGCTGTTGAATGTGAAGGGGTGATGATCAGATTCTGTGTTGTTAGGGATGGTCATTGCCTGGCACTTGTGTTGCACAAATGTTATGTGCTGTTCGTCAGTCTAACTTGGTTGGTATTTAGATTTTTCTACATTTAGTTAGTGTCACTGTAAGTGGGAGTAGATTCCATGCATCAGTAATAGCAAGCACCCAAGTATCAGCTCTCTGTGTTTTAAAGCTGTCGGTCTTGGAACTCTGTGATCCGTGCAGAGGTTTGACTTTGACTAGTGGACCAAGCAGTGATTTTTACCTTAACTATCATGGAGAACAATCAGAAGTGACGACCTGGATTTTTATTTTTATATTTAGAAGCAGGAAAATGAGTCTGAATGAAGCTTGAAATGAGTAAACTTGAAGCATCAAACCTGACCCAGAGCAGTGCTTTATCATTCCAGTGAATTTCCACTGATTAAGTGGATCAGTAAGGACCACTTATTGCACGGGGGAGGTGGGGGGGGAGGGGGTGTTTCTCGTGGCTCCCAAAAAAGAGAACCAACTGAGTCAGTCTGCATCAATTTTAGCATTTTAAGCATTTCATCTAAGATAAATAGGATGAATAATTTTAACTCCAGTCAATTCAGTGAGAATGGGGCAGTGGCGGTTTCAAAATCATCGTGCTGCTCTTAGCATACTGTATGCACCCCTTCAGCTACAGTTTTGCCTGGCTCTATTCGAGTTATAATGCTAATTAAGCTACTTGCAATACATTGCACAGTGACAATGAGTATGACTCTGTGAATCACATCTTATGGACAGTAAAATCGTTTTCCGGCACAATAAACTGAGAGGTACATTCTAAAAAGGTGCACTCAGAAGTAAATGTTTTAATTCAAGTGACATTAAAAAAAATGTAAAGTAATCTTGGTTTTACCAGACCATAGGGCTGCTCTCTCATTAGAGAGATCAACTGCTAGTGGTTTAACCATGCCTCAAGGAAGGGAAGAAGTTGAGAAGGAGTGTTCTTCATGGTAACCTCAACCAGTTCATCACTTAGCTCAGTTTGCCCGACAGCTGGTTTGCAAACTAACACAAGTGATAAACAAGTCCGATGGATTCTATAGCAATAATATGCAGCCCCCTGACAGCAGATAAAACTTATCTAATGTTATTTCCAATGTCTGGGAACTTGAGCAATTACACGGTTCGGGTATAATATAACTTTACTGCGTGGACTTGAAAACCCATGGTATTTCAGACTTCCACTGCACTTTATAAATGGTGGCTCAGACTAGTTTGGCTTACACTGCAGGTGAACATAGAACATTACTCAGCAGTTTAAAACCCCTTATTCTAAAAGGCTTTGCATCACTTTTGAAAATTCCAAGTCTGCCACTTCATTTGCTGCCTTTCAGTTCCTTTAAGATTTCTGAACAGCTTTAAAATTCCTGTGCTGTCTTCAAAATGCATTCACATTTGGAGAAATGCAACAGCCAAGTTACCCAAAACCAAGTCCAGTGAATGGCAAATGATTGAATTAAGAGAAACTGTTGTGGTATTGAAAAATGCTGGCCCGTGCATGCAATACCATCCCACTCTTCAACTTAGTACTGTCAGGACATCATTGGAATCCACGTGAAGAAATTAATAAGGATCAGTTTAACACATCATCTGAAATACTGTATTGATTTGTGTCCTGTGCATAGGTTCCTGTCCTAAGCTAACCCTTCAATACAAAATTGTCCCAAAGATGTGCATTATGATCTTTGTAGAAACCTAAACTTTTACAAGATAAAAAGCTTTTCAGTTAACGTTTGGAAGGATGACACTGATGTTATGCCTTTTAACCTTGCTGTTAATGTAAAGTTTTTAAGAATTACTGGCTAAACACTTTTTTGTAGGCAACTTCTACTTTGAATCACAAGTAGAGCGTTCCCATTTTTCTTAGTATCACTGAAAACTCACTTCTACTCAGTTTATCTACTACTGAATAACTATCTTCACAACTGTCTATCACCAAGATTTTTTCCACTCGATGCAAGTTAGAACGAGGCTGGAAGGTTTACCTAACTCCTCATGAGTACAATCTTACACCAACTCCTACCACAGTTCTGAATCGCAGATTTGCTGCCTATAGTTGCTGTCCTCCTCCCACACCGTGGAAGATCAAGGTTGTTTGAGTGTTTTTATGGATATTTTAAAGAATGAACAACCTGCACTTAACCCACTGTAACTACAGAGGCTACTGCCTTTGTCTTCAAAAGGTAAATGTCTTCCAACTTTTTACTACTAAAGCAGTGGGCTCTCTTAAACTTCTTAATCAATCCACCTAGGTTTGTACAGGGGCAGGCTTCAGAATGGGACACAGTTCCTTCATTTTACCTTAACTGGAAGATGCATCCCCAGCATCTAATTGTATCATAGAGAAGTTTTCTTCTATTCTCCAGTACTTAAAATCCTGACAAATTTCTCTCGATTAATGTGAATAATTTTGTGTAGTTGGAAGCCGTTCAAATTGGCACTTAATGCTGTGTGTTTTAGGATATGTGGGAGATGCCATCCAGTGAGAATTTACAGTTGGAGCAGAACTTGAACCAAGATGATGAAAGGTAAAGGAATGTTCCTTTGGAATTTTTGTTTTTAGGAAAATGTATTTTCCCTCTTCTCCACTCTCTCTTGGTAGGTACTGAAATCTGTAGAGAGCAGAAAGGTTCTTTCCTCCCTGTGGAGATGTACCTGAAGAAAAATCAAAAATTGACGGAGATGGGAGAGTGAAATCTGCTACAAGGCCTGGACCAAGTATATCAATGTCCCAGAAAACCGATTCTAATTTATTGAACTAACTATTTTAATCACAGACAGCTGTGTTTTCTCTTCCTATCCTAAAGGAAGGAAGGAATCAGATTTACAGGATTTCCTTGGCGCTATTTGAAGGTCTCATTCTGATTATCTACAGTCTCAGATTTTCTCTTGTAATGCTCATTCAGCACATCTTGGTGATTTCACTATGTCATAGTGCTATGTTAACCAGGTAGGGAATTATTTATTTTGACAATGAAACGGAAATTGTCTTCCGCATTTCCTTCTCATATTTTCCATCCCAAACCTGAAAATAGTTAAGTGGATCTGTCTGTAACTGTAGCAGCTTGATTTGGGTGATCGGCACAGAAAATCAATGTAATAGTTGGGAGGTTTGGTAAACTTTGAGTGATGTTCTTCATAATTCCCTTTGTATTAATTTACTTCATTTATATGGAAAGAGATGTTTCAACAAATGGGGGTTGAAGGTCACAAAACGGAAATATTTGTGTGCAGGCAAGTGAGTAAAGGCTAAGTAATTATGTGAGAAAGTTACACTTTGAAGACATTTGAGGATCTTGTTAAACTTTTCAGTGCCTAACACAGAACATAGAAACGGGTAGGCCGTACAGCCTCTCGAACCTGCTCTACCATTTAAAAAGATCGTGGCTGATATGTGGCCTAACTCCATATGCTGATCGTGGGCCCATATCCCTTAATACCCTTGCTTAATAAAAAATTGTCTCAAATTTAAGTTTAACCATTGAATTTTAATTGATTACTGTTTTGAGAAAGAAAGTTCCAAGCCTCCACTACTCTATGCATATAGAAGTGCTTTCTGACATCTTCCCTGAATTGGCCTGGCCCCTAATTCTTAGACTATGCCCTCTGGTTCGAGAATCTTCAACCAGTGGAAATAGTTTATCTTTGGATTGTGGAGAAAGTCAAGGTAGGTGGAAAAAAGGATGAAAAAAATCAAACCTGTCATGGCACAAAAAGGCAAAGGTCAATAGAACAAAAGCATTAGTCTAAAATAGGTCTTAAAAGCAAGAAAAAGGTTACTACTAAAATCAAAGTGCTGGAAAAACTCAGCAAGTCCAACAGCAACAAATTTCTGAAGAAAGGACATAATGGATTTGAAACACTAACTCCCCACAGATGCTGCTTGACTTGCTGAGGTTCTCCAGCATTTTCTGCTTTTACTTCAGATTTCCAGTATCTGCTGTACTTTGCTTTATTAAGATAGCTTTCAGACGGAGCTGAACGTTAAAACACTACAGCAATATACAGAAGCAAAAATAGAAGTTGGTGGAGAAACTCAGTAGGTCTGGTAGCATCTGTGGAGATCAATATACAGATTGTCCTTCATTCCTCCACTCCTTTCCCTCAAGTACCAGAGTTTATGTTCTGAAGTTGTTGAATTCGATGAATTCAGAAGGCTGTGTAACATGCCTATTTGGAAGATGGGATGCTGTTCCTCCAGCTTGCATTGGGTTTCACTGGGACCCAGCAGATCAAGGAGAGAAATACGAGCACAAGGGCAAGACGGTGAATTGAACTGACAAGTGACCACGTCAGGGTCATACTTGATCGCTCTAATGTGGTCCAGACCACACTGAGCAGCCAATACGGAAGACTGTATTAAAAGAAGTAGAAATAAATTGCTGGAAAGGAGAATGTCGGAACTTGGTCATTGAGTGGATAGAAGGTAAAAGGGCAGCTGTTACACTTCCATGGTTTTGGGGCATGATACAAGTAGAGCACCACAGTATCCCAGAGATAATAGTCCTTCAGAATGCTGATGGGGAGGGGCAAGGGGATGTTTATGGATGACACCCATAAAGTAGGTGACAGACATAGCCACGGATGATCATTTGAATGTGGAGGTTGGTTGGATGGCAAGTGAGGTCCTGGAAAACCATATCCTGGTGTTCTGGGATGGAGAGGAAGGAGGTGAAGGTAGTGAGGAATGGATGAGACATAGTTGATTTCCCTGTTATCCACAGTGGAGTGGGGAGAGCGGCCTCTTCAGTTGAGGAAAGAATGTTAGAAGAGTCTTTTTGGAAGCTAGCATCATCAAGGTAGATTTGACACAGACAAAAAATTCTTATTGGAATGGAAATGCCTAGCCTCAGATTGAGAACAAAGTCGTCAAGGAAAAGAAGTAAAATGTCAGATGGATCAGGTGAAAGACGGAAATTAGAAGGAACATTGATTTATTTTTCAGCTGTGGGTGAGATGACTATTTCTCATACCCGGCCAAAAGACCAGCATAACTTAAGGCCCATGTGGTTACCCTAACTGCATCGCTTGACTTGTATGTCCTCCAAATAAATGATAAATTGCTTAATTAGAGTACAGGCACTACCAGATGGGAGAGGGTGGTCGTTGATTAGCATTGTTTGGGGTCTCTTTTCCAAGAAGAAGTGGACAGCACTCACCATCCTGGTGGGCACTATTAGGTGAAGAGAGATCAAATGTCCATTGTGAATGGGAGGCAAATACATTCGTAGAAGAATACCAGCTGTGGGTGGGTAGAAAAATAGTTAAAGTTGCAAACAATTTCAGTGGAGCAGGAACAGACTGAAGAGATGTCTACCAGGACAGTTCTTTATGGATTTTGGGAAGCAAGCGATGTGGTCAGGGGTCAGAGTTGGGAAGCTATGGTGAGAAGATTTCTAAATGACCTGGGAAAAAAAACCAGCCTGGTCTGTGGTGGTTGGGTCTTTAGTTTAGGAGGTAATAGAAAACAGTATCTGAGAGTTAGCAAGACCTGCAGATGCTGCAGTCAGAGACAGTGTGGAGCTGGAGGAACACAGCAGGTCAGGCAGCATCAGAGGAGCAGGAAAGTCAATTTTCCTGCTCCTCTGATGCTGCCTGACCTACTATGTTCTTCCAGCTCCACACTCTGACAGTACCTATCAGTTAGTGTTTAGGTCTTTTTAATATTATAACTTGGTATGCGCAGACAGCAACAGTACCACCTTTTGTCGATAACAGACGCTGTCCTTTTCTAATGCAGGGGCATTGCAAGGTGGTTAGTACATGAACCAAAAAAAGCGATGCTTGTTTAATTTAATTATTTTGTGAAAGTGTCCTAAAGTCGTCCTATCACCTTTTTCTGTGGATTTGACTTTTCTAGGGCAATCAGTGAAGGCAATACAACAGGTTCCCATGGCTCTCGCAGCACAAATGAATACTCTAGTTTCAACACTCAACTAAAAATTGCAATGGAGCTTTCTGCCAAAGAACTTGAGGAACAGGAGGAAAGACAGAGAGAAGAGGAGGCTATGCTGAAGCAAATATTGGAGCTTTCCCTCCAGGAAAAATGAAGGCTGGTCATGGGCCAACTGAAACGGGTTCACAGCACTTTAACAATCTGTTACAACCATGAAATTAATCTGACTTTTCTTAAAGTATATATTTCCTCCATATTTTTTATCATCTGACTGAATGTTCAGCACCTGGCTGGCAGCATGTATCAATAGTTCTTTCATCACAGATCCTGGGTGCAGATAACATTGTTAGTTCACTGGGAATTAGCCTCTCATGCAAACCTTACAGACAAAGTTTGTCTTAGAAGCCAAAGTACCATTTAATGACTTGGTTCCAAAGCAGAACTGCATTATAGTGAGCCTCCTGATGTGATGGTCTTTGTGGAGCATACCTTCCAGTGCTGTATAGGATACAATGATTGCAAACAAATCACCTTGTTCCTACATCAAAATAAACTTCTCAAAACAACAGACAAGCAAACATTAAAACTTAACAAAATAAATTTATTGATATTTTCAATCTGTGCAAATACTTCTAATGTTACCGTTACCAATGCCAATGATACAAGCAAAGCTACATTTATTACCCATCCCTAGTTGCCTCAAAATAGTGATTGCAAACCATGTGATCAGGAGGGTAGGCAAAGCCCTGGCTCTATATCTCATCCTATGTTTAGGTAATTCTTGCAATGCTCCAATTTCCAGGAGTGAGTGCTGGATAGCATTGTTCCACACCTAAGCTCCAGCTAAGGTAAGCTAAGACTAAGACTTGATCTGTACCATCAAATATTGAAACTGACTGAAAATGCCAGATAATGGTGTTGAGTTATCATTGAGCTTTGTTTGCAGACTGTAAATGATGAATGTAGCATTTGATCTTGCCAGGTTGCACAAATGAATGCCCATACTCCTATTTTCGTATATAGGTCTGACAGTAGTATAATGTGAAATTCTTTTTACTCCATTGGGGGAGGGGGAGGGGCAGAGGAGGAGAAGCAGGTAACAAACCTGTCCTAATCATTTCAGATTTGTAAATTAAGTGAGAACTTTAACTTATACTTTGAAATAACATGGTACTATAGTTTTCACTTTTCTGTAATAATTACATTTAAAGAAAATTAAACTTTCTTTACTGCAGTGAATTTCTTTCAGGAATTGTTGGCTTCTTTAACTGAAAAATAAGAAATTAGTTTGTTAAACCTTCTTCAGAAGGGTTTTCCCGATCATAAACTCAACCTCCTGTGATGCTGAGGTAAAGTTCTACATCTACATAATACTCACTGATTCTAAAGGCAGTCAACTAAAACACTATTTATTGTTCATCTCTAGTTCCATGTGAATGTGGTGGACAAAACCCTCAACTACTGCAACACCTTTGCTGTTGGTACCCCACGGGAGTAGAACACTCCCAATCTCTGACGCAGTGACAAACAGTGATAGATGAGGTAGATGAGACTCAACCGGTTGATGTGGTGTATATAGATTTCAGCAAGGCATTCGATAAGGATCCCCACAGTAGGCTATTGTACAAAATGCGGAGGAATGGAATTGTGGGAGATATAGCAGTTTGGATCGGAAATTGGCTTGCTGAAAGAAGACAGAGGGTGGTAGTGGATGGGAAATATTCATCCTGGACAGCAGTTACTAGTGGTGTACCGCAAGGGTCAGTGTTGGGTCCACTGCTGTTTGTCATTTTTATAAATGGCCTGGATGAGGGCGTAGAAGGATGGCTTAGTAAATTTGCAGACGACACTATGGTTGGTGGAGTTGTGGATAGTGACGAAGGATGTTGTAGGCTACAGAGGGACATAGATAAGCTGCAGAGCTAGGCTGAGAGGTGGCAAATGGAGTTTAATGCGGACAAGTGTGAGGTGATGCACTTTGCCTTCCGGTTACTCCTACCAAAGTACAGGGCTAATGGTAAGATTCTTAGTAGTGTAGATGAGCAGAGAGATCTCGGTGACCATGTACGCAGATCGTTGAAAGTTGCCACCCAGGTTGACAGGGCTGTTAAGAAGGCATACAGTGTTTTAGCTTTTATTTAATAGAGGGATTGAGTTCCGGAACCAAGAGGTTATGGTGAAGCTGTACAAAACTCTGGTGTGGCCACACTTGGAGTATTGTGTACAGTTCTGGTCACCGCATTATAAGGAGGATTTGGAAGCTTTGGAAAGGGTGCAGAGGAGATTTACTAGGATGTTGCCTGGTATGGAGGGAAGGTCTTAGGAGGAAAGGCTGAGGGAGTTGAGGCTGTTTTCAGTAGAGAGAAGAAGGTTGAGAGGTGACTTAATTGAAACATATAAAATAATCAGAGGGTTAGATAGGGTGGATAGGGACAGCCTTTTTCCTAGGATGGTGACGGCGAACACGAGGGGGCGTAGCTTTAAATTGAGGGGTGAAAGATATAGGACAGATGTCAGAGGTAGTTTCTTTACTCGGAGTAGTAAGGGAATGGAAGGCTGTGCCTGCAACAGTAGTAGATTTGCCAACTTTAGGTACATTTAAGTCGTCATTGGATAAGCATATGGACGTACATGGAATAGCGTAGATTAGATGGGCTTGAGATCGGTATGACAGGTCGGCACAACATCGAGGGCCGAAGGGCCTGTACTGTGCTGTAATGTTCTATGAAATAGGAGCAATAAGCAACAGGGTGATTGTAGAGGGACAGATGTTTCTGGTACAGGCTGTGTATATTTCTACAAGAGGGAAAGGCAGGAAAATGAGTCAGAATGCTTGGATGGCACACAAGAGGAAATATAATGAAGCAAAACAAAGGTGTTTGATACATGCTCGGTAAATTTTTCAAGTAAGAAATGGGCCAAAGACAAAATGTTTGGAGAGAAAATAAATATTAAATGAGAGAATGAGAATAGAATGCAATTAAAAGTAATACTCCAATTTTCTGCCAGCATACAAGCAGTATGTGGGTAATAAGAGGCTGAGTGAGACTGATTAGAACAGGCGAAGAGAGTACTCAGAATGCCAACCTGTCATACTCCATTGAACGAACTGTTTCTTAGCTCTGGAAACTTTTTATACTTGGGTTGATGCTCTGTAAGTACAAAGTTGGAAAAAAAATGCATCTTTCTATTGTGTCTCCATATCACTGAGACAGCTGCAGGCTAATCCACAGCCAACAGACATCTCTAAAACTTTGGCTCACATTAAAGTCATCAACAACACTCCAAAACTAACAAATCGAAAATATCTACATGTAGGTATCAATTCACCCTATCTTCCAAACTAATCGTTCTTTCTGAAGTCCAGGACACAGACCTGCATCAGTACTGAAAACTAATCAGTTGATCCAATGGCTACGTCTCATCTTACCAAGTTTTCTTGAAATCCATTTTAGTTTTTGAAATAACAAGGTGTACACAGCTGGATGAACACAGCAGGCCAAGTAGCATCATAGGAGCACGAAAACTGATGTTTTGGGTTTGGACCTTATCTCAGATTCTCCAGCATTGGCAGTTCTTACTATCTCTGTAATAATTTTTGAAATATATTGTTTACAATCAGGGTGAAAACATGACAATATGCACCTTCAATGGCAGAGATAACAAAGAAGATCATGTATACTTAAAGTACATAATTAGTACTTTGCATTGGGTTTTTTTATTAAAGATCATTGCACTCTGATTCTTTTCCTTTTTAAATACCTGTAGAAATGCTTCCTCTCTCCGACTAATTTCTTCTTCCTGATTAACGTGTTAGTCATTCTCTGCCATCCCTTTATAATTTAATCAATCAATCATCTGTTCTTCCATACAACTTTGCGCAGTTACATACTTCTCCTAAATTTGATGCTTTAATTTGTTTAGTTAACCACAGGTGGTGAGTTCTCTAAGACTTTTCTTTATTGTAGGAATATACATACTCAGAGCAGACGTCTCCCATGCACCTTCTCTGCAGCTGTAACTCTATATTCTGCATTTTGTTCTATTACCCTGATGCACGTGTAAGGTACAATTTGGCTGGTCAGCATGCAGAACAATATTTTTCATTGTATCTCTGTACGTGACATTAATAAATCAAAGATATCTATGACTGCACCTCTATTGACCTATGCCATCGATTAATAAATCATCTCACTTCAGCTATTTTTAACAGCCCTACTTTGCCCTTAAACTTTAAATATTAGTCTAAGCCCCAATCTTCTCTCAAACTTAACGTAAAATTTGATTTCATTGTAGTCGCCACTAGCTAGGGATGCCTTATCTGAGGTCATTAGTTAATTCTCTCACAGTATAAAACCTAATTTAACCTGCTTGGATGGTCAAGTCCAAAACACACTGGTCTGAGTGATCTTGGAAGAATTCTATGAACTTCTCATCCCAGTTGCTACTACCTTTCCAGTTTGTAAGCAACTTTAATCTACATAATAATGATTGCCTTCTCCTTATCACAAGTTTTGAAAATGTCCCATCAGACTCAAAAGGTTAGCTCTGTTTCAGTCTCCACAGATGCTGCCAAAGCTGTTTAGTTTCGTTTCTCCAGCATTCTCTGTTCCTAATTTTCAGCATCCACAGTAATTTTCCTTTCTTCTTGTATACTTGTACACATTTGTGGTTACTGTTAGAGGGCATGGAGTCCACTTCCACTATTGAATCCACCCTCTTGTTTTATCATAGTGACCTGATGGTAAACTAGAATGTTTCTCAAAAGTTTAGGCTGTATAACACCGTTTGTTGAAATATAGGGTAAGATTTAAAAATTTTCACACGATACCGAAATGGATGATTCTGATTGACTGAGAAGGAATAGGTAAGATAACAGAATGAATAAACAAGTGGCAGATGGAATTTAATAGAGAACACAGTTGATCTACGTTAGCAGAAGTGATAAGGGAAAGGCAGTACATCCTTAACGTCACAGTTCGAATGGTGCTGAGAGATCATACACACATCTTTCAAAGGGGCAGATGTGGGGATAGTCGTCAAAGCATTTTCGATCTTGGCATTCGTATATAAAATGTACCAAGATGAACGAAACACTTCTAAAATCTGGTTAGGCCATAACTAAATACTGTGTCCAGTTATGGACATCATTCTTTACGAAAGGTGTGAAGGTTCCTCAGAATTCACCAAAATATTTCCAAGGATAGGAAAATTTAGGTGGGGTAAATTAGATTAGATATAAAGGGGTTGTTCTCCTTGGAAAAAAGAACATTTGAGGGGTATCTGACAGAAGTGTACAAGATAATGACAGGTTTAGATGATAGACAAAGAAAAACTGTTCCCATTGGCTGATGGTATATGTGTAGTTTTAAGATTTTGGATGAGAGATTCAGGGGGAATATGAGGAAGACTTTTTTTTACTGTGAATAGCGATGATCTGGAACTCTGCCTGAGAGAATGGCAGAAACAGAGATAACTAATGATTTCAAATAGAAAGTGGATAGGGTCTTGAAAATCAAATTTGTTGGAACAGAATGGAGAAATGGACTGTCAGACTTGCCCAACTATTGCAGTGGTAGTGCCATCCTGCATGATTGAGGATGGCTTCACATGTAATGGAGACGAGTGCCAATGTTGGTATGGGAAGATGCACAGCTCATCGACAACAGAGGAGCTCAACTTGTTTATTTGTTCATTTTGGTTTCCTCTTCATCTGACAGGTCCTCTCAGGTGGCTGCACTCTTCATGACTCAGATAGTGATGGTCCTTTGCAGCCACTCTTCAGAATTTATTTTGGAAGCCTCCATCCAAAGTGCCCTTTCTCTCTTTCTTCACCACCCCCTCCCCCCACCCATTACATACAGTAATATTAATTTCTTATTGGTCACAGCAAAATATTAATATAGAAGGACAAGGAAGTCCAGTAACATTTGCAACTGTCATGAGGGAGGAGTTTATTCAAGTTAGAAATATTTAAAGACTGACAGAATTCAAGAAATGTTTTCAGCTGACTCAAACTGAAATTTCATGCATTTGAACAAGTGCTGAAGATACATAAATTGCTGAAATCATTTGCAAATAAGTTGGTGTTACAGAAAACAATCACTCCAAAGCAGCAATGGAGGCTGTCAAAGTAACTAAGTCCAAATTTGTCTAAAATGTATGCAGTGCTAGATGTCTTCTGATTGCACAGCATATTTAAAAAAGAGAAGAACTCAGACTAGGCAAGTAGTAGTTGAATAAAGAATTAACTTAAATTTAAATCATGCTTTCAAAGATTCAGGATGTGTCAAATCACTTCAGTCAGTCAATTACTTACTGTTGATGTTTAACCTCATTTTGAGAGTAAATACAGCTGTCAATTTGTACCTTGCAAAATCCCAAAAGCAGATATTCAGACATGTTCAAATATAAACGTATACAAGACCATCACTATGTCACTGCAATTCAGGCAGTGCCTCTAAATTTTACATCCACCTACACAAATGGATATTATCTCCTCAAATTTCTGACAATGTAAGCCTCCTCAGTGTTTCACTGAGCTATCGGCCTAGGCACTCCTTGAATACTAATACGCTCCTAGGAATCTTTTTTCTAAATATCAAATCTCTAGGATTCATTGTTTACAACATTCAAAAAACAGACTGTTATGACAGGAAAACAGTATTATCCCTATAGAATGTTTCTGTGGAGGAGGACCAAGGAGGATGCTCCCATTTTGATATCTTCAGTAATAACATAAAATACGTTGACGTATAAAGATTTGTGTTCTTTTATACTGAAACATTAGTGTTCTAAAACCAATGAGAGAGAGATTAAACAATGAATGGACAGAATGTAATGACCACAAAAGGGAAAAAGCATTTTGAAAACTTGTGCTCTAGTTGCGAAATGATGCACATTTTACCTATGAATACCTGATACCAAATAATGGAACAAGCCCCAATCAAATTTAACTCCAGTACTGTTTTCCAATACATTCAAGAGGAAGTTCTACATTTTTGGATGAGTAAAACATATTTTGCAGGCACTTCCCTGCAGCATTAAAGCTGACTCTTAACAAAAAGCACAAAATATTTTACAAAGATTAGTAAACATTAAGTTTATTGAATCACAGAATTAATTTAACTTTTCCAAAATTCAGAAGTCAATGAAGAGGGAGGGGGACCAAGGAGGATGCTCCCAATTTGATATCTTCAGTAATAATTGATAAAATACACTAAGGCACAAAAGTTACAATAATGCCAACATCGAAAGAAAACCATTTACAAAGTTAATCATTGCTGCATATTTACAAAATCAAATAATCACCAGATTTCCACATATTCAAAATAGTAAGTACCACTGCAACTGTTACATACAGACCATTGCACCATCAACCTATACACGATAGCTGTCCTTTCAACAGCATAAAATAATTCTACAAATTATGTTTTAATCCTTTGCTTAAGTCGCTGGACCTTTGAAAAGCACCAGCTGTTTCAGATAAGGCTTTTGTTTAATTGTTTGCCTTCAGACTAGATCTTGTGAACTGATAACTTGATTAAAGTGTATAGAATAGATTTCCTACCACCATTTTAAAAGTCTCTGAGCACTGAATACAGTAGACTAGGTTGAATAATGTGCAGGTAAATTGTTGTTTCACCTGGAAAGTGTGTTTGCTGCCTTAGGTAGCGAGGTGTGAGGAGGTAAATGGGCAAGTGTTGCACCTTCTGTAGCTGTATGGGAAGGTACTGGGGGGTTATGTTGGCAGTGGAGGGGTGCATAAGGGTGTCTTGAACAGAACACTGCAGAATGCTGACAAGGGAAAGGAAGCGAGGGGACTGTATCTGGTGGTGGAATTCTGCCGGAGGTGGTAGAAATGGCACCACACAATCCTTTGAATATGGAGGCTAGTGGGGTCAAAAGTGAGGAACAGCAGAATCCTATTATGTTTGTGGAAGAGATGGGAAAGGGGTGAGGGCTCAAGAGTGGGAATCGGTCACACAGACACAGTGGTGGGGAATCCACAATTTAGGAAAAAGATGGAACATTTCTGAGGCCCTCCTGTGAAAGGCAGAATCATCAGAACAGATATGATGGAGACAAAGGAACTGGCAGAATGGGTGCAGTCCTTACAAAATGCAGCATAGAACATAGTACAGTACAGCACAGTACAGGCTCTTCGGCACAAGATGTTGTGCCGAACTTTTACCCTAATCCTAAGGTCTATCTAACCTCCACCCCTACCTTATACTATCATCCATATGCCTATCTAATAGCCACTTAAATGCACCTAATGAGGCTGACTCCGCTACCCCCTCCGACAGTGCATTCCACTAAGGATGTATAATCAAGTTAACTATGGAAATCTGTAGGCTTGTAATGGATATCGGTGGTCAGCTTATCCCCAGGAGTAGAAACAAAGATGTCAAGAAAGGGAAGGGAGAAGTCAGAAATGGACCAGGTGAAGGTGAGAGAGCAGAGTGGAAATTGAAAATAAAAATCGGTCAACTTTTCCGGTTTCAGGTGGGAGAGGGAAGCAGCACCAATAATTTCATTGCATTGGAGAAAGTGTGGCGGGGAGGTACTCCTGTCGGACTGGAGCAAGGAATGTGGTATGTGCCCCACAAAGAGGCCAGCATACCTGGAGCCCAGACAGGAACCCATGGCCACACCTTTAAACTTGAAGAAAGTGACAGGAGTTAAATAAGAGGCTGCTTAAAGCAAGGATGAGCCCAGTCATGGCGATGGTGATTAGCAGTGGGAGCTAAAATTTAATCCCTGTTGTGCACTAAATGATGTGAGCACACCAAGAAAAGCTTTCAAAGCGTTACTATGGCTTGGTCATCCATAAATAATGAAGTAGCAAAGGAAACAGATTCACTAAATTCTCCTCAAACCAACACATGGATTATAGGTGAAAACAGGTTCCAAAATGAGGCAACTACTGTGAAACAGAACCGGCAGGAAAATAATTTTCAATCCCTTAGTTCCCACGTAACATGCACAAGAATAATTATCTCTGCTTGAAACAAACCTGAAGATTTTTTTTTCTGGAAATGGAGATAATTGCCAAAAATAAACAAGTTATATATTTTAAATTGTAAAGCACTTATCCTTAATTTAAACATAAGCTATCTTCCTCTTTGCCATTTAAGTATTTCTTTCTCACTTTCTCAAATCTTCCTGCCTAATTTCAATAAATTCCTCCCTTTTCCCTCATAAGCAAAAGATTGTACCTCTCATTTCTTCTTTATTCCAAAAGGAATCAGATTTCTTTAATATTCATCTTAATTCAAACAGTACACTTCCTCAATAACTTTCTCAACTTGAATTCAATCAATCAGTTAACTCATCCTCATTACTTTGTACAAAACCAGTCAGTTTCATAGCAACTTTTTATTCTGTAGATTGGTTCAGCATGATGTCTTTCCAGATTCTGAAGCACAGACAATTTGGAACAAGAATTTTAGAAAGAAAGGTACGAGATGGATTTTTGTTTGTTCAGAATGAAAAACAAGTCAAACAATAAAGCAACACCTTGGACCATGAATCTCAGCACTCAGTCACTTCAAAGAATACAGTGAACAGCACTTCAGTGTATGCCTATCCTTCCAGTTACAGCAGGTGATAATTAGAAATGACTTATGGTTAGCCATCCACAGTTGAAGAAGTCAAGTCACCCTACCAGCAACAGAGATTCGATTTTTCATGGATCTTGTAAAGCTCTACTCCAGATTTGGTCAGAAGAGACGCACAAAGTTGGAAAGTTAACAGACAGAACATTGCAAGAGAATAACACACATCATTCTGCTTAAATTAGAGCAGCAATATTCCAAAAAAGTACAGTAACATGAGAAAGCAAATTGTTCAACAGTATCTCACTGAAGAAAAAGGAATAACAGAAATAAATTCTACAAACTACCTGTCTTTCAAAAAGACCATTATTGGATATGGAACATTTCAGTTACAATAATGACAGACAGATAAAACTTGATCAAAAAATAAATATGTTGTCAAGTGTGCAAAAAGTATTTTAAAAAGACAAAACTTCCAGTTCACGTTTACATTAATAATCAGTGCAAAATCAGATGATAAATTTTCGTGGCACTAACACAGAATAAATTACAGTAGATTTCTTTAAAGTCAAAGCAGGTTCAGATGGGTGTGCAGTTTAACAGTGTTGAGTCTGTAACCTCATGTTTATCTTCTAAACTTTTCATTAAGATTGATATGGTTTTGGTGAAGTACAAACCAAACAGATGAGTGTCAGTCAAATCTTAAAGTGCACGCTATTCTAAAAATAGATTAGTGTTTTTCTCAAGCTTTAAGTTGACTTTGGAACAGGAAAAAAGGCAGGCTCATTGAAATATTATAACAAATTGGAGCAGAGTAGGCCACTCATCCCATCAAGCCCAATCTGCCATTCAGTTAAACAGAGAGATATCTGATAGTGTTAACTCCAGTTTCCTGCCAGTGGACCCCAACATAACCCTTGATTTCCCTGTGGATCAAAAATCAGCCTAACTCAGCTCTGAATATAATTAACTTCCTGGCCTTTACTGAGGAAATTCCTCTTCACCTCCAATTTAAACAGAAGACCCCTTGTATTGAAACTGTGCTCTTTCTAAATTCGCCAAGGAGAAACATTCTGAGCATCGACCTTGTCAAGACCTCCTCAGAATCTTTTATGCTTTAATATGATCACCTCTCACGTATCCAATGAGAATAGGCTCAACTCACCTCATTAGACAACTTCTTCATTCCAGGAATCGGCCAATTAACCTTCTCTGAACTGCTTTGAAGAAACCACATTCTGGGAGAAACATGTCTCAAAGAACCATTACATTAAAACGCAGTGATATGTAAAATACATCAGAAAATATGAATACTATCAAACGAACAGAAACAAGCAACAATAAAAAGACAATTTTTTTAAAAACCCAAAAACATCACATCACCTCAATAGAAGCCTAAAATCTATAATTTTGTAGTGACGGAAAATAAACCCATTCAATATCTGGCTTTGCAAAATCTACTTCTAATCGGAACGTTTTCTCAGACATAATTGTTATAAATTAATAGGAACAGTATCAAAACTTCACAAGGTTTTCATCCTGTAGTGCAAACAGTTAAGCAAATCAGGAAGAAAATTTCTGTGGCTACAATTATAGATGAAGAATTTAAACATTGGAACAGGGACAACTCAACTATCACATGTAAAACTGTAGATGAAAGTCAACCAAGGTATAAGATTAATATTTAGCATTTTTTCAAAAAAAATAATTTGGATGTTATTCAACTGCAACAATTTGACTTCAATGTGTATATAAAAATTAACCTAAACAAAACATTT
This sequence comes from Stegostoma tigrinum, assembly GCF_030684315.1. Taxonomy (NCBI): domain Eukaryota; kingdom Metazoa; phylum Chordata; class Chondrichthyes; order Orectolobiformes; family Stegostomatidae; genus Stegostoma; species Stegostoma tigrinum. Next base: position 13,009,065 of record NC_081379.1, read on the forward strand.
TTGATTTAAAATGCTCAGCAAATTGGACAGCATCTCTGGAGAAACAGAAGCGAGTTATTGACTTATTGGGTCTGAATATCATTCCTTAAGACTGAATGACGACTTGAAACAGTAACCGGATTCTGCATCTCCATAGATGATCTGGTGAACTGCTGAGTATTCTAGTTTTTTTCTACTTGCCTTGCAGATTTCCAGTAGATGCAGCTTTTTGACTTTAGAATTTTTTGGAAGTTGAATCCAATTCTTTATTTATCTAAGTAGTCAGTCATAACAGAATTAACCAATCATTTACATCAGGAGCTATAATATTTGCAATTTTTTTTAAACCAAAAGTGACTGCATTATCCTGAAACACAAGAGAAATTCAAATCCCAGACCAAAACAAAATTAACAGCAATGACTCTGCTGTGACATCCCACAAGGATCCTTCGAATGTAGTGTGTATTTGTTTTACAGTAACAATGTTTAGTTTCAATCCTTTTCTTCATTTCTACACAGGTTTGTTTTGGAGATGGGATGAATGAATGAAAGGGCTTTATGATAATGAGAGTATTAGTACCAGTTGTAAATTATATAGTGTATATTTAGGCAAGATTAATTTCATACATCAATGTGGTGCATGATTCTGCCAGGTAATTCACTGATTTTCAAACAAAACTTCACCACAGGCCCATAAACAGAAGTGCTTTTCTATAAACTGGAAAGACCATAAATAACTGAAGATGGCACATTGACCACATGTTAAGAGTGCAGTTATTGCCCTCCTTTCAGCACAGAATGAATCCCAGACCTGTTTTCTTAAATGCACAGACTATTTCAATTACACACAGCAGGGTGGCAAAAGGAAAAAGGTAGCCACCTCAGATCAATCATTTGACTCCTCAAGAGCAAAATGGGAGCAGCTCAACTAGCTGGCCTTCTTATAGCCAGACATTATAGAATGAAGTGCTGGGATAACGTAAAACAAAAGCAGATAAACGTAATTCAGTTGGTTACCATAGCCTATTTGTAATCACAAAAATAAAACATCTGAACTCTTATAGCAACAATATCCATTACATCTCAGTTCCCAGTGCGTATGACTAATCTGTAAACATTAAAAGTAAGTATGTACATATTTCCTCTCCAACAACCCAATTCTTTCACGTTTAATTTCACAGGACTTCTTGCAGGTTGCTTGACCAGTACCATATTCACTTGTAACTAGCTTTATACGTATTGACAATCAACCACGTCTTGTGTAAGAGAGCAGCTGGCTCTTTAAAAAGTTTCCAAGTGTTTTCAGTGTAGCAAATGAAGATGTCAAAATACATATGGTACCGAAATCTTGAGCTGCACAAGTAGTTGATTTGCCAATAGGAATGCAAATATTATCCTTCCAGATATTAAAAATAAAAGAATCCATTCAGCAGGCATTCCACGACGAAACAATCTTTTACCGACGACGGATGGGTTTGTACACACAAATCATCATTAAAATCATGATGAGTAGTAGAATGCTGAGAACACTGACAGTAAGGGCTGTATGTAAAACAAGAAGTAGTAAATTAATCACCTTTTTAATAAAATGGACTTTTTGAATTTTCTGCTCAATAAGGCAGGAATTTCCAGTGTAGCTTTTGCAACCTGCCTACTGAAGCTATAATTATGGAAGAGCATAAAATATAGATACAGATGTAGACCTGTACAAGGATAAACCTGTTGTGCTCTAACATGGTGTTGTATGACTTCCGACTTTGTCCACGCCAGTCCAACATCCACATCTCCACATCATCATTAAACAGAGGGGCGCAACTTATGGTACTTTAACCTGAGAGTCACCACCTCAGGCAAGAGGAAAGGGTTGAGCAGCAGAGTCCTTTGTGGTTACCTCAGCAAGTGCAGGAATTCAACCCACACTGTTGGCGTTATTCTGCATCACAAACCACATAACTACTCAACTGAGCTTACCAACTCCCCCAGCCAGTATGTATTATACAAGATTCTGAATTAGCAGAAAAGGTCAGAACAGCAGCAAAAGAAAACTAAAAATGCTTGAAAAACTCAGCCAGTCTGGCAGCACCTGTGGAGAGAAACAAAGCTAAGGAGATCTCCAGCATCTGCAGAATTTTGCTTCTACGTAAAACTTACATTACTCAATTCAGCAGGCTAATTATAACTATCATTTTAAAATAAATTTTCTTTCACCTGATGGGGCATCTTGTGGAGTTGCAGTTCCATATGCATTTGGCCTAATCAGGTACTGCAAACCGATTGCGCAACTCAGCTTTCATATGCACGGTGCAAAACAATAAATGCAGCTACTAAATCTCACAGACGCAGTGAAAATGATCAGACAGTACTTTCTTTTGGGGGATTTTATTTGAAGTAAATATTGGTTAAATATTGCTCTCTTTAAAGCAGAAGCCCGTGACCAGGTAAAATGAAACGTCAATTATTTCGAAATGTTAACTCTTTTCTCCCCACAGATGCTGCCAGACATAGACTTCCTCGAGCAATTTCTGCTTTTGTTTCAGATTTCCAGCATCTGCAGTTCCTGGTTTTGTCCTCGGTTTATTATTTCATCCAAAAGGCACCAATGAAAGATCGAGCCTACGGATTAGGCATGGGACTCAAACGCACTACCTGCGCCCGAACCACAGCCAGCTGCTACAGAAGGCTTTCCTTCCCCTTTAATCCGTCCCTTAAAGGTTCTGCTTCTTGCCGACACATTGAAACTGAGCGGGATGCGCTCTGGGGGAAAGAGGCCACTATGGCCGCAGTGTTTCTGTCTTACCCGGGGAGTAGGGCTTGGGGTGGAGGGGAATACCCGGATGGTGTAGGGGCTACTTTTTATTCTTACCGAGGTTTTGGTACCTCAGGACACTGAAGGGCCGGTCCCTTGAAGTTGACGGTTGGTTTTGGCTCACGATGAGCGTAAATAAAGCGGCGAGGACACCGGCAAAGAAGGGACCCATCCTGCGCCGCCACTGGGTCCTAGCTCCCGACTGATGCGCGCGCAATCCCCAAGCAATGGACGCGATTGCGCCACGCGTAAGCAGCTAACGCGATGACATCATTCACACCTTGTTGCCGCCGTTCATGTTGCTACTGTCTCTCCTACTCCGGAGGTGTGTCACACTATCTCTGAACAGGTTGATAGAAAACATGCTCATGTATCTTCTTTAGGATTACAACTGTACTAGGTGAAAGTAATAAGGAAAATGTTTCTTTTAAATGTTTTTAAGCACCTAAAATAAACTGTAAACTAATCAATACTTTTGCAATAAAACAAAGGACCGTAGATCCTGCAGATATTAAACAGAAAGAAATCAGAAGTTTGCAGAGAAACTCAGCAGGTCTGGCAGCATCTGTGGAGGGAAAGACAGTGTTAAGGTTTAGAGTACTTTGACTCTTCTGATCGAGGAACTTGACCTCAGGATGGACAGGTCCCCTGCTATCCACCCATACTCTTGATCTCTAAACCTCCTGCATGAATCCTAGCCCACAAGCTGCCCCTTGCCCCTTTTCGGTGTCCATGTACACAGATCCTTGAAAGTTGCCACCCAGGTTGACAGGGCTGTTAAGAAGGCATACAGTGTTTTAGCTTTTATTAATAGAGGGATCGAGTTCCGGAACCAAGAGGTTATGGTGAAGCTGCACAAAACTCTGGTGCGGCCGCACTTGGAGTATTGTGTACAGTTCTGGTCACCGCATTATAAGAAGGATGTGGAAGCTTTGGAAAGGGTGCAGAGGAGATTTACTAGGATGTTGCCTGGTATGGAGGGAAGGTCTTAGGAGGAAAGGCTGAGGGACTTGAGGCTGTTTTTGTTAGAGAGAAGGTTGAGAGGTGACTTAATTGAAACATATAAAATAATCAGAGGGTTAGATAGGGTGGATAGGGAGAGCCTTTTTCCTAGGATGGTGACAGCGAGCACGAGGGGGAATAGCTTTAAAGTGAGGGGTGAAAGATATAGGACAGATGTCAGAGGTAGTTTCTTTACTCAGAGAGTAGTAAGGGAATGGAACGCTTTGCCTGCAACGGTAGTAGATTCGCCAACTTTAGGTATATTTAAGTCGTCATTGGACGAGCGTATGGACGTACATGGAATAGTGTAGGTTAGATGGACTTGAGATCGGTATGACAGGTCAGCACAACATCGAGGGCCGAAGGGCCTGTACTGTGCTGTAATGTTCTATGTTCCTTCACTCACCTGTGCCTAGATCTATTGGTAATCCTGGGTCTCAGATGTGTGTCATATTGGAGTAGCCACCATATTCCCAAACCACTGGCCCATTTGTCATCCTGTTGATATGGTAACCTGAATGTGCATCAACCATTGCCCGCCAGAGGTTCATGTAAAACATGCTTTAGAAAGCCATAGCAATCCCTGTATTCAAATTATACTTTGTAAACGGGCTGTTAGCTATGCGTGTACATACATGTCACCAATGTAGGAGTTAATTACCCATTAACATTCACCTCACATTTTATTCATTGTTTGGTAACGGTTACAATTTTTAAAAATGAATACATCAGGAATAAGTGAGCTTAACTAGGAGCACTTTTCAAAAGTACAAACACATTTGTTATTTTACAAAATATTAATTAAAAAATCATAATCTTCAAATGTTCATTAATAACAAGTACAAAACCAAGTAACAGCATTTTATCTTGTATAATTTAGGAAGTACATTGAAATGGCATTATGGGATTGCTTACTGATTAATTTAAGATTGGGCAAACAATTGAGTAAGTGAACAATCTAGCTCTCTTGCACTAGGATAAAGGACTGTAAACTAATTCAGGACAAAGAGCAAGGTTTAATGTGTAAAAGCTGTTCTTTGAGTATAAGTTCTTGTAACTGTAAGTAATGCAAATCTCAAACATTTGGTCTACATGGTTGGCAAGTCAGACTTTTTCAGTGGTAGGTACTGATAAGTTAGTAAAACATTATTAGACGTTTTGTAACAACAATTTTCTTGCATTGTTTTTTCACCCACAAAATTACAAAAGGTACAAAATGAAAGGTCTTTTTATCTATATGTTAACAATAAGCTCCTTGTCGAAGCTTCTGAAAAATTCCTTATTACTGTTCATATTGCTGTTCTTGCTGAAGCTGAAACGTTGAATGCAGTGTCAACTGCTTTTCCACTTCCCACCTCACACAAATCCTTCCGTGATTTTTTTTTTAAAATCCATATCAATCCCAAAGTAAAGTTTCTGCATGTACTATGTACAAAGAATTAAGGGATAGTATTCATGCAGAATGAATCAGGCTTCGGGTCTCTGATTGTCTTCTCAGGACGAATGCAGACTGCCAGACGCTGTGTGGACAAAAAAAGTAATTACTGTCATAATAAAAATGAGAAGAAGTCTTGCTTCTTACACGACTCTTTGCAAAGTTCTAAGTGTATGCGCAGAATCTTTAAAAGCATTCACAGAGGGAGCTTTGGATGACACAATATGAAAAAATGATTGCTCATATGAATGGAGTTTCAATTCAACAGTAATTTTGGATACAATTGGATAATTTGATGAGTTGGCACCAAGTGAACCAAGGGTAACTCCAATCCAACGATTAAAATATTTTGTTGAGAGCTGTTTGTGATACATTCTTGGGCGCTACTTCTTTATTTTTGGGGAGTGTTCTTTTTGATTTTCAGAGTTGCCTTTTTCATCCTTACTAACTGTTTTATTAGATGATGCAGTGTAATATGCCTTCTCTATTTGTGTTGAATTTTTAGCATTTTCTTCTTTAGAAAGATAGCAGTGATGCTAAGATTGTCAGCACACTCATTAATCCTGTTATCCTGGAATCCCTAGAGAAGATGCTTTGTAAGTTCATGATAAATACATGTACTGAAATGTTTTCAAAACTGTAAACAGCCCCTTCCCCAACTATACGGTATCCACTCTTTGACCCAAGAGATCTGGTTAATCTTTTTGCAGATTCACCACTGACAATCAGAAGCTGAATTCATTTGGGATCAGCAATATGTTTCCTGAACTGCTTGTTGCCATTGAGAGCCAATGCCCTTGTTGGTTCAGTACGGAGTGCCTTTGGAACATTTTATTTCTTTTATTCACTTGTGGGATGCGGGCATCGCTGACTGACCACCATTTATTGCCTATCCCTAGCTGCCCTTGAACTGAGTGGCTTGCTAGGCTACTTCAGACAACAGCTGCTGAGAGTCAAGCACATTTCTGTGAGTCTAGAGTCACATGTAGGCCAGACCAAATGAGGATGGCAGATTTTCTTCCCGGGAGGACATTAGTGAGCTAGATGGGTTTTTCCAACAATTGGCAATGGTTTCACAGTAGATTCATAATTCCAGATTTTTTTTAAGAATTGAATTTAAATTCCATCATCTGTTTAGCCAGAACATTAGCTAAATTTCTGGATTAATGGTCTAGCGACAATACCAGTAGGCCATAACGTTTTAGCTTGAGCCACCTGTAAAGTACCAGTATGTTGTGACTTTACGATGTGACCATCAAGGCATGCTCAAGGTCTCCCCTATTTTTCTAATGGATTTTCTATCAAGAGCAGTAAAATATTCAATTGGAATCAGCCCCTCTTCCTCCTCCTGACTGATATTCAAGCTTTTTGCTTCCCGACACTCAGGCCCTGTTCTCCATTCTCTTCCTTTTTCCTGTCCCACAAGGCACTTCAGTCTCTTAAGGATTCCACATTAAATCAGGTTGAGTAGCCTCCACTCTAGTTTTTAATGAGGAAAGACACAGTAAAAACTCACCCACCAAATCATATTCACACTGACTACATGAGTAGTTAGTGGAGTTATATGAAACTCACATCAGTAGGGACTTGTGATCATGTTATGAAGCTAAAACATCTTGTTGCCACAGAATCGAGGGAGCAGTTCAAAAAGAAAAAAACATGTTGTTCGTTACAAACTCCTGAATTCAATATATAGGAAGCAAGACAGTAGAAACAGTAATGTGGAAATCAATCTTCAGCTTTTTTCAATGTGCTAGTGTAAGATCTAGAAAGATCTAATTCCCTAAATTAATTCAAATCAAGCTTCACCAAAAGTCTTTAATGAGACAATGCAAAAGGAGGTTTAGTTTGTACATGGACCTCTGATTGCTTCATGACAACCCTGTATTCTAATTCAGAACTGACACTCGTCACCTTCATGAGCACCAAAATACAACTCCAAATATCAGAACTCTTTCTGTCATCACTTCATATGATATTTGAACAGTTGATAACAAATTCAAAATACTTTTCCATAAAGGTGACAACTTTTGTAAACTGTTTATTGTGCACGTTGAACTAACGTAGGTAAAAATGCAATAAGATTCATAACTGTTTGGAATTTGAAGTTTAAAAGTAACACTTTCCCCCTTTATACCTTTTATTCTTTTTCTTCCGCTTTATAATTGACTTGTGACTGCATACCATTTCTATGCTTTCTACTTTCGAGATCTTACACTAGCACATTGGAAAAAACTGAAGATTGATTTCCACATTACAGTTTCTACTGCCTTGCTTTCTTTCTATTGAATTCAGGAGTTTGTAACAAACCATACGTTTTTTCTTTTTGAACTGTAAATGGGAATGGAAGTTGGACTGCTACATAACAGAAATACCAGAAGAGTTTTGAATCATGAAAAAATTAAGCAATGCACATTTTTAGCCATACTTTTCAAAGAGTGAGGAGGATAATTTGAGAAAGAGTGGCAACAGGAATCTTTGAGTTAAGGAAACGCTGCCTGACAACAGCCCTCAGATCGGTTGAGCTGCAGATTATTACAGATCTGTAAGTGCAGAGCAGCCAGAGACGGTAAGCAGAAAACATCTCTTTCTTCCTTCTCTCAAGGTGAGTGGAAAGTCAATAAATCAAGAAACTTAAAAAGAAATTCTTGTAAAGGAAAGACCTATGTCTACCAGATCATCTATCAAATTATAGAATTACCATCGTTTTACAAACAACAGGGAGCCATCATGCTAAAGTCAAAAGAAATTGTGACAGACAATTTAATCCATACTTATGTGGTCTTTGGATCTTCAGAATTTTGTTTTCCATGTCTATATTTTTCATTCCGTAATATTGTATATCAAAACATCCAACCATGTGTGTTTGCAATTTTAAAGGGGTATAATTTATGTTGCATAGTAATAGATTAGTAATCTTGTCTTTTTTCTGCCTTTGTTAAAGTTAGGTATGCTTACAATAAATAGTTTTTTTTCTCTCAGCGACAAAACCTGGTTTGCTTTGCTTTTGTCACAAATAGCAGTCAGTTAGGCAAATTTATCTTGGTGGCCTAATTGGGTATTCATATATTTGTGAGAGCTTGTTGAACAATGGGGCACAATTACTGGCACACTTTTCTCACTTAAGATGTGACAGGTGAAAGAAAAGGCAATGTATTGTGTCAGATACTATGGATGAGAAACATCCATGTGTGTAAAACGTGTGACCATGGAAATTTTATTTTAACCTTGTCAAATGAATCAACTCAAATACATAATTCCTTCTGACCATCACACTTTGCATTCATGTTCTGTTAAATGCAAAATAGCACAAGAAAAACGTTTTTCCTTCAAATGTGGCATTCCTACCTGCTTAAGAGATCCAGGCGTCCATACTAATTTATATACCATGTATACTGGAATCCAGATGAAGGATGAAGCTCCAATCAGGTATCCGACTGTCATACTCCAGTCTGGATAATTGTAACCAAATAGACTGAGTGGGGGCTGATAGACAAGCGAGCTCACTGTTATAAACTGCAAAGAAAATAAAAAATGGAATTCTTAAACCTTAATTAAACAAAGAATGCCTTTTTTTCCCTTATGTGAGGGTGGATGCTCAGAGTTTTCCAGTTTTGTCCTTTTAAGGCCATTCTCTTTCTCAACATTTTTAGCAACAATTACAGTCTTACATTGATCACAAGAGGACAGGGTGGATTTTCATATTGAGGGAATGGACATAACATTCAATTAAGAAACCATTATGTGCCCTAAATTGGGACTGTGCCAACTTCCTAGACAATACGATTCCATGCTGGTGCTGGAAATTTGAGGAAGGGTTGCGAGAGGGCATGAGAAATCTGTGAGGGCGGGCAAAGATTTTTAATCCACAATGTTTTAAAGTTAAAAGCACATACTTCTCTGTGACATTTTGCAAGACAGCAATCAGGCCTCAAAGATAGCAAGGTAGGTCATTCTCACTGTTAAAAGTTACTGCAATGGTTTAAAGGGGCCACAAAACTGCAGCACCTGGTTGAAGCTCCACATCAACAATTGTTGCCTCAGATTTCATAACTCTAAACTTCTGTTGGGACAGTGTCCTGCAATTTTGGAAGCCCTGTTTCAAAATCTCAGGGTCTTATCCCAATCCAGAGCCTCCTGCCTTATAACACAGCTGCAGTAAGTTCAACACAGGGACTGCAGCACTTTACAAACAAGGCTCACCACCACCTTCCCAAGGATAATTAGTGATTCACAATAAATGTTGGCAATGCCCACATCCAAAGAAAGAATTTTTAAAAATTATCCTGTGCTATCTCACTTTCCCTTCAATTACCTGCAGGATGAGACCTGGCCGTTTGAAAGATTTCATTCCATTATTTTTTGTGCTGTGATTGTGAGCTGCATAACGTTTCTGAATTACCGGTAAATTAATTGAGAGGATTTAGTAGAAAACACAAGAATAGTTAAATATTTAGTAAATAATCCAGCTATATGAAGAAACTGAAACTACTAGGAACTTGCCTTCTAAAACTGCTTCTTTAATCACTGTACACCTTTTCACATGTTAGCTTGCATGTACCTCAGGCTGCCTTTGCATTGAACTCTTTTGAAAACAATCATACTTCCATAAGCAAATTTTTAAAATATGGATTCAAACTTCAGTCTGTAATATGCTGAAAGTTGCATTGTGCAATATTACTGTACAAATATTTACATTCCTAACAAATTTTTTGTCTGTTATTTTAATTTTTTAAGGTAGGTGCTATGACTCGTTTAAAGTAAGGAAAGTATTAATTTAGTACTTCACAACAAAAGATTTCCAGCTGATAATGTTTTATGAAGAAATTGGGCAGAAATTTCCCATTTGCAGTTAATTCATGACACCCAGTGCGCTGTGGCTCAGACTTTTCTTACGAAGTCCTCATTCACTTTTCATTCATTTTTACCTGAGCTTTCCTCAAGGAATCATTCAGGCAGAAAGATGAATGTGCACACTGCAGCAAGTGGACTTTCCTCACTTCCCACTTGGCAGACAGGGACTTATGAGATGTTAACGGGTGGGGTGGTGTGTGGGCAGGTTGAGTACAGCGGGTTTTTTTTTGTTTCCAGCTAAGCAGCATTGGTGTCCATGTCACCAGACTAAAACAGCCCAGTGGTGTGTCCTGGATAAAGGAGGAATCCCAGCAGTGCAGGATGAAGAGGGTTAATGATCTTCTGAGCTAGGTAAGGGTAAGTGTCTCAATCTTCACCCTACCACCTCACACTCACAGGGCCATCATGCACTTTAACTTTGCTTTCAGTATTGCATTTATTCTGCGCACTCAGTGACTTTCAGTCACCTTATCCTCTCAAACTATTATCCTTCTTGCCCTGTGCAATTCCTATTCACTAACTGGGAATGCCTCCCCAGTTATCCTTCTCATACACCACTACAAACTGCTCTGCAAACCATGTCCATCATACTGAGATGCTTCCATTGTCTGGTAAGACCAAGTGCCTGACTGACTTTGGTAATTCCTTTGGACTGGAACAGGATGAGCTCTTTGACTGACCATGGCATTACCCTATGACTGACTGTAGTCCCCCTTCATCCTAACTGAAAACATTCATGGCCACTTAGAGCACATGCAATGTATTTGCCACATAAATTGCTGGCATGTGCTGAAGGTATGACATTGAGGTAGCACGGTGCCGCATAGTGACACGTACACACTTGACTGTTCAGCGCTGTCAATCATCAGAAGCTGTCTGCTTTTCCCTCTGCATTGCAAAACAATTCCAGCCATAGAGCCTCAGCCCATTTGTCATAGCTGAGTCCTTGCGTGTGCACTGAGAAAGCAATGTGAAGTATGAAGAAGTTGGCAGCTCCCAAGTAAGCACAAACTGAGGGAGCACTAGGAAAACAAGCTATGAGCTGTAAGGTATATCCTGTACCGATGCAAGAGATGGTTGTGCCTCCCTGAGCACAAAACAATTTGACAGATCCATGCAAGTTAGAAGTGTCCCTGAGCTCCAAAACAAATTATTTTAAGGGCTGAAACGGTGACTGAGTTGGTCTGAGAGCAGGTATGAAGTGGGTGAAGCTTTTTGACATTGACCAGCATGAATGAAAGGTTAAGGTGGAGTATGCAGGGCCATTGTTGTGAAGAAGTATGATGGCCAGGAAAGGAATTCAGCAAGTGGCAGCCACAAGGTATTCTCTTTGATTTCCTTTGGGGATTTGTGCTGTCTTGTTACTTGGTAACAGAGGAGAATTGGAAGTAGCCATGAGGCAAATTCGGGCTTTAGTGAGTTGCAAATGCGTGGAAATAAGGTAGTCACCATTCAATGGTGGGATTCTGAAATTGCTATTTACCTTCGGTTGAAAATCTGGAATTACTTTTCTCAAACAAGAATCTGATTTTTCCCTTCTTACCATATTTTCCCATCTTTTTCTCCATTACTCTCACAACACAATACTATACTTCCCATTATTTTTTAATATGAATATTGAAGAAAGCTTTACCACTGTCTGGTTGTTGAGACACAAGACAGATATTCAAACCATCAATGTAATGTAGGAGAAGCTACAACATTAATCACCAGTGCCAAAAGACTGAATTATGAAGAAAGACTGAGAAAATGTAGGATTTTCATCTGTGAAAGGAAGAAACTGAAGTGGAATCTCATCAAACTGTATAAGTTGGTGGTGAAAAACAAAATCCTGAACACAGCTTCAAATTTAACATCGAAAATCAAAAGTATAAGATACATTTAGAACCGATTATCTGGCACTCACACAGATTGGGCTTGTGAGTCGGTTACTTCAAGGTAAAAAAAACTGCAATGATATCTGACATATGAGTTTCTACCTAATTTTACATAGTTTTCATGGCAAGGATGTAACATCCAGGCTACTGCTTTATTGGATACAAAATTAGTCTTTTGCTAAGATTACAAGAAAGGAAAAAAACACATTGATCAAAAATGAATTAAGGGTGTGAATGAATTGTTCTCAAGACTCAGATATGTGTGTTTCATTTCTCATTAGCATGTAATTGTTTTTCTGGCAGTGTTTCATTAATTGTTATTGATTGACATTTCTGTGTTCAAAGGCGAAAAGGCTATGTGCAAAGAATCCATTAGTCAGCAATTCTGGTAGAGACAATTCAGACCCTCTCCATACTTGTGACTCATATTCTACCTATTATTTTGAAAGATGCACTTGAACTACAGCCCATTCACCAATGAATGAGAAGGTTCAGTGCCAACTGATCAATGGAATTATTATATGCCCACAAATTAAAGCAGTGGCTTAATGAAATGAATGCATTAATGTCTTGTGGATTTGGTTGAAATATTATTGTCACATGAACTGATATACAGTTGTCTTACGTACTTTACAGGCAGATTTATTCCAATTTTTTTAGAATATTTGTCTTTAGGATGTGTATTTGCCTCCAACAGGGTGTTTTAATTGATACAGAAATGCTTATGTTATCTCCTGTAATATAAAAAAATGTGTGTGGAAATCATGGTATTGAAGTATGCAACAGTTATTTATTAAGAATAATGATAATGTACAAATGTTACATCCCTCAGGCACATAATTATCTACACTATTATCAAGCAATTGGTTTGCAACAGAGGAGCACGTTTCTAGTCAAGTGTCATGTTTCAAGTGAACCCTGGGTGAGATGGAAGACGAGACCTGTAGACCCTCAGGTCACATGCTATGATACTTTGATGCTATGATGAGCAGTCTGTTAAAGGTCCACTGACACACTGACTGGGAGACATAACACAAAAGGCTTAGCAAGGACAGTATTTATTTGTATTTGCTATTGCCCCTATATAGGATGTAATGGGATTTCTTCTTGAACAATTTGATGAAACTGAGCAGATGCTTGGCCATTAAATGGGTAGTTAATAATCAACCATGCTGGAATGGGATTGGAATCATATACATGCCAAGCCAGGAAAGAAAGCTACAATTCCTTGCCCATTTGTTAAGCAGTTAAATAATCCACAATACCAGGGTGACCTTAACTGATATTGGGTTTTAAAAAAAAGTAATTCAAATTCTAAAAGCACCAGGTTAAGTTGTTGAATTATGTTCTATGCGATGCTCGTACTAACTTCTAAATAACATTACCACTACACCACCATAACCACAATTTTCTTGAAAAGGTATCGAGTTTTGTATGTTGTCTATGTATCTTCACTTCAGTATATTCATTTATCTGCAAATAAGTTTGGAATTGTAGTTTAGCTCTGCAAAATAATCCAGGAGTACAACTCTGACATCCAAGATGATGGGAGACGTAAATGGCCATTAGGTAACTCACTACGATCAGGGAGACTGCCATAATCCAACTGTGCAGATGTGAATAGATGTTGGGGTTAGGTGCATTCTGAATCATTCTGGACGGATGAATAGATGCCTTTTTCATCAGAAACACAGCCTTGTGCTGGACCATTTCCAGAGATGTATTTTTACTTTATATGAGGACCTGTGCTATTTAAAAGGGCCCTGGGATTCTGCTTCATTGGAAACCAGAGCTTTCTGAGAGGCACTTTGCATGTTGTAATCATTTTTCAATCCATAAATCAATTAATTGTGGAATCCAGGTCTGCCAGGAATACGTACATGTGTGACTGCAAGATGCAAGTCCACTCTGTGTTGGTACTCAAGAAATTGGAATTCCTACTCCTGACAATAGTATAAGGAGAAATTCAAGAAGTGCACACATCTCCATCAGAATCTTTCGTTTTGGGGGAAGGACAGAATCAATGCCTGCAGCAAATTCTAGTTGCTCCCACATGACTCTGGATCACTTACAACAGCCCAGAAATTCAAGATCTATCTTTTGCATTGAATTTGTGAAGCTGTTAATAATGTGGATACAATCTAACCTAGGGTGATCAATACAATATCAGAAACACTACAGGAGGAATGGTCAGAGAAAACAAGAATACCTCCTTGTGATATACAAACCAACAAATTGCTTAAGGCTTGTTACTCACAGCTAGAAAGGCAGGACTGATCCCCACCCAGCAAACCCTCCAAAACAGTCCTGGTGAGAGACCCAACATTGTCTGAATATCACTGCAGAATCGCTGGACACCTGCACATAAATCAAGGACAGAAAATGGGACAATTTCAGAGCTGGTCAAAATACTGACAGTATAAACTTGAAACACTCTTTGTTCAATAATATTTATTGGTATATATGTAAACATTGTTTATGCCATGTACATACTTTAAGGCTATAAATATTATGCCCTATACATGTTTTAATGCTATAAATATGTTCTATGCATGTATGTCAGCAGGGGTTTGTGTTCATCTTCTAATGTATGTTTTATGTTATTTATGAAATCATGCCAAATCATTTTATTTCAAAGCTTTTCTGCTTAGCTACACCTGGATTTCTGCCCCATTAGAATTTGGATTCCAATAACCCTTTAAGTAGAACTCACAGTCTTCCACTGCATTGAGACTAGAAGGAAATCGGACATCAGTATTACTGAGCACCTTACTGGGTGGGTATTCTTCATATATGAACCAAGTAAAGAATATTGATAGGCTACTGAGCTGTGAAAGGCACTTTGGTTAAATGCAATCCTATTTCAGCAAATGGGCACCCATCTGCATTTCCAGCAAGCGTTTTCTTAAAATAAACAACTTACATTTAATTTGATGCTTCATCTTATTAAACACATCCTGATTTAGAATTAGATTCCTTGACTTTAGAGTGCAGAGGATGTAGATAGGTTAAGTGAATGGGCAAAGATCTGGCAAATGGAATATAATGTGGGAAAATGTTAACTTGCCAATATTGGCAGGATGAATAATAAAGCATATCATTCAAATAGTGTGAGATTGCAGAGCTCTGAACTGAAATGAGATCTAGGTGTCCCAGTGTGTAAATTGCAGAGGTTAGTAATCAGATCCAAAAAATATTTTGGAAAGCAAATATAATGTTATCACTTATTGAAGGAGGATTGAATACATAAGTTTGGAGTTATACTTCAGTTACTCAGGCCGTTGGTGAGACCACATCTAGAGTATTGTGTACAGTATGGTCTCCCTATTTAATGAAGGAATGTGTTGGAAGCTGAAGGTTTACTAGACTAATAGCTGGAAGGGGCAGGTTGTCTTATAAAGAAAGTTTGGACAGACTGGGCTTTTACCCTCTGAAAATAAGAAGAGTTAGATGTTAGAACATATAAGATCCTGAGAGATCTTGACAGGCTGAATGCAGGAAAGATGTTTTCTCTTGTCGCGTGTCTAGAACACAGGCTCATTATTTAAAAATAAGGGGTCATGCATTTAAGATAGAGGTAGGGAGAAATTTCTTCTTGCAAGAGCATTGTAAATCTTTTGAACTGTCTTTCTGAAGATGTTGTGGAAGCAGAGTCCTTGAATGGTTTGAAGGCAGAGGAGTGTAAAAGGGGGCGAAAGGTTATCTGGGGTAGCTGAGAATGTGAATTAGTCAAATCAGCCATGATATTGAGTGACAGAGCAGGCTCAAGAGGCTGACTGGCTTATTTCTGCTCCTAATTCGTGTGTTTGTCTTTCTTGTAAAATGGTTATATGCTCCCTCTTGCTTTTTGGATTTCACCCCTTTTTTTGTTCAGAGGCACTTAATTATTGGGGTTGCAGCCATTGTTTGGATGCAAAACAGGCTCAGCACAAACTGATTTAGTAATTAAATGACCATCACATAATCTGTGCAGGTGTTTGGCTCAGTGAAAAATACAGCAGCTCCATTCTTTGGCCATACTTATGTTCACCTAAAACAGGTCTGTAAAGTCAAATGTCTGTGTCAGTTATAGGTGTTAACATCTGTCTAAGTGTCAACGTGCCAAAACTGTCCTCAATTGTTCAGATTTTCTAGGCACCTGTGTAGCTGCTGCCAATGAAGGTGAGTAAATTTTTAACATTTTAGTTGTTGACCAGAGTATTCCTTCCCACTCCACATTACAGCTCTCCCTGCTGATGTCCTCCCTATGATAAGACTTATGTGAGTGCTGTAATTTACCTCTCCCATTGCCAACCCCAAGTATTCTGATGAGGCCTAAAAGCCAATTTGTAATGACCATTCCTTGGCTAGATTTCCTATTTTTAATTATCCAGGCAGAGGAATTAATACGATGAGAGAGAGATAACAAAGTGTGAAGCTGGATGAACACAGCATGCCAAGCAGCATCTCAGGAGCACAAAAGCTGACGTTTCGGACCTAGACCCTTCATCAGAGAATTGATACGATGGTGGATTTCTTACCATAAAACCAAGACACCGCAATGGATTCTAATAAAACTACAGCAATAAGACAGGAACCTGATCCAAAGTCTTCCATCAGTTTGACAACGTATGCCCCTCCCTGAAAAATCCAATTGTGTTTCAAATCAGGCTGGAGTTAACATTACAAAAATATAATACAGTAGCAGGAAATAGAATTCATTAATACATGGGAACTTATCAGACAAAACCTTGGCCATGGAGTTTCAAACAATGAGAGGAGACCTTATCAAAATATGCAAGATTCTTCTATGGCTTAGCAGGGTAGATTCAGAGACATTGATTCTCCTTGTGAGTGAGCCTAGGACCGAAACACATAGTCTCAGAGTGAGAGTCTGCGATTTAAGACAGTGGTGGAGAAAGACTTTTTTTTCTCTCAGAGGCGAATGAATCTGCGGAATTCTTTCCCACAGTGAGTGGTTCAGGCTGGGTCATTAAGTAGAGTCAAGGCTGAGGTGGAGAGATTTCTAATCATTAACGGAATCGAGGGCTAGGAGGAAAAGGTAGGAAGATTACCAGATCAGATATGATCCCATTGAATGGTGGAGTGGACTCAATTTGCCAAATGGCTACTTCTGCTGTTATGTTCTATGGTCTTATGGTAATTTTGGCATAAACTAATGAAACAAAGATTCACTTTATACTGGTTTTAAATGCTGTGTGTAGAAAAATTTCAATCTGTACCAACTCAGTTCATAATTGGCACAATTATAATTGTGCATAATTCTACCCTCAAAAAGCCTATAAAAACAAATGGCCTGGGAAACTAAAAATGTCACATCGTTACAGAGTTGGAGTTAATTAAGTTTATCATGAAGGGTGGTAGTAACTTTGTTTTGTACTTATTTAGTGCTATACCTGACCTGAGAGCATATTTATATTACAGGGTAAATAGCACAAGGTGACCACAAGCTGTCCAGCAGTCCTGGCTGGAGTTGATCCATTTTCAGGACTGGATCTCCACAGTACAGAGTAGACCAATAAAACAGTGGCCCCTGGGATAGTGGAGCCAGGTTTTGGGATGGCTGCAGGAGCTCCTTCACATCCCCAAGAGAAACACAGAAACTTATCAACGGGCTTCCTTTTGTCTGGTCCCCAGCAAATATTGAACACTGTGCACAGTGTATATTTCACATTGAAGAATTGTAGAATAATACTGCAAAGAAGGAGTCATTTGGCTGATTGTGCTCATGCCGATCTTAACCAGCTTTTCCTGTAGCACTGATTTAATTTTCTTTCAAATATATATTCAGTTTCCTTCGAGGGTTTATCCAATTTCACAAATTTAAGGTTTTGGAGATGAGTCACTGTAACAGTTGAATTATAGGATTGCAGAAAATCTCAGTTGCATGTCCAGGGGAGATGCAGTAAAGAAGAACAGAAATAGTGAGTGCTGTATCAGAAGCTTAGAAGAATTAAGTGAAAAGGCTTATTATGAACATAAGAATTAAAAACATGAATACTCCATACTAACCTTAATTTCACTTCATCACCATATCCTTTGATCTCATATCCCTTGATCCTTTCAGACACCATAAAACCTGTCTATCTCAGCCTTAAATATTCTCAACAATGAAGTATTCACACCCTTCTGAGGTAACATTTCCAATGATTCACAACCATCTGTGAAGACATTTCTCCACATCTGAGTCTTAACTCATCAATCCCTTATCCTGAATTTGTGCCCCTTCAATCTAGATTTCCCAGCCTTGAGAAACAACCTGTCACTGCCTACCCTGTCAAACACCTTCAGAATCTTGTATCTTTCAATTATATCTTGTTTCATTCTTCTAAACTCCAAAGAGAAATTCACTCAGCCTTTCACCATTGTACAGCCACCTGATCCCAGAAATTAATCTAGTAGACCTTCATCGTACCGCTGACAATGGATCTATATTTTCCATTAGGTGAAGAGTTAACCAGGAATGGTCTCATAAAAGCTCAAAAGACTTCCTTATTCTTGTACTTTAATCCCCTTACAATAAAGACCAATATGCATTAACATATCATAATATTAGATAATGTAAGATGTTGGACCATTTAATTATCCAGTTGTAATAGCTGGAAAGGATTTACATTCAGGATATCTTGAGTTCAATTTCTTTACTTTGCATCTAACTTTATTCTATCAGATTAACCTATCACTGCTAGCCTATTCAGGGTGCCACAAAATAATGTACAAATATATGTCCATCAAGAAAATATCAAAGCTTCTTCCAGCTGCTTACTTAATTTACATTCTCCCACCGTAATTCCATAATTATTTCTGCAGTTCCTGGCAAAGTGACTTCGTAGTTTTATTCACACTATCTCAGGATGAAACTAAACAGAGGGTTGTAAGAAAAATCATCAGAGACAGAAGCATTGAGAAGTGTTCATATATAATGCTTTTTATACAGTCATTAATCTGCACATAGTTAGATGCTGAGGAACTAGTCATCTGCCCAGCCTCTGGTAGGGGATTGGGAGGGGGTTTAACACAGAAATTTGTCGAGGGTGCTGATGAAGAGACGGGGGTTGAAACAGACACAAGGGTCAAACTTTGTTGGGTTGTGAAGAGAATAGTTCTATCTTGAAAGGAAATGGTTGATGGAGGTGCCCCTACACCCTCCTTCCACCTCCAGCCCGAGTTCTGAACAGTCACTCTCAGATGAGGATAACAAAGTATGGAGCTGGATGAACACAGCAGGCCAAGCAGCATCTCAGGAGCACAAAAGCTGACGTTTCAGGCCTAGACCCTTCATCAGAGAGGGGGATGGGGAGAGGGAACTGGAATAAATAGGGGGAGAGGGGGAGGTGGACCGAAGATGGAGAGAAAACAAGATAGGTAGAGAGGAGAGTATAGGTGGGGAGGTATGGAGGGGATAGGTCAGTCCAGGGAAGATGGACAGGTCAAGGAGGTGGGATGAGGTGGTAGGTAGGAAATGGAGGTGCGGATTGAGGTGGGAGGAAGGGATGGGTGAGAGGAAGAACAGGTTAGGGAGGCAGAGACAGGCTGGGCTGGGTTTGGGATGCAGTGGGGGGAGGGGAAGAACTGGGCTGGTTTTGGGATGTAGTAGGGGAAAGGGAGATTTTGAAGCTTGTGAAGTCCACATTGATACCATTGGGCTGCAGGGTTCCCAAGTGGAATATGAGTTTTGTTCCTGCAAGCTTTGGGTAACCACTGACTCCCACAGCTACCTAGAATACACCTCCTCCCACCCACCCTCCTGCAAAAATTCCATCCACTATTCCCAATTCCTCCTCCTCCGCTGCATCTGCTCCCAGGATGACGCATTCCACTCCCGCACATCCCAGATGTCCACGTTCTTCCAGGACCGCAACTTTCCCCTCGCAGTGGTCGAGAACGCCCTTGACTGCGTCTCCCGCATTTCCCGCAACACATCCCTCACGCCCCGCCCCTGCCACAACTGCCCCCCCCGAGGATCCCCCTCGTCCTCACACTCCACCCCACCAACCTCCGGATACAACGTATCATCCTCCGACACTTCCGCCATCTACAATCCGACCCCACCACCCAAGCCATTTTTCCATCCCCACCCTTGTCTGCCTTCCGGAGTGACCACTCTCTCTGCAACTCCCTTGTCTGCTCCACACTCCCCTCCAACCCCACTACATCCGGCACCTTCCCCTGCAACCGCAGGAAGTGCTACACCTCCCCCCACACGTCCTCCCTCACCTCCATCCCAGGCCCCAGGATGACCTTCCATATCAAACAGATGTTCACCTGCACATCTGCCAATATGGTATATTGTATCCATTGCACCCGGTGTGGCTTCCTCTACATTGGAGAAACCAAGCGGAGGCTTGGGGACCGCTTTGCAGAACGCCTCCGCTCAGTTCGCAACAAACAACTATACCTCCCAGTCGCGAACCATTTCAACTCCACCTCCCATTCCTCAGACGACATGTCCATCATGGGCCTCCTGCAGTGCCACAATGATGCCACCCAAAGGTTGCAGGAACAGCAACTCATATTCCGCTTGGGAACCCTGCAGCCCAATGATATCAATGTGGACTTCACAAGCTTCAAAAATCTCCCCTTCCCCTACTACATCCCAAAACCAGCCCAGCTCTTCCCCTCCCCCCACTGCATCCCAAAACCAGCCCAGCCTGTCTCTCCTTCCCTAACCTGTTCTTCCTCTCACCCATCCCCTCCTCTCACCTCAACCGCACCTCCATTTCCTACCTACCACCTCATCCTGCCTCCTTGACCTGTCCATTTTCCCTGGACTGACCTATCCCCTCCCTACCTCCCCAACTATACTCTCCTCTCTACCTATCTTGTTTTCTCTCCATCTTCGGTCCGCCTCCCCCTCTCTCCCTATTTATTCCAGTTCCCTCTCCCCATCCCCCTCTCTGATGAAGGGTCTAGGCCCGAAACGCCAGCTTTTGTGCTCCTGAGATGCTGCTTGGCCTGCTGTGTTCATCCAGCTCCACACTTTGTTATCTTGGATTCTCCAGCATCTGCAGTTCCCAATATCACTCTCAGATGAGGGCAGGCTGGTTGGCTATGCTAGGCCTTGCCTGAAACAATACAAAATTGTGGAGAAGCTGGGACCAGCAGGAAACTGGTGGTAATGCCATCTGAGGAGGTTTTTCAGGCTCCCCTGCCAGCAGATGAGCATAAACAGAGCAACATGAACAAATTAACTGCAGTTTATGACATCTTGACGGCACACTATTTGCGTAAATAACTAACTACACTTGAAAGGGGACAGGAAGGGTTTGGGATGTCACAAGAAATTGGTAAGGCATTATAGCAACTGCCTTTTCTAGTTTGTTGTTTTTGTGTGATCATCCCCATTTTCACCAACTCCATTACCGTCACTGCAAACTCATTCATGCACTCTCTCTTCATATAGCAGGTTAGCTTGTTTTTAATTGAACAGCTAACATTGGGCGATTTTTAAAAGTTTTATTTTTAGACAACCAAAAATCAAACAACATGAAATTTCCATTGACATTTGTACTTACATTTGTAAGAGTGCTGAGAGAGCCCATAAAACACACAACAACCAATCCCAGCACAAACAGTTCCCTCCTTTTAGCAAACAGGTGAGGATATTCGTCTATCACAGCTGTAATGATAGATTCCAGGCCTCCGTACTGTTGACAAGAAAACCACAATGAATCACTTAGTGTCTGCTCCCTCCCAAAAAAACAAACATACTTTGATCCCTCTCCAGATAGAAGAGGGACACAGCAACAAAGCAATATACTCAGCAACCTTCAGGTGTCTGGAATATTTCCCTACTTTACAGGAATATTATTTCCAAAAGGACAGGAACGTGAAAGTGGATAAACAACAGAATTAACAAAATTGGAACGTCTCCTTGTTTTCCCCCTGAATCCAAATGCTTGCATGCATTTCGAAAATGTAAAGTGATGATACCAAAATCTGGGGTGACTAGACAATAATAGTGCTGAGGTTACATTGGTTTTTAGGCTTGAGACCTACTCACTGTGCAATGTGATGATTGCCCCGAAATGCAATTGCCAATCAATCACCACTCAAAGCCTGCTCAGATATTATATGCAAAGCTCCATATTCACATTCCGGACATAATGTAACTGAAGTAGCTCATTATGTGTGATGCACTCCTTAGAAAATCGTATAATTTGCAATTTTATTGAGTATATCGAAAAAATATAAAGATTAGACATTATTTAAGTGACTAGGCTTTTCAAACTAGGGAGTTCAGAGAGAAATGGAGATTATGGTATCATTTGTTAAAGCTCAGGTCTAGATTAGATGCTAAAAAGCCC
Source organism: Stegostoma tigrinum (assembly GCF_030684315.1). NCBI lineage: Eukaryota > Metazoa > Chordata > Chondrichthyes > Orectolobiformes > Stegostomatidae > Stegostoma > Stegostoma tigrinum. The sequence continues at coordinate 13,031,325 of NC_081379.1, forward strand.
TGTTTGTAAAGAATTGATGATGTCTGTAATGAGATGTTGATAGGCATTCAAGAAAGGAGTTGACTGAATTCCAGAGAGTTATTAACATACAGGAGCTATTGTGCAATAACTGTTCTGTTCTGGTATTTGCTTCGTTGCCTTCGGGGTTTGGAAGGTTTCCAAGTTTTTGTTCCCTGAATTTACCTAGGAATTATATTATTTTTCTGTTGTCTCTCAAATGAGATTGTCCACCCACAAAGGAAGTGATGAGGGCAGGGTTTGGGGAGGTGGTGTGTGTCATTGGTCAGGAAAGCGGTGGTTTGCTGAAATTACTTCACGTCAGGAATTGGACAAACTTGATGGATTATCTGTTTTTTTTTCACAGGTTCTTCCTTACTGAGTGAGTCTTTGCTTCAGGTAGAGATCTTTATTGAGAGAACATCTACCAAATAATCTCATATGGCCAGGAATTACATGGGCATGGCTGGCAGAGGCCAATACATGATCTTCAAAAAAATGGACACCAAACAGTCTTCTATTCAAAACAAACACTGGTTATCTTGTCTGCTCTCAATAATACAATTTTTAATTGCCATCTCACATATAACAACTGAATATTCATTGGTCAGATAAGGTTGCTTTATTGTTATAAGACTGGCAACATAGAAATGGTGAACTTGACTGACATCAGAAAATGACCATGACTTTTGCTGGATTATTGTAAAAGGCCAATCATTCCTGAACCCTTTTCAAGGAAAGGACATGCTATCTTTACTTAGCCTGGCCTACATGGGGTTCCAGTCCATCAATACGTAATTATTTTTAATATCATAAAGATAATAATTATTGGACAATAATGACTGTCCTGTCAGTGTTGCCTGACATGAAGATTTTATAAAAGCCACAAGAAGATTTAATTGCTTGTAGAACATGAACTGGCTAGATCCTCTTCCACCTTAACCTCCAGTTGTCTGGAAATTGATTGCTTGCTGTTTGCTGTACATTGGCCACACACCAGGCCCTCTCCCAGCTAGTTGTTCTTCCATGCCTGGTGAGTCAACAGACTATTTGATGATAGACCACACAACGGCTGAGCCTGATTGTGCCCAAATCTGACTTCTACACGTGTACTGGACAAGGGACTGGGAAAATGCCTCAGTCAATGCTGTTGGTATTAAGTACTAGCAGCTGTTAGAAATTTTCTGGTGCCATTGAAGATGTATTAAATGTTATCCCTACAAACTTCCATTAAAAATGGATGCTGTGTTGGTTTTATACATTTTCCAGCAAGGTAATCTCGAAAGCAAGCACTTTACTGATCTGTTAGAGTCAAATGCCGTGATAAGTGACAAGACTACATTTGTAAATGAAGTTATTTTTTACGGTTAATCTTTGATGTAATAAGCATAGATTCCATAACATATTCCATCTGAAATACTATGAATACAGTTGGAATCTAATTTCTTCCAATGGAAACCCTCAAGCTGTAGGTGATTCCTTTTAAATTGATTCTTCTAACAATTTATACTTACTGTACTATCCAGGCCTAGAGTTATCACCATGAGAAAAAAGAGGATTGCCCAGAATGGGGAGCCATCCATGTTAGCAATGGCCTCAGGATAAGTTATAAACAGGAGACCTGAACCTGCATGCAGAAAAAGAAGAGACTGTCTTTAAAAAGAGATACAAATGCATAATTATGAGTTTGTAATGATTTGGGACTGGCCCTTTGAGTTAGGATAAAATGGGCGAATAAGGGATGTAATGTGGTTTGACCTCAATTCAGCCTGACAACAATCTTGGTTGTTAATAGTTAAATGGGGGACCGGGCAGTTTAACTGGGAAGAAGGCAGAAGATAATCAAACTTATAAACAGTCTTCAGGACAGACGTGTTGACGTTGGATAAATATTAAGGGCACAATTTTCATATTAAATGTACGTAAAAGGAATTCTGTAATTTCAAGGCTGAGTGCACCCCAGCCTATAGGAAAAAGTGTCTTAAAGACATGATTTGCGTGACGCATTTAAGTTAGTTCAGGGTCTGAGGGAGGCACGACAGTTGTACATACTGGACCCATTATACGTTTAATAAAGAAAATGAGTTAGCAGTGTGCTTGCATTGTTTGGGCATTGGGAGTGAATACAGTCAGTAATGGATTGTGGGCAGGAGGCCCTAATATTTAACAAAACAACTGCTGAGTTGTTGAGTGCTGGTGTGGTCTAGTTAAAAAGTTCTCTTGTACTTGGACCCAGTTGCTTTGTTAAATATTAGGTTTCGTAGCTCACAACCCATCACTGGCTATACTCACTCCTGATGTCCAAACAATGAGCTAAGGATATGAAGGAATGGTGATATAGTTCCAGGTCAAAATGCTGTGTAATTTAGTGGGGAACCTGCAGATGGTTACAAACCCATGCATCCTCCTCCTTGTGCCTCTAGGTGGTAGAGGTTGCAGGTTTGCAATGTGCTGCAGTGAGTTGCTGCAGTGCATTTGCAGTTATTATACACTCCTGCCACTGTCCATTGGCAGTAAAAGAATTAAATGTTGAAGCTGGAGTGTGGGGTACCAATTAAGAGGGGCTGTTTTGTCCTAGATGGTGTTGAGCTTCTCAAATATTGCTGGAACTGTACTCATCCAGGCAAGTGGAGAGTACTTCCAACAAACTCCTGACAGTTTTTCTGAAGAAGGGTCCCGACCCAAAACTTCAACTTTCTTGCTCCTCTGCTGCTGCCTGGCCTGCTGTGCTCCTCCAGCTTCATGCTGTGTTATCTCACACTCCTGATGGTGTCTGTCTCAACATGCTCATGAAATGTTACAATGCACTGGTGGCTTTGTTCCACATTCTTTCTTGTGCTGGGCTATACTTAGCAGAGAATGTCTGTTGAAAAATCACTCAAATTCACGCACCTTTGTCTTTTGCCACTTCCTCCACATCAACGTTGCGCATCTCAGCCATGTATCCCAGTACCGTGAAAATTACAAAGCCTGACAAGAGACTAGTCAGGCAGTTCACTAAACTAGTGACAATTGCATCTCTGTAAAGAAAATAATGTTCAACAATAAGAAGTACACTTTATGAGCTAAGAGCTTTCACCCTCTGATTTTAAATGTGAAGAAACCAAATTAGCATTGCTTAAATGTGCACCTGCAATTTCCTGATATCCTGAAGGAAGGGATCACCAATCCTCAATGCATGCATGCAATTTTCACTCATGTATTATTCAATGTTATTAACGAACATTCTGATCAAAAACTGAAAGCCCATGTTTCCACACCACTGTCACAGCAGTGAGGAAGCAGGACTTCTCTTACCCTGACTATTCATATAACTTTCTTTTATCTGTACATGGGATGCGAATGGTGCTGCTGGGCCAGCATTTTTTGCCTACAGCTAATTGCCCTGAAGGAGGTGATGATGAGCTGCTTTCTTGAATTGCTGCAGTCCACGAGGGTGTGGATATATGTTGGGATGAGATTTCCAGGATTTGAACAGTGAAGGAACAGCTATACAATTCAGAATTACACGACTTGTGAAGAAATTTGTGGGTGGTTCCCATTCAACTGTAGCTTTTCTTCTCTATAGTAGAGCTTATGGATTTAGAAGATGGCATTGAAGGAGCCTGGCTGATTTGCTGCAATGCATCTTGTTGATAGTAGACACCATGCAGTGGTGAGGTGAGTGAATATTGAATTTGGTAAATGTGGTGTGAATCAAGTGGGATACTTTGTTCTACTTAGTGCTGAGTTTCTTGAATGTTGTTAGAGTTGCACCCATGTGGGCATGTGGGGAGTATTCCATTGCATTCCTGACTTGTGCCTTGTAGACAGTGGACAGGGATTAGGCAGACAGGAGATGAATTGGTTACTGCAGTATTCCTAGCCTTTAACTTGTTGTAGTCTCAGCATTTATACAGCTGATCCAGTTTAGTTTCAGACCAATGATAACCCCATCATTGTTGAACATCAGGGGCGTTCAGTGGTAGAAGTTCCATTGAATGTCAAGAGGAGATGATTTAGTTCTCTCTTGCAGGAGATAGTCAGTCATTGCCTGATACATGTGTGGCATGAAGGTTCCTTGCCACTTATCAGCCCTAACCTGGATGTTGTCCAGGTCTTCCTGCAAATTGAATTGGATTACTTCTTCATTCAGGTGGTCGTGAATGGTGTTGAACATTGTGCAGTCATCAGCAAACATCCCCAATTCTGACTTTATCATGAAGGAGAGTCACTGATGAATCAGCTGAAATGGGCCTTGGGCGCTACCCTGAGGAACTCCAGCAGACAGGTCACGGGGCTGAAATATTTGGCCACCAAGAAACACAACCTTCTTTTGTATGAGGTATAACTCTAGCCAGTGGAGTGTTTTCCTCTGTCTCTCATTGACTCCAGTTTGCTACAGTGCTTTGGTGGCCTTAATGGCAAGGGCAGTCTTTCCTGCCTCACTTCTGGAATTCAGCTGTTTTGCCTGGACTAAGGCTGTAATAAGGCCAGAAGCTGAGCAGCCGTGTTGAAAACAAAATTGTGCAGGAGTGAGCCGGTTATACATGTACAAACGATTCAAGAACAGCTTCTTCAACTTAGCTTTCTCTGTATCCAGCGCATTCAACCATTTTTTGATATCACATGGAGTGAATATGATTGGCTGGTGTCTGGCTAAAGGTGGATGCGGATGGTTCAGTCTTGACTTTTGTACTGATGTTCTGATCCCTTGTTATAGAGGAAGTGAATATTTGTGGAACTTCCTGCTATTAGTTGTTTAATTGTTCACTATCATTGAGAGCTGGGTGTAGGAGGATGGCAGAACTTGTGGGATTACTTAATCCTGCCTATCACACCCACTGTTTGGCAAGCAATTAGTCCAATGTTTTAGTCTCACCATCTTGATATCTTGCCTGATTGGAATTCCCCGGAACAGGAAATTCTAAAGAAAATAGCAGGCACCTAAATATTACCAATGCAGCTTTAAAAATGGTCTCTTCTCCATGAAGGTTAACTTGCTTATAGCAGGCAGTTTTAAAACTGTGGGTTATGAACCCCAATGGAATTGCAAGGTGTCCATTCTCCCAGGTGGCTCAGTGGTTAGCGCAGCTGCCTCACAGCATCAGGGACCCAGGTTCAATTCCACCCTCGGGTGACTGTCTGTGTGGAGTTTGCATGTTCTCCCCGTGTCTGCACGGGCTTCCTCTGGATGCAAACTCCACACAGACAGTCACCCGAGGGTGGAATTGAACCTGGGTCCCTGGCGCTGTGAGGCTGCAGTGCTAATGCTACTTCCAGCTTCACTGTGTTTCTGCTGCTGTTGTGCAGGGTCCCTTACCCATGGCTGGTGATTCAACTTCATAGGTACTGGCAACTAGACCAAGAGTAGGACAGCAGTGGTGAAAGGAACAGGTAATGATGATGATGGAAAAGAGACTGATTATGGCATGTCCTGGGGAGTGGACACAGCTGACTATGATGTGTGTTGGGGAAGGGGAAAGGGGCTGATTTTACTGTGTGAGGAAGAGGAGATCGTCTGATTAGATTGTGGTTGGAGTTGAGAGAGGGGTAATGCACTGTGTGTAGGCAGGAGGAAAAGGTGCAGAATTTTGTTTGTAGTTTGTAGATGGGGAGAAGACGCCCTTCACTGAATTTCTAGTTACTGGAAAATATGAAGAATTTGCTTGAGGCCGATATGGACGCATAAAATGTTAACATTTTTACAGAGTAAATTAAAAGCACAGATTTTCATAGTGATATGATGTACTTTGGCATGTTAATCCATAATGTGCAAACAGTAATCATTTTCTGCTGAATGATACTATTTGCCACTTTATTTCAGTTTTGTTTTGGTCTTTGGTGACTATTTTTCAAGTCTTAAAATAGGTTCTCAATGGAAAGTATTTTGGGAAGCACTAGCTTATAGCGCCTGACAGCTTTCCAAACTTTCTGAATTTCTGAAAGCTTGTGGTTTCAAATAAACCAGTTGAACTATAAACTGGTGTCAAAGAAAAAAAGAAACAAAGAAACCTACAGCACAGGAACAGGCCCTTCGGCCCTCCAAGCCTGCGCCGATCAAGACCCTCTGTCTAACCTGTCATCTATTTTCTAACGGTTTGTGTCCATTTGTTCCCTGCCCATCCATGTACTGTCCAAATCGTGTGACTTCTGACTTTGTCTACCCCAGTCCAACACTGGCACCTCCACATCTTTCTAAATTGTTAGACCACACTTCTGCTTGTCTGAAATGCTGCATTGTTTCAATCTGGGCAGCAGATGCAACAGGCTTCCCACATTTATCAATCCATCTTCATTCTATATCGTTGGATTCAAAGTGGGTGGCACCATGAACTGCCTCAATCTTTGGCTCCAACTACATTGGCCCAGGCTTTCCGCAGTCTCCTGGCTGATTGAGATGTGCACCACCCCTGGAAAAGCCCTTTGAATGCCAAGCATATTTTAGGCCGTGAAAGTAACACAGTTAAAGCTATACATTCTCCATTTGCCTGTTGTGAGATAAACCGACTCAGTGCAAATGAATCTGAAACCTTCCTGTTCTGTTTGCCACTGGACATGCATACATTTACTAAGCAAGCAGGGAATTATTTGGTACGATTTTACAAACATTAGACACTATTATTTAGCCCTACCGGTAACAATTATTATTGAATTGGTTGTAACTCGCTAAAGCCATGATCACTCCAAATCCAGGACCCATAGAGAAGAAAATCTGTGTAGCTGCATCCACCCACACCTGAAGAAAAAAGCAAAAGATCAGAAATAGCCTGTGCAGATCAATGATATGCATCATATTTTTTAAGGTAAAATATGGCATTCGCATCCTAAAATCTTATCAGTTTTTCTGAGTAGCTTATCTGGTGGATGAATAATGTAAGTTATTTTGGAAACTTCCACTTGCAGAATGCTAGGTAGCTTATGAGCATTTCATTTTCATCTAGTGTTCCTTCAGCTTGCTTGTTCTTCCTATATTTAAACTAAGCTGCTCTCTGGAGCATCACGTAGCTCTGAGGATGGTCCCATTTTAAATAGAGGAAAGAGCTTAAGGGTAGAAAGCATTAGATCATTGTGCCTAACTCATTTTCCTCGGGCCTTTGATTCTCACTCCTGACCATCAGATGAATTATGAGCCCTGGGTGCTACTTTTGGTAAAGGTACATTGTATGCGAGCATCACTGTCTGGCTAGAGGACAGTTAAAAGTCAACTGCATTGCTGTGGAATATATTGATCCGACAATGGTTGCAGAATCCCTTTCCAAAAGACATTACATTTTTGCAACAATTGACTGTAGTTACATTATCACCACTAGGCTAGTTTTTCAACTGAACTTAAGTTTTCTATAGGAAGCAGGGGAACGTGAAGTCATGTCCCAGAACATTGACTCTGGGTTCTGGATTGCTTGGTCCCAAAATGTTACTTCAATGTTCACTTCCTCTGCTTTTGCCCATTCAGAAAAGTAAGCTTTTAGCTGTATTATGTGCTCAACAACTCTTTTAAAATGAAAATGTAAAGAACTATTGCAGCAAAAGCATGCATTTTAGCAAGAATCTCATTGTACTACTGGTTTTAAATTAATAGATAAGCAGGTCAAAAATTCAGGTCCACTTATTTTTCAAAAATTAAATATCGATTTAAAATGTGATCAACACTATAAACAGCTTTAACTAGCCAACAATAGAGTCTGGAGGCACCTTCTCTCCAATCTGGAAGGAGAGATTGATGTGAGCTTTAACATCTGGCCTTGCCTGAAATAGGTGATGCATGTACTGTATTGGTCAATGTTGTGGTTGCTTAGCGCAGCTGGTCAGTGATGTAGAATAGATGCCAACAGTGTGTGTTCAATTCCCACATCAGCTGAGGTTACCCTCAAAGACTCTCCTTCTCAATGTTGCTTTTGCCTGGGGTGACCCTCAGGTTAAACCACCACCAGTTGTTTCTCTTCAATGGGAGAGTGGGATTATGGCACCTTTACCTTTTGCCTATCATGTGGGGAAAGAGATCCACAAACAGATCAACTAAGATGCTTCCCACTCTTAATGGAGAAATTAAAAATACACAAATCTAATTGATACTTTAAAATTAATAAAGTATGAACTAAATCCTTTGAAGTTCCATAGCCAGTTCATTGTAATCATGGGTGTTTTCTAAACTGTGCTTTCATTACATATTTGTTAAATCTTGTGTTACAGTTTTGCAACCAAGTGTATTGCCATGATTTGAGGAAGCATAGTTGTGTAGTTTATATATGGTTTCATTATGACAAAAAGAAATGTTCGCTTGGAAATGTAACATGTTGGCCAATGGATTGGATGCACCCTTTTGGAATCCTTTCTTTTGTAGCAGTTTTATGCAGTCACTAATCTCCTCAAGGTGTCATCACACAGCTCTGTGCTAATACGTCTTTCCAAACTCGAGCACCGCATCACGCTCACCCCCTCACCCCCCCTACCATTGTTTGCTAGTTAAATCTGTTTACAGTGTTGATCACATTTTAAATCGATATTTAATTTTTGAAAAATAAGTGGACCTGAATATTTGACCTGCTTATCTATTAATTTAAAACTAGTAGTACGATGAGAATCTTGCTAAAATGCATGCTTTTGCTGCAATAGTTCTTTACATTTTCATTTTAAAAGAGTTGTTGAGCACATAATACAGCTAAAAGCTTACTTTTATGAATGGGCAAAAGCAGAGGAAGTGGACATTGAGGGAACTGTAGTTTTGCAAGGTCACTTTAAGTTTATAATTAACTGAGATTCAGGTTCAATTTACCTACATTTAGGAATTGAATGATGCTGAATTAATACAGAGTATGTTATGTGGTTCATGGCTAGGAAAGAACACTGAAGCACTTATTTTGCAATAGAATTAAGAAATCATGTTTTAAAAATATTACATTTTGTCTACTAAACCGTTAGATTCAAAGATTCTTTTTGGGATGCAGCATTCAAATTGCAGACAGCCAGAAAGCAGACCAAAGTCATGTGCAGCTGGAGAAAGCTTTAGTTTGACCACATTTGGAGTATTGTATGCAGTTCAGTTTGCCACACTACTGAAAGGAGACTTTGGAAAGGGTGCAAAATAGGTTTACCAAGATGTTGCCTGGATTGAAATGTATTAGCTATAAGGAGAAGTTAGTTTGTGCAGGTGGATAGGATTAGTTTGGAATGGCACTATGGTCACCACAGACGTAATGGGCCAAGGGGCCTGTTTCTGTGCTGTACTGTTCTATTTACGACCTTCTTCTGCAATTTTGTGATTCATTCTCCAGGAACATTGGGGGAATATTTCCTCAAGTTACTGGTTTTAGCAAAATCTGTTTCCAGTGTTCCCAGTGCACTCCACAGCTGACTGGCTGTCTCTTTCCACCTTCTATCTTCTCCTCAACTTCCAGAAAATGATTTGATTCATAAGCATCAACAGCCTTACAAGAGTACTGCTGGTTTACCATTACTAAGATATAGCCCAAGATAATTAATTGTTGGCAGATTACTCCACTGTGGAAGTCTATACACATTTTACAACTGAAGAAAGATCACTGGACTTGAAACATTAAATCTGTTTTCTCTCCACAGATGCTGCCAGACCTGCTAAATTCTCCAGCTATTGCTGTTTTTGTTTCACACTTTACAAATATTTGTTGATGGCCAGGAGCAGAAACTTTGCCAAATGAAGTTTCATCAACTAAAAGGGAAATGAGATTCAGACATAAGGTATGATGTTGCTTCAACGTAATGTAATACTGGAAGGTAGATTCAGTTCAGAGAACAAGTATTTAGGTATTATATTTGGAATTCACTAGCGTCTATGTTGTGACTAATCACCCAACTGTTAGCCACTCTGTGGAGGTGAAATAATATACTCCATGAGAATAATTCTATGCGTCGGCCTGATCGAAGATCCTGAGATGGAGTTAAATTCATAAAATTAAAAGTTGTTATTGACAAACCTAGATGGAGGACCAAGGCTGGTCATGCTAGACATCACTATGTTTACAAAAAGAATAGGTAGGCAGACACTACGGCTTTGTTTTATATGCCTGTCTAATTTTTAAGAGTGTCAGAGGATGGAACAAGTGGGAAATGGGATTGAGAATTTCTCCTCTGGCAGTCTTTAATTACAGAAAGCAAATTTATTATTAAAACAGTCATCATTTTGCAAGAACCACATCAACAAAGGCTGTGCATAAACCAGATGTGTGTTTCAGTCTATGATTTGCATTTGTAAGGGTTTCTCTCTTGTTCCAACGGAATAATAAACTCATTTACCTTTTAGAGCTCCCATCCACCCGGAGATGAGTACCTGTCTGTAGCTAAGGCTGTGGTTAATGAATGAGAGTTCAGCTGCCTGCGAGGATGAGGCATATGATGAATGTGAGGGCAAGTGTGCTATTGCAGCATCTGATAGGGCCAACACGTGCAATTAGACTTCACTGAATAATAAAATTGGCATGAAATTAATACCAACATTTAAAAAGTTCACTTTTCTATGTGCAATGATATCCTGATGATGTTGCTGGTCAGTCATACATTTACTTCATGCTAGAAGTATTCACCAAAATAAGTTTTCAGTTTTAAGTTGTAATGATATCAGATCTGGTCTCTGTTGTAAACAATGTTGGAAATGATCAGAAATATACTGTAAGCTAGTTAGGATTTGTCATATGTTTATCAAACTACTGCCTTCCAGTGGCTGAGTGTCTCTTGTCTCTGAGTTGGAAGAACTGGAAGTTCAAATTCCATTCTAAGGCTAGGTGGCTAAGAGAGAACTCAGGGGTCACTATGTATTAATGCTAATCTTCAGCCTTGATAAATGGAGGAGGGTAGGGCCTACTAGCTATAAAGATTCCCCACAAAAAATGAAGTGATCAGTCAGCATCTTGCCAATGCCCAAGTAATTTTGGAAAATGCATTATTTGTTTCAATTGAGAAAGGTTCTTTATTTATCCATTCAAATAGTAGAACTGGAAGATCTGGATTTCTTTTAGTGTTAGCATTAAGAGAAAGCAATGGGATGCACTGCAATGAGATGATCTATTCTGATGTGATTCCTGTCTGTATGGATCCCATACATAAAACCATCATTTTTACGAAGACAGATCACTTTTGGAAGATAAAGCATAGAGGGGAGTTGCAATGAAATACAAGGAAAGCTAATTCTGTCAACTCCATTGCAAACTTTCTTGTTTATTTCTTTCCTTGTTTAGTTAATATTGCTACAGCTATTACATTTTGGCTTAATTATTATTCTTTATGAACACAGTCTGCTTCTCTTGTAATCTCACTGCATTGAAATCAAGATTCATTGCTCCATTTCCAACTGTAATTCTTGCCTAATACATCAGACCAGAGGAGGCAGCTCAGAAGTTACAGAATAACCTGGAAAGAATACATATGCGAGCAAAGCAATGGCAAATTAAACATCATGGAGACATATTAAGCAATACACATGTAAGGACAAGAAGAGTGATGTGCATATTCTATGAGGTTACCATCGCTAAGGATGACATTGAAAGACACCTGAAGACCTTAGTAGACTTTATACTTAATGAGTGCTGCAAATAAATAGCAAAAATCTAGAAAGTTAGCAGAATTTTGAACTTCATTGCTAAAACAGTAGAATAAATGCAAAAGAAGTCAAATTGCACAGTGATAGCAAGAATTGCAGATGCTGCAGTCAGAGATAACAAAGCGTGGAGCTGGAGGAAGACAGCAGACCAGGCAGCAGAAGAGGAGCAGAAAAGTTGATGTTTTGAAAAGTTGATGTTCTTCAGAAATGTGAGTCAGAAGTGTACTGTTCCAAAATGTCAATTTTCCTGCTCCTTTGATACTGCCTGGCCTATTGTTTTCCTTCAGCTCCACACTTTGTTATCTCAAATACTGTTGTGACAGAGATAGAAGAAAGACATTTATCCACAGGAGCAGAAGATGTGAGGCTGACAGTAAGTTATGAGAAAACAATGTGCTTTTTGAGGTTTTAAGCCTGGGAATGAGACATATTATGGTAGTGATCTTATGGAGACATATAACAGTTAGCAGAGTAGCTAAATTATTTGGATAGGTAAGGGAGTACAGGTTCATAGAAACAAAAGGTGATTTTAAAGTTAATCACAGACTTTCTTCACACCTGGAGGGATAAACTCATGGAATGAATTTTGAGATAGTGGAATGAAGGCATGGCCCTGAAATCAATTGTCAGACAATTTAACAGCACTAGCGGAAATCTTTCTTTATGAATGATAAGAATGTTAACTAGAATTATATGTATTCAGCAGCCCTGCCACTTCTAATTTGTCCATTCACTCAAGAACATGCAGGCGATTGAAATTAATGGCTGGAACTCTTTGGAAAATGCAGAATTTATTAATATTTTTATCATATCATTATCATACTATATTCTTGCTCTTTACGGATCATAAATGGCAATGTCTTCATCCCCATTTATGATCCATTCATGGAAACATAAAATGCCATGTTATTTCTGCTGCGTTTTGCTTTTATAGTTGAACCTTCGCCACTGAACCTGGAAGATATCCCATAAGTAAGAGAAATTGTTTATGTACAAAGGGAGTAGAGTGATGTGTTAAAACTACAGTCTGGTAATTAGGCACATTCAATATAATTATTTCATAATAATTCATAGCTTTTATGACTCCTTCATTATGTATACTCACATCTGTGTCCAATAACTTCTTAAAATTTGGTTTAAGATAAAAGACCACACCTCGCCATGCCCCAGGTAAAGTGGCTCCTCTGACCAAAAGGATGAAAAGCACCAGATATGGCAGTGTGGCAGTTACCCAGACTATCTGTAACAGATCCAAGATATTTGATTGAATTAACTTGAACTTTTCCTTAATGCATGCATCTGACAATGGATGGGATTCATAAAGACTGGTGTGCTTGGAATTTCACATCACTTGCCAATGTGCCAGTTTACCAGCACCATCCACATCTCCAGATGGCTGAGTTGGGGCAGAACTGTTACCCCACCATAAGTCAGGGGTCCTATTTTCCAGGCATGAAGTGGGCTCAAATTGTGGCTAAAACACAGCCAATGAGACAAAGTGATACCTGGTGCTTCCTGTTCTCCACCTGATTGGTACCCATCGCGTCTGTCCACCCATGGTGTGGCCACTGACCAACAAATGAAATGACTGCTGGTCTTCAGAGCGCACGTCCATTTTGAGACACCATCTCTCTCTGCCTCCATCTCTCTCTCTCTCTCTCTCAGCATTGGCAGCTTCTATCTCAGAGGGTGGGGCCACCTTTAATGAAATGTTGGAGGACCTGCTATTTGCCATATATCATTAACAGCACCCCCTACTAACGTCAATCAGATGTCAAGTGTGCCCGCTGGACAGATGACAAAATTCAAGCTGGCCAACTATTCCCAACCCATTTTGGGTTCAGAACCTGCATTTGATTCTAACATCGACATTTGATCCCAAATGGAAAATCAGAGCCTGTGGATTTTGTATCATGCTCCTCTCTAAAGCACATTTTTCTCTGTGATAGACCCCTTTTTGGAACACAGTCATTTTTGCAATATGTTCCTCTTTAACACAACCCTCTTGATAAAGCACTGCATTGAATACATGCCTCTCTTTGACCTCTTTCTCTAATGCACCCATCCCAGTAGCACTTTACATGCCTGTTCTAAATGCTGTTAAAGAGCCTGATGTAATATCAATTCACTACATTTGTGTAAAAAATTAAAACAGTGAACAAACCTTGCCAGATGTTTTGACTCCCTTCCAGAGGCTAAAGTAAACGATGGTAAATATGACAAAGAGACATAAAAGAAGTTGCCAACGGATCACACCCACATAATGCAGCCCCTTGGATTTATGAATCTCCAGAACATTTCGTCTAAAAGCAAGAGGAAAATGTAAAGAAGGCATATTGCTTAATTTTTACAGAACAATAGTAAATCAGATCTCAAAAAATAATTAATTTGTCACTGACAGTTTGACAGCACTCCTTTTCTGACTCAGTGAGTTGTGGCAACAATTTCCACTGCTGAAGTTGGCCACATATCAGGGCTCAGACTTCAATGGAATACTGAGAATTGGCACTTTCTAGATGTTGAGACAAGAAAAACTGATTATCTAAAATATTTGGTCACTATTTGTGCACCATATCTTACTAACACTGGCTCCCACAATTGGCTACATGATAACAGTGAACACAACACTCTGGATATCAAACCAGTAACCACATGGTGGCATGTTAGCCTGCTATGTTGTGGATTCTGCAGTGTACACAAATATAAATCCTTTTTTAATAGGAAGTGAAGCTGCTGCCACATCACAAATAGTCCAAGTAAGCTGAACATTTTGCAAATGTCAAAATATTGGCCTTCCAGGCAGTGAGTAACTTATGTATGAACTTGCAACTCTAACTTACTTTATTGGCATCACCTCAGAGGTTTCAGTCATTGGTTTATATCCCGACAGAACGTGGTAGCTGTTCTTAGGGGTTAGATACTCTAATTAAAGCAGTCAGTTAATTGATCACAGCCCAAACAGCACTTGGCGCCTAACAACTGACCTAATCATCCTTTGGGTCGGGGCTAGTAAAATCAGCCAGGATCACATTTCTAATTGGAAATGACCATGTAGATCTGTTGAATTAAAACAGACACCTATCTGTTCAACCCAGAGGATTCATATCATAAATAACAACACTCATGATGATTTTTACACATGAAATGACCACTTGTGTGAATGCTGCCACAGAGTGCAAATAATTGATCGTGTTTCACTCCATTTACATCCCATCTCAACAAAGGCAACAATTTTCCCATTCTTACCCACACAACCAAACCATTCCCCACCCAAACATCTTGCTTAATTCTTTGAAACCAGTGCCACTAGTTAAGCACTTGCCACTTACATAAAAAACTCTTCAGCTGGAGATCTGGAGAAGTTATTCCAAGTGACATTATTCTTGCCAAAGTAGTTGGTGCAGTTGGGTGTGTTCCAAGGATTGTCACAGTTGGTCCAGGGCAAAGTGGCCGTAAATGAACAGTAGAAGTAGTAGAGAGCCCAGGATATGATGGTATTGTAGTAAAAAGCAACATATAATGATATGATACAGATTGCGTATCCAATCCCTAAAACAAAATAAATGTTGGTAACATAGAGAAGTTCAATTTAGCAATTTTGTAGAAACTTGGCACTATTAGTGCAGCCTAAGGGACCATTCATAACAGCTTTGCTTCTATTTGCAGCTTCCAGCCTTCTTATTGCTCTGTTTTCCATAATACAAAGTCTAATTGTTTATCAGATACCTGACACACTTAAATTCAGAAACAAAAACAGAAATTGCTGGAAAAGCTCAGCAGGTCTGGCAACATCTGTGGAGAGAAGCCAGAGATAATTTTTCTGGTCATGTGTGTGTGTATACACACTTAAATTCAGTGTTACTCCTCTCCTTTCTGTACAATAGCAAAAGAAGATCATATTATTTTATTAGATCAGCTCACACTTGGTATTTCAGTTTCAATAAAGAATGTAAAAGACACAGTTACCCCTTGGTCATAAATGTGACATAGCCATGATGAATTCCAACAGGAAATTGGGAAGAAATCCTTCACCCAAAGAGTGGTAAAAATCTGGAATGTGCTGCTACAAAAGGTAATTGAGATAGAGTTACATTAAAGGGGAAGACAGAAAACGGAGAAAGAATTAGAAGAAAATGCTGATGGGGTTGGATGAAGTAATTGGAGGCATAAATCACTGGACTGAAAGGCTAATTCTGGGCTGTCCACTGTTAGTCTGTCAAACTGATCTGTTTAATTTTCCCATAGTTTTTACTTTCCTGCTGATGTTGTTCATATGGAAACTCCCCAGAATATGTGTACTGACACTGGGAGATCCCCCATGCTAAAAAAATCACACAGATTCCATCCTTTGTAGTAGAAGATATGTCATGAGTGTCATTCCTCATGGAAACATTTGTTAACGCCTAGGTCTTGCTGAATGATTTTAATTTTTATTCATTCAGGCCATGTGTGCATTGCTAGCTGAGCCACCATTTATTGCCTGTTACTAGTTGCCCTTCAGAAGGCGGTGATGAACTGATGCAGTCCATGTGCTGGAGATAGATCCACATGCCGTAAGGGTGGGGCTTCCAGGCTTTGACCCTGCAAAGTGAAGGAATGGTAATATATTTCTAAGTCAGGGTGGTGAGTGGCTTGGAGAGGAACTGGCAGTCGGCGGTGTTCACAATGTATCTACTGTCCTTGGCCTTGGCCTTGTCCATAAATTGGTCATGGATTTAGAAGGTAGAGTCTAAGGAACTGTAGTGAATTTCTACAGTACATTTTGTAGATGGTACACATTGCTACTACAGATCATCGGTGGTGGAGGGAGTGGCTGTTTATGTATGTAGTGTCAATCATGTGGGCTGTTTTGACCTGGATGGTGTCAAGCTTTTTGAGTGTTGTTAGAGTTGGGGAGAAAATGGGGAGTATTCCATGGCACTCCTGACTTTTGACTCATAGATAATGGACAGATTTTGGGGAGTCAGGAAGTGAGTTGCTTACTGCAGTATTCCTAGCCTCTGAACTACTCTGGTCGCCACTGTATTTATATAGCTAGCCCAGTCCAACTTCTGGTCAATGGTAAGCCCCCAGGATGTTGATCATACAGAGATTCAGTGATGACAATGCCACTAAATGTCAAGGGATGATGGTTAGATTATCTCTCGTTGGAGATGGTCATTGGCTGGCATTTGTGTGGCGCAAATGTTACTAGCCACATTTAAACCCAAACCTGGATATTGTTCAGGTCTTGCTGCACTTGGGAATGGACTGATTCAGTATCTGAGGAGTTGTGAAGGATGCTGAACATTGTACAATCATTATCTCCACCTCTGACCTT
Organism: Stegostoma tigrinum; assembly: GCF_030684315.1. Taxonomy (NCBI): domain Eukaryota; kingdom Metazoa; phylum Chordata; class Chondrichthyes; order Orectolobiformes; family Stegostomatidae; genus Stegostoma; species Stegostoma tigrinum. The sequence goes on from NC_081379.1 coordinate 13,048,193, forward strand.
ATGATGGATTGTAAGCTATTGGTGAAGCAGCTGGCAATATTTGGGCCTATGACACCACCATAAGGACCTCCTGCAAAGGTATCCAGGAGCTGAGATAACTGTAAATCACAACTGTCTTCCTTTATGCTAGGCATCACTCTGACCAGTGGAGTGTTTAACCTTTGGTTCCCATTCACCTCAGTTTTTTCTAGAGCTCCTTAATGTCACACTCAATCAAATGCTGCCCTAATGCCAAGGACAATCAATTACACCTCAATCTCAAATTTGGTTAGAACGAGTTGGTTTGCCTGAAATGTAATATCATAAAGAAAACTTAGCTAATGAAAGAGCAGGGCAGTCAGAAATCATTCCCTTCTATTCTTATATCTAGGACTTAACCTTTAATAATGTTGTTCAGAAATCATATGATTAGCAGCTCTGCAGACAAGCCTATTGTTTCTAGATGTTGCCCGCTCCCTCTCCTCACCACATTCTTCAGCCCAGGGATGCTGCAGACAATTTAATGCAACCAATGACTTGATGGTCATTATAGGCAAGTCAATACCTTGCAAGATCAACAATGCGACCTCCTGATCTGTGTAACTTATTTTGAGTTTGTACATTGCAATTACCCACAAGAAGACTTGAGGCATGCTGAGAGATAAAACATTTTGAACTAAAGTAGGATACACATCTGAATTCAAGTTTAGGAAGAGAGTAATTGAGTAGAAACATAATTTATTTTACTCAATAACAATGCTCCTGTGCACATTGGAAGGTCTGCGCATAACTGGAAATTAGATTTTGTTTCACAATTAAAGGAGTCTTATTAATTTTTAATTCTTGTCAAAAAGTTACTGTTCTTAAAATCAGAGTTTAAATTGTTCGGGTTACAGCTTCTGTAAATATTACTACAATGCTTGAATTGACTAATTGTTCAGTTTATTATTTCAGTTCCCTTTTCTTTGTGACTCTTTTGTTTACAAGACATTACGATTTGTTTACTGACATATGCTATAATGTTGCTACCTTTTGATGCATTCACCTTTAAATATTGGACATATCCTCTTCCAAACTGGAATGACGCCAGTCCTCTGGTATTGTCCCAAGGCCAGCTCCATGTAGAACAGAGGAATTCCCCCAAACATTGCCATTAATGTGTAGGGGATGAGAAAAGCACCTGAAATTAACCACAGAGACCAGCTCTGAAAACAGGTATGAGAAATAATTAAGTTACAGGACATTGTTCTATAAACTCAGGATAACATATTCTCATATGTACTCTGGCTACATAGGAACTGCTGACATACAATGGTAACTGTCTAACTTCTAATATTCAATGTGCATATAGCTATTGCAAGATTAAGAATGATAACTTGCTAGTGTACAATGCCATCTACTCCAATTGGTGGTAGGTAAAACACCACCATGTAATAACTAGTCCACAGTGTAATGATAACTAGCTAATGTGCAATGGGGTACATCACTGTCCCAATGTATAAAGACAAGAATCACAATTGTCAAAGACAACTAACCCAATGCCCAGTGACAATCTCTGTGGAGATATCTATCAACTTGCCGAAAGAATCATGACTAAATATAAATAGCAACTACCCAGTGTGCAATGATTATCTTATTTAGAGAACTTTTACAAAAGTTTTTCTAGAATTCATGGTATAATGAGAGAGGTTTGGTCAGCATCATTGAACATGAAGTGTAAAAGAGATATTTTGAAAGAATTATGTTTATGATACTGGAGTTTATTTTGTTTTTTCTCAAGTACAAACATGCCACTATTTCATTTAGTTTAGTCTGGTCAATGTTTGACTGGGGAACAAACATATCTTAATTTGCTGGCGTCATGTTTTCGGATTATTTCCTCTTCAAAGACTCTGATCAGTTACTAAAGGCTAGTTTACCTTTGGGATGAGTTCCGAAGGACAACAGTCTCTGCTATTTAGATTTGACAAATTACAAAGCAGAGTCTTAAAATTTTAAACAAGATTATAAATAAAAATATCCTGATTCTGAAACATGCCTTTTTAATTGTTGTGTAGGCAAACCATTCCTTTCTGGGATTTCCAGATTTAAGGGGAAGTTTGACTGAAAAGTACATGAGCCCAAAGTTGGCAGTCTGTAGTGCAAAGGTAATGCTCATCAACAAAGACTGAATGGATTCTGAAGTGTCAATTTCTGTTTGTATTTGCATGTGACATTCAGCCTGGTGCCATCAAAGCGGGGAATTTGTTTCAAAATCATCAAAATGAAGCCATCAAATAGACTGCAGTGAATCAGATTGAAGAATTCTCACAATCATAGCCCAGAGGCAAAATGCACAGAATATAATTACTTTGTCAATCATGTCACAGAGTGAAAAAGATTGGAACAAACTCCTAGGATTAAGTAGAAAGTGAAAACTCAAAAGCCAACCTTTAAAAAATCTATTGTGCACTTCTTATCATGGAATATTTCACACACAAAATATTTTTATAAGGCTAAGAGGTGTTATTCAGCAGGAATCGTAATGGTTAAAAACAAATTCAGTTATGTTTCATTCAACGAAGCTTAACATTTTGAATGGTTTTTACAGGAATGTAGAGAATCTCTTCACTTCAAATCACTGATTCTGTGCTGATTGCATTAGCAATGACAGAAGCAGGGTGTTACCGACAGTCAGTCTGGAGACACCAGAAATTCTGTCGGTTTTTTTTACACAGAAGCGATGGCGAGCGCAGACAACCGCAAACCCCGGTCAAAGATAAACAGGAATCCTGTGCTCCTGAGATGCTGCTTGGTCTGCTGTGTTCATCCAGCTCCACACTTTGTTATCAGGAATTCTGGCGTATCTCTGACGGATATATATTCATGAGGAATACAAGCTCAAAGATGCGTAGCATTCAATCACATATAAAGATACTTGTCATGGTAAAGGGAGGGAATTCGTTTCATTACCAAAAGAAGTTTAATTTCATTAAAGGCTACTCAAAAAAACCTCAAAAACTCAAAACTCCGGTGTAAAAAGGTAAAATGTTCTCTTTTAAGGTGATTTACACGTTTTATTTGCAGGTTTATTCTTTTCCATCCTACCAATGAAACTTAATACAAGTTCCAAGCAATTCCATGATTCAACTCTTGCTGTTTGGGATCTGTTTAGGTCTATATCCTGACACTGGTTTATGGGATATAGGAACCGTCACCAAGAAAACCTGGAGAAGGTTCCGGAGAGAGATCGGTAGAGTTCAACCTGGGGGTTGTTCAACGCCCCGTGAAACTCTACACCGTTTCATACGGACTGCTTCTTCAGGGAAAACTATATGGTTCTCCTATTTAGTAAAGTCAGCCAAGAATTCGCCAAATTGCCAGAAAGTTACCAGTGTTAAATGATGTGTTCAGTTTTGTCTGCCGCCAAGGATTACGCATTTACAACTCTTTGGGAATTTCTCGCCGATTCTTGCGCAGGTAAAGGAGATATGCAAATAGCATCGTCGAATGTAATTTTCCTGTTACTATTTCAACTAACACCAATCATCCGGTTTGCGCCATCTCCTAGATTTCACCCTCCTGATATTTTCTAAACGTGTTTTCATATGCATGATCCAGTTTCTCAGCCGTGATGAATCGAACAGCCACCCAATTGGCGATTCTTAATATGTTCCAGTAGGATCAGGAATAATCACTTAGCATCCATAATTAGTCCAGCATTGCTTTCACTTCTATCTCTCTATTTATCTATCCGCGCTGCCTAGCTGTCGATCCATCTACATTCTCAGCTACGGTCGAGTTTATCTGTCCATCAATCTATCCATAAAACTGTGCCTTTCTGTCCAACCTGCCAAACTGATCGAACTGTCCATTCATTATCACTGTTCCTCCATCTACCCAGCTACAAACTGTCAGAATTCAGTTATATTACGAATCCCAACATATGTATGCTCAAAGTGTTGCTGTGCAGTGCACAAACATTCCCGCGTTATTTTGTTTTATTGGGTCAGGCGCCAAAGTCAAGAACCACTGCTAACTTTAAAAGTATTTAAACAACGAACTGGCCGAGGAATAAGCCTTGGGAATAGGAAATTGACCGGGGCCGGGGGGGAGGAAGAGGTGATTTGGTTTAACAGCCAGACTATCATGAGCTAAAATCATCTTTAGGGCTTTGGGAAACTCCGAGTTTGTAGCCAATTCCATCCCGTGAAAGGAAAGATGCATTGGCACAAATATTAAGCATGTTATAAAATAACAACACCCCTAAAAATGCCTGGATATTTTAAACAACGTGAGTAGCAACATCGTTTTTTAATTTGTTTGTTCATATTAAAACGGATATAGGTAAAATAAATTATACAAAAAACCCAGAGCAATGCTGGTATCAGTTTAAATGGTTTAAAATGCACCTCAGCAATCTCTTGAATTCAGGTAAATACTTTATCCGTACAGTAATTTGTTCAGATATATTAACTAGGAAATGTGTTTGCAGACAGTTTTGTCTAAACTTTGCTAACCACCATCTTACCACCACCGTTTTGATAACAGACGTAAGGGAAGCGCCAGACGTTGCCCAGATCCACTGCAAATCCAATGACTGACAGCAGGAAGTCCATTTTCTTGCCCCATTTGTCTCTTTGGTCCGGGGTGCGGAACGGCGCCGCTTGAGTTTGGGTTCCGTGGACACCAGTGGTCCCTGGGGACTGGGGTTGCGGGAGAACCGCATATCCCGGGGAGAAGCGGCGCTCTCCTCGGGAGAAATCATTGTCCCCTAGCGTCACACAATCCCTGACCTTCTTGGCCGGCATGAGGAGCCCGTTCTTGCCCGGGCAACTCTTGGAGCGAGCGTTGGCTGAAGGGCTCCCCTTTGGGCTTTCCCTACTTTGGCCAAGGTTAATGCAGTCTTGGGTCTTACTCTGTTTGTTGCTTCCCATATGAACCTCTGACGTCCAAGTCTGATCACCCAGATACCAAGCCAACAGTGTTCTCTTCAAATCTGAATCATTCCCCTCTTTTTTTGGAATGGGAGAGGACTCCAAAAGACCCAAGCGCAACTAAAGTTCAATTCCAAATCCCTGGAGAATGGAGGATCCAGTCCCAGCTCTTGCAGCCCTCCCCGGTCGGTAATTTAAAAAAGCAACAAAACAGGCCAATACATTTAACAGGTTCCCATGACGACGTGACGTCAATCTAAACCATCCAACATCACAGGAACACCTGGAAAAATCCCCATTGGGCACAGGGACACAGGTGGGTCACTGTCGAAAAGTTGCAATTTCAAGAAGGAAAACGCAACTGCCGCTAAGCTGTCCCCATCAGCAGATCACTTCAGAGGGCTAGTGAGGAAGGAAGGTCCCTGTGACTGCAACAGCGAGCTCAATTCCACTCTGATAGAGGGTGCATCTCCGGAGAGAGCGGACAAGTGGCTTTCCTTTCTCTCTGAGCGAAGCCATAGCAACGCGAGAGTGATGCTGCAGAAAGTAGCGTTTTCCCTTTGTGTTATCCCTTCGAAAAAAAAGCGCATGCAGGTTCACTTTCCATGTACTTTTTGTCCAGGGCTTATCCCTTTTGTTTTCACCCGCAGCGTGTCATTTTATTGAAGCGCGCAGAATCGCAAGCGTTTATTGAAATAATAGGTGAGAACTTTCAAAACTATTTCCTTGGTGAGATTTTGGAAAAGACTCACGATCGAGACAAATTCTATACATTTTGTTTCTGATTTCCAGCATCCGCAGTTTTTTCGGTTTTTATTTAGGTTATATATATAGATATGTACTATAAAAATAAATACTAGCTTTTTATATATAGACATGCAACAATGACTCAGATTAATAAAAAATATTTCTTATTTATAATAATAAAATGCATCTTTCTCGTCAATCCACATATAACTAGCTTTAAATTATAAAAGCAACTTAAATCCTTGTTTGCTGGGGGTAAACATTAATTCGAGCTCCCTTTAACTTATTACGACAGCTTAGGAGTCCTAAATATATTCGACTGATGACTGGTTATCTCTATTCAAATACTCATGTTTAATAAAAATGTATTGTTGCAAGGACGCAGTTAGAAGACGCATTAACTATTAGCGCAGGCAAAATAGCGAGCAATTAAATAAAACTACGTGTAGACACTGGGACTAGAAAGGTTGATGGACAGAGTCTGAGGGGAATTCCAACAGAATAGCAAGTGAATTTTGCGATTTCTAAACATTAAACATGCAGTTTTTGAAATGATATGAAATGAAGTTTTGTTTTAGATATTTTTGTAGGCAAATGGAGCACTTTAGGGTCATAGAATTACAGAATGGCTACAGTACTGTTGGAGGCCGTTCGGCCAATCTTGTCCACACCAGTTCTCTGCATGATCAACCCTGCTCGTCCCATTGCCCAGTCCAATCCCTCGGCTTTCAATTTTTCAGGTTCCTTTTCAGGGTACGTATCATCAGTTTTCTAATAAGTTATAGTGTGCCCATCGCTGATATGTTAAAATCTACGCCTCCTCCCCAGCACCAGCTGACACGTCTCAAGCACTTAGGTCCATCTTACTTTCCTCCTGGTTAAAAATAAATTACAACTCCGTGTAATTCAAAGGGATTCGAGACTCATCTTAATGTTTCAGGAATGTTGGTCCTAGTATCTTGATGATGCAACTATTTCCCAACAACGTTGATCAAATTGCAAGGAAAATGGGAAATTTAATTTTCATATTCTGAAGAGTAAAGGGCAAAATGCCAGAAGAAAATACATTATTCCTGGTAAATTCCTCATTTAAAATGAAATCACCACTCCCGAATCCAAGCCACAACCAGCATCAGATCAAGAAATATCTCTGAATGCAAGACATCGATCGTTTAAAACGCCCGACGGAAAGTTTATTTTACACAAAATATACTTTATTCATGAAAATTATGAAAGTACACCACAAAATATTTTTACTTGAAAATGACAGGAAGTGCAATAAAATTAAACTTCTCTCCACACATGCTCCACTCTTAAGTGCCTCAACGCAACTGTAATTCTGTTAATAGTCACAGTCCAGGTCAGGCAGACAGCTCTAGAACATTCAAAAGTACTGCAAGAGCAATAGAATAGACTAAAATTAAACGCATTCCACTTGCGGGAGTATCTAAAAGTGCCCCATAGTATTGAGGAAAGAAGGATCAATGTAAACGGAATGAACATTTCCATGACACGAGAACACACTGAATCAATACCCACTCCCCCGCTCCAGCCGCTTTGATTCTCTGAGGATCGGGATTTGGGGGGCGGAGGGTGAAATTATTCGACCCCACCTCCTTCAATATTTCACCTCCTCCCCCAACTCAAACACACGCTATCGTTGCTGCTGTATTTGCACCGGGACCATTGGCGTTAATGCCGAGTGTGGAAATTTTAATCTCTTTAATCGGTAGCCAAGCACTTAGTGTATTAAAATGTTATTAAACAAATAAACCGAGAAACGGGGCAAATGCTCAGCAAGTAGAACATCACACAAAGGAGAAAATTAATATTTTGTGCTTTGCCCTCAACAGTGAAAGGTCCATACCCAAACATTGTCCTTTCTCATTCCATTCCCACATACTCCGTTACAGTTCCTCTTGCCTTTCTTTCCACTTCGATGAAATACACAGCCTTTCACACTCAAACGCTATTCGAGAACGGAATAGCACTTTGATTTGATCGTTACTTCGTTCAGTCAACGTGCTCCAACATGGTCTTATAATATGGGGAATTTTCTCATTGTCATCATTGACAAATATTTATTCGAATAAATGAGAGATCGCAATGGTAAAGAACATTTTAAAAGCACCCCCCCCCCCGGGAGAATTGAGCCCAGAGTCAGTATGGTCCTCGAAGCTTGTGAGGATTCCAGTAGATTACCTTATCGGTGATTTTGAACCTATTCCATTCTACCATTAGTGCAGTCTCACTGCTTCTTGCGAAAGCTGCAGACCAGAAAAGTCAGAAACCTCCAGGGATCTAAATTTTAATTCTTGGCTGTCAAGTCTGCAAATTATTTTCATTTCCGAAAAATGACTTCTTAAAATTATTCTTGTCTTTGCGTTGCATTAAATCTGAAATATAAACGCTCAAAGCCCTGAAAATGCCCATTTTGCAAACATGTTCGGGAACATTTTAGCAACTTCTGTCTGTGCGGGTGTGACAGAGATACTCGGTGTGAGAGTAACAGAACCTTTAGGGCACCGAAGAGACCGTTCAGCCCATCTGCACAGAGAGAAGTGTCATACCGGACTCGAAACATTAACTCCTCCCCTCTGTCCACAGAAGCTGTCAGGGTTGTTGAGTTTCTTCAGCTCTTTTCTGTCTCTTTTCGAAGCTCCTTCAGGTCTTCAGCATCTGCAATACTTTGCTTTAAATGATGAAGTACCATCAGACAAGGCATATCTTCTCTGTTGTGTAACAGCATCATATCAACATTAAAGTACATCATTCACATCTGACACATCAGAAACTCAGGGAGATTCGCAGTTACTGTTTAATAATTAAGGTGTGGATTCAATTTCATATAATAGAGTAATTTGGGGCATTTATGTTCATGTATGGGATCTCAATGGAATTTAAAACACAGTAAATGGGTACAAGTTAGTCAAATTCTGTTCCTAGTAGAGTGAAATTCATAAGCTAATGACAAATCCTGGACTGGCTCCCATTTTCCAGGATTACTCATTCTTAGAAGACCACATCAAGCTGCCACAAATGAGCTCAAACCTGTATCCCTGGGGATCCCTCCAGTGGTGCAGTGGTAGTGGCCCTACCACTGGACCAAGAGGCCAGGATTCAAGTGCCACCTGCTTCAGAAGTCTGTAATAACATCTCTAAACAGGTTGATTAGAGAAAAAGAGTCACATAAATTAAAAAAACACAGATTCACTAGTTGCTTCTTAGCCTGTTTATTTTGCAGCACTGTGGAGTCCATTGATCATGTATACACTGGTTGGGTATTTGCTGTCACAGCCGGCTGTGGAGGGGCTCACATCTGACTGCCTGCCTCTCCTCTGCCACTATATTTATGCCTGCGCGTCTTTGGAGAAGAAGCACACAGTGTCCAACAATACGCAATGCCTTTGGAGAGAGGTGGGCACTGCAGGAGCTAAATTATCTTATCTCCCCTTCCAACTCCATTTTGATTTAGCCAACCCCCTCCTCCTCTCTCCACCTCTCCCTCACCTTCAATGGTTTACATTGACCTTAACAGGCTTTGTATGTAAAGTAATTAATTGGGAACGTGGATGATTTACTGGTAGTGGTTAACAGATGGAAAAAAAACCCACAGATGATTTGGTGATGGGAAAAATGTTCAATGGTGTGTATGAGCACTAGTGAAAATAAAAGTAGTCCACTAGTATAAGGGTACTTATCGTGCAATGGTAGTGTCCCTACCTCTGGGCCCTGGGTTCAATTTGTACCTACTACAGAGGTGTGTCATAACATCACATCTAGTCATGCCACTACACTATAATTAGAACTCCAGGCTAATGTTCTGGGCACATCGGCTTAATCCCACCACAGCAGGTAGTGAAATTTACATTTACTGAAAAAAAGCCAACCACGAGTGATCATGTAACATTGCCAATCGTTGTAAAACAAAATGGATCCACTGGAGGGCTTTTGTGAGACTGTGGGCGTGTCCAGGAGACCTGAATACAAGTCCCACCTGCGGCTGAAGTGTCTCATAACATCTCTGAACAGGTTCATGAGAAACTAAAATCTGAGCAAGATGAATGGACAAGGGTTTGGGAGAAGGCTGCTAGACATGTGAATTTTGACATAAAGTTATATCAACTTAGACAGTAAATGCGCCCCAGTCCAAAAGGGTTTGAATGAAAGAATGACAATTATACCGATAAACAAGCAGACATATAAGTTAGACCAATGTTCAGGGCAAAAGGATCAAGCAACCTAACTGTCTCATGTTCTCATGTAGTGGCACCCTCATTTATCTAGTTTAATCCTTCTATAAATCTATTATTTTATGGAGAAAGTCTTGCAAGTTCATCAAGGTTGTTTACCAGACAAGGGATGTGCTCAGAGATAATGGGAACTGCAGATGCTGGAGAATCCAAGATAACAAAGTATGGAGCTGGATGAACACAGCAGGACAAGCAGCATCTCAGGAGCAGAAAACCTGACGTTTTGGACCTAGACCCTTCATCAGAGAGGATGTGGTCAACCATGTGTTGGCACCAAATGTAAATCCCAATTCATCTGTTTAACTTAAACAATAGAGAGATCAAAGGAGTAGATTGGGCCACAGCACAATTGGATAGGGGTTACTTGTAAAGTTAGAATTGGTACTGTATTCTGGAAATATCATTTTCTAGTGACAGTCTGCATAAAACTTGAGCCAAATTTAATGATCGCACATTTACACTTTTCTCAGAATGTTATTTGAATATCTTGTACAGGCTGTTTGGTCAGTAGAACATGAAATAAATGTTGCCCAGGCAATTTCGGAATTAGATTCACTAACTTCCTGGAGAAACAAGTATTACCTTGTAAATTTATATATAACATACAGACCATGTGCAGGCAAATGAGATTAGTTTAGAATGGCATCATGGTTGGCACAGATGTGGTGGGCTGAGGGGCCAGTTCTATATTCTCAGCATAAATCACAAAATTATTCAAGCATGTATCCAATTTTTATTGTGTCAGGGATCTTTCTGCATTGCAAAATTTGGAGTTCAAGATGCTATGTCATAAATTATAGCTTTTCATCCACAACACTTTTCATTGTTCAGTGCACCTTTTCCAAAGGTAAAATTGTTTTGCTTTCTTTTAGCAACATTTTGTCCCCTGAAAGATGTCCCAAAGTATTGAAACTTACGACAAATTATTTTGAAATGCTCGTACTGCTGTAGATTATAAGGTGCTTTAAACAGCAGAAGTGATGGATCCCATTTCAGCACCACTTTGTGGAATGTAAAAATGGATAGCAAACATTTCACAGATTTTTAAAAGTGAAAAGTTTTTATAAATGGGTGTTGGTCCCCAAGAAAGTGAGACCAGGGAGTTAATAGTAGATAGTAAGGAAATCAGTGCAGTGTTCGTGTAACAGTAACATCTCTGGACTAATAATCCAGTAACATCTCTGAACTAATAATCCAGAATCCCAGGCTAATCCTTTGGGGACATGCACCGTAGCAGATGGTGAAATGTAAATTCAATTTTTAAAAATGTCTTGAATAAAATACTAGTTTATTAATGACTATGTTGCCACTGTCTCAAAAACTCATTCTTGACCTTTTGGGAAGGGGATCTGCTGGCCCACATGTCACCCTGGGCCACCAAATAATTGATATAAATTTCAAAAAGTTGAGACCTCAGTGTAGACCTCTGCAGAACTCCACTTGTCTCATCCTGCCAATCACTCAAAGAGCCTGTCTGCTTCCTGCCGGCCAACCAGCCAATTTTCTATTCATGCTAATATCTTATCCCTATATCACAAGTTTCTTTATCTACTATAACCTTTGATGTGGTACCTTGCCAAATGTCTTCTGGAAGTCCAAATACAATATCTGGACTGGCTCCCATTTACCTACAGCACTTCATACTCATTTAGTGAACTCCAATAAAATGGTAATCATAACTTTTCCTTGACAAAACCTGTTTCTCCTGTTTTCTGTTTTCCACCTCACTCCTTTCTTGATCATTTTGATGAGGGGAGTAGCTAAATTTGCAGGTGACACTAAAATAGTTAGCAAAGTACGTTGTGAAGAAGACACAAGGGATTTCTGGTGGGAACAGATAGGTTGAGTGAGTAGGCAAAAATTTGGCAGATTGAGTATAATGTAGGAAAATGTGAAGTTGTTCAATTTAAGCAGGAAAAGTGAAAAGTTTTACTTGAACAGGGAACAACTGTGGACTTCCACAGTACAGTTCTGATCGCCTGATTTAAGGTAGAATGTAAATGTGTTGGAGATATTTCTGACTAGGTTTGCTAAATTGATACCTGGAATGAATGGATTATCTTATAAGCATTGGTTGGTCAGGTTGGATTTGGTTTGACTGGGGTTTAGAAGAGTTAGAATTCACTTATCTATTGTGTATAAAAATGTGAATTGTAAAATTCTTTTCTGTTATTATATCTTAATAGCATCATTAAGCAGAGGCTAATTCTAATTTAGTTTGTTAGTCACAAGAGTACAACACTGAAACTCCCTGCTCGTGACATTAGTTTATTACAGTGGCAGTGAGAAGAAACTCGTGATGAAGCATTTACCGCTGCATTGAAATCACTGCAGCTGAGCTCCTGGAAGATCAAATGGTTCATGAATGAATGTTTACATTATACAGCACGCTGTTCTATTTTTAATCTAATGACATTTTACAAAGCCTTGTTGATTTCATTTGTGATTTGTCAGTTGAATAAATTCAGTCTTCCTTGTTTCGTGATCATGAGAAAAGAGTCCAGTGGAAAACTGTGCCCATTATTCACAATAGAACTTCGTTATTGACAAAAGCAACAATGTTCTGAATGATAGCAGGTGCCAAACTGGTATAGATTACAGACACAGGCCTCTGTAGTGTTTACTTTTTGGTGGACAATTGAAAGCTTTTGCACATTTTATTTATTCTTCTCCATTTTTGTTCAGTTATCTTGTAAGTGCAAAGACTCTTTCACATATTCACAGTCCTCTAGAAGCTTCAAAATAGCAGCCTTCATCATGTGTATGAATATAATCAGCAGCAGTAGGATCATGGGGACAGCATGCAAGCGAGGCCCAATTCTCCCACATGTATGCAACTTCCAAGAGGATTCAGTGTCTTGCATTTGAGATCACTGGCTGATTTCCCCTTCTTTAACACTTAAACAGGAGGTCATATGATGTAGTGGGTAGCACCGCTGACTTTGAGCCAGAAATTCTGGGTTCAAATCTCAATGCAGAACTTGATAACGAAGGGAGGCATCTTCATAATGCAGCCAAAGAGGTGGAGGAACATCTTGTTAATCTTTCTGACCTATCCCAATGGCAGTTGGCAAGCGTGGGGATGATTTCCAGTCAGCCTCATGGCAGAAAGCAATTGAAACCTGTACCATCACTATCCAACTACAACATGCTTATAGAAGTTTATAGCAACGTGGATCCCTTGGGGGCCTGAATATCTTCATTAGCTGAATAGCCTATGTGGATCAAATTGGCACCAACAAAACAAAGTTTGATATTCGGTCTGGCTTGTGTAGAATTGAGACCTACCTCTTTGCTCTATCTTTGGTGAAGATTCTGGCAATGTCCTTTGGATGCTTTCTAGTAGGAAGCTCAAGAAGAAGAACTCTTCAACAACTAGCCGATCGCACTACTCCTATCTCTACTAAAGCTGAGGTGATCTAACTACAAAACAAAATCAAAGTTGAAGTCTTCGAGTCTGAATGGTTGAATATTATGCAGTACATGTTCCATTTGAGATATTAGGGGAATATTTTTCATTTTATATGTTTTATTTTACAATTACAGTATTTAGAAAATATGTTTGAAAGTATTGCTATCCTTGTTAACACCTGAACGTCTATTCATGACACAATAAACCATAAAAAATTTCAGAAGTTAAGAAATTATCAGTACAGAAATAATACATAAGTACAATAATAAATTACAGACTAGACTGACTTGAGGAAGTTAACTTGACACATCCACCTGGAACAGAAGTACAGTCTTACATTCACAGAACTGAAATTTCCTAACTTGTTGCTGAGCTTTTGATTTCACAGAACTTTGGGTCACCAGACCCGAAACATTAACTCTGTTTTCTCCTTCACAGATGCTGCCAGGCCTGCTGAGCTTTTCCAGCAACTTTGTTTTTGTTCCTGATTTACAGCATCCACAGTTATTTTGATTTTTATTTTGTTTTCACATGTACCTCACATCAATCAAAGTGAACAACTATGTGACATCAAACTTAATATTTCCCTTTACAATTTAACCTAGTATCTTGTTCCATATTTGTTTTCTGCCATGTAGTATCTTATCTGCAGCATTACTCATGAATATTCAGCCCAAGTACTTGCATAATTCAGAACAACAGAGGGCAGTGCGATAAGACGTGATAATCTTTTGAATATCACATCTGACATTTCCAGGAAACTCCAACATGTTGACATATTGATGAGTCATATTTCATCTCATCCCACCATTAAAATATTTTCTTTCCCTTTTCAGTTGTCATACATCATGTATCTGAGCAGAATAATATAGGCAACCTGTTTCCTGCTTTTGCACAAAACTACTTTGCATGTGGCTTCTTTGGTTGTGTGAGGCTGGATAATTTATCTCAGTTATTTGGAGTCTCCTCTTATAGAATTATCCCATATCCACTCAGTGGCTTCTAAAGAGGACGGAAGCTCTCATGGCTATTCAGAGGCTCTTCAAAACACAATAATTCTTTCAGTGGCTCCATGTTGCATTTTGCTTGATATTTTCTCCCCATGAAGTGCATTAGAACATTTTATTGTGTTGAAGGCACAATGCAAATGCAAGTTGTTCTGCTACATGACAATTAACATACAAATATATTCAATGCAGTTTGGTTTGACAGTTACTTTAGTAGTGTCATTTAAAATATAAGGGTTATTAATGGTACTGGGATTAGCTGCTGGAACTGTCAGGCAGATTTGACCTATGCTCAAATTAACAGATTGCCATAATATTTGACATATTGACATGATTTCATTAGCAGGATGCCTGAATTAACTTAAGAGTCTGTCCTGCTCTATTGTGTCTCAGTAAAATTGTCTATTTAATAATTAGTGATTTATTTTTACTGGGGCAAAATGTGAAGCAAAAATTAGATCAATTAAATATTGTGAAAATATGTTGTTTTAACCCTCTCATTAGCATGGTCTCACACTTTTGAAAATGTGCTTCTTCAGACCTGTCCCCACTTCAGGTGGAAAAATGTTGGAGTTGCAGATGAGGTAGATCCTGGGTAGAATGTAAGTGCACTCCAAATTGTGGTCCATGACCTTCATCTAATTAAAATTTTAAGTCAACATACTGAATTTGTAAAGCATCCACCCTCACTTTTTGACAGATGCATCAACCTAGTCAGAAACTCAAACATCAAAACTTACACCTGCACTTATTTCTTATCATATCTTTACAGGAAATTGCTAGAAAATCTGAAACGAAGACAAACGAGATGAAAACATAGATCCCAGTGCTGCAATTGCTGGTTTTCTTGATCAATTTCAGCAAGGAATTCCACACGTTCAGTTTATTCACTACTTTCCCAGATCTGTTAGAAATCAGGTTTAGAGTTCAGCAATTTCAGCAAACTTACTAAGTCAAAGATTTTGCCGATTCATCTGAATTCCTTTGTGATTATATCAATATTATCAGCACTTCTCCATCTCTAGTTTGTCTTTTCACACACGACTGACTGGAAAATGGACTAAAAAATTCAGATAATTATTCACTCTTGGTTTTTTTTTGACAACTCCCAGTGTGGTACTGAATTATACAAATCACGTCTGATCCTTTGTCCGTGTTGAGTCAGCTGGCTCAGCTGGCATAACAGCGGGGTATGCTGCAATTAGCCTCAGTACCATTTGGCCAGAGAGAGGGGAAATCATCAAGAGTGCGTGCTCCCAAAGTGAGTTAGTTACTCCTGTTGAGAATGTATACATGTGAGTGTTGGAAGAGTACACGTTTGGTTTTAGATATGACCGTGACTATAATTGAAAAGCTAATTGACACGCATTGTAAGCTCATACTTGAAGATTGGGTTCAGTGTCCTCAGGAGAAACGTTAAAAATGAAAGAGTACCATTTGGTAACATACTCCAGTTTCATTCGAAACCAAGCAAACGTTTTTCATTTGAGCTTTAGTTTTAAAAAAGCACACGTTTTGGATTGCGGGAAGAAAGTGAATCATCTGGGATGTGTAAATCCATTTCCTTTCTGTCACGTCATCTGATCCTGATATAATAAATCCAGCACTGTTTGGTGTTCCTAAACGAATAGAAACTTCTCGGGATAGATTCAGCAAAGCCGCAGTTTGACCTTTTTAACACAAAATGATTTGTTGATCTTAGGTTGTTGAGTCACGCGAATGTAGGACAGGAGTAGACAGTTTGTCAGGCTGTACTGGAAAAATTGCGTGTAGGCTGGATCTTTCATTAGACGAAAGATGACAGCTCAGCTGGAAGGAAGGGATGAGAAGAAGTATCAGACTGATTAACAGCTGGAGAATAAAGCACACGAGAAAAAAAGTTTACAGAAATGGCTTTCTATCTGTTGTAAAATAAACAACCAAGGAGTTATTCACAAGAATAAAGATTAAGGATGTAAGGAATCTGTCTGGTGTTTCTGCTTTTGCTTCTCAAGGTGCACACTCAATTCATAAAAGTTTGACAGTGTATCATGTAATATCAAATTTTAGCTGTTATATAAATGCAATACAGTTCAAACTTTTCAATGCAGCACATGGCACTAAATATTAAGCATTATTTACAACAAAATTTGAGTTTTTTTACCATATACCTGAAGAGTTTTATTCAGTTTTCAGAATTGGTGTAGAATGGCTGGCAAACCTTAAAAAACTGTCTATTTCTGATTAAACCCCTTGGGTAATTGCCCAATGCTGTATGGTACTACATTCCTCAGCCCATAAACCTAGAGCTTAATATGAGTGAACTGATAAAGTTTCTACCAAAAAGTATGCCTTATTCATAAAATTTTTAACAGTATATTACAATTTGTTTGAATTTGATGTTACACAACATGCAATGTGGTTCAATTTTTCGCACTGCAGCATGCAGCACTCTGAAGCTTTACAGTACATCAAAACAGGTTGTACTTGCAAGATAAATTTCATGTCAAACATTCTGTGGTGCATAAAGCTAGAGGCATTTTACATGGATACCAACTACTGTGACAGAAGGACTTGCACTATGATCTTTTCATATATGCAATAGCTGCTCCAAGCTTTAGTGTGTCCAGCACACAATTCTCAAACCTTGGAATGTACCAGTCTGCAACATTCAGTTGTTGGCTGCTTTCTCCACAGGAAAGCCAACATGTTTCAGGCAAACAAAAGGGTAGCTTTCCCCATGTGTGGCATGGTAGCTGGGTAGTTAGCGCTGTTGCTTCATAGTACCAGGGATGCAGGTTCGGTTTCAGCCTTGGGTGGCTGCCTGTGTGGGTTTCTTCTGGGTACTCTGGTTTCCTCCCTAAGACGTACAGTTCAGAAGGACTTGCCATGTGAAATTGCCCTGTAGTGTTCAGGGACATAAGCAGGCTAGGTGTATTAACCATGGCAAATTTGGGGATAGGGTAGGGGTTGGTCTGGGTTAGAGCCTCTTTGGAGAGTTGATGCAGGGCTTGATGGGTCTCTTTCTGCACCATAGGCATTCTATATTGATGGTCCTACAGTTGATCTTTGTCCCTACTTTGTTTAATGTATTTTTGTGGCTTCTCAAAATAAAATGAAAATGCTTTACAGCAGCCAACCTGTTAATACTCCTCAAGATCTGAAATGTTTCAAACAACTTGCCTCTTATCTTGTTAACTTCAGTGGAGGCCAAATTTGCTTGTCTAGTCTTTCCACATAAGACAACCTACCCATTCCATGTTAACAAAGTGTGGAGCTGGATGAACACAGCAGGCCCAGCAGCATCTCAGGAGCACAAAAGCTGACGTCTCGGGCCTAGACCCTTCATCAGAGAGGGGGATAGGGAGAGGGTTCTGGAATAAATAGGGAGGGAGGAGGAGGCAGACCGAAAATGGGGAGAAAAGAAGATAGGTGGAGAGGAGAGTATAGGTGGGGAGGTAGGGAGGGGATAGGTCAGTCCAGGGAAGATGGACAGGTCAAGGAGGCGGGATGAGGTGGTAGGTAGGAAATGGAGGTGTGGCTTGAGGTGGTAGGAAGGGATGGGTGAGAGGAAGAACAGGTTAGGGAGGCGGGGATCCCAGAACCAGCCCAGCTTGTCCCCGCCTCCCTAACCTGTTCTTCCTCTCACCTATCCCTTCCTCCCACCTCAAGCCGCACCTCCATTTCCTACCTACTAACCTCATCCCACCTCCTTGACCTGTCCGTCTTCCCTGGACTGACCTATTCCCCCCCCCCCCACCACCTCCTCATCGATACTCTCCTCTCCAACTATCTTCTTTTCTCTCAATCTTTGGTCTGCCTCCCCGCCTCTCCCTATTTATTCCAGAACCCTGTCTCATCCCCCTCTCTGATGAAGAGTCTAGGCCCGAAATGTCAGCTTTTGTGCTCCTGGGATGCTGCCTGGCCTGCTGTGTTCATCCAGCTTCACACTTTGTTATCTTGGATTCTCCAGCATCTGCAGTTCCCATTATCTCCGATACCCATTCCATGTATTAGTTTGGGTCAACCTTTGGAATTCTTTCATGCATTTACATCTTTCCTGAAATGAGGTGACTAATATGGTGCTAAATACGTCAGATGTGGTTTTACTTAGAACTAAGTCATAAACACTGTATGCTGTATTCCATTCCCCTTGCAATTAATCATAACATTCTGTTAGCTTTCCTAAACAGCTCTAGAGGATTACAGGCAGGCGAGGAAGGAGCTCAAAAATGGTCTGAGGAGAGCCAGGAGGGGGCATGAGAAAGGCTTGGCAAAACGGATTAGGGAGAACACAAAGGCATTTTACACTTATGTGAGGAATAAGAGAATGGTCAAAGAAAGAGTAGGGCCGATCAGGGATAGCATAGGGAACTTGTGTGTGGAGTCTGAGGAGGTAGGGGAAGCCCTAAATGAGTTTTTTCCTTCTGTCTTTTCAAAAGAAACAAACTTTGTAGTGAATGAAACCTTTGAAGAGCAGGTGTGCATGCTGGAATGGATACAGATAGAGGAAGCTGATGTGCTGAAAATTTTGTCAAACATTAAGATTGACAAGTCGCCAGGCCCGGACCAGATTTGTCCTCGGCTGCTTTGGGAAACGAGAAATGCAATTGCTTCGCCACTTGCGAAGATCTTTGCAACCTTGCTCTCCACAGGAGTCGTACCTGAGGACTGGAGAGAGGCAAATGTAATTTCTCTCTTCAAGAAAGGAAATAGGGAAATCCCCGGCAATTACACACCAGTAAGTCTCATGTCTGTCGTCTGCAAGGTGTTAGAAAGGATTCTGAGGGATAGGATTTATGACCGTCTGGAAGAGCATGGCTTGATTAAATGCAGTCAACACGGCTTTGTGAGGGGCAGGTCATGCCTCACAAACCTTATCTAGTTCTTTGAGGATGTGACTAGAAAAGTTGATGAGGGTCGAGCTGTGGATGTGGTGTGTATGGACTTCAGCAAGGCATTTGATAAGGTTCCCCATGGTAGGCTCATTCAGAAGGTCAGGAGGATTGTGATACAGGGGAACTTAGCTGTCTGGATACAGAATTGGCTTGCCAACATAGACAGCGATTGGTAGTAGAAGGAAAATATTCTGCCTGGAAGTCAGTGGTGAGTAGTGTTCCACAGGGCTCTGTCCTTGGGCCTCTACTGTTTGTAATTTTTATTAATGACTTGGATGAGGGGATTGAAGGATGGGTCAGCAAGTTTGCAGATGACACGAAGTATGGAGGTGTTGTTGACAGTACAGAGGGCTGTTGTAGGCTGCAGCGGGACATTGACAGGATGCAGAGATGGGCTGAGAGGTGGCAGATGGAGTTCAACCTGGATAAATGCGAGGTGATGCATTTTGAAAGGTCGAATTTGAAAGCTGAGTACAGGATTAAGGATAGGATTCTTGGCAGTGTGGAGGAACAGAGGGATCTTGGTGTGCAGATACATAAATCCCTTAAAATGGCCACCCAAGTGGACAGGGTTGTTAAGAAAGCATATGGTGTTTTGGCTTTCATTAACGGGGGATTGAGTTTAAGAGTGGTGAGATCTTGTTGCAGCTCTATAAAACTTTGGTTAGACCGCACTTGGAATACTGCGTCCAGTTCTGGTCGCCCTATTATAGGAAAGATGTGGATGCTTTGGAGAGGGTTCAGAGGAGGTTTACCAGGATGCTGCCTGGACTGGAGGGCTTATCTTATGAAGAGAGGTTGACTGAGCTCGGACTTTTTTCATTGGAGAAAAGGAGGAGGAGAGGGGACCTAATTGCGGTATACAAGATAATGAGAGGCATAGATAGAGTGGATAGCCAGAGACTATTTCCCAGGGCAGAAATGGCTAACACGAGGGGTCATAGTTTTAATCTGGTTGGAGGAAAGTATAAAGGGGATGTCAGAGGCGGGTTCTTTACACAGAGAGTTGTGAGAGCATGGAATGCGTTGCCAGCAGCAGTTGTGGAAGCAAGGTCATTGGGGACATTTAAGAGACTGCTGGACATGCATATGGTCACAGAAATTTGAGGGTGCATATATGAGGATCAATGGTCGGCACAACATCGTGGGCTGAAGGGCCTGTTTTGTGCTGTACTGTTCTATGTTTTATGTTCTAAATATTTGCTAGTCCAGCATATTAACCTTTTGTGACTCTTGCACAAGAACATACAAATTCTTCTGCACCACAGAACTCTGCAATCAAAATTTAGGCAACAAGCTTTTTTTTATTCTTTCTGCCAAAAATTGAAAATTTCACTTTTTCTCCTCCTTTATTCTTTCTCAGAATGTGTGCATCACCAGCAAGCCAATTGTCGGCTTGCTGGGCCACTTCAGAGGGCAGCCAATTACATTACTATATTTTGGCCAGACTAGGTGAGTAGGTTAGGTAGATGGTAAATTATTCTTCTTGAACCATACTTCTTTTTACAACAATTAATTGTTTATTTATTCCAGATTTATTAATTGAACTCAAATTTAACCATCTACTATCAGGCCCATCATTAAAGCTATGTCTTCAGAGCATTAGCCTGGCTCTCTGGATTACTAACCCAGTGACAATACCACTGTGTCACTGTCAACATTCATTTTACCTATCAATATCTTTTTGTAGCCCCCCTACACTCCCTTCTCAGCACCTCTTTGTTTGTCAGCAAAATTTGACAAGCATGTTTTTCATCTCTCCACTTTATTCATTTATAAAAATTGTAAATAGTTGAGATCCCTGTATCAGTCCCTCTAGCACACCATTCATTACTTCCATAAACTTTCATATGGCACTTAATGAAATGCCTTCTGAAAATCTAAATACTGTATATTTACCTTTATTTTGTTTTCTCAAAGAACTGCATCAGATTGAATATTGCTGAAAAATGATACATTTTCTCAAAACTTTTCATCTTGCACTTATCAGAGCATTTCACAAGAATAACAGATCAAGGAGAAAACCAACATTGATACTACATGAAGAGAAAGTGGTTGGCAAGTGGTATCTGATTGATAGCAGTTTTGCCATGGAAAATGTGCTCAATACTGCTGCTTGACAGTGAACAGCCAAACTTTGTTTACATTTTAAACTAGGTAGGTCAACTCAGGTTGATTAGTCCATTGCCTTGAGAAATGAACCAGAAAGTGGCTGTTACCTATTCTGTAAGCTGAACCAGGTACCATGTTCTTTCTGTCTATAAACTCTCTCCCCAATCTGTATGAATGTTGGTTTTCCTCTTTAATTTGTATTCTTGTGAAATATCCTGATCTGTACAAGACTGAAAGCTTCAATAAAATGTGCCTTTTTCTAACAGATTGATGTCCCATTGCAAAGCCCTGGTGCTTCCATCTGATTACCTTGAACTTATCAAAACACAATGCCATGTAACTTCAATAAGAATACTTGCTGACATTTTTCTGGTACAGTAACTGTAATTTTTAAAAATTCTCTCCTTTCTTTAATTTCATGACTTGTGGCTGCTTCTGGGTATTACCCACATCCTCTAAGTGAAGACTGATGGAAAATACCTGTACAGTTCACCTGTCATTTCTTTATTTTTCCATTATCAATTCTCCAGTCTCACTTTCTATGGGACCAATGCTCTCTTTGGTAATTTTTCTTTAAAAAGTATTTATAGAAACTCTTACCATCTGTTATTATATTTCTGGCTAGCTTCTCTCATACTCTAAATTTTCCTTTCTCATTAATTTTTTTCAGTAATGCTTCACTTTTTTATATACTCTACCAAACCTTCTGACAGATATGAAAACGGCCCCATTGCACTGTAACAAAATGCGTCTACATCAGAATCATCGAAAGACATTGCCACATAAAAGAATTCAAATGATGTAAAAATGCGATATGTGGAATGTGCAAATACAAGTAAAGAAAATGCAAAGACACAAGTTGGTACATCCATGTGAGACCGTGTATTTTTCACACCTGTTATTGTTATGGCTTCTATGAGTGATATTATTCGATTGTACCAGAGTGTACACACATATAGGAAGTAAAGAAAAACACAAGCAACCCAGAGATCATCTACAATCTCCCCGAAATAAACTTCACACAAGCAGTTAATCCTGCTGTGGGAAACACAAAATCTCTATGATCACCAAAGATCTGCAAGCAGAAGGTTTGGTTGTGGAGTTAAAGCAAGTCTGAAATTCTGTAGGGACTATCCTGATGGCTCATGATCCTATATCTGTGGAGGTTTTGCTACTTTGCCACTGAAGTTGCAGTATGAGGTTGACAGAATTGTCATGGAATTTCTAGGCCATAAAGTATAAAGTGAAGGAACATTAAAGGAGACAAGGAATTCTAAGTTTTCTGGCAATTGAAAAGGATGAATTATTACTGTATGTATCCAGATGCCAATGAAGATATAACTACTTAAACAAACATATTGACAAATGTGTGCACCCAAGTGTTCAAGGATGCCCAAACACATACAGAGTTGACATGTCTATACCGGACGGTATGTAATGGTACATAAAAGAGTTGGTGAGAGAATTTGCTTTTTCAAGTATTATATAACTTTTATTTCTAATCAAAACACAGTTCATCACCATGCTGAAGGGCCTAGAGATTTCCCAATGTCATTTCAGATTAAGCATCAACATTCCCACATCTTACACATTATGACAGGTTAGAGCCGAAGGTAAGCCTGCTGTCAGATGCTCAGCAATCGAGGAACTATGTGCAATTGGCCACATTGAAAATGTGAATCTTGGAATTCTGAAACACATTTGCTACAGTGGCAGTGCCAGTCAACCATGGTGCCCTCAAGCAGCTCAGTCATGAGGGACTCCTAGACTGTCAGATATAATTTATACCAGAGAAGATGTTTAACAAATATTCTTCCATTTTGACATAAAAGTATCAATACTTCTATTTTGAAGAACAGTCAACAGATGGTTTGGTCAGTATCACTTTGCTGTTTTGGGGATCTTGCTATGTGCAAATTGGCAGCTGCTTTTTCTACATTACATCAGTGTTTGTAATTCAAAGAATGAACTTTATTGGCTTTTGCAATAGCCTGAGACTATAAAATGCAGTATATAAATGCAAGTCTTTCTTAATGTTCAAACAATTAAAATAAACTATAAAGTATAGCAAGAATGAAGAGATTAGGAAAAGTATTATCGCTGGACTGTTAATCCAAAGACCCAGATTATGTTCTGGGGATAACAAGGTGTAGAGCTGGATGAACAGAGCAGGTCAAGCAGCATCAGAGGAGCAGGAAGGGCCCGAAACATCAGCCTTCCTGCTCTCTGATGCTGCTTGGCCTTCTGTGTTCATCCAGCTCTACACCTTGTTATCTCAGATTTTCCAGCATCTGCAGTTCCTGCTAGCTCTCATGTTCTGGAGACCCAGGTTCAAATCCCGCCACGGCAGATGGTAGAATTTGAATTCAATAAATATCTGGAATTAAGAATCTAATGATGACCATGAACTGATTGTCAGAAAAACCCACCTGGTTCACTAATGTCCTTTAGGGAAGGAAACTGCCATCCTTACCTGGTGCGGTCTACATGTGACTCCAGACCCACAGCAATGTGGTTCACTCTTAGCTGCCCTCTGGGCATTTAGGGATGGGTGATAAATGCTGCCTGGTCAGTGACGCCATTATGCCACGAATGAATAATAAAAAAATCCCCTTATACCCTTACCCATGCCTCATAAAAGCATCTCCTGTTGAGCCACAAATTTACATTTATTTAGCCAGTAGCTTTATGTCTTCTAAATTAAATTCACAAGTTACTGTCAAATTCTTATCAGTTTTGGCTTGTAGACATGGATCCTTTAGGAATCACATCTCCTCAACCCATTTCATGTTACATGTTACAATTAGCAGAAAGGTATATTACATCTTATCAATTGGGCTAGTTTTGAAGACATGACCCAGAGGTGAAAGAGCAGATTATTTTATGCACCATTTAGTGAATATATACTCTAGCTTTTCAGCAGCTGACCAGGATTGTACTTTCTAAACTTCGAAAAAGGGGTGTTGGTTGGGTACCAAACATTAATGGTTGGGGTAGAATGTTGCCACCAACCCTTCTTACTATGCTAGTCTTGGGACTTTTTCATCATCTGTTTTGAAGAATGACTCACAATTAACTTTCAACAAGAGAGACTCTTGACTTAGATATGTTTGGTCATAGCATAGTGATAGCGTCTTTGGATTACTAACCAAGGATTTCAAGCTAATGCTGTAATGGCGTTGTTTCAAATCCCGCTATCACTTTTGGTGGAATTTCAATGATTAATTCTGTAATTGAAAGCTAGTCTAAGTAATGGTGATCACAGAGCTATCATTGATTGCTGTAAAAACCCACCAGATTCACTAAGGTCCCTTGGGGGAGGACATCTGCCATCCTTACCTGGTCTGCCCTATATGTAATTCCAAAATCACAGCAATAAGGTTGACTTTAACTTCTCTCTGAAATGGCCTTGAAAACTATTCAGTTTGTGTGGAATTAGGGTTGGACAGCAAATGCTGGCCTTGCTGGTAAAGCTCATGTTCATCAAAGAATAAAGAGAAAAAATATAGGATTTCGTTTACCACATCTCAGTAACCATACATAGATTTAAAAAACTGTTGGACATATTAACCATTACTAACTAGAATTAGGTTGTACACTTACATCTCCATCAGGATTCCGTATCCATCAGTTATTTCCTCCAAATATAGTTAACTAACAGAAATTGCTAAAACTCAGATGCTCTATCCAATGGCGTGTTATATTTTAAAGTAGGCCATGATTTATCTTAGCTCAGAGTAACTCTTTCATATCCATTACACTTTGCAACATTAGTCTAACTTTTATGAAATTTTAACCACAAACGTAATAACTGTTTATTCCTACTTTGTATTGACTGAATTCATTATTAGGTTTCTGATAACACTTACGCCAGAAACTTGACCTCTTAGAATCATGTATAAAATTCTCATTTTAAACTTATCGGGTGGTTTAAAAATCATTGCATCAATCCAAGAGACATATAAAGTCATAGAATCATAGAGTTGTACAGCACAGAAACAGACCCTTTGGTCAAACGTGTCCATGCAAACCAGATTCCTAAATTAATTGAATTGGCCCACTCAAGGACAAAGGAGGGAAGCAATGCATGGAGCCAGAAGAGGAAGGTGAGGTCGTAAATGAATACCTTGTGTTGGTATTCATCAAAGAGAAGGAAATGGTGGAGGATGATCTCAGGGACAGGAGTGTCAAAATTCTAAGCTAAGTTGTTATTAAAAAGGAAAGGCATTGAGTGTCTTAAAAGGTATTAAGGTAAATAAATTCCCAGGTCCTGATGGGATCTATTCCAGGATATTGTGGCAGACAAGAGAACAAATTGCTGGAGAATTGACAGACATCCTTGTATCCTCATTGGCCACAGGTGAGGTCCCAGAGGACTGGAGAATAGCCAATTGTAGTCATTGTTTAAAAAGGGTAAGAGGGATAATCTCAGAAATTACAGATCTGTGAGCCTCATGTTGGTGGTAGGGAAATTATTGGAAAAGCTTGTTAAGGACTAGATCTAAACGCATGTAAAAGCAAATGGACTTACTAGTGGTACACAGCATGGCTTTGTGTGGAGTAGTGTCTCCCTAACTTGATCAGGCTTTTTGAGGAGGTGTCTGAGATGATTGGTGAGGGAAAAGTGGTTGATATTAAATACATGGACTTCAGTAAAGCCTTTGACAAGGTTGCTCATAGCAGACTGATGCAAAAGATAAAGTCACATGGTATCAGAGATGAGCTGGCAAGATGGATACAGAACTGATTTAGTCATAGGAGACAGAGGGTAACAGTGGAAAGATGCTTTTCGGAATGGAGGGTTGTGACTAGTGGTGTTCCACAGGAATCAGTGCTGGGAACTCTGCTGTTTGTGACTTACATAAATGATTTAGAGGAAAATATAGATGGTCTAATTAGTGGATGATGCAAAGATCAGTGGAGTTGCAGGCAGTGAGGAGGATTGTCAGAGGATACAGCAAGATGAAGATCAATTGACGGCATGGGCAGAAAAATGGCAGATGGAGTTCAATCTGGATAAATGTGATGTGATGGATTTTGGAAGGACAAGTACAGGTGGAAATTATACAGTGAATGGCAGAACTCTCAAGCGTATTGATATGCAGAGGGATCTTGGTGTGCAGGTCCAGAGATCATCGAATATGGCAACATAGTTAGGTAAGATAGTAAAAAAGGCCTATGGCATGCTTACCTTCATTGGAAGGGGCATTGAGTATCAGGATAGGCAAGTTATGCTGTAGCTTTGTAGAACTTTAATTTGGCCACACTTGGAATATTGCATACAGTTCTGGTCATCACACTATGTTTTAATGGCTTAATTTGAGACAGTCATGTTTAAGATAAGCATGACCCTTTCTGCTTTGTTTAACTCTTCTTTCCCACCAAGTGAAAGATGGGTTTGGACAGTTGTTAAATTGTAGTGTTTAACATGTGAGAGAGCTGCTGTCAATCTAACATTACTTTGCCTGGAGTGTGAAGGAGATCGACAATCCTGAAAATTCAAGAGCAGTGAATGTATTGGAACCTGATCACTTGGTAACAAAATGGTGAAGCTCTTCTTAACTCTGGGCACATACCCTCACCACTCACAATAATCATGAGAACTCTTCTTTATTCTTTATTCTTTTTGATTCAGTTCTGGACTGGCTTTGTACAGAAAATTGCATGGAAATAGTGGTAGTATTTGAAAGAACTGGGAATTCACATTGGTGTGTTTGGTTAATATTCCTTGTGTTGCTAGTTTTGATAAGCTTTTCAGGGGTCAGTGCCTTGTATTGTCACCTCGTTGGTGTGATGCGCAAACTACATTAATGACCCTTAATTTTTTTAATTTTTCTGCCTCCATTCATTTAACCTCTTGCCTGCAGCATTGCCTGACTCAAAATAAATGTTGGGAATCTGAAAAGAACTACAGATGCTGGGATTCAGAAGCATAAACAGGAATTTCTGGAGAAACTCAGCAGGTTCGGCAACATCAGAACTGAGGAAGGGTCAGGGGACCCGAAATGTTAACTCTCTTTATTCTTCACAGATGATGCCAGGTAGGAAACTACTCCTACGTTATCTGCCAGATTATCCATTGATGAAACCTCCATCTGTGCTTTTATCTCCAGCCTATATAAATTTTTAACACATCCAGATATTTGGTGACTACATTCCTTCCTGTTGATAATTCCAGTCTCTGATATTCATTATTCACACTGACCTCAATATTTTCTTGTCTCCTCAATACATTGATGTCAAAATCCTCGTCCTCTGTATCTCCCCCGATATTGCTCCTCATGAAGTCTATGAACTTCTTTGGGTTTATAGCACTGCCCTGACCCCCTGCTGTGCCATCTCCAATCAATTGTGCATTATCAGTAGCTGAGGAAATAGTTACAAGTGGGGGTCAAGTGGAGTCACGTTGACGCTGACCTCCAAATGGGTAGGTATAAGGCCAGCAATAGAACCAGCACTTTGATAGTCAGGACCCTGCAAAAAAAAAGATGGAAGCAAAAACAGTCAACGAAAGAGGTTCAACTGAAATGGTGAGAAAGTGACGTGTCCTTGAAGAAACAGGGAACACTGTACAATGTGGGATGTAAAGAATATGGATATTTATAGATTGTTGGTAGAGCCCACAAGTCTCTACAGCAAGCATAACGTCAAAAGCTCACCATGTGATCTGAAAATCAACAGCACAATGAAGTTTCAAAATCAGCAAAGCAGCAACAAAAGTGGGAAGACAAATTAGCTTTGTTTTAAAGAGGCAGAGTTCAGGACTAGACTGTGAGACCCTCTAAAGTGTTATTCCAGGAACTACTTTGTGTCCAGTGATTTCATAATGCTAACTATCTACCTTTCATTCATACTTAAGCAGAATCTCAACATTTCTTGCAGCATCTATTTCTGATCTGGTCTCATGAATGCATGAATGAGAGCACATTATGTTCTGGTTGTCATGTTATGATCTCTGAAGTCAACAAGTCAATGGAGTATGGAAGATTCTCTCAATATCTCATTGTCACCTTGGCCACCGTCTCAAGAACCTTGAAATGACACTTGCCATAATGTCACAAGATTTAAACCTGCTCAGAAAGGGTTTCTGTGGAGGGCAACTGTTGGGTTGGTATGGGTCCTGGCTCCTGCTTCATGCCAAGACCACATAGATAATTTTTTGGACCACCTTACATAATGTCAGGTTGACTAATGTGCATGGAAAGGGGTATTGTCAGATGTGAAGGAAACTCTAGTGTATCGCATGCCTCCAAATTCACACGAGGTTTTTAGTGGCTCTTAGAATCCCTACAGTGTGGAAACAGGCCCTTCGGCCCAACAAGTCCACACCAACACTTAAAGCACCCACCCAGACACATCCCCCTATCACATACCTAATCTACACATCTCTGAACACTACGGGCAACTTAGCATGGCCAATCCACCTAGCCTGCACATCTTTGGACTGTGGGAGGAAACCGGAGCACCTGAAGGAAACCCATGCAGACACGGTGAGAATGTGCAAACTCCACACAGACAGTTGCCCGAGGCTGGAATCGAACCTGGGTCCCTGGTGCTGTGAGGCAACAGTGCTAGCCACTGAGCCACCCCAAAATTAATAGAGCAGGGCTTTGATTCCCTGACTTGGAATTGAACCCAGGCCGTGGCGATGAGAGCGCTGAGTCCTGACCACTGGACCACCAGGCAAAGCTTGGTACTTGGCAAGGAACTACCCTCTCAACATATACTGCTATTTAGACTCATTTGGAACACATTCCTTTTGGTGCTTTGCCCAGGAGTAACACCAGCCTCTGTGAGGATCTAACCGGGAGCTTCCTGGGGAATGGTGTCAAGGCTGAATTGTCCCTTTACCAAGACTGTGTAACTCCTCGTCCTTCTGCAGTCTGGGCCACACAAAGGTGGCAGCTTGTTTAAAAAGGCTGTCTGCCCATGTGGGAGTAGTTGCTAGGCAACAAGACGATAATATCTCTACACCAAGCTGGTGACAGCTCAGACTGATACTGATGACCAGTCCAATGCTTGGCCACACTTTGTCCATGGCCACTGACCATTGGCCTCCAGAAGATGAGTTTCTGATACCGTGCCAGTTGTTCAATGCACCTCAGGCATGGTGTCCAACTTCATATTGGTGTTTAGATTAGATTAGATTAGATTCCCTACAGTGTGGAAACAGGCCCTTCGGCCCAACAAGTCCACACTGCCCCTTGAAGCATCCCACCCAGACCCATCCCCCTATAACCCACACACACCTGAACACTACAGGCAATTTAGCATGGCCGATCCACCTAGCCTGCACATCTTTGGACTGTGGGAGGAAACCGGAGCACCCGGGGGAAACCCACGCAGACATGGGGAAAATGTGCAAACTCCACACAGAGTGTCGCCCAATGTTGGAATTGAACCCGGGTCCCTGGTGCTGTGTGTTCTGTGCTCTTCACTACCTCAGTTGCCAAAAAGGGAATGTGTTGGTTGGGGAGGCATCACAGGAATGAGAGGCAAACTCTGAGGAGGAAGGAGATCCTGAGATGGACAAGGAGAGCACTCAAAGAAAGGAAGACAAAGCAATGGTCTGGAGAGCCTAAGAGGCCACAGAGAACTTTACAGCCAACATCTTCAAGGATGACTCAGCAGATTTTGTATGTACGAGTTAATATTTCATTTGTGCAGCTGACCGTCAGATCTCTACTTGCTGCATTCCATACACCTGTAGGGTTGAATAGCTTTTACTTTTGATTTATTTACACAATAAGTGTTGGCCCTTAACTGTCAAGTGAGACACTGACCTCTTCTCGGCAAATGTTTCTTCTGCAAACATGTGCTGGATCAATGTTAGTGCTAAAGAACTGCACTACAGTGAAGACTTCTACTATCTCACACTCTCGGATGTTTGTGCTAGAATGGTCCTTGTAGCAAAGACTGATGAGTTACCTCGGAGAGTCCACTCCATTATGAATACTACCAAGTTGTCCCATGTCCTGAGGGTGCTTCTTTCTGTGCCTTTAGTTATTGAAGGGCTTTAGTATATCATATCAATTTGTTATAATAAATTATACAATTTGAAAGGTCTTCCATCAAACACCCATTAAAGAATTGGTGATTATGTAATGCAGTAGTGTAAGACAGTTGTCATTGGATTGCAATCATGAAAATAATTCTCACAAGAAAACAGCTCATAATTTTATAAATCTTATCAAACCTCTTCTTTGCTCCCTCTGCTCCAATGCCAATAACCCTGGAAACTTACAAATATAATTTCACTTCCCTATAGTACCACCATGATCAAACTATGTTGTCGGCCATAGATAATACTGTCCTTTCTATTTGGGACTGCCCAAAGCTGTGTTCTAACCTATGTTTTGCAATTTTAAAAAAACATTATTTTTACTACACACCTTTATATATGAAACAAACATTCGATTTGCTTTTTTTTTGGGCTGATACCTTCCTCCATCTGTGTCTTTGGAGAATTGCATATTTGTTGGTTTTCACACTTCAACCTTTTTCCATTCAATATATAACTGCACTTCTTGCTTGTCCTCCCAAGATGCATTACTTCACACTCTCTGAAAATTGACAAAAGCAAAATGCAGAGTTTTATATACAGAGACAAGACAATGTTTTGACCAGTAATAACCAAATATCTGAGGTTACTAATGAATTTTTTAGGGCAGTGGCATTAAAATTGAGAAGTCTATTGGAAAGGCTGAGGGCCATTGTACAGGGCACCATCAAGTCTGAAAGAGTAAGAGGGAAGATGAGCAAGACCAAGAAATATTAGTCAACTGCAGCAAACATTGGGCTCCAAAAACCTGCAGATGATACTAGGAAGGAAAGATTATAAAGATAGGGAATTCCTTGGTTTTGATGTATACCAAAAGAAGATGCAAGAGACCGTGTGTTTACATATTTTTATCAACATATTGAGGAAAAGGAAAGAAAGATAATGAATGCTTGAATTTTTGGACCTTAGTGGACCAAGAGAGGAATACTTGGAAGGGCAGTGACAATAGGTTCAATAGCATCAAGAAACAAATCATACTTTGATTAAGACAGAATAAGGCTGGAGATCGGACCTGTGTATTTTTTTTCTTTATTCTTTCACAGGATGAGGGCTTTGCTGACTAGGCAGCATTTATTGCCCATCCCAAATTGCCCAGAGGGCCGTTCAGAGTCAATCACGTTGTTGTGGGTCTGGAGTCACATGTAGGCCAGGCAGGTAAGGATAGCAGTTTTCTTCCCTAGGACATTGGGGTTTTCCCCAACAATCGATAATGGATTCATGGGCACCATTGGACCTTTAATTCCAAATATTTATTGAATTCAAATTCCACCATCTGTTGTGGTGGGATTCGTACCCAAGTGGCCAGACCATTATCTGGGTCTCTAGATTAACAGTCCAATGTTAATACCACTAGGCCATCGCCTCCCCCTATGAAATAATAAGTTTTGTCTTTATTAATAAATTCTATAATCTTCTCTAGGCTACATATATAAAAAAGTAATCATGAATGTACAACCCATTCCCAGATTCCCAAGGGAAATGGCAGTGAATTTTCTTGAACCCCTGCAGTCCTTATGCTATTAGCGGGACTACCACAAAAATGTTAAATAGACTCTTGCAGAATTTTAGTTCAGCAACAATGATGGAATGATGCTTTATGGCCCTGTCAGTACAGTGTGTGAATTGGGAATGATGACGTTTCCATTAATTTACTGTTCTTGCCTATCTCAGTCAGAGAGGTCATGAGGCAATGTGATAAGCCTGATAATATGGTGGAATCATGGCTTATTTGTATTTCCTTCAATTTAGTTTACTGCTTTCACTGCTCACAATGTAGTTCCTCTACATTAGCAAGACCAAACACAGTTGAGTAACTGCTTAGCAGAACACATAAGATCTATTCATAACAACAACAATGATGTTTCAGTTATTTGCCACTTCAATACACCATCTTTCAATTTCGTGCTAACGTTTCTGACATAGGCCTGCTGCAGTGTTACAGTGAAGCTCAACACAAGCTAAAGAACCATTTCCTAGAGATACGTTACAGCCTTCAGGGCACAGTATTGAGTTCAACAACTTCAAAGCATGAATACTTCTGCTCTATTTTGATTAGAATACCCCTTCTCCACCCCGCATGGATTTGCTCTCAGCAGAGCTGACTTATTTTTGACTCTTCATGTCAACCATTAACACCTATTTTGCATCTAGATCTCTCCTTTACGACCATTCCTCTCTCTGACTTTTATTTAAGGCATTCTCATCCACTTGGTCCTTTCATCTTTCTGTCAACAGCCTAAAATCCACCATCTTCTGGCTCCTCAGTTCCAAAGAAGTTATTGACTTGAAACATTAGCTTTCTCCATAGGCACTGCCAAACCTGCTAAATTTCTCCAACACTTTCTATTTTTATTTGTGTTGGGGCAGTGTGTCTCATAGATAATACATGACCACAATGATATGTGAATTGTGGAAGTAAATATTGAGACTATTCATGAGAAATTGCTGCCAAATTCTACATTGAATTTGACTGTTTCTACTTACTAATAAAGTTGGGGGCCTGTTGTTTATATCTGAAAAGTGAAGTGAAACAGCTATTTTCAGAGCCATGATCCTGGTCTTGTAGATATATTATGTTGTATAATCAATTTGAACTAAAAATATTGAACACAACATTCTTTCTCTGTGGTACAAGTGCAAGCTTAAAGTAATGTTTTCCGAGTGAAAAGGTGGTCCAAAGACATTTTGCAATCAGTAACTTTGCAATTACTGCACAAGAGCAGCTGACCATGTAATCAACTGTGGTGCTCATTTCAATGTTACCTTCTTCATTTTTGAGATGAAAGATGACTTTCTTCTAATACAGAGTTGTAGATTCTGAGATTTGTTTCAATGTACTTCTTTATGGAAACTTAACTTGGCATCCCGTAATAAATATAACTTGCATTTTCATAGCACCTAAATTCGTATAGTGGATGAAAGTGGATATGTGCAGAGATGCAAAATAGGCATTGTGCACAATATTCAATTTTATTGAAGCCAATGGTTTTGCTTTCTGGCTGAAATCCAATTTCACCCCTGCTTTTTTCTGCATTTAGAGGATGAGGGCATCAATGGCTAGGCCAGCATTTATTGCCCATCCGTAATTGCCCAGATAGCAGTTAAGAGTCAATCACAAGGCTGTAGATCTAGACTCTCATGTAGGCCAGGCCAGGTAAGGAGGCAGTTTCCTTCCCTAAAGGATATTAGTGACCAAGATGGGGTTTTTCTGACGTGTGGCAGTGGTTTCATGGTCATCATTAGACTTTTAATTCCAGATTCTTTTATTGAATTCAAGTTTCCCAACTTCCAAAGCAGGAGTCAAAACTGCATCCCCAGAACACTACCTGGTCTCCAGATTAACAGTGCAGTGATAATACCACTAGGCCATCACCTGTCCGTTCTGTGTTTTCACAAGAAGGGATTTTTATGTTGATGAGAATTAAAAACACTGAAAATTAGTTTTGCAGCTTAGGCTTGGTGAAGGCTTTTAAAAATGGCCATAAAAATTAGTAAGGTTGTAGGTTTGAATGAAAATATTCCAAAATTGGAGTCAAGGTGATAGAAGCTTCTATTATTAATAGTGAAACGTTGGAACAGTGGAGGCCAGAGTTTGGAGGATATTTGGAGTTTCCAGCGGTATACTGTGGAGATACCTGCAAATGAGAATGAACATTTTTGGGTTCAATGCTTTGGGGAACAGAAAGCCATTTGAGATTGACAAGTTGGAAGTGATGAGTGAGCAGAAATTAATGCAATAGTGGATGTCAGTCGCAGAACCTTGGATCAGTTAAAGTGTCCGGAGCTCAGGAAACCAGCAAGAAGGAATTGAATTGGATCATCATAGAATCCCTAAGGTGTGGAAACAGGCCCTTTGGCCCAACAAGTCCACACTGACACTTCGAGCATCCCACCCAGATCCATTCCCCTTTAACCCACCTAGCCTACACATCCCTGAACACTGTGGGCAATTTAGCATGGCCAATCCACCTAACCTGCACATCTTTGGCCTGCTGGAGGAAACCGGAGCACCCAGAGTAAACTCACACAGACATGGGGACAATGTGCAAACTCCACACAGAAAGTCGCCCAAGGGTGGAATTGAACCCAAATCCCTGCCGCTGTGAGGCAACAGTGCCAGCCACTGAGCCACTAACAAAAGTATGATCAATGGTTTCCGGGATGATGACCAGACATTATTGTTAAAATCATAGGAAGTGAGAGCAGGTTTATCCTGTTGGGGGTCTGTATTTAAGTGTTTGATCATTGGCTTCAGCTTGAGAATATGTTTAGACCAAACTGTAGCTGGGAGATCAAAGGAATTGGGGGGGACAAGATTTATCTTTTTGAGGGGAAGTTTTTCCTTTCAAAATATACAATAATAGAATTGAAAATCACTACGATCATGAGCTATTGCTGCTGTAAAAATTCTATCTTTCCATAAATGAAGGAGGAAGTAGGACAGGGACCATTCCAATAGATAAAGATTTTAACAGGAGAAAGAAAGCAAACATTTTTAAGAAATTATTTTTCCTACATTTTTCTTTCTTGACTGACTGTTTACTGTTCATAGTCAAATAATAAATTTACAATTGGAGTTTCATGCATGTCTTTGCTAATGTAAAACCATTTGCAACGTCACTAAACAATCATTGTACACTCCCTGCGAATCAAATGGACATGGGTGCTGCTACTCTGCAGGACACTGTTGCCATCTAGTGAATCAATTGCTTCCATACAGCTTAATCCATGGCACTTGTTTGTACTCTTAATTTCCACTATTTCTCATTCACCTTCACTTCTTGCTGGTCCTGAAGAAAGATAATCCCAGCCACCATCAGCTCTGAGGAAGGGTCACCGGACCCAAAACGTTAACTCTGTTTTCTCCTTCACAGATGCTGCCAGACCTGTTGAGCTTTTCCAACAGAGATAATAGGAACTGCAGATGCTGGAGAATCCAAGATAATAAAATGTGAGGCTGGATGAACACAGCAGGCCCAGCAGCATCTCAGGAGCACAAAAGCTGACATTTCGGGCCTAGACCCTTCATCAGAGAGGGGGATGGGGTGAGGGTTCTGGAATAAATAGGGAGAGGGGGGAGGCGGACCAAAGATGGAGAGAAAAGAAGATAGGTGGAGAGGAGAGTGTAGGTGGAGAGGTAGGGGGGGTGGATAGGTCAGTCCAGGGAAGACGGACAGGTCAAGGAGGTGGGATGAGGTTGGTAGGTAGGAGATGGAGGTGCGGCTTGGGGTGGGAGGAAGGGATGGGGGAGAGGAAGAACAGGTTAGGGAGGCAGAGACAGGTTGGACTGGTTTTGGGATGCAGTGGGTGGAGGGGAAGAGCTGGGCTGGTTGTGTGGTGCAGTGGGGGGAGGGGACGAACTGGGCTGGTTTTGGGATGCGGTGGGGGAAGGGGAGATTTTGAAGCTGGTGAAGTCCACATTGATGCCATAGGGCTGCAAGGTTCCCAAGCGGAATATGAGTTGCTGTTCCTGCAACCTTCGGGTGGCATCATTGTGGCACTGCAGGAGGCCCATGATGGCCATGTCATCTAAAGAATGGGAGGGGGTGTGGAAATGGTTTGCGACTGGGAGGTGCAGTTGCTTATTGTGAACCGAGCGGAGGTGTTCTGCAAAGCAATTCAAAATCTCCCCTTCCCCCACTGCATCCCTAAACCAGCCCAGTTCATCCCCTCCCCCCACTGCACCACACAACCAGCCCAGCTCTTCCCCCCCACCCACTGCATCCCAAAACCAGTCCAACCTGTCTCTGCCTCCCTAACCGGTTCTTCCTCTCACCCATCCCTTCCTCCCACCCCAAGCCGCACCCCCAGCTACCTACCAACCTCATCCCACCTCCTTGACCTGTCCGTCTTCCCTGGACTGACCTATCCCCTCCCTACCTCCCCACCTACACCCTCTCCACCTATCTTCTTTACTCTCCATCTTCGGTCCGCCTCCCCCTCTCTCCCTATTTATTCCAGTTCCCTCCCCCCATCCCCCTCTCTGATGAAGGGTCTAGGCCCGAAACGTCAGCTTTTGTGCTCCTGAGATGCTGCTTGGCCTGTTGTGTTCATCCAGCCTCACATTTTATTATCTTGGAACCCCAAGCCTCCGCTTGGTTTCCCCAATGTAGAGGAAGCCACACCGGGTACAATGGATGCAGTATACCCCATTGGCAGATGTGCAGGTGAACCTCTGCTTAATATGGAAAGTCATCTTGGGGCCTGGGATGGCTGTGAGGGAGGAGGTGTGGGGGCAAGTGTAGCACTTCCTGCGGTTGCAGGGGAAGGTGCCGGGTGTGGTGGGGTTGGAGGGCAGTGTGGAGCGAACAAGGGAGTCACGGAGAGAGTGGTCTCTCCCGAAAGCAGACAAGGGTGGGGATGGAAAACTGTCTTGGGTGGTGGGGTCGGATTGTAGATGGCGGAGGTGTCGGAGGATGTTGCGTTGTATCCGGAGGTTGGTGGGGTGGTGTGTGAGAACCAGGGGGATTCTCTTTGGGCGGTTGTGGTGGGGTCGAGGTGTGAGGGATGTGTTGCAGGAAATGCGGGAGACACGGTCAAGGGCGTTCTCGACCACTGTGGGGGGAAATTTGCGGTCCTTGAAGAACTTGGACATCAGGGATGTGCGCGAGTGGAATGCCTCATCGTGGGAGCAGATGCAGCGGATGCAGAGGAATTGGGAATAGTGGGTGGAATTTTTGTAGGAGGGTGGGTGGGAGGAGGTGTATTCTAGGTAGCTGTGGGAGTCGGTGGGCTTGAAATGGACATCAGTTACAAGCTGGTTGCCTGAGATGGAGACTGAGAGGTCCAGGAAGGTGAGGGATGTGCTGGAGATGGCCCAGGTGAACTGAAGGTTGGGGTGGAAGGTGTTGGTGAAGTGGATGAACTGTTCGAGCTCCTCTGGGGAGAAAGAGGCGGCGCCGATACAGTCATCAATGTAACGGAGGAAGAGGTGGGGTTTGGGGCCTGTGTAGGTGCAGAAGAGGGACTGTTCCACGTAACCTACAAAGAGGCAGGCATAGCTGGGGCCCATGCGGGTACCCATGGCCACCCACTTTGTCTGTAGGAAGTGGGAGGAATCGAAAGAGAAGTTGTTGAGGGTGAGGACGAGTTCGGCTAGGCGGATGAGGGTGTCGGTGGAGGGGGACTGCTTGGGCCTGCGGGACAGGAAGAAGCGGAGGTGCCTTGAGGCCATCTGCATGTGGAATACAGGTGTATAGGGACTGGACGTCCATGGTGAAAATGAGGTGTTGGGGGCCAGCGAATTGGAAGTCCTGGAGGTGGTGGAGGGCGTGGGTGGTGTCACGGACGTAGGTGGGGAGTTCCTGGACCTAAGGGGAGAAAATGGAGTCCAGATAGGTGGAGATGAGGTTGCATCCCAAAACCAGCCCAGTTCGTCCCCTCCCCCCACTGCACCACACAACCAGCCCAGCTCTTCCCCTCCACCCACTGCATCCCAAAACCAGTTCAGCCTGTCTCTGCCTCCCTAACCTGTTCTTCCTCTCACCCATCCCTTCCTCCCACCCCAAGCCGCACCTCCATTTCCTACCTACTAACCTCATCTCACGTCCTTGACCTGTCCGTCTTCCCTGGACTGACCTATCCACCCCCCTACCTCCCCACCTATCCTCTCCTCTCCACCTATCTTCTTTTCTCTCCATCTTCAGTCCGCCTCCCCCTCTCTCCCTATTTATTCCAGAACCCTCACCCCATCCCCCTCTCTGATGAAGGGTCTAGGCCCAAAACGTCAGCTTTTGTGCTCCTGAGATGCTGCTGGGCCTGCTGTGCTCATTCAGCCTCACATTTTATTATCTCACATTTTATTAACTTTGTTCTTGTTCTTGATTTGCAGCATCCACAGTTCTTTTGGTTTTTAATACCCAAAAGTTGACTTCACTTTTCCTGGGATGCTGCTTGGCCTGCAGTGTTCATCCAGCTCCACACTTTGTTATCCACAATTTTGGCCGTTGATTTTAATAAATCATTATGAGATGTATGAGAATGGTACGTTGGCTCAGGGTCTTTGATTTCTACAGAGAAGTGAACTGAAAACTTGTGAAAATGGCAATTAGTCTAGATTGTTCAATAATTCTTTACATCAATGGGTAATACACTCATCAACAAAATGAAAAGGTTATATTAAGGCAAATGTAATACTGAAAGAAAGGGTTGTTTTTAACAAGATCTAGGAGAGGTTGGAAAGGGTATAATTAATAATAGCATAAGGATTTATATCTCTGACATTTTTAGCAAATCCCCAGCTTGGCAGGGGTGTAAGAGGGAATTAAACTGAAACTGAGTACAATCACAGAAAGCACTTTTTCCTTTAAGAATCTATTTGAAACAGATATTTAAATTATAAACATTGTTAAACTGATTGCTTACCAGATGCACTGCATTCAATTACATTGGCTCAATCTACATGGAAATATAACTTGATATTCAAGTGGCCTGCAAGTACATGTCTATTTTCCTTTCTTGCATGATAATCTCATTGTATGTAAGTGTGTGACTGTGTGTATGCACATATGAAAAAGATTACAGTTCTCACATTTGTTCTTGGGGATATAGCCACAAGGCTGCATTTATCGCTCAGCCCCAGTTGCCTTGAGAACATGGTAACAGGTTTTACTTTTGAACTGTTGATGTCTATCCCTGTGGTCATAGTGATTTTAGGCAGGGAATATTGCCTAGGAATGATGAAGCAATAGCAATGTATTTCCAAAGATTGTATGTGATTTAAAGGGGAACTTGTAGATGATGCTGTTCCCATGACGTTGTTCTAGTCTTCCTTTGACAAAATCATTGCTGAAAGTAAAAGAAGTAGCAACTGAGTTTGCAGAACCAGTCCTATCTTCTGGATATCCAAAAAGTGTTGAGGGACCATTGATTTCCTGATGACATTTAAAGGTGATATATGACTATCACCTCTGTTCAGTTTACAAGCATGGCAGCACACTTCCAGTGCCTGTCTTTTTAATTCACCACCTTGCTCCCACTCTGGCATTTCTGTCCCTTCTGCAGTATTCTAACAAAGCTCACTTTAAGGTGAAGGTGCAGGACTTTATTTTTCAGTTGGCTATGTCACAGCTTCCCAGACTCAATGCTGAGTTTAACAGGTTTAGATCATAACTTTTGCCTCCATTTCATTTCATTTGACGGTTTGCTTTCTTCTCTCTTGTCTCTCTTTTGTTTCCTTCCCTTTGTGTGGTTGCCAGTCGGGATCTTGCCATTCCCACCTCCTCTGAATAAATAGTTTGTTTCTTTGCTTGTGCCATTACCATTTCCTTTGTCCATGCATCATGGATCTTTTTATCATTTAATCTCTCCACCACATCAGACACCGTCTTCTGAGTTTTTTTTACTATCCTCCCTCCTTTGTATTTGTTCAAAGTTTCTTATATTTCTCATTTCTTTCCTCCAGTTTTGGTGAAAGGTTACAAACTTGAAACACGAACATTGTCTTCCTCTCAACATTTTTTGCATTTCCAGAATTTATTTCAGATTTGCAGGATTTGTGGAATTTCACTATTACCAAAATACAAGTTATTAACAGTTACTATTTCACTCGAGAGGGTGCAGAAGGGATTCACCAGGATATTGGCCATGTTGGAGTGATTCGATTACAAAGGGAGACTAGATAGGCTGGGAGATATTAGGAACTGCCGGTGCTGGAATCTGAGCTAACAAGGTGTAGAGCTGGATGAACACAGCAGGCCAGGCAGCATCAGAGGAGCAGGAAAGCTGACACTGCTTGGCCTGCTGCGTTCATCCAGGCCTACACCTGGATAGGCTGGGGTTGTTTTCCTTAGAACAGAGTGGACTGAGGGGGTACAGATTGAAGTATTCAAAGTTTTGAGGGGAGTGGACACGTTAGATAGGAAGAAGCTTTCCCCCTTAGTACACAGCTCAATAACCAGGAGGCACAGTTGTAAGGTAAGAGGTTTAGAGGAGATTTAAGGAAGAACATTTTCACCTAGAGGATTGTAAGCATCTGGAATTCATTGTCTGGAATGGTGGTAGATGCTGGAACCTTAAAAACATTTAAGAATTATTTAGATGAATTGGACAGCCACAACTTATAGGGCGATGAACCAAGTGCTGGTAAATGGGATTAGAATACATAAATGTTTGATGACTGGTATGAGCATAGTTGTCCAAAGATCCCTTTTTGTGTTGTAAATAAAACCTGTCTGACTCTATAACTATGCTCATGCAAGAATAAACCACAGTGCTTGCAACCAGGGTTTAAATGAATAGTGTGATGTTTTCTTCACATGTGCCATAAGATAATGATTCAATGTGAAGAAATTGTTATTTAAGCTGTGTTTGACTCATTATTATTTTTTTTTAGCTATGTTCTCTGGGTCTATCTTCTCAGAACAGTAATCACATTCACAGCAACATTTCCCTTTATCAAAACTCACCTTGTACCCTTAATCGTTATTGCAGTGACAGCATGTTTAACTTTAGTAGTCTCTCTTCACGGTCTAAAAACTGAAATAATTCTTGTTTTCCCCATCAGAATCTCACAATGCATCTTTTATATCTTCTAAATACATTTACAGCAGCTTGAGATCTTGCAACATTGGATCTCATTAATATTTTATAGATTCCAGGATCATTTCCTTATGGATCTTTACACCCTCAGTATTTGGTTTGCATTTTCTACAGAGCCTTCAACTATGTTAATATTCAGATCATGTGCCTTATCGAATCAGCCTCTATCCAAGTTGTCCCAGCATAGCAATAAATATCACCAGAAACATAACCACCTTCCTTTAGCAATTACACTATGCAGCCAAATCCCTGACCAGAATCTCAAATGCACCAGGCACACAAATGTTGTGGATACTACTTCAGGTTAAAGGCAGATTATTCTGTACTGATTGAACGCCTTAAATCCTAAAATGTTCTCCATCATCTTTACAGATTAAATATCTCTAGTTGTTTAGAAAAATACAGCTGCAACAGTCCACAATCCTGAAAGTGACAAGGACAAAACAGTCCACTTGACCGCCACCTCATCCATTGGTCTAAATATCTAACCCCGTAAATAGCACTACAGTGTGTACTATTTGCAAGATGCCCTGCAACAACTCACCAATTTACTAAACATAACCTCCATGATCCAAAACAGCAATGGCATCAAATGAATGGGATTATCACCACTTCCAATTTCTCTTCCAAGCCACATACCATTACAGCTTGAAGATATGCTGTTGTTCGCTCGTCATTGCCTGATCAATATTGTAGTATTTATAACCTAACAGCACTGTGAAAGTACTTTTATCACATTCAGGAAGGTGATCACTCACCAGTTTCTCTGGATAACTAGGGATGGGCAATAAATTCCAGCTTTGCTAGCAATGCCTATATCTCATAAATGATATTTTAAATAAAGATACAGGCCACATTTTCCTTCAACAATCCATGTAGTTATTATTCTCAAAGTGAATCTCAATCTGGACACTTTCTAGCACTTCAGACATTGCCCAAGCATAGATTAGCTAAACTGAATCAAAAATGACCAAACAAAAGCAAAATGCTATGAATGCTGAAGACCAGGAATTAAACTAGGAGAAACTCAATGAATCTGGCAATAGCTTTGGAGTGAGAAACAGAGGGCTGAATCTTATGATATTTTGGATGTGTTTATTTTGTTGAGTTTCATAAAAGGTTATGGATCTAGTGCTGGAAAGTAGGACTAATGTAGATTTGGTGCACTTTTTGGTAGTACTGACCGTATGGACTGAAGGACTTCTTCTGTAATGTATGATTCTATGATTCCAAGGTTTTTCTCTTTGAGGCCCAGTGAGATCCCTTTCTGTACTGTCTCAAACTTGTCACATGAATTAGTCTGTTGCAATGGCACCCTCTTAACCAATACTAGTCCAGTTCTCCCACATGCCATACCTGGAAGAACCCACTTCTCACTGGGTATCCTGGAATAGACTGGCATCCCTAGCACCTGTGCCATTTTTAAAATGCTATTGTGCTCTCAGACAGGCATTATCATTCTAAAGCTGCCTTGTGCAGTTCATCAACTTTTGCTCAGACATGGCAGTCAATGGAAATTTGGCATCCCATCTTGTGGGTGGTGACCTGGATGTCTTGGCTGATGAGGTAGTACAGCGGAAACAAAAAGACAGAGGAAAGATGTTTCTTTCCTCATCCCACACTGGAGGCCATGCTATCAGATCTCGCCAGCCTGGCCCAAGGTTGCTATTAGGATTAGTGTGGTTTCTACATGGAATGCACAATAATGCCACAAAAGGTTTGAACACCTTCTTAGCTCAGACAATGTAATCTTCTGTCTGCCACTTCACACTCACTCTATAGTTTCAACTACATCCAAATCCCACAAACCCTCATGCTTTACTATCATCACTATTGCATGCCATATCTTCTCTCACTCGTGCTCTCCACCCCACAATCTCTCATACTCCTCATCATGTGTGCCTTACTCTCTCACTCAGTAGACCTCACCACCTTTCCCTTACCCACATCAGCAGTGCCACACACTGTCATCTTACTCAACCCACACACATTCTCTCATTCAAACAAGAACAGGTCACAATAGGACAGTAAGTACCCAGATGAGTGGCAAGCTGCCTCACATTAGGCACCTCATCCCACAAAAGACAAGCATCTTGGCACTTGCTCTGTGGGCATACCGAGACATTCATGTTCTGTCAAACTAGTAAGTGCCTTTCTTCATACTGCAACTCCTACATTAACTCCACTGTCAGTGTCATTCATCGTACACCAATTATAAGACTAGGCAATGACACAACACCTAACCATTTTAACCCGCTGTCCCACTCCCTTGATGATGTGTCCATCCTGGCCTCCTTGAATGCCACAATCACACCGCACACAAACTGGAGGAGCAATACCCCATATTCCAACTCGGGAGACTATAGCCCAATGGCCTGAACGTGGAATTCACCAGTTTTAAGATCTTTCCACACCCCACCCACCCCCCACCCAGCCTCAATTAAAGTCCAAACCTCTCTCTCATCCCTGGCTCTATGATCTGACACAACCTTCTCTCCCGTCTATCCACCCCACCCTTCCCACTAATCAATCCTCACCACCCCCTACCTGCGTGCATCTGTCACTATCCTACCTAGCTTCACCCAGCCCTAACCCTCCTCCCTCTATTTGTTTCCCAGCTCCCTTCCTCTTCCCCAGTTCTGAAGAAACGTTCTGATCAGAAACATCAACTTTCCTGGTCCTCTGATGCTGCCTGACCTGCTGTGTTCCTTCAGCTCCACACTGTGTTGGCTCTGACTGTAGCATCTGTGGTTCCTGCTTTCTTCGAGTGACATAATCTCTCTTTTGTGTCTTGCAGCTTAGAGTGGGATGTCCACTATCT
Source organism: Stegostoma tigrinum (assembly GCF_030684315.1). NCBI lineage: Eukaryota > Metazoa > Chordata > Chondrichthyes > Orectolobiformes > Stegostomatidae > Stegostoma > Stegostoma tigrinum. The sequence goes on from NC_081379.1 coordinate 13,091,917, forward strand.
TGGCGATCAAATGGGTGACTCCATAACATAGAACATCAGCTCTTTTGAAGAGATTAGTTTACAGCCCCTCAGTGGAAGCATCAGTAAGGCTGCCTTCTGCACTCCATACCAGCTTGACATGGATACCTCTGCTGGAACATCAGCCAGATTAGAGGTGGGTGTACCTGGGTGAGAATGTGCTGCCATGACTCTACAGCTGTCTGACAGAGAAACTCCCCATTCCATAGGCACCTTAGAGATATGTGGGAGACAACAGCAGTCATAGATCAGTGGCTGCAGGTCTGCAGTTACACCATGGGGACCAAGGCCCCTCAGGCATGTGATCATCTGGCTGCCTCAATGAGCAGGATGTGCCATGGAAAACCACGTTCAGCACCCTCAGAGTCTACTGGCTATGCACACTGATCTGCACTCCATTGTTCTAACTATTGGTCCCCAACACAAATGGCAAATGATAGGGCGATGTGGAACTTGGACCTCACACCAGTGCCCTACTAACAGAGACAAGACAGTGCCAGTTACCACCAAGATGGAGAAGGAACCATACCCAGAATACTCAGATGTCTCCTCTCAGATCACTCCAGAAGTAGTAGGGCACTTCACCTGCAACCTGCCTGTGACCCAATATACATATGGGAGTTCAAGCTGAGGAGGGTGCACTTAACTATGGCAAGGACACATTCACCATGTCTGGACTGTCCAGACAAAAATGACCCAACAAGCCTCCAACTCCAGTTGGCTCCACTGGAGGGCAGGCTTTCCCAATCCCAGCTGTAGATCGTGGGACTCGTTTTAGATATTGTCAGGGAAAAAGCAAAAAAGAATATATGTTGATTGTACATTGTGGGGACTGGTGACACCTCACTGCAAATAAAGCCTACATTTGTTGAAATGAATTCCGAGTGCCCCGAATCTGTTTGCTCATGTACCTGTGTAGCCATTCCTGTAACTTGTGCACTGTGAGGTCAGACATCAGTTCAGTTGCATGATGGTCCAAGGAGTTCAGCTGGATTTGAGAAGCTGCAGTATTGAATGTGGGCAACTTGGACATAATGTTGGGAGGCACTACCAGAAACAGGGTACCAGTTCTCTAGGTTCATGAACATTGGTATGGCCACAATAGCCTCTTGTGGTCAAAGGTGTTAGTATTGCATGAAAATGTCTGGAAAGCTTGTGCCTGGAAGGACCCAATGAGGCAATGCATAAGGGTCACCAGGGATTTGGAGGCTGTAGGTGTGAGTCTATTTCAGTGAATCTGTGTCCAGTGTTGTTGAAAGGCCTAATATATCTGGTATTTGCAGCCTCTCCCTCACTGGTCAAGGCACCTACATTGCCCACTCCAGAGATGATTATGATCATTTCCTTTCCCAATGTGCAGCTGTAGTTTCCAGGATGATGGAAGGTGACATCAAGTGCTCGTTGAATTTTAATTGCAAGGGTCCTGTTACATGTTGGCAAGACCCTTCCTGGCAATCCTCCCATCAAACATATCATCTTTAAATGTCCACAGTCACTCATCCAACCCATCTATGTAAGACCATAAGACCATAAGACATAGGAGTGGAAGTAAGGCCATTTGGCCCATTGAGTCCACTCTGCCATTTAATCATGGCTGCTGGGCATTTCAACTCCACTTCCCTGCACTCTCCCCATAGCCCTTGATTCCTTGTGAGATCAAGAATTTATCAATCTCTGCCTTGAAGACATTTAATGTCCCGGCTTCCACTGTGCTCCATGGCAATGAATTCCACAGGCCCACCCCTCTCTAGCTGAAGAAATTTCTCCTCATTTCCATTTTAAATTTAGCCCCTCTAATTCTAAGGCTATGCCCACGGGTCCTAGTCTCCCCACCTAATGGAAACAACTTCCCAGTGTCCACCCTTTCTAAGCCATGCATTATCTTGTAAGTTTCTATTAGATCTTCCCTCAACCTTCTAAACTCTACTGAATACAATCCCAGGATCCCCAGCCATTCATCGTACATTAAACCCACATATGAGCTGCACTAGCCCAACATCCCCCCACAACCATTGGCACTGTAGGGTGTGTGCAACTGGTGACTTGGAGCATGCCCAGAGACATTGTTGCTGGGTGTTCAAAATGGTGGCCAGGAGGGGCAAGCAGTGAGCTGAAGTTGCCAAATACTTGCTCTGATTTTCCAATCAGGAATTGTTGATGTCTAGTTTCCTTGTGGTATGTGGTTACTTGAACCAGAATAATAATTAAGTGAAATTCATTGTTTATGAATATGTTAACAAGCCAAAATTGCCCTTAAAAGGCATCTCAGCTCTCCCTAGTGAAAGTGTCATTTTGACCCCGGAGCTCAGTTTGAAAATGCAACGTATTACTCCTGCTATTGAGTAAGGTCTCACCTGAATTCTCACTCGATTCTCCCACATTCCTCACAATATTCCACAATTGTTCAGACCTTTACCAGTTTTCACCCTCTGCTTACATTTCAGCTGAAGATTCATGTTGGAATTGATACAGTGACTCCACAGATACTGTCAGACTGGCTGTGTTTCTCCAGCATTCTTCTGTTTACTGGAGTTAATGTCATACACGTTGTTGCTGGAGTCCATTTCTTTCACTGCTGTGAACATGAATTTGACTTCAACAGTGCTCGTGTCGTCTTATTGTGCTAATTAGTTCTGCACATGGCGCTGGATTCCAATGCTCTCAGTGTGGAGGTGCTAAACCCTGAGAATTATGACGCGCGATGAATGAGAACCCAGCTGATCAGTTCTGGCGCTGTCCACCCCTGTGGTGCTGAACCTAATGCTTATTGCAGCGTTTCTCTGCTCATCCTGTCTCTGTCCGGCGCTGCGGTGCTGAGTCCCTTCGCTGAATCTTGGCGCTGTGCTGTTGAATACGGCCGCTATCCGGCGCTGTGGTGTCTCTGTTCGACCTGGAGCTGGCGTGGGTTCGGCGGTGTTTCTTTACCAATCTCCTGTTTCCAGTGAGAATGTAAACGGTGATTCTCTTCGCTACCACGCACTGAGCGATGAGACCGGGACATCCGGCATCTGCACCGCGGTACCATGGACGAAGACCTCTTCCAGCTACGGCATCTACCGTAAGTAGAAGCCTCCCCCAAGCCACTCAAATGGATGCACATGAATAAGTCCGTGTCTGGAAACACGGACACTAGGCCTGTGCATGCCCCAGCCGCCGGAAACACGAAACCTTCATTTCAGATCCTAGTCACCGGCCACAACATCACCGGGATATACGTAAAATTGACCAAAATCAAATGAATGATTACGTCGCGTAATGTATTTTATCTTTAACTATATTGGAACGTCTGCAATTTTATTTTTGGGAGAGGGTTGTCAGTGAATACATTCACAAGAAACAGAAAATGTTAAAATCTGAATGTTTTTTCAAGAAGTCAGGAAATTGAAAACGTAAATGGTTTGATGTTTGCCATGTTTGAAATATGATCTATCACAATGAACCGCATTAACTTTGAAAATACGAATATGGACGGCGTCCGTTCCAACAAAAAAATGTCCAAATTGTTTTAAATTATCAGGTCCTATTTTAGTTTATTTCATACTTTGCATAATTTTTTTATTTATTGGCACTTACGATGTGAGTTCATTGTGTATTTTAAATATTTTCACAGAAGCAACCTAATTGCAAAGCGCCAGCAGAATTAATTCAGATATTTACATTGTGATTAGGAAAGGGGCAACTTCAAAGCTTGTGGTTAGCTCTTGAATTAATAATAGTTGCAGTGGTTCAAATCTTCGGTAAACCAAACATAGGCAAATCGAAACAAGCTTTGACTCTTTGAACGCCGAAATTAGGTGAAAAGTTAATTATTTAAATATTGGCATAAGCGGTGTATTTTATTAACATATTAACATGTATTAGTAAATTGAGACTCTGTAATTGCTTCAATATATAATTCAAAATATTTGTCTTAAAATTCAAGTTAAACGTGTATTTTGCCGTGACAGTTTTAAAACCAGTGTCAAACGAACATTCAATGTTTTTCTCTAAGAAAGTAAACGCTAATTGGGTATGTTGCAGTCTGTGAAGACCATGAATATGATATTGACCAGATGCCTTGCTGTATTCTCATTGTACTGGAAGTGGGTTATGAAATTGGAGTAGTGCCAAGATTTTCTATTTGGCTTTTAAGCTATACATTGATTTTGGTAATTTGCAAAAGTTAACATTTTTGAAAACCAAACAATTAAAAACGGAGACTAGCAGTGTGTTACAAATAGGAATTGAAGAATATATTTCATATTCACATTGTTAATTAAAAGATAGTATTCATTTGGAAATGAAACTAAAAAACATGCTATTTTTAAAAACTATAATAAAAAATTCCTGTTTTCAAGTGGTTAATATACACTGTTTTTGAACACCACAATTATTAACGAAAATGTCATTACAGAGGGACGCAACTCTGAACTATGACCTAATGTTGCTCAATATTGATACGAAATATTCTGAATGCAACCCAATTCATTTCTAAGTCAAACCAATACATTGGCACTACACAAGTGATCCTTCAATGAATTCCTGGCACTCTTCATTTATTCCATCATATGCTCATTCCTGTTATGTGCCTTTAATTGTTAGCCCTCTTGTGTGTTAAGTACAGATGAGTAGGTTTATTCATCAAGATAAGAAAAGGCTATCAGGTAGTTATATATTTGTTCCTGCTTTTCTTTGATCTCATCTCTAAAATAGAAGCCTGCATTGATTTGAGATCTACAACTATTGTAAAACATCAGAAACACACATAGATTTCTATGGCCACCAATTATTATGCAGAAATAATTTATATTTACTTTTCCTAATTTCTCAGTAATCAATTTCATAATCAATTTTAGGATTTTTCCAATTGGGTATACATACAAAATATTGTTTATTCTTATCCACATTGATCTCACAATGAGGATTATTTTTATTTGTTTTCTCTGAATCTTCACAGACACACAAAATTGTTATGATGCTGAAGAATGCTATTCAGCCTATCATGTTTGTAATGGTTCTCTGTTGAGCATTATGACTTAGTGCCATTTGCCTGCCTTTCCTCCACATCTTTGTGTATTATTTCTATTCAAATAATCATTTAATGCCACTTGAATGCTTCATTGACTCTGCCTACACCACACTTCTCAGCATTCCAGCTCTGACCCATTTGTATGTTTTTCTCAGGTCACAATTGGTAGGTTCACATTTAAATTTATGTCCACTCATTCTCAACCTTTGATGTGCAGAAAATGCTTCTCCCTATCTACTCTATACAACCTCACATTTGTACACTTACACTTCATCTGTCATACGTTTGTGTAGTCACTCAACGTGTCCAAATAACAGTGAGCAACTTTTCATCCTCTTTACATTTCATCCTCTTACCTTGTTTTATGTCATCCGAAAGCTTGAAGATATGAATATATTATATATATTCATATATCTTGATCTCTCATCTCAATTATTAATTGGTATTGTCATTAGGAGATGTCCAACCACTGATCCCTGTGGTACCCTAGTCACTGCCTGCAACTCAGAAAAAGGCATGTTTATTCCTACTCTGTTCACTGTCTGCCAACTAGTTCTCTATCCATGTCAGTACACTACCTCCCCAATCCCAAATACATTAATTTTACATGCTCATCAAAAGCCTTCCAGAAGTCCAAATGAACTACATTGACTTAGTCTTCCTTATCAACTCTACTAATTACATCCTTGAAAAATTTCTGTAGATTTGTAAAGTGTCATGATTT